>NW_020664530.1:1710743-2340743 GCF_002925995.2 Terrapene triunguis | reverse complement strand
TTTTTTGCTTGCTGGATTATGGTAACCCTAAGTATAACAACAACAACAACAAAGTTGCCAGCACTGGTCAGGGGAACTATGATAGAGTCTTGTTGTCAAAGATAAAGTGAGTGTAAAGTAGTGTGATTTTCAGCCGGGGAGCTTTCCACTTCCTGTGCAGGATGAGGGTGTCTTTTATTTTAAAAGGAACCCAGTGTTATTTAATGCAGGGTAGAAAATTCCCTAGAGGACTGGTAGAATTTTAAGGCACTGGGACTGTACACTCTTTTCTGTCTTCATATGTAATAAGCTACAAGTTTAGACTTCACTTCTTATCAGTGTATAATCTACATAGCCTCCTTACACATCAACCCTGGATTTGGGCCACTGAGTCTGTGTACGGGAGTGAGTCTAGGTTAGACTGAAGGAATACCTACAATGTTGTAAATTATGTGCTGAGGGGTCAGAGAGGAGTGTCACAAGACACACAACCAAAAGGAGGCAAGGTGCAAGTTAGTGTCATAATCTTCCAACTCCTCAACACGTAAGTGACACCAAAACTTAGACTCCCAACCCTTATTCTAAATTACACATTGGTAAGTGGGTGCTAATCTATTAGTATCTGAGTTAACAAAGTCTAAGGCCCTGATCCTGCAAACACGTACACACATGCTTAAATTTGCGCAGGTAAGTAGATCCACTGACTTCTGTGGGACTACTCATGTGCTCTAAGTTAAGCATTTGTGTGAATGTTTACAGGACTGGGACCAAGTTCAAATCAGAGAGCCTGATTCTCTGGTGCCTTGCACCTTGCATAGTCATTTACATCTGAACAAAGGGAGCATAAAATGCAACCAAATCAGCATGGTGTCATTTTAAGCCTAATTTTCACAGACACTAATAACTACACTAGACAGAAGGCAGAGGAAAGTTAGGCCCAGATGCTCTAACAGATCAGAGCAGTTTCTCAGCCTTTTTGATACTAGGGACTGGCCTGCTGCCTTCCTAAACTGTGTCAGGGAGATCTCAGGGACCGGCATCAGTCCACGGACTAGTCGTTGAGAAACATTTGAACTTATACAAGTCTTACACATTGTCTCTGAATTTGGTTCATTTAATTCAATGGCAGTTCTACATTTGCGGGGCTTGGAGGATTGGGCTCAGAATATATATTCTGTAAAGCAAGAATCTCTTGCCACACCAGGGTGAAAAGAAATCTGGGTTTTCTCTGTCTCTTTCTCTACTACTTTAATTTTGCCTTTATACTTGAGTTCCCAAGCCCCTTTCCCCTGTAGTAATTACAATATCTAGTGTCTTACCGTTAGACCAGTGCCTTGGCAAGTGGCTTCTCAACTTGGTGCAGTGCTAATTGACCCTTCCACAGCAAGAATGGAAATCACACCAGTCTAACCAATGTTGCTAGTGGGACAAGATTTAACTGCTCTGTGGCTTGGAACGGATTTCCTGGGACACCCAAGGGCCATTGAGGAATGAAGGCTGAGTGGCACATGGGCCTTTGAGGAAAGCTAATGGACGTCGGTATCTGGGACATTCAGAGCCATCCATGGAAATATTTAGCTGTAAGCAGGCACAATGCTTGTGTTATATAGGAGGCAGCTAAAGAAGCCTGTTTCTGGAAGTGGGGAGGCACTGTGTCTAGTCATCATCAGAAGCCAGTAATCATGAACATCTGTTAGAGGAAAACTTGAAGTTGGGCTTGGAGCTGCTGGGAGGGAAGGTATAGGTGGGGTGGTGCCAAGAGAAGGCAGAGGAGATGAAAAAGGGAAGGTTGGAGCAAGAACATCAGAACGGCCATACTGGGTCCGACCAATGGTCCATCTAGCCCAGTAGCCTGTCTTCTGACAATGGCCAGTGCTTGATGTTTCAGAGGGAATGAACAGAACAATTTTGAGTGGTCCATTCCTTGACGCCCAGTCTTAGCTTCTAGCAATCAGAGGTTTAGGGACACCCAGAGCACAGGGTTGTGTCCCTTTCTGTCATGGCCATTAGCCATTGATGGACCTATCCTCCATGAACTTATCTAATTATTTTTTGAATAGTTTTACCTTTGGGCTTCACAACATCCCCTGGTAATGAATTCCACAGGTTGACTGTGTTGGGTGAAGAATAACTCCCTTATGTTTGTTTTAAATCTGTTGTCTATTAATTTTTTCAGTTGACCCCTACTTCTTGTGTTATGTGAAGGGGTAAATATCATATCCCCCGCAAGTCATCTCTTTTCTAAGATGTACAGTCCCAGGCCTCATATAGGGATTAAGGGATTTCCATACCCTTAATTATTTTCCTTGCCCTTCTCTGAACATTTTCAAATTCTAAGATACCTTTTTTGAGCTGGGGCAACCAGAACTGCACACAGTATTCAAGGTGTGGTCATACCATGGATTCATATAGTGGCATTGTGATATTTTCTGTTTTATTATCTACCCATTTCCTAATGGTTCCTAACATTCTGTTAGCTTTTTTTGACTGCCGCTGCACACTGAGCAGATGTTTTGAGAGAACTATCTACAATGACTCCAAGATCTCTTTCTTGAGTGATGACAGCTAATTTAGACCCCATCATTTTGTATGTATAGTTGGGATTATGTTTTCCAGTGTACATTACTTCGTATTATCAACATTAAATGTCATCTTCCATTTTGTCATCTAGTCCAGTTTAGAAAGATCCCTTTGTAACTCTTCAAGTCATCTTTTGACTTAACTATCTTGAGTAATTTTGTATTATCTGAAAATGTGCCACCTCACTCTTTCCCGCCTTTTTCAGATCATTTATGAATATGTTGAACAGCACTGGTCCCGGTACAGATCCTTGTGGGGCCCTGTATTTACCTCTCTCCATTGTGAAAACTGACCAATTATTCCTATCCTTTGTTTCCTGTCTTGTAACAAGTTACTGATGCATGAGAAGATCTTTCCTCTTATCTCATGACAGCTTACTTTGCTTAAGAGCCTTTGGTAAGAGACCGTGTCAAAGGCTTTCTGAAAGTCCAAATACAACATATTGACTCGATCACCCTTGTCCACATGTTTGTTGACTCAAAGAATTATAGTAGATTGGTGAGGCATGATTTCCCTTTACAAAAGCCATGTTGACTTTTCCCAACATATGGATGTTCCTGATAATTTTGTTCTTTAGTACCAGGCAAATTGGTTGAAACTATAATAAAGTTAGGCTCACTAACTGTCATTTCCAGGATCACCTCTGGAGCCTTTTTTTAAAACCAGCTTTACATATCTCCAGTCATCTGGTACAGAGGCTGATTTAAGCGATAGGTTACATATCACAGATAATAGTTCTGCAATTTCATATTTGAGTTCCTTCAGAACTCTTGGGTCCATCTGGTCCAGGTCACTTATTACTGTTTAATTTACCAGTTTGTTCCGAAACACCCTCTAATGACACCTCCAATCTGGGAGAGTTCCTCAGATTTGTCACCTAAAAAGAATGGCTCGGTTGTGGGGAGATCCACCTTATCCTCTGCAATGCAGACCAAAGCAAAGAATTCATATAGCTTCTCCTCAACCGCCTTGTCTTTCTTGAGTGCTCCTTTAGCACCTTAGTCATCCAGTGGTCTCACTGATAGTTTGGAAGGCTTCCTGCTGGTGATGTACTCACAAAAACTAATGGCATTTTTTTTTTATCTTTAGCTAGTTGCTCTTCAAAAAATCAGTGTTGCATTAGCTACCCTCCAGTCATCTGGTACAGAGGCTGATTTAAGTCATAGGTTAGGAGACAAGGTTAGAAGAGAATGTGGGCTGCCTTGGAGAGAAAGGAAGCAGAAACCAGACAAAGTTTGTTGGATAGAAAGGCTAATGTGTAAGTACTGCTCGTACATCATTTTGTTGATTAACGGAACAGCAAATCAGTGATCATTTGATGTCAGTTGCCTGGCAGCTGTGATGTGGAGTAAAAAGGTCTGCATCCCTACACCTGAGGCCTCAGTAGATAGTTTTTCCAGTTCCTGGACTTTTACAAACCAGGGGAGAGGAAGCCTGAGTCTAGACTGGAGTTGTGGTCTCCTGCTTCAGTATGTAGTGTTGCATCATTTGGAATAGTAAATAAATGTTTTGTTTAGCAAAAGCTACTTGTTTAGTAATTGAGTCCAGCCCCCTGCCTTCACTAGCAGGACCAAGTACTGATTTTTCCCCAGATCCCTAAGTGCCCCCCTCAAGGATTGAACTCACAACCCTGGGTTTAGCAGGCCAATGCTCAAACCACTGAGAATTACAGATCATAAATGCTCATTTGCAAACACACCTGCAAAACAGGTTTAAAAGTAGACCATGTCTTTAAAGAGTAGCTGAGAATTTGGAAAAGCAAACGATTCTGTCTATGTATGATAGCATGTATTTTCTGGAGAGAAGGTTTCTAGGGGTTTTGGCTTCCCGTTTTCTTGATTATGAGAGACAGTTGCAGAATTAAAATATATTATTTTAGTGCCCACATTCAAGATACTGCTCCCCCTGCCCTGAAGTAGGTAAGTACTTTTAAATATCGCTATTTAAAACAGTTTCTGCATACTTACTTCTGTAGTCAGCTTTTAACCCTCTCAAAGATATGCCCTGGCTGGACTGGATAGCATGTATATGGAAACCATTGAAAAAGGACAGTCTTATTTAAAAGTTTGATTATTTTAGGAAACAAATTTTATATTAAATGGAGTTTTGAGGCCAAATGCATTCTAATGTAAGTGGGTACAACTGCATTGAAGTCAGTAGAGTTGTCCATGATTGAACCAGACTAAATTTGGTTCTCAGTGTTCATTTGCATGTGCTGCTGATTTCTCATTCTTGCTTCTCCTGCTCCTGCTATCGATCAGCCTTTGTTTGTGACATCATAATTTTCTCCACAGCGGTTGATTGTGATGTCAGAGGATTATGACTTTAGAAGGGAATAAACAACAGGAGCAGGTGAACTTAAAAAAACAAAGGATCTCTGTTCCTCTGCTGCAACCACAATGACTTCAGTGGTGGAAAAGAGGATATACACCAGGAGAACCAAGAGAATTTGTCTCAAAGTTTCAATACATATATAGTTTTTAAAAATAGCAATTACCCCCACTAAAAAAAAATCTTGAAAATAAACATAAAGTGGAAAATTTTTCAGTTTGGATTTTTTTGTTTGTTTTATTTTCCCTCCTTAGTCTCCCTTATCTCCCTCCCACTTTTTCTTTTGCTCCCCTTTTCCAGTGGCATTTTTTATTTAAAAACGAAAAGGTTTATTTGGAAAAAATGCCATTTTCTGTCAAAAATGTTTTCAAGATTAAAAATTCAACCAGCTGTAGTAGAAACTTTCTAGGGCCTGTCCGTTGGCCTAATGGAAGACCTAAAATGCCATGTGGATTTGTTTTTACTTCCTTTCTCCCACCTGTTGGGCTGGAAATGCAAATGATATAGCAATCACCACCCTTGGAGGGAGGTGGGGTGCCTTGAACAGTGACATATTTGCTGTGTAGAGGTGCAGCATTGATGGACTCTGCAGTGACAATGAGTTTGTAGCAGTGATTTCAGGGAATGTAAAGTGGGGGAAATAAGGGAAAACCCTTCCACATCAGTAAGGAATCATAGGATATGACCTTTCTCTGCAAACCCTCTCTGGACTAAACCCAAGAGTAGCTGGGCAGAGACCCTCACTTTGATTCATAAATGGAATGGATTTAATAACACAAGGTGTCAATATGAATTAACTTTTACAATAGGAACTCTTTTTATGTTCATCAATACCTGTTACGAAGATGGCAACTTAGAATCTTATCATTGGACATCAGTGTCACTTGGCTGCCTTATCCCAGCAGGGCAGTTAGTTACAATATTTATGTAAATTCTCAGGATTCACCTGAGGTACAGTGGAAACAAAATGAGTGGCAATTGAAATGGTAGCTCATATATCCCATACACAACATTGTTCTGCAGAAATGAAGAAATAACTTTGGGTGCTTTCATATGTGTGTGATTTATCTTTGAATAATAAGACAGAGATCTTTGTCTCTGCATAACATAGACTTGAATTTGAGTTACTCCAGATTTACATGAGTATAATGACATCATTTGACCAGATTCTGACTGTAAAAAGCTGGAAATATGAAAAGAAAGCATAAGTAAAGAAAGTATTCACACAAAAGATGATGGGAAAATGTCCCATCAGTGATTCATTACTTTTATGTAACATATTATAGCTTAAATATATAAATAGATTGGAATAACCACATTGCTATATTTATGCTGTTTGAAATATCTAAAATCTCATTCTGTTATCAGCTGAAAAGAATGCAGTCTTTAAATATAGTGCACATTCGGAGTCTCTGAGCCTGTGGCTTCTTGGACAAAATTCCTGTGTTCTTTGTGCTGTAGTCAGCAGTATTAGTCGAGTGAGCAGATATTAACTGTGGTATTCACATTCAGTGAACCGGAAGCAAGCCAACTCTATAGAGGCTGCCGTCAAACCTGTTGCAGTGGCCTGTGAGGTACTGGACTGTGACAGACTTCTTTCTTCCTTTCTTTCTTTCTTTCTTTCTCCCCCCCCCTCTTTTTTTCAGTACAATGCTTCCACTCGTGTTAAGACTTGCTTCAAAGAGAACTGAAAATTACAGTCTTAGCACAATTTTTAAAAAAAATAAATAAAGTTATGTTGTGAATTGAAAGTTCATCCCCAAATTAAGGTAGTATAAACTGCTGGAAATGAAAGCTATGTGTTTATCATGTAAAACAAAGAACATCTTCCACTACCATATTCTAATACAATCCTCCCCCACTTAGCGTAGTCCACCTTCCCTCTCCCCCCCCACCAAAACAAAGACATGTCATTTCCTGTAGTTTTGGAGCACGAATTGAGTTCAATTCAGAACTTTCCTCAAGGCAGACAAAACAAAAATCTAAGCAAGGGCCAGTCTATTTCTCTCCCTGTGTGTGTGTGTGTCTGTCCGTCTTTCTGTCTGTGTAACTATTGAAAGCAGGCGTCTGGAGCCCCTCTTCGCTAAATTTCTCAAGCCTAAGTGCTAACTAGCTATTCGTTGCACATTCTGTGGTCCAAGAGAACCTACTGTACTATATCAAAGTAGCAATACAAATGTAGGCCTCAATTCTGCCCTCATATGTCCATTGAAGTCCAATAGGAGTTATGCCCATGTACCTGCGAGCAGAACTGAGCCCTGAGTTGTTGCTTGGTGATATTGATTAAAAGATAAAACGGTTTAAAGGAAAATGTTGTGCTGTTTACGTTTATGTCCTTAGGATACTTTATATGCCAAAAGGAGCTAGCACCTTATTTTGCAAGGTGCTGAGTTCATTCTTCAAGGGGCTGAGCACCCTTAACTTCCTGTTAAAGTCCACAGGAGGTTAAGTTTCTCAACCCCCTGCCAGATTAAGTCCTTAGAGACGGATCCTGCAATGAATTATGACTGCACTTATAATTACTCCTGCATGGTATTTCATTGAAGTTAGTGACTTCACTGGAACTCCACAAGGAAATGACTATACACACCACTGAAATTCATTGCAGCCAGAGGCCCGAGGATTGTATCCTTCTAAATGTCAGGGACCTCTATTCTGTGTTCATTTTTTTTTTTTTTTGATAAAGTATTATGTACACTTGTGACACTGTAGAAAATAATTAGTGATCATTTCAAACTGGGAACGAAGTCTAAATCTAGCTGATTTAAATGGCAACCGTTTGAAATGCGTGCATCATAGAATCTTTCATCTTTACATCGCCAGTTCAAGTCCAGCCTACTTTACCATGTATGGTTACCATGGCTTTTTGTTGGCCTATATAAATGAATTTGATGGCTGAAATTCAGCCCATATTGTAGAGCTACCAACACAAATAGCTCTATTTGACAGCCTTCTAGACACTTTCGGCAGAGAGGGCAAGGACTCAATGGCCATTGAGAATCAACTACTCTCTACCTCTGGAGGCAATCCCTTCAGATTGTGATCTACGCACATCATCAAGACAACATGAGGAAGTTTGCACTGCTGATAGCCATCCTGTATTGTGGTAGCTGTTCTGTGGAGATTTTGTTTGTATAATGTAGCTTCCAGTTTTAAAAAAATGTAACCCATAAAATCCATTTACCTTGTACAAGGACTTGTTATTTATAGATTTTCTCCCTATGCTTGCATACATTTCTGTGCAAGAATCATTCCTAGGTCTGTAGATTTACTTGCCAAAAGGTATATATTACAGGCGTTATCCAAGAACAACCTGTTGTAGCTCCAGCTATGGAGACACACTGGTTTGGAGTAGCACCAGAATTGTTTCTTCTGGCCATAGCGTTTCAGTTGTCCACATATGTTCAGCACCTAGCCAGAAGTGACTTGCAGCGCTGATTTTGTAGCAACACAATGTTTCCGAGGGCCTGTGAGTTAAAGTAGCAGGAGAAACTGAGAAAGTTCTGAATCAAACATAAGAACTTGGGATAGTAGCAAAGAGAATGGAGCAATGACTATTTGCATAAGTGTTTTTTGTTTCAAGTTAACCTTAATATAGTTCATCTTTAACATAGGCTGTGTTTGACACAGTTGGTACTAGAAGCATCCTGGTACAGTTGGTACTAGAAGCATCCTGGTGCTTGTCACATCTGCTTCTTTGCTTGCCTGAAACCACTGAGTGCTGTTGGAGGATGGAAGATATTAGCCTACAGCTCCCCCAAAAGGCTCTGCTCTTGGAGCAACAAAACCACCCAGCCCTGAAGCAGCTCTGATACTACAAGATCACTGTCAGCATTGGAGATGTGGGTGTACAGATGCACCACATATCCATATACTAGCCTCTGCTATACAGGCAATCTGCTTAAAAGGAGTGGTTGGTAGAAGCACACCAACCCCCATCCCCACTCCCAATGGCTCCTACTCCCAGAACTTATTTTCCTGAATTGGCCCCTGCTTTGGGGCTTGTTAAGAGAATAGTTTATGTACATATACATACATATATTTAAAACTCTATGGCATTTAGTGAGGTACTGTCAGAACACTTGGGACCTTCTGATGTTTAACACAGTTGCTAATCCCTGCATTACAGTGAATATTAGTTTTGGGCTGTCCACCAGTGCAGACATGAAGAGCATCTCTCTAGTACTGGACTAGCAACCACAATTAATGCTCAGAGCTGGCATCACCATTCCTACCAGGACTTTTTGTAAAATGTTTTCTTTGCAACCACAGAATTTTAGTGGCAAATTTAAGATCAACGATATTCACATTTCCATAATTGAATTTGACTTTTGAAATTTACAGATATTCTTTTTTTAATCTCTCAAACTCACTTTCTAGCGTGTAAATTAGGAATGAAGCAAAAATCCAACAGGGCCGGTGTTTAGTATTGTGAACGTGACTTATTTTAAGTGTTATAAATGAAAGGATTTTTTTTTTAATTTGAAAAAAAAAAATGGTACTCAGCATCACAAAGCAGACATTGAAGACCATGTTCATTTAAGGGTAACGTGAGAGCCTTTCCAGGCAGCTAGCCAGAATAAAGAATGCCTTCTGTGCTACCTTCATGGAAATAGGTAAGGGAAGAAGAGAAGCTCAAACTTGTTGAACTAGTAAAAATCATGGCATTCTCTTAAATGCATCTGGTTTATAAAAATCAACAGCAATATATGGAATGGGGAGGAGGATATTGTATTAAAAGGTTTTTTAAAAAGGCCAAGTTCCATGGAGGTTTTGAAAAGACAAAAAAAAAAAAAAACGTGAAATTATTGAGTGGGGGAGACGTGATACCCTATTAGTTTAAAATACTCATTTTAAAAAATATACGTGTGGAACTGGTATTTTAGAAAATTGATTTCAAAGTTTGAGTCTCCTCTTACAGTTCAGTCCTGCTGTCCCTGTGCAGGGAAATCTTTCAGTACAGACAGTGGCAGTTGTTCTTTGATTAAGAGCCAGATTCTGATACCCTTCCTCCAGCTGAGTAGTCATATTGGTTGATATCAGAATCTGGTCATCAGACTTCAGGATTGGTTCCAAAATAGCCAGGCACTTTTTCCTCAAATCTGTATAGAGACATATATGTAGGAGTGGCTGTTCTCACGCATGCTGCCTCCTCTTTTACAGGTAAGGCTTCCTGTGATCTGTGAACAGCCAAAAGATAAATCAGAAGTAATTATAGTAATCACTTCAACTCTCTTCTTAGTATTGCAATGTCTGGTGGTTATGTGTTCTTCTCCCCACCTCCTTCTCTTTTGTACACAAAAATTTCAAGGTTGTTTTTTAAATACCTTGAGGCATTTTGTGAGTGTTTTTGAACTGGTTCACCATTCACCAGTGTATTTGCTTATAAAGGGGTCTTCTTTGATGAGGTTTTTGTCATATGCACCCACTGAAGTTTCAGTGTACTCAAGCATTAGAAAAGCCACTATTCGAGAGTCTTTGTTTTCTTTGTTGAGCTGTTTATTTTGCTTTCTTCCCACGCGGTTCCCTGGCCTTGCTCTGACAACTGTTTTTCTGCATGAATTACATTCCTCGGGGCCACAAGTCTCCTAATTCTTCCAGTCGATTTGATTTCTGCCTGTGTGATTAGTCTTCAGCTCCAGCTCACAGTTGGTCTTTGCCAAGCAAACTGCTTGCTAAGTGCCTTTAACATGAAGACCTAACTACATTTTTTAACCTCATTAGTGTGTAGGGCACTGCTTCATTCCAGTTTAATAACATGGCTACTATTGAATCATCACTTGCTCTAAAACAGGTTATAAAAAGGTTACTTAGTTGTCTGGTTTTCCCCTTCATATGATCATGCTTTTGTAGGAGAGCAGTTTGGTGTCTTAAGTACACGTCCCGTTTTTATCATGTAAATAGCCCTTTGAAAGAAAACCCATTAACACTGAGTAAGGTACATTTTCATAGTAAGAAATTTCATAATAGTATTTCATAAAGATCATTACAGGCTATTTGGAAATAGCGAATCTCAGTAATGAGTACTAGAGGAAAATATCTTACAGGGTTCTTTTGAATATTTTGGAGGTAGGGGGAGGGAAAGGACAAACATTTACTTCTCAGTCAAGCTTTCTAGTCACAACGACCTCTGGTTATGCCAATGTAAATCCAAAGCCCACTGTAATTTGGATTTACACCACTGCAGCTGATATCTGAATCTGTCCCAGCTCACCTTTAACTAAGCATTAGAAGAATGCAATTTGCATGTAAAGTTCCATGGAAAAGGTTGTATTTTCAAATGTTATAAATACAAGAGAAAAATAAAAGTTTCCCTGAAAAGACAACTTCACCAGAGAACTGGGGAGAAGCAAGCAAGCACCAGGTCGCATGCCACTTGTGATGGTGCGTTTGTACAGATGCATAGCACAGCCACTCAGAGGGTGAGACTTCATGATTAATGGTGTTTATTCTTGACAGAAGCCTCCTTTATTTATCTGCAATACAGTTTAGCGATTTTATCAGTCACCTGAATGAAAAATATTCAGTCATACCAATATTGCAGTGTAAATTGAGTAGAGTCACTTTTTATTATATCTTTCAGCCTTATCATCTGCACAGTAATTTTCTAGCAGGGGTTTGATATAGAAAGGCTGGATTTAGCTGTACTTGACACAAAGCCTCTTCAATTTCCCCTAAAAGTTCAGGCTGCTCTTAGAAATGTGTATATATATATATATACAACCCCTCTTATCCAAGCAATTTCAGGATTTGAAAGAATAAAGATAAAATGCACAAACCTGGATGTGAGAAATGTTGTTAATATGAAAACATCTAATAGCTGTGAAGTCACTGGTGAAAGGTTCTTTAGTGTTTAAGCTTGTGGCTTAGTGCAGAGCTTTTTGCATGGCTACGTAGTCTGACTTTCTTCTAATCAATCATCATCCAACTCCAATCAGCATACAGGCAGACCCTATCGTTCATCCTGGGTGTAATTTCAGAGTTGAAGACTATAATGGCCACATACAGCACATTAGTCACTGCGATAACAGCCAGTGGCACTCCCGAAGAATTGGGCGGAGGGACGAGGGGAAATAAAATTATTCTCATTCTCATGATGCGTTAGTGAAATAGGAGCCAATGTTAAACAAACGTTTATTCAATTAGCTGGTTTAGCAGCGTTAAGTGTGAGAAGGCTGGTGACATTTCTTTGACCTGTTTTTTGGAGGGAAGATGCAGATGGTATTATATATCCACATATTAATGCGGTTCTTCTCACAAACATGCTAGTTAAACACATCAGGAGATTTCAACCACTGACTGTAAACCAGAGGAGAATATAATTTGAATACTGAATAAGAGCAGGTATGCACGAGTGCATTGCAAGAAAACTGTTGCGCACTTGAATTTGCCTGAGGGGCATGGTTGGTAATACTAACACTCAGTTAGTATGGTGTATATTTCAAACACTGGCAACAAAAAGAAAAATCGACCTTTCTGCAGCATATTGCACTGCAATACAGTGTGAAGGTGCAATGGCAAATGAAGTTTCATAATGTTTTCCAGCTCCTCTAGAATGGAGCTCTGTTTTCTCTGATCTTATGTGAAAATATACTTATAGCGTCAGTATGTTATAGTGTGGGACCAAGACTTGCACATCACATATCGTTTGAAGTATTGTTACCCTGGATGTAGTAATGACCACGAGCTAACAGAACTGGAACTGGAGTTGGCTGAAGAGCGAGATGGAAAAAATTCACAAACACTGGGTTGGGCCGGCTTGTGACACCTGTATGCTCACTGATTCTGTGTGAAGCCCCATGTCACCAGAGTAAAGTAAGTCAATTTGTACTGTAAGGTAATACTAAACGTGGAAAAGGGTGCCATTATCTGGCCCATTATCAATGTTATTTAATCTTTGTAGTACCATAGCATCCAGAAGCTTCTATCAAGATCACAGCTCCATTGTGTTAAGTGCTGTACAAATATATATAAAGACATGGTCTGTGTCCTGAAGAGCTCACAATCTGAGAAAACAAATGACATATGAAGGGAAGAGGAGAGAGAGAGAATTATTTGCAATATACTTGCAATTTTTATTATGGATAAAGAAATTGCTGCCTATACACATGTGCCTCTTAACCTAGCCATTATTAACTGGTAGATTTCTCTTAAGCATCACCGCAAAGGTGGATTTTGAGGAAGAATTTGAAGGAGAGGGTAGTGACCCGGCGGGTATGTTCAGGTAGGATGTTCCATATGTAAGGGGCCGCTTGGGAAGTGGTCTGGAGAGAGATGGAGAGGGACAAGCCAGCAAGTGGCCTGAAGAATCTGGCAGAATGGAGGAGTCGGGGGTGATGCAATAAGAGAAAAGAACAGACAAGTAGATAGGAGTAGATATGTGAAGGACTTTGAAGGTGAGGACAAGAAGCCTGAACATGATTTGGTGAAATAATGGGAAGTTGTGTGGGGTAGTTAAAGAGAGAGGCTGAAATCTTGAATTATCCATAGTTGCCCCATTTTGTGCAAACATTTGTGCCAGCTTAGTATTATCTACGTAAATGTTTAAGGGCAACAAGTGTTAGGCGTAGAACCAAGACTTGTTCAATCAAAAAATGACTTTTTTTCATGACTAAATGGACTGAGTTTCAGTAGAAACGGGTAATATACAAAGTCTAGGTCAGTCTGGAACAGAACAGAAACAATTCTTCTTCGAGTGATTGCTCAGAGTGATTCCAATTAGGTGTGTGCACGCCACATGCAAGGTCATCGGAAAGTTTTTTCCCTTAGCAGCACCCATTGGGTCGGCTGTGGAGCCCCCTGGAGTGGCGCCCCCATGGTGCTCAATATATGACCCGGCACCTCCTCAGTTCCTTCTTACTGCCAGTGAAAAGTCATTGGAACTGTGGCAGCTTGCTTTGCAAGCTCTCCATGTTTCCCTAGTTTTTGATTTGGACTGTTAGTATTCTTTAGTTAGTTAGTTCTTAGTTACTGTAGTTCTAGTTAGTTAGTTAGTTAGTTAGCTGTTGGGCTGGAGGGTTTCCTTTGGGGACTTACATATGTAAGTCCCGGGGGTTCAAGCCCTGCAAGTCCTGTAACAAGCCCATGCCAACAGGTGACCCTCATGATGCTTGTTTAAAGTGTCTGGGGGGAACAGAACTGTGTCAGAAAAGTGCAGGATTTGTAAGGGCTTTTGCCCCCATACCAAGAAGGAACAGGACATCCTGCATCGGCGTGGCGGGACCCGGCGCTGAGTTCTTTGGTGCACAGTGCCCCGGCAGCAGTGGTGGAGGTGGCACCGCAAAAGGAATCTGGTCAAGACCTGTGGCACCATCGCTTCCCAGCACCTAAGATGACGGGACCAGCTCGGCACAGATCCCACTCACCGGCGCAGACGCAGCACCGGAAGCAAGGGAGGAGTGGTTCCGCAACTTCAGGGGCCCCATTAATTTGGAGAGGACCATATTAAGGTCCCACGCAGGAACAGGTGGTCTAATCTGGGGATGTAGCTGTTCCAGACCCTTGAGGAACTGTCCAACCATAAGGTTGGCAAAGACGGAGCATCCAGAAACTCTGGTGTGGAAAGTCGAGATAGCCGCTAAGTGTACCTTTATGGATGCTTTATGGACGTGCCATGGAAGCATGGAAGATCTGCCCCGGGGAAGGTTGTGTTGATGTGGGCACTGACCCCCATGTATGCGGCACCGATGGACCATATAACTAGCTCTGCATCTCTGACTCCATTGGAGCAAACCTCTTAGCACCAATGCCATCTGCATCAGTGGATTTCAAGTGCGCAATGGATCTCTCGGTATCGGAAGCACCGGACTTGCCCCTACTCAGTACCAGATGGGCTCCTGTATCGAGTTCTCCCAGAGCATTGGACACGTTGAAGGATTCTTGAGTGACTCTTTGATTCCTAGGGATATACACACCGGCCTACAAGAGAAAATACAGCCCTCAGCCATAGTTTAAGCCCCAATCATCACAGTACACATCTCAATACTCATCTCAGAGATCTTATGAGCCACAGAGAAAGAAATCTAAGTTCCCCAAGCGAAAGCAATCGGGACCACAACTGACTTCATCTCAGCCCTCAACCTCGATGTGGTAGTTTTGACGGGTTGGTTGAGGCGCCCATAGAACACTCTCCTTGCAACCTGACACTGGGAAACCCCGCTCCTCCTTTCGGAGTCCGCCTTACACGGTTCCGCAGAACCTGAGACTGGATAACTTCCGACAAGTGAATGTTGAAAATCATCCAGAATGGATATGCCATCCACTCCCTTTCCCCTCCCAAACATCCTGTCTCTCTTCAGGGATCCTTCTCACGAGAGTCTACAACATCAGGAGGTTAACCGTCTTCTCAGCATAGGAGCTATAGAGCCTGTGCTGGTTCATCTCAGAGGCAAAGGCTTCTACTTTCATTACTTTCTGATGCCAAATAAAAAGGAAGGTTGGAGACCCATATTGGACCTCAGAGAGCTCAACAGCAATGTCAAAGAAAAAATTCAATATGGTCACTCTATCAATGTTGATCCCAGCATTAGAAGAAGGAGATTGGTTCTCGGCCCTCAACCTTCAAGACATATATTTCCAAATTTCTGTCATACCAAGTTTCAGACATTACCTCAGATTCACGCTGGACCAGGACCACTATCAGCACAGAGAACTCCCTTTTAGCCTCTCATTGGCCCCCAGGCAGTTCTCCAAGGTCCTCTCAGTAGTGGCTTCCCACTTACACTCTCAGGGCATAATGATGTATCCTTACATGGATGATTGCCTTTTCAGGGCATGGTCCTCCACAGTGGCCCAACAGGTCACTCAGGAGCCTGTTTCTGAATCTGGGTCCACAGATCAACGAACAAAAATCGACCTTAATACTGATGTAGAGACTAGAATTCATAGGAGCCAACCTTGACTCCATTCAGGCTAAGGCGGTCCTCCCACATTACAGTTTTCTCAGTCTCTCCTCGTTGATAGAAACAGTGCAATAGAACCCCCAAACTTCGGCCGGGCATTGCCTCTAGCTTCTGGAACACATGGCTGTGGGCACATTGGTTATTGCTCGTGCCAGACTATGCATGAGAGGCCTCCAAGCATGGTTTGGTTCAGTTTACAAGTGAACTGAGACAACATAAACAAACCTATGTCGATGCCCACAAGGGTCAAACTCTCCTTGAACTGGTGGAAGAACCTGATAAACGTCTGTACGGGAATCCTATTTACTCACTCTTCACCATCTCTACTCCTGACCACCGATGCATCCTTCACAGGATGGGGCATGCATCTCAATGGGCACACAATACAGGGCAAATGTTTTTTTGTGGAGACAGGCCTCCATATCAACATGCTTGAGCGCCGAGCACTCAGAAATGCATGTGCTCACTTTCTCCCACTGATCAAGGACACGCATACAAGCGTGATGACAACATGGCCTTCATGCACTACATAAACTGACAGGAAGGTGCCAGGTCTCATTCACTGTGCGTAGAACCATTGGAGCTTAATATCTGTGGCTTACCTACCGGGAATACACAACACAGTTTCTGCTGCAAATTCCCGCATGACCACGAATGGGACATAGAGTCAGCGATTCTATATGACATAGTCTGACAATCAGGGATGCCAGTAATAGACTTGTTTGCTACTTACCAGAACAAGAAATGTCCACAGTACCACTCCAGAGCAGGGATCGGACGACACTCCTTGGGAGACACTGTCCTCTTTCCTGGGGACAAGGGCCTTCTTTATGCCTTTCCTCCATTCCCACTATTACTGAAGGTCCTGTTGAAGATAAAAAGGGAAAAAGCGAACATCATTCTGATCTCCCCCACCTGACCCAAGCAGATGTGATACCCTTACCTATCGTAACTGGCATTATGTCCACCGATGACTCTACCCGTCACTCCTTACCTCCTGTCACAGAACGAGGGACATATCCTCCATCCCAATCTGTGAATCCTGTGGCTCAAAGTGTGGATCCTTCATGGTTCCAGCACATAGAGGCATCTTGCTCTGAGGATGTACAGGAGGTGGTATTACAAACAATGCTATTCGTCGTACCTACCTCCAGAAATGGAAGAAGTTCCAGATCCAGTGCCCTCCCAAGGGTGTCACACCTAATACAGCCACCCTACCAGTGGTCTTAGACTACCTGTTAACCTTAAAGAAGGCTCATTTAGCAGCAATCACAACTTTCCACCTGCAGGTAGATGGCTACTCCATCTTTTCCTACCCATCTACGAAGAGATTGCTTAAAGTCATAGCAAACCTCTTCCCACAACTCAGGCCTCTAACTCTCCAACAGGACCTCAATCTAGTGTTAAAAGGACTGACTAGACTGCCATTTGAACCCAGCGCCACTTGTTCACTAACTCACCTTTCCATGAAGACGATGTTCCTCATTGCCCTCACTTCAGTCAGAAGGATAGGGGAGATAGCAGCCTTGATGGTGCATGTTTACTCTGTTCTTCCCTGACAAAGTCACACTCAGACCACATCCAAAGTTCACTCCTAAAGTTACTTCTGAATTTCACATGAATCAGCTTATACAGTTTCCAACATTTTATCCCAGACCTCATGAAGACAACAGGGAAGCCATCCTCCATACACTTGATGTGAGAAGAGCCTTGGCATTTTATTTGGAAAGGACAAAGGCCTTTAGAAAATTTCCGAGATCCTTCCCCTCCATTATGGATAGATCAGAAGGTGCAGCGATCTCAGCTCAAAGACTCTCCAAAAGGGTCTTTGGCTGAATTAAACTCTACTACCAACTGCATAGGGTAACACCCCCATTTTCAGTACGTACGCATTCCATGAGGTCAGTCTCCTCTTCGGTCGTCTTCTCCAAGGGTATCCCTATATCGGAGATCTGCAGAGCAGCTCCCTGGGCATCTGCACATGCCTTTGTCATTCCGGGGGATTTGGCTACAGACCTCCAATTCAGTGCCACAGTACTGTCCTCTATATCAGACTCGACTCTGACGTCCCAGCCTCCAGAAGTGGGTACTGTAGTGGAGCACCCATAGGGACACTACTAGAAGAAGTTACTCACCTTGTGCAATAACGATGGTTCTTTGAGATGTGTGTCCTTTTGGGTGCTCCACGGCCAGGGCCGGCTCCAGGGTTTTTGCTGCCCCAAGCGGCAGGAAAAAAAAAAAAAAAAGTCGCAATCGCGATCGGCAGCAGCTCCACCATGCCGCTTTCTTCTTCGGGGGCAATTCGGTGGCAGGTCCTTCCCTCCGAGAGGGACAGGGACCCTCTGCCGAATTGCTGCTGAAGAGCCCAACGTGCCGCCCCTTCCCCTTGGCTGCCCCAAGCACCTGCTTGCTCAGCTGGTGCCTGGAGCCGGCCCTGTCCACGGCCCTCACTCCTCCCCCCTACTTCAGAGTTCCACTGGTTGATTCTGTGGTAGAGAAGGAACTGAGGAGGGAATGCCGACACACGCTGGCTAGCCTCATGGCAGGTGGGGAACTGCATGTGCAGGACAGACTGCTATTGAAATTCTCCAGTCAGCAGCGTGGGGGCACACACCCACCTACAGTGGTGCTCCCATAGGGACACACATCTCGAAGAACCATCAATACTGCACATGGTGAGTAACTTCTTCACATTGAGAGACAGGGGAAGCAATATATTATGCCTTTGCTGCAGGTGCTCACTTAAGAGGGCTGCTGCAGTAAGATTTCCAACCACACTGAAGTCTCTTATAAGTATCCTCATACTATCTTCACTTTCACTGTGCATTTTACCTTTTTGAGACCGAAAAAAAAATCCTTTGGTTCCCTAAAAGAACTTTTCTCCTAAAGCCATTAATGGATTAAAACAAAACAATATGAATCAAAATAATCTTGCTCTGATTCAAAGTAAGGTTTTTATTTTTTAATATTATTTTATGTATTAGTTGCATTCCAGTTGTGCCCAGGATATACAAGGCACTTACCACACAGTTCTTGGCCCAAAATAACAATCTAGTAATAATAATATAATATGTATTAGCTCTTGAGTAGCACTTTTCATACATAGATCTCAAAGCAGTTATAAAGAAAAGTAACAGGTGGGGAAACTGAGGCACAGGTCCATGACATGATACACCCAAGGTCACACAGCAGATCATTGACAGAGCTAGGAACAGAGCTGATATCTCTGTAGACCTGATCCATTTCCCTATCCACTGAGTCATTCATCCTGACCATTTATTTGTAAACAGTGTATGCCCTGGGCTCATTAATGATGTATATGTACATACATCTGCTGTATGATAACTCTCTTAACTGACATACTATTACTGAATTGTAGGCTCCATAGTGTCTTGTGGCTAATCATACTGTAATCTGATATTAATATTAATCTCTGCACAGATTTAATTGTTTCACTACGCTAGCTACAGTTTCGGCATTCGTTTTGGAGGCAAGGCAGGCACACTGTTGATTAGTTGTTAACACAGGGATCTGGACACTAGGAAATCAAGGTTCTGTTCTCACTGCTGCTAATAAATTATCATCTTATCTCAAGCAAATCACTACACTTCACGCTGAGATTTTAGATGAAAGGTGTTACAAATGTACAAAGTGCTTTTTTACAAATCATTTAAATTTTTAAGTTTGCTTGGTATTTTGCTTAGTTGGCCTGACTCCCAAAATGCAATCCTTCATATCTGAAGCACTGAGTGGTGAAAACTAAAAAGTAGCAAAGCTTAGTTTAGAGGAATGCATGACTATCCTTTATTAAATATGATTGATGAGGATCCAGAAATATGAAAAGTTATTTTTATAAATCTTACCCCATCAGTTAAGTACATGTCTTTGTGTTTATTATTGTTTGCAAATTTAACTAGATGTTTAAAGAAGAAGGAGTGAGAGTTATGGGGTGGGATTTTTAAAAGCACTATTAATTCTAGTTCCATTGAAGTCAATGGGAGTTCTACTATTGACTCCAGTGGGAGAAGAATTAGGCTCACACTAAGGGCTTGTCTTCACTACAGGGGAGATCAACGCTGCTGCAATCGATGCAGCGAGTGTCAATTTAGCGGGTCTAGTGAAAGCCTGCTAAATCGACGGCAGAGCACTCTCTGGGCGACCCCGGAACTCCAGCTCTCCACGAAGAGTAAGGGAAGTCAACTGGAGAGCGTCTCCCATTGGCGGAGCGCAGTGAAGACACCCGTGTAAGTCAGTCTAAGCTACGTCGACTCCAGCTACGTTATTCACATAGCTGGAGTAGTGTAACTTAGGTCGACTTACCTCGGTAGTGAAGACAAGCCCTAAGACTTAGATGTTCAAAGTCCATGGAGAGTGTAGGTGCCTTAATATCTTTGAGCATTTGGCCCTAAGTGCTGTGCTGTTGACTCTCTCACCCATAATTACTTTACTTTGAAGACAGTGGAAGTTTCGCAATCGTCTTCAATGGAGGTAGGCTTGGGCACTACCATAGCAAATACAGTCCTCGAGAAATAATGGTCAGTTAAAAATGGACCCACACATGCACATAAGACTCTCACCAAAGTGCAAAACCTCTTTTTCCTAATCAATGCTGCTGTCATAAATAATGTATGAATCGTTGTGTAGTACACTCTATTGTAGCGTCCTAAAATAGTTAGATGCAGTGTATGTGTAAGCGTATGTATGCATGTTAGTAAAGCATTTAGTCTAATCTAACT
The DNA here is from genome assembly GCF_002925995.2 of Terrapene triunguis. Lineage (NCBI taxonomy): Eukaryota > Metazoa > Chordata > Testudines > Emydidae > Terrapene > Terrapene triunguis. The sequence continues at coordinate 2,320,216 of NW_020664530.1, read as the reverse complement.
GTTTTTTCCTTTGGGTCTGTAAAGCTACCATATGGTGATTATTTTAGTACTTCTCTGAGTTAGTAAACGATGTTTTTTCTGGCAAATAGTTTATCTGGTGGATGATATTCATGTGCTTTCTGGGGACATAATTAGTACCCTGAGCCCAATATTGCAAGTACCAACTACTGAGTGTGGGGCTTATAACTTTGAGTAGTAACATTGGGATCATTTGGACTACTTAGAATTGTTAGCACAGTGCTCACTAGTAAGTGTTTGCAGGATCAGGCCCCAGATTTCCAGGGAACAGAATTTCTTGGTATAAAATTCTCTTTCATTGGCAATAGGTATATCGTTGACAACTGGTACCAAGGGGTTAATTGGCTTATATAGATATTGTATTAAGTAAACTTAGTCATTTAACAAGGGATATATGACCAAACCTATTCATTCAGTCATGCGTCAGAATAGGACTGCATTTGTCTGAAATAACAAGGACGATTTTTTGTTGTTCAAATTCTAAGATCAAATAGAAATAAAAACGTTATTGTTTTGCTGACAGTCTTCTAAAGATTACTCACAAAAAAACCTCCAAACAAACCCATAGGCATATTTATGTTTTCAATTCTCCAAACAATACAGAACTGAATGGATATCAGAGAAACAGCATGGCATAGATATTAGCTCTTGCAATGAATGACGTACTGGAAAATGATTAAATATCAAGATTTGAACTTTGACATTTTAGTAATATAACAAGAAGTATGAAAAGGCAATAATAAATTAGGCTATGTTATAATATTTCATTCCAGTTGGTTGACAAGCTTTGTTCTCTAAGATAGATTATTGTTCTATCTGAAGCCTTAGCACAATGTCATGTTTAAGATGCTGTAGTTAAAGATTGCTTACTGTTTTCAAGATTACCTTTTATTTTTCAATGCACTAATAAATGGGTCATTTTAAAAACTTAGGATAAAACTTGGCATGAAAGTTTCCAGTCTAGAATCAGATTGTTTCCTCTAAAAATAAGGAAATGCTTGAATTGTCATACAGTTTTTAAAAAGATAAGCAGTACAAAAAATAAAAACAACCCTAAAGCCCACAGTTTTATATCGATTTCAAAACTATTTATTAAGGCACAAATAAAAAAACCCCACCACCTTTGGTCCAGATTTTCTTATGATACAGGTTCTTTATGCTGCTACAAAAAGCTCAAATAGCCCCTAGAGAATACTGCCATGTTAGCGGCGTTCTACGATTGGAGTGAGGCTGGCGGAACAACTATCCCAGCTCTGTTCCCAGCATAATGGGTGGAGACAGAGAGGTGTGCAGGGACAGAGTGTACTGCACTACATCCCTGCACAATTTAGCCTAGTCCCAGGACTCAGATTTAGGGAAGCACAAAATTGGCTTAAAGTAGGGTGACCAGATGTCCTGATTTTATAGGGACAGTCCTGATTTGGGGGTCTTTTTCTTATGTAGGCTCCTATTACTCCCCACCCCCGTCCTGATTTTTCACACTTGCTGTCTGGGTCACCCTAGCTTAAAGCCACCTTAGCTCCCCATTCTCCTGTTCTTGTGACAGCCACAGAAGATTAAGAATACCCAATCTCAGCCTAAATTTAAGAATAGATTATTGGATGGAACTTGGGGGAGATCCCCTGCTTATCTCCCATCCTGGGACATGTGGCTGAATGCTAAAGCAGCATGTGAAGGTGGGGAAAAAGCAGGGGGGCATTAGTGGGTGAAAAAAATATGGCGTTTTTTCTGTTTCCTTGCTGAATTCTAAAAATATTTTGACTAGCTCGACAGTAGGTTGAAAGAACAGCTAGAATATTTTGTCCATTTTTTTTTTTTTAATTTCAAACTTTGAAAAATTTGACTTTGGACGGCTAAGGGAAAGAATTTTCCCCCTCCTTCACATCCCCTGAAAGCTGCAGAACAGACTTTGAGGGCTAGGGGGAGAGAGAAACACTCCGCATCTGTGTTGCCAACCAAAGGCCTGGTCTACACTTAAAAGTTGGTTGACATAGCTGTGTCAGCTGAACCCCCCTGTATAGACACAACTAGGTTGATGGAATAATGCTTCCGTTGACCTCGCTACTATCGCTTGGAGGAGAGGGGGGTGATGTTCCTACAGTGATGGAAAAATGTCTTCCATTGCTGAGGAAGCATCTACATTGTGGCGCGACAGCAGCCTACTTACGGCCTCGTAGCTGGGCCAGTGTCCTGCCTGTAGAGACGGCCTAAAAGTTGGAGCCATCTGTGCAGCTGTCATGCCTCACCCCACTCCACTGTCAATGGAGGGAAAAGACTGGGAAGCGCTCCCCCAAGTCCCCACTACACACTGTTAAGCAGGGGGCTACTGCAGAGGTGTGCCCCACAGGATGCGGGAGGTGCACCCCTGCTCACCCCTGTGCAGTCTCTCCAAATCCTGCCTACACCTCACCCCAATTCATAGCAGAACTGCAGTAGTTCCAAGAGACCCTCCGGCCCTGTGGAGGAAGGGACGTGATTTCCCCTCTGTCTGCAACTGATCTGAGAGCATTTGATTTTTCCTTAATTTTAAAGATGAGCACTTATTTCATGGTCAAATGTGGTTCCTCTGCAGTCTGCTTTCTATCATCCCCCTCCCCTCCAAAAAATAAAAGTGACTGCAGAGCTCCTGTGAAGTGCTGGGCAGGCAGCCCTCTGAATGGAAGTCCTCTATCCACACGAGCCATTGAGCACAGGCCGTGGCAGGGTAAGGCTCCATCCATACAGTCCTTGGCCTGTCTGATCAGATTGCCAGTGACAGGGACTAATTTTAGTGATGAGGATACCTGTCCCTTAGAACTGGATGGGGAAAATCAACTCATGTTGCATAGTATGCTGTCACTGCTCAGGTGGCTGTGACGATCATCGTCAACCTCTGCCATATTCCTGCATGTTAGCTAGAGCGATGGTTCTCAAACTCATTTAATCGGGCCTCCCTTCTTATTGTCCGTAGTCATGTACATATGTTTCCCCACCCAAGTACATATACCACCACACAGCTCTGAAGGCAGAGCGGAGACCAGCAGCTGCTGTCTGGACACCCAACTCTGAGGGCAGCACCGTGTCAGCAGCAGCACAGAAGTAAGGGAGGCAATGTGAAACGTGATATCACTTTTTACAGCCGACTTAGCGCCCCATTGACACCCTTACTTCTGTGCTGCTGCTGCCACCCCAGGGCTGACAGCCGGAGCTCCACTGCCTCCAGGTGAGGGATTGGGTGAGGGAGAGGAGAGCCTGAGCCTGGGTGGCAGGGCTCCAGTTGTCCCCTTTATCCCCACCTTCTGGGTGTGCAAGAGCCCCAACCACCTTCTGCACCAGCCCCAGCCACCCATGACTGACAGCCAGAGCTCTTCATCCCACCCCCCAAAAAGCACGCAGCTTGCACCTCCCTTGACACATTTCCACACCTCCCATGGGAGGCCCACCCCAGAATTTGGGAACAGCTGATCTAGAGGCATAAAGGCTCTCTAATACTGTCAGTCCCCTGACTTATAACCTTCCTATCAATGCTGCAAATGAACTTGGTAACAATTTCCAATAAAACTGAAACTTTTTGGAAAGCCCTGAAGGCGTAGCCACTATTTAGTGTCAATAGAAGAACCATGGCAGCCCCACTGAGATTGTATCGGGTACAACAACCTGTGAATAGGGCACCGCATCTTGGAATAGGTATAAATAGTTCACTCTTTTGCCAGATACAAAAGCCCCATAGTTGCTTCCCGAGTAAAGAGAAAAAAACAACGGCAGAAACAAAGTGAGGAAATGTTTCTTCAGTGCTACAAGGAAAGTGCAATAGAATTCCAACACTTATATTTATAATTTTGGTGTATTTTATTGTTTGTAGTTGACTATAAGAGTGTTACCTATATATTTCAATGTTTGTTTTACGGGTTTCCTGGCTGCTCCCTCTCTATTCAGTTAAAAAAACACAGTTTGGTCACATCTTTTAATAGCTCCTACCCATTGTAATGTGCTGGCTTTTAATTTTCCTTCTCTTCCAGAAAGAATTTTGAATGCACTCAGTTTTTGTTTTTAAAAAGCTAAACAGTAAGTAAGTAAAAGATGTCACCGGTCATTGGTTTGATGAGGATTTCTGTGGTTGCAGTTGTAAACAGCAAAGCAAAATGTCACTCCATCTCCCCTGATAGGTAACTGTCAAATCAAATGTCTTACCTACAGTACAGCACTGGTCATAAAAAATGAACATTGAACAACAGTGAACATTAAACACTGCGGTATCTGCAGTGCTGCATAGCTTAATGGCGAGTGCTGAACAAGTATCGCTGTGTACGTTGTTTAAAAAGGTTGACGTCTTTATTAAATCATCCAGAAAAAGTCATGAGAAATGGGAAAGATATGTTTACTGGTCCAGCTTCAAACCCCAAGCTCCCCACATGCTGATTGTACCCCTCCTGCACAGAAGATGGATCAGCTGCCTGTTTGACACCCTCCTCACGTCCAGTGCAGAGTTGTTTACAGAGTTGGTATCTGCACAGGGGGAGAGGCCAGAGACTTGGTAGACTGACAGTGGGCGGTTTACAGCCTTGCATTATATGGGTGGGGTGGTCTTGACATGTGTGTGTGTGTGTGTGTGTGTGTGTGTGTGTGCGTGTGTGTGTGTGCGCGCAACTTGTCCCCTTTCAGCCCTGAAGACATTGCCTGGAAAAGGGCAATTAGCTGTTCCCTTAAGCACTCCTCTGGTGGGGCAATGGAGGTAAGAGGGCGTTCGGAAGGCAAGGCAGGAGGAGGGCCACTGGGTGAACAGAGCCACTGTGGAGGTTTTATCAGGGTGGTTATGTCTCCAGCAGTTCCCTAGAGACCCTTCAGGTGTTGGGGCCGCCCTACAAATCATCCCAGAAGAGGAACAACCCTGCACTTCCATGCTTTCTTCTCCCATAGCCTCCACCTGTAGATTTTCCCTTGGGGAGGTGGGTGTTATCTGGCTCACAAAGTGATTTAATGAGAATCAGCTGAATATACCATTATGAAAAATAGAAGCAGTAAAACACAGCCCCGTGGTCTCTTTTACTGAAAGCTGGAAACATCTCTGTCTCCAAAGAACTATTCAGAGTACAATAGGAGTAGTGTTGCCAGGGCCTCTGGGAGTAGATACAGCAACACTGAGGCCCCAATTCAGCAAAACACTTGCATGTGCTTACCTCCCTTTGAAGTTACTTTAAGCACCTGTTTAGCTGCTTGCTGAAGAGGGATGGGGTTACTGAGGTGCTTAAAGTTAAGCACACACTTAAGAGCTTTCCTGGGCCAGGGACTTAGCTACTATGGTGATGAATGCTACAGGAAAACATATGGGTAGATTAGATAGATTGTAACAGTGGGTTTATGCAGATTTCCTTCAAAACATCGGATCTCCGTGGATGTGGAGAACCAGATGCCTGCTCCCTCTGCAAGCCTCTTATTATACAGCAGGTAACATAGAAAGAGCTCCACTCTCCCACAGGATATAGAGATTTTCACTTATGTGAGGGCAAGGATGATTATGATACAAAATTTACAAAATGAGGCGTGACGTTCCGAGCAGTTATTGCTGAAGAAAGTGATCCCGCTCCTATTAAAATCAACAAAAGTGTTTCAATTGCATTCAGTCGGAGCAGGCTCGGACCCAAAGTAGAACCAGCTACATAAATTCTTTATCTGTCAGGGTATGTGAAGATCTGTCATGTGCCATGCCAATGTCCAGTGGACTGCCATCATTTTTTGTAGTTGGATTGTCACTGAATTATGCTATGAAGATCTCCCAAGTCCATGCTGCTTTATTCTTTGTCCATTATTTACACAGTGCTCAAAGTGTGCTAGGTGCTTTGTTGACCCATAAAACACAGTTCCTACCCAAAAATACTTACAGTCTAAAATTAGATCCAATATTAGGAAGAAGCAGCTAATAGTAATGGTGTGAGAAAGGGAAGGACAAATATTTGCTCTTGTTTGGCTATGTAACCTTTGATCTGTTTTTGTTGTCTGGTTTTTGTTTTGTTTTGTTTTTATAAAAAATAGTGAGGGGAAGAGAGTGAAACAAGGTAGCTGAGGTGATTAGAGGAGGGTGGTAGCATGTTACACTCAGATGTTGGGGAGAAATCAGAAAACATTAGTCTGGAGTTGAAAAGTTTAATATTGAATCTGATGACATTCCCATATGCTGCCCTGTACATGCTGCTCCTCCTAGCCCGTTGGAGATTAATGTTTTCCAGGGACCTAAGGCCTTTCATAGTCTTCTCAGAAGCTTGCTGGGCCCTGAGAGGGAGGGCTTTCTGGAGGAAGTGTCCTTGAATGGCTCCCATTTGATCTGGAAGGGGGGAGGTGGGCTGGCTTGTCTGGCTCTTAACCCTGTTCTTGCTGCTGCCCTACTTGGCTGTTGACCAGTTGGAGAACAAATGATTGAGAATAACATAGACTTTCAGCCTATTGACAAAATCCATTGAACAGTTTACTGATCAATATGCACCAGATAACATCAAGGCTTTTGCTTTGTGACATTCAATGTGGATTTCTAATAGTTCTTGATTTGTAACCATAGCCAAAAACCAAGACTGCAGAATGATATTGTGAGGTTCCAAATTTGTGCTCTCAGTGACTTTCAGGTTACCTTTGCTCAATTTAACCAATCCAAGTACAATATTTTCTACCCTGCTGGGATGGGAAACTCACCCTGTGATGTGATGTCCAGCAGTGTTCTTTCTGCCCCTTACATCATTATCAGTTAAAAAGATTCTGTGACATGAACTTTACATGTCAGTTTTTGTCAATGAACCACGAAACCAGTTTCTTCTTCCATAAATTGTGAGTTTTACTGTGGAAACAGCATTAAAATCTTGTTTTGATCAGTAAAGCAATGATAACTCAAAAACATACAGAGAAAAGATGCTTTGAGTAATGGTTGCTTTTCTAACTGTAACTACACTTTAAACGCCTGTAAAGGTTAATTGGTCACTGGTTAGGTATTTGTGGATAATTTGCTTGGGTCCCAATGAAATTATTCCATTGCCAGAGTCTGCTTTTAACACACAAAAATGCAGGGGCGTAACATAAATGTTACAGCAAAGGGACATTTTCAGGTGTGGAAAGCAAAAAGGGGTTTACCTTGAAAATAACCTTCTCAGTGAAAGAAACAGACAAGTGCCATATAAGTAAAAAAAAATGGCGAAATACAAAGAAATAGAAAAAAATCTTTATTCCCCAAATGTTATGACCCCCGTGTATTTCTTTCAGGGAGTCTGGTATCCAGTTAAGAACTAATAACTTTGATCTTTGTCCCATTCGTACATTAGTGTTTCTGAGCTGATATCTGAGCAGAATTGACTCTTACCTCAGATTACATTTTGTTGCCTTATAAGTGAAAACAACAACCCCCACTGACTGCGGTGTGTATGTTACGAAAATACATTTCTCTTTTTTATTATTCTGTGTAAGCCAGCAGCATCAAAGAAATGAGCTGCCCCAACTGGTCTCACAGCTGCTGCTTGTCTCTGTTCTGTATATACGCTAAATTAATTGGAAAAACAGGGACAAAAAGGCATTTAGTTCAGGTCAGCTTGTTCAACTACAGCAAATACATGACAGGCTAAATCATTGTCTTTCGCGAAAGAACTGGTTGGCATGGGTGAGCTCTGCAACGCTTCCTTATGAAAAAAGTTTTTTTTTCCAGTGCCTTGGAGCATGGATGCTGTGAGAGGAGGTACTCGGCACAGAGCATGGGCATGGTCCTATCAGGGTGTGATGTCAAGGGGTGTTTTCAGGACAGGTTATTTGTCCTCCTCAACCATGAAGTGGCATTTCAGCCTTAGTTCGTTACAGCTTCGTGGATGTAGCTTAAGAAAAAAATTCTGTTCCTCCTTAATAACAGTGATGTGGTTAATTACTGAATTCTTGTTGTCGGCGTCAGGTCAGTTTGTGGCGCCATGCTAAAAACAAACATATGGAGAACCTTTGTTCCGTTGCCGTCTGGTTTTTGGCATCGTACGTGTAAATGAGCATTGTCAAAAATAGTTGTAGAAAAGCCCAAACCTCGTAGTGGTTTACAAACTGTGGATCATCTGAATTTTTTTATAAATAGAAACATGCACTTTACAATAAGGATAAATTGGCAAATCAAGGAAATGGGCTCAGGTAGATCTTCTTAAACTTCTTCCAGTAGAATCATAGAATATCAGGGTTGGAAGGGATCTCAGGAGGTCATCTAGTCCAACCCCCTGCTCAAAGCAGGACCAATCCCCACACAGATTTTTGCCCCAGATCCCTAAATGGCCCCCTCAAGGATTGAATTTACAACCCTGGGTCTAGCAGGCCAATGCTCAAACCACTGAGTTATCCCTTTTTAGAAGTTGTAAATTATTAGGCATCTCAGCATGCATTTTGTATTATAGCAGAAATTGATATGTGGTGTACATATTTAATGCTAGTTAGATTGGTTTTCTTCTGAAATCCAAAGGAAAAAAAATATGGAGTGATGTAACGTGTAAACTGAAAACCGGCTTACATTAAAAATGGGTGAGAGAAATATTACTAACAATTGGTTCAGAGAAGAACTCGTTCCCTATTCTTTTCTCTCCGGGCAGTGGAAATTAGTGGAAGTTATTGCATGTTCAACCCAGTTGTTCTTTATAGAATGAATATTACCTTACAGTTATTTTTTCTGTCCACGTTTGTGATCTTGACTATATAGATAATCTTTCTTTTTTCTCTCTCTCTCTTTATTCCAGGCCTTCTGCCTTATCTAGTAGCCCAACATATTCAGATCTTCCGTTCATTAGAATTTCCCCACACAGAAATCCGGCTGCAACATCAGAATCTCCCTTCAGCCCTCCTCACCCTTACATTAACCCTTACATGGACTACATCCGATCACTGCACAGTAGCCCGTCTCTGTCCATGATCTCGGCAGCCCGTGGACTCAGCCCTACAGACGGTGGGTTTAAGACTGGCTTCCTGTTTGCTGTCATTGTGGCAACTTAAGTTATATTAATCTTGTCAACATTTCTCTTTTTTTCCTTGTTCAAAGCAGCTTCAGCAGATTTGTCACCCATATTTATTATGTCATAAATGTTTCAATACTTCATCAGCCTGTTGCTGGTCATTTGTACATTTCACAAACGTTGAAACTTCAGCAAAAAAGAAGAAGTTCTCATTCAAAATTAAAAATGTAACAATGTTTATGGCTTTAATATCTTCCTTTTTGTGGGACAGACAGTGGGTATGATTCTGACCTACCTTAAGCCAGTGTAAATCAGGAATGCCTGCACTGAAATCAAATCAGCTCGTATAAATCAGCATATCTCCAGCGAGTTCAAGAGATATATTGTGTTGGAAAGGTCTTTTCCTTTATTAAAATAGCAGTTTTATTATCTTAACAACACACTCACTTGCTAATGAGGGTCATTATATCTCTATTTAACTTAAATTGAGCTACACCAATTTATACTAGCTGAGGATAAGACGAATGAAATTTCACTCATATGAGATATGTGATTGGTGATCAGGATCAGGTGCAGCATATTTAAATGACTCACATTTAGGCAGCATACAAGGAAAGTGATGTTCCCTGAGGTCTGAGTATGATGTAGATATTACCTCCCTGTTTATTCGGATGTAAACTAAATTATAAAGGACCAAGATCTGCAATCTCTACTCAGTCCTTAGTCAAAACTCCCATTGATTTAAATTTGAATTTTCCCTTCATGAGCAATGAACAGAATCACACATGGGCTGGATTCTGAGAAGTGTGTTTTTTAACAGTACATTAGTAGTTTGACATTTCAAAATTGCTATATTGTGCTGAGTGGAGTTATAAATGGGCCAAATTAGCAAGTGAGTATTTAGTGAAGATAATTAAACTACTATTTTAATTAAGGAAAAGCTCTTCCCAGTGCTCACACAAATTTACAAAACAGACAAACTGCCTTTAGCAGAATTTGAAAAATGAGTAGTGTACTCTGTTCAAATGGATGACTAATTAATCCTCACTTGTAAGAGCCTATACCTTTACTCTAATCCATTAGTTATGGGTGCGTATTCTTCTTATGAGAATAAATTTTAATGACCTAATGTCAATCAAAGTGTATGTGTGCATGTAGGGATTTCCACTGGTGATATAGACAGCCTGGTTGTTGTGTAAATCATTGTTAATTCTACACATTTTATTTTAACAAACAGTGTTATTTGATGACTGGCAAAATCATTTTAAAAGAACACTTTGGTGATTATTCAGAAATCCTTATCTTGCCACAAAGAAGTTCTATATGTTTATTGTAGAATATATATGATATAACTTTTTAATAGCTTTTTGAAACATCTCTCTCTTTCTCAATCTCTGACATGCCCTTCCCCCACAAATATTTTTATATTAATATATGTACATGTATATTGGCATACACACATACATATGCAGAGATGTAGACATACGTTCACTGTATCTGCAGTAAAATCTGTCTTAAGGGATCTCTCAAGAAACTACAAATTAGACAGGTTAGAACAGAACCAATTGTAATCTCTTATGGCAGTGATTGTATTTATTTTTGCAAACTGTGTACAGAATTGCACATATTGTAGGAACTAAACAAATAAAAGAAAATTTAATAAACTTTCCTAATAAATAAAGTTAGTACTCAGTTTATGTATTTGAGCAGAGTCACCTCTTAAGACCAGAGATTGGCTAATAAAGATAGATTCTAAAACATTCTACTGCATACTCTATGTGTATTTATATATTTGATTTTCAATGTATAGGTACTTACATAGCACGATGATAGCCACCATAGAGTGCATGCATGTATGTGAGTATCGTGGTATACATACAGCATGTAAACTATGCAGTATAATTTGATTTATAGGCATGAGCCAAAAAAAGTCCTGAATACTTAAATAGCCCTAATTATGAAAGTGGAAGCTTTCACACAGCAAAATCCTTGGGAAATATAAGTGGACAAAGAAAAATTACAAGGAATTGTGTAAGGATTTATAGCTTTTATTATCATTGCATTTTAGTTGCATTGTAATTACACTTTGATGGCATATATTTATAAAGTGAAAGAGTTAAAGTGGTAATATAACTTATGAAGTAAATTTATGCATATACAGGCTTTTTAAAAATATTGATATAAAGAACAATTTAATAACTGCTATCAAATGAGATTCCTACATAATTTCACTTATACTTTAATTCCACTTCAGTTGCACATGGAAATTAAAAAATCAGCATACTGCCATCTCTGTTGTCCAGCATGAAGTTTCATAGGTATCCCAATAAAAAAACTATTTAATTAAAGGTTGTAAAATATGTTGCATAGAATTCATAGTTAGCTAGGTTAGCCAGTCAAGTATGGAACTCTAAAGCTCTTATTCAGGCAGATCTACCCAGATCAGACCCTAATCTCCCTTGTTTGTTGACAGTTTCTACCACATTTTGGACTCTACTGGATTGCAAATAATAAATAATAGTACAAGTGTATACCTGTGTACACACACAACGCTAAAGGTATAAGTGGCTTGATTATAAATTCTGCCACACACAGTTTGCATTTGAAGGCATGTAAAATTGTGCTGTTTTTATTAAAAGTCATGATGCCAGTTAAATTGCTTTAGGTCAATTAAATAATTTTTTGGGGGTTCAGTCCACAGTTGCATTGATCCTGGGATGGCCAGGGGCCAAACAGCCCATTGCATAATGTAGAGCAGCTTTAAAGCTGCTCTAAGTTATGCAACTTGTAGACAATGGCTACAGCAGCTGAGGATCTGGCTGAGTGCTTTGCATACCATGTCATTGACTCACCCAGGAAAACAAGTGGTGTGGAGCCAGCTCTGCTGGCTTTGGTCCACCCATGGATTTCCCACAGCAACACAAAGGAACTAGAGATGGGGCTGAGACCTGAGCCAATTGTTAGGTGTATTGCAGTAGTGCCCACTATGCAGGGGGTGTGATTCTTTTCTGATTTACACAGATGTAAAGCAGGAGTAACTCCACTGAGGCTACACTGGTGTAAAAGCTGGTGTAAATGGGAAGAGAATTAGGACAGCAGTCCTTGCCCTGAACAGCTCAAATTCTAAAGGTCCAGTCACAGGGCAGAGCTAGATTTAGAATCCCACTTAATGGGGTAATCCTGCAAATATGCCCATGAGGAACTTTACGTATGTGAGTAGCCACATTGAGCTTTGCTTTTATAAAATACTTCTATATTTTAAAAAATAAATTGCACATCATAACTGAACTCAATTACCCTTCAACCAAGCCATTATTAATTTGCCAATTTCTTGTATTTAAAAAGGGTCTTAAGGAAAGATTTCTTAAGGAAACCAAAAATTCTTTCAATTTATGGAACATTGGTAATATAGTTATGTGCTCACTATATTCCTTTATAGGTTCTGAAGCATTTCATTTTAAAGCTTGCAGCCAATATTATTGTTAGTTAACCCAGACACTTATGTCAGAAAGCTCAGGAAGTGTTTTAAGTGTGTCTGGAAAGATATCATAGTCGTCTACTACTGTAAAACTTTAAAATCAATGACTCAGTGTAATGAGTGAGGGGTTTTTTTTTAATTTGTGGTCAAATATTTTTCTTGTCATTTTACAGAAAGTGACAGTGGCAAGGTGTGGATTATATTTATTTTAGAAATCAATTTGTAATTTGAAAACAAGAAGAATGCTTCTCAGCTCACTTCTCTTGCGGTTTCCTTTCCTGCACTGTCTAAAGTCCTTTTATTTTTCTTTAACATTTCCTAAAGTTTGATTTAAAATAATGTTTATTCTTCATTTATGTCAGATCTCATGATATAACAGAGAACACTTTTTATTTTATAATATAGTGAAATACTCTGTCAATCCTATTCCTGTAGGAGCTCCCACCCCAACTCTGCCATTTCATTTTTCCTTTTAGAATAAACCTGGATCCTGTGTTTGTGGTGTTTCATTTAGGACATGATCCTTCAAACACTAATGCAAATAAACCACTTTACCCATTAGTAGTCCTATGTGAATAAAATTATTCAGTGTTTGCAGGATTAGTGGTTACATTTGTATTTCCACTCAGAACATAGCCAATGAAATGGTGGAAGAATGGCACTAAATAACAAGTATAAATAGGAAAATACTCTGTTGCAGTACAGCACTTAAATCTGAGGATCTCAAAGTACTTTATGGATATAATGAACCATGCTGCACAACATTCTTATGAGCATAGTTAGGGAAGTATGATTATCTCCACTTTACAAATGGAGCAGTTAAGGACCAGAGAGATAGAGTGATTTGCCCAAGTTCACCCAGGAAGTCTGTGGCAGAAACAAGAATAGAACCTATCTATTCTAATGACTAATCTTCTGCTAAATCCATGAAACCATCTATTAATAGCATCAGAGGGCCACTGAAATGAAATATTAATCCAATGTTACTTCAGTTCATGGCATGGAGTTTAGTGATGCTTGAAAATTGTATGGAGGAAAAACAGATCATGAATAATTTTTGCAGAAAAAGAGGTTTTTTTATGAGTAAAGGAGATTATCTGCAGGGGATTGGATGATTCATGAACACAGTAATGGCATATACAGCGTCTCTCCTCTATGGCACTGAGCCTTACACACCTGAGTAGACCCATTGAGGTCATTGGGACCACTCTCATGAGTTCCATTACTCAAGTATATGTTTGTAGGATCGGGGGGGCCTTACTTATTAACATGAATCCAGCCTTTGCTAAAAATGCCTATAAATTGTTCCTGTCTGACAACTAATTTGCTTGAAAGAAATTATTTTGTCCTAGTTCAGTTTTGCATTTCACAAAATATTCCCCCACTGATGACATCCTTTTGGTATTCTCAGTAGGGCGTTCGGAGATGTGAATGAGCATGGAACTTGACCTGCTTTGCAAGAGGTGTTTCAGGTTAAGATTGAGACACGTTGGCGTGGGAGAGAAGCTTTTGCTGCTTGTGGTTAGCTTTTCATGTGACTAAATAAAACATATTAGTTTCCAGGCCTGCCAGTCAGTCTGTCACTTTTAAATTCACTTAAAAAAATAAATATAAAAAATGAGGTCACTGTGAATGGTAAATGTCACTGGTAAATGAATATTTTATGTCTTGCCATTTTGTGAATGATGTCTTTGCAGTATCACTGGTTGAAGTATGTTGACTGCACAGGCATATTGCAGATGTTGCGTTGCTTTAAAAATAAACAAGCCAGTTTAATAGCCAAAGGGAAGCAGTGGAGTAATAAAAGTTTGCCTCTTGTTTGTCTTACGTCATTAATGGTGCTTTTTTATATTGTGTTCTTAGCTCCACATGCTGGAGTCAGTCCAGCTGAATATTACCATCAGATGGCTCTATTGGCAGGTCAGCGCAGCCCATATGCAGACATTATTCCTTCAGCTGCTACTGCAGGAGCTGGCGCCCTTCATATGGAATACCTTCACGCCATGGATAGTAAGTGATCATGCTGGAAAAAGTGAGACAAATAAGGCCCTGATCCTGAAAAGAGAGCCCCATGGGTGAATTTCCTATGCTCACGTGAAGCCCCGCTGTCAACAGTAGAGCACTGTGCAGATGCAGAAGTTTGTACCCGCATGGTTCTCTTTTCAGGATTGGGGCCTAAAAGTAGTTTAAGTGAGAGGTGACAAAGTGAATCTGATAATAAACTTTGAAAGAGACTAGGGAGAGAAATGTGATTGCTTCTAAAAATAAAGGGCTGTGGGTAAAACTAACTTTCAGTGGACTCAGATTCCTAAATTACTAAATGTTTTTGAAAAGGTTACCTGACACTAATAAACATTAAGTCATGTTTATCTATAATGTTGATATTTTTGTTGCTGTTGACACCAGTACTCATTGTTCATAAATAAACATTTACATCCATTTTCCTAACCTTAGTTAGTGTCCCTGTCCCCTCAAAAAAAAAACCCAGCAACCAGTCAATGTGAACAACTCTTCTTTTATAGAATTTGTCTAAAACATCTCGAGAGAGCAGCAGATATGTTTAAAAAATATGTATTCTAGTACTGACTAAGCTTTGAGATTGTTCCTGGCTCAGGCAACGTGGATGGCCAAATCCCCAAGGATGCTGCCTCAAATATCTAAGCTATGTACCTCCTTCCACCTGCTGCACCATCTTCAAGACCTTTTATCGTGGCCTCTATTTCTCTCAGCAAAGTTGAGTGGAGAGCACTCCATCTGAAGCTGCTCACTGCTGTTTTTTAGTCAACCAAAGGGAGTTACTGTTAGTATTGAGTTGTGCAAAGCACTTCACTCATCAGCTGCTAATGCTGTCTGTGGAATCCTCTCATTCCCCCCTCTCCACCATAACTTGGGAAGTAAGAGACTGGGGCTAGGAATCAAACAGTGTTGCCTCTCATGTGGCAGCACAGAGCCATACTATGCTATTAGAGCAATGGTTTAGCCTGTGACTCTTTTAACTCCTTGCCAGCATGTGGTTTCTTCAGGTCTATATCTCATTATTGACCATGTTCCATGGCTGCTGATCCCAAGGAATCTGCATAGGATGTAAGAATTATGAGGCTCACACGTAGAAAGCATGACGACATAAGAAAGTCACTGTTACAAGGAAATTCATTTAAATATATGTTAAATAAGTGATTGATAAGTTTTGCAAGTCAGGCAAGATGTATTATGCAGGAATTGAGTGTGCAAATTAAACGTTTTTATTCTATTAGTCGTAAAGAAGGTGAGCACATTTTTTAACAATTCAATTTCAATTACATATTCTATATTCAATTACTGTGCATGGTGAATTACAATAGTTAAAATATTCCAAACATACTCATTTCCTACTCAGAGGTGCTTATGAAAACCAGAATCTGCTGTGTGGACATTTTTTCTGATAAGCTTCACAGAAGATGGAGTTTTTCAAAGGGTTTTGAAAGAGAAGGGAGAGAGTTGGGGGTGGGGGGATAAAGGGCTATTAATGTGTTTGTCACATATTAATAGCAACTTATTATAACATTCATTTTCTGGTTTATGGATGGTTAAAGACATGTAAGTGTAATAATCACACTTGGACACATCGTCAACTCGTGTAACTGTCGTAGCTCCACTGAAGTCAATGGAGCTATCCTTATTTACACTAGCTGAGGATCTGGTCCACTGTGTATAATCCCTTGAATCCCAAAGTGCTTGATAAATAATGGGCCCAATCCAAACTAGCATGCTGACCTACTGTAATTTGCCTGGTCAGCACTTACCTACCACCATGATGGGCATTCTAGGAAAACCTAAAGAGATGGATAAAATTCTGTATCACTTACACAAATAACACCAGAGACATCAAAAGACTGACTTGTGGAGTAAAGGCTGGAGGATTGAGCTTGCTATAATATGCATAGAATTACAGCTTCAGCATCACAAATAATTACCTCTTTTTCCTTAAAGGCAGGGGTGCTGGAACAATTTGTATAGTGGAGGTGCTGAAAGCCATTGAACAAAACTGTAAATCCTGTATATGATGGAAACCACTTCAAGCCAGGGGATGCTGCCGCACCCCTAGTTCCAGCACATATGCTTAAAGGAAAGGATATTGATCTTTGATGCATATAATCTCTGTACATTCATAAAAAAAATTGTCCTAAACATAATCTCAAATAGGGACAGCTGTACAGATATTTGATATATGCACTTTAATTTGTTTTGTGTTTGGTTTTAAAGTTGAGATCACACATTTGCGATTCATTATAGCAGCAACTTTTCAATTAGGGATTATTTCAGTACTAAAGACAAAAAAATTGAAGCAGTATTATGCAAATGGGTTATTTTAAACAGTAAATAGAGAATTAAAATAAGAGCGAATCCTAAGAAGGTCACTTAGTCTCACCTTCTCTATTTGATGAGAATGTGTTTAGTCAGGCAATAGCTTCTTTTATCTAAAGAGAGGATGAAGTTACCCTTTTACTTTGTGAAAACTAATTAAAACTATCTTAACTTGCATGGATATACAGTAAATTAATTGTCATTAAGTAGGCATCTGAATGTCCTATCATTCATCATGCTAAAGAAAACCCCTTTCTTCTTTGTCAGAATTTTAGATTAGAAAAGAGAAACAAAACAATTAGCAGGAAACCAATATTAAGATGCTTTTTTTTGAACGATCAGAATGCCCATATTTGCATTATGATGATTTTAAAAGTCCTCTTTCCACCCTGCCCCATTTTGTTAAAAAGAATGAAAAAGAAGTTGATAATTTCCCTCATTATTTGCGACCAAATTCTGAGAAAATAGCTGATTTGACCCACTGAAAGACCCCTGCTTACGTATTCCATACAACAATGGGTCAGAAACAGAGAATGTTCTGAATTTACTATATGGAGAAGGTGTAGTGTGTACAGCAGTGAGTACAGTGATCAAATCTGGAGCCTCTAGACTCTACTGTAATACAAATAATAACCATGTGCATTATGCAGAAGATGGACACAGAGCTTTATACAGAGTATGGGGAACACTCTGCCTTCTTCCTGCTTTATGGTGCTGGAGAGCCATTTTTATTGGGGTGGGGGACAGGATGCTTGGTTCTTGTGCAAGGAGTTGAAACATCCTATATGCTCTGGAGTCTCGCTCTGTGGGAACTTTTTGGTGAACTCCCATTGACTTCAGTGGGAGCAGAGCTAGCTAGGTCCTCACTGAGTGCTTATGACAGTCCCACCCTGTAAGACTTACTGAGGTGTGACCTTTTGCCTGAATGTAGGCTGAGTTTCAAGAAACAGTGGGACAAGTTTTGGCTAGTAGACCCATTCCTTCCCCCTGTGTGTCATCAAGGGATTTATGGGTTTGGAAACCAAGACAAAATTCAGGATGTGTACTTTCATAAAGTAAAACCAAACTTCTACTGGTGCCTGTGAACCAAAACCACCAAGTTTCACAGAGCTCTAGTTTATTTTCAGAAATTCAAACCTGTCATGTTCACAGCCTTCAAAGAAGACCAGTTCCTTTGGCATGTTTGAAGAAATATGATTTAAAGGAATAAAATTATACGTCTGAAAATTGTTCCATAATAATTGATGCTAAAAACTTGAATTCAGAAATCGAATTCATGGACCAATTTGCAACAAGGCATATTCCATTTTGGAAAGTAATGATTGAAATTGATATCAGCTATTTTAGAAATGAGCTCCACCCTCGGAATAAGTCTTTACTTAGAACACTCACTTTGATTTTTGCCTACACATTCCTGTCTCAAAGCTTCACTAGCTGCTATTACAATTTCCTTGAGTATAATATCTACTCCACAAGGACTAGATTCTTAAACAAGTCTGTCTTCTGCTCTATAGAACGCCACAGCCTACCTTCTATTTTCTCTCACCTCCAAAGTTGATGGTTTTTCAGTGCTTGCTCAGAAGGTAAATGGAGTTTTTAGTGAATCACCAGCTCTGCATTTTTGGTCTCCAAGAATCTTATTAAAAAAATGGAATACGATCCTTCATTGGAAGAATACTATGAATAGATAAACATCTCAAATTAATAAACGCTGAAGTGTTTGTGTTTAAAATATATGCCAGAGCAAAGCTGCAAAGTTTATTTTAGCAGTCAGAGATGCTTATAAATTGTGATCTATTTCTTTTTATAGTAATATACGAACTCAGAATATTGTTATACTAAACATTTTGCAACATAATGAATGATCATCTCATGTTTAAAACCTTTTAGGAATGTAAAACCTAATTCAATGGTGAATACAAGAAAAACAGTCATTTAATTTAATTGGATTTTCCATTTTGAAAGTCACTGCCTCACTTGAAGCCAGTCCTACTCTTCCATTACCAAGTACTGTGGGGCTCTCATTTGGACGTAACAATCATCTCATGTGACACAGGAATTCTCTGTTTACACATAGAACTGTTACCCCTTAGGAAATTGACCAAGTCCCAGGTAGACGCAAGTTGGGGTCTGACTAATTTCTAGATCCAGGTGAGACCACTATGGCATACTGTCCCAAGGAGAAAAGAAAATCTGGGGCTATTGAATGATAAGGCTGAGTCAAGGCTCCCTGTTATAAATCCACTCTGCTCTGCCTTTCCCAGCTGGAAACCACCTCTTTGTCTCTGGCCAGAACACTTTTGTGCCTATAACAGAGCCAGGGGACAGGGATGAGCTGGCCCAGAGCTCAGAGTGGCTCTGTGCTGAAGAGAAAGCTGGCTGCTGATAGCAGTTGGGAGGGACGAGGGAAAGAGTTTATGAGCATTTGAGGAAAAGAGTCTTTTCACACTGCCATAGCGTGACTTAGGAATGGGTTGGCTCATTTTAGAGAGGGAAGGGAGAAGGAGGGAGTCGTGCGTTTGTTGAAAGTCTGTGGGGCACCAGGATGAGGATAATCATACTTGGTAGCTCTGTGCAGTTTGTTAAGGATGAGTATGCTTCTCTTCAAACTCCGAGCGGTAGTGCAGACGTGGGTGATACTTATTTGGTATAAGTGTCCTCTCCTGGGAAATGGGGTAAAGAACTGCCAAATGAAGTTCTGATGCTGAAATGAGAAATGCTCTGATCAGCAAAGAGGCAGACTACAACTATGTTTGTAGATCATTTATCAGGCTGTCTAAGCTTTCACTTCAGATGAGAAATGTAATCTAGCAGGGTTCATGTTATAGTATTTTTAATGATCACTTCATTTTCCAATGAAATCATTGGAATACATCTCTCATTTGCAGCGGAAAACATAACTAGCTGATATTTGATTTATAAACATAGTTGTGGTTTGCCTTTTTCCCAGTCAGAGCATTGTCTCATTTCAATATCAGAAACAGTCAGTCTGTTCTTGGCAATTCTCTAACAAATTCCCCAGGAGAAGACACTTACATCAAGTAAATGGCAGTCACCTCTATCTATACACATTCAGATCTGGAATTCTGATCAGTCAGAATAAATATTTTTAAACTTACGTCCTAAAAATTGAATTTAAAATCTTTCCTAAATTATCATTAGTAACATCCCTATGCAGAGGTCAGGATTCTCATGTTAAAAACAGAACTGTAACATGAAACAATGCCACGCTTATCCAAAGAAAGTGATCTATGCTTCCCTCATCATGAGCATGTCCAGTGTCTTGTGATCAATCCCATTCCTATCAATCTGAGGAAAATAAATGATTGATGCTTTTATCCATGTGACTACAAGGGGTGTGTGTGTCAGCTGGCGTAGAACATAGCAAGGAGGATTATAAATAACGACAATAACAATGCTGTGAATAACAGACCATTTAGTGTTCAGTTGTGGTCTAGTGGATTGTGCAAAGAGTCCTGTTTGCCCCACTCATTTGATGTTTCACTCTGGATGACGGTACTTCAGTTATCCACTTGGTAAAATGGAGATAATAATAACTCACTTTTAAAGTGCTTTGAGCCAGCTCCTTAACTAATGCAAATTGGCATAACTCCATTGACTTCAGTGTAGCTGTACCGATTTATATCAGCTGAGAATCTGGCCCACATGAGAGGTATAGATGAAAACTACTAAATAAATGCAAAATATTACTATGTAGTTATTCTTTTACTATCACATGGATCTTGTATATCCTTAGTAAATGCATAGCAACTTTTTATAGCCACTAATCAATGTTTGTACTTTCATGGAGATAAAACATATCAGGCTTTAGAAGTATCAAGACACTGCACTTAATAAAGTAGCAGACGTACACACAGTACAATAACAAGCTCATAAAAAGAGAGAGAAAACAGATTTAGTAAAATAGCTTGAAGTAGCTCGAGGGGAAAAATAAAATCTTCAAGCTGAAGTTTTAAATGATAATTCAGCAGCATGAATATCCAGTGAAAGACTGGAGGAATAAAGATGGGGGGGGGAACCCAAACCCTGAACCCAGATCCCAAAGACAATTCATACCCTTGTTGGCAGTCTTAGCAGAGCAGCCAAGGTCAAAGAGTGTTCCAAATTAAGCCCAGTTTATGAGGGGGAGTATAAACAGAGATCAGATCACAGAATTATATCAACCATAAAACAGTGGCTTTAAATGCCAGATTTTGAATGTTGGCTGAACACACACAAAAAAGGGCAACCAATACAGATGTCTAAGGAGAAGAGTCAAGTGAGAAAATTGCAAGCAATGAAAATTAAGACAAGCCCTGTGATTCTGTGCCACTTGCACGTTAGACAGAGTAGTGGTAGGAAGATTAGTTGGAAAGCTATAGGAAGAATTGAGACAGGAAAGAACCACCGTAGTTTTAGCCGCAACATTTGTTAAGTAATCATGAATTCTGGAGATGTTTAGTAAGTGGAACTGAGAATTAAAATAATGTATGAAAAAAACCAACAAATCATAGTCAAAGATTACATCTGGATTGCAAGCATACCCTAGAAATGGATGAAATACAAAGTCAACTTACCTCAAAATAAAATCTCCAGCAGGAGAAAAGCAAAGTGAGAGAGCCTAAAATGAAAATGTCAGTCTTACTATATTTAACAATAAAATTAGCAAGCATTTAGTTGAACATATCCATGAAATGTGTAAACAAAGAACATCAGGAAATTTGGGAAAAGAGCAGATCTCTACATCAGCTGTCTATAACAGTAATGAAGGCCCTGAATCAACTATGTATTTGAGTATTTGCTTAACTTTAATCACATGGATAGTCCTGTTGGAGTCAATGGACTACTCACTTATTTAAACTTACACACATGCTTAAGTATCTTGCTGAATTGAGGTCTAGAGCAGTGGTTCTCAAAGCCGGTCCGCTGCTTGTTCAGGGAAAGCCCCTGGTAGGCCGGGCCGGTTTGTTTACCTGCCACATCCGCAGGTTCAGCGATCGCGGCTCCCGCTGGCCGCGGTTCACCACTCCAGGCCAATGGGGGCTGTGGGAAGCGGCGCGGGCCGAGGGACAAACCTGCAGATGCGGCAGGTAAACAAACCGGCCCAGCCCGCCAGGGGCTTTCCCTGAAAAGCGGCGGACCGGCTTTGAGAACCACTGGTCTAGAGCACCAAGTAGTGGGAAGTATGAAGAAAAGATAACAGAAACCTGTCACCTACTCTTAAATTGTTGAGAAGTTACATAGAGCTGCAAGCCATCCAGTTAGAAAAATAGGACTTGAACCAAGAGTGTGTGGCCCTGGACATCAAAATTACATGGCACGCTCCAATATTGCCAGTTTATTTGATTGAAATAAGAAGTACAGGTGGTATTATTTTCAATACACATAATTTGGTTCTAGAACTTTGATTACAATGAAATGGAGGATTAGATGAATCAATATTAAGATGAAGTTGAAGGTGATATCTCCCTTTAGCATTGATAGAATTGTGGTTACAGGTCAGGAGGAGTACAGACCCAATAGTGAAAGTTTTCAAAGCCACAGAGAATTTAGCCATTCATGTTCTGTTCATTTTAATGGAAGATGTGGGACTGAATCCCATGCCCTGCTCTGAAAAGCTTAAACTGTAGTTTTAAAAAAATGGCTATATCCTCCCCCACAAATCTCCTTAGATACTTGAAAAAATTGAAATAAAATCCTAATGTCTCTTAGCCTAATGCTGTGAATGTCGAATTGATGACTTCTGTTGATAGAGCATTGTTTTATGGCATTATTTTATTCATCCTTTTTATTTTTGCAGCTAGCATTGGCCAGGCGGAATTATGATCAGCAAAGGGAAAGCTGCATCTTAATCTCTATTTTGTATTTTAGAAGTTTATTTTTGGCTCTTTGCATTGAAGTGGCAGGGGTTTCAGGGAGCGCTGATGTGAGCCACTGTCTCATCGCTTGGGCTTGAATTAATGATGTGAATGTCTAAGCAGCCATCAGATTCATAAATCACCAGAAATGAGAGGGATAACATATAAAAGTCTTTTCCTTTTGTTTAGCAATTTATCATTTTGCTTGCACATTAATAAACAGAGCTCCCTTGAGGTAAGCCACAGGAAGATAAATTTTTCCTCCTAATTTTCCTCAATTGTAGCCAGTAGATCACAAGTGGAAAGAGTGGGCTTGTCACAGCATGTTGTGACTCTTTATACCCATCGCCAGGAGTCATAAATAAACGGGGGAGAGTACTTTGGTAGATAATTATTTTTGTTTACATAACAGGTGCCAGGTTTCCGAGTCCAAGGCTGTCAACTAGACCAAGCCGAAAGCGTACGCTGTCCATATCGCCCCTGTCTGATCATAGCTTTGACCTTCAGACCATGATACGGACATCTCCAAACTCCTTGGTCACAATTCTCAATAATTCCCGTAGCAGTTCTTCAGCTAGTGGTTCCTATGGCCATTTATCTGCAAGTGCAATAAGGTAAAAATTCTGCAAAGTATTGATTAATTGTTTGTTACAGCATTTTTGTGTGTGTATAATGCTGTATTATCTCTCTTACACCATAAACTTGCATGGATGCAAATATACACACACATGTTTCTCTTTATATGTATATATATGTATATTTTTGTGTGTCTATACCATCTTTTTGACTGGAGCTAAATTTATAGCGCCAAATATTTCTTTCTTGCTTGGAAAAGTAACTAATAGAGAACTTTGAGACATTTTATTATTCACTAGAGGTAACTTTCAATCTAAAGGACAATAATGGTGTATAAATATACACACACACAGAGAGAGGTTAATATTCAGATATAAAGACATAGGATGGGATTGGCACTTGTGCACCTGAGTCATTTAAATGATTTTGAAAATCCTGCCCATAAACACAACAGACAGCAAAGTGTCCCAATGGTACTGTGATCAAAAATGGGAAGCTCAAGTGCTTTCTGATACGATCATTAAACCCCTAGATATTTGTCTGATAGCTTTCCTACTGTGTGTATTTAAAGGTAAGTCTCTCTAAGGCTAGATGACATGTATCTTCCTTTTCACCTAAGAAATATTTCTTATGGTTAGTAGTCTGTTTCCAGATAAAAGGATACCATACCTTAAAATAAGGTAAGCAGCTCCCAACACACTTGCAAGAGTATGGCAAACAATGTCTCTATCCAGGCACAACAAGGAACCTCCGTTCTATTCCCTGGTCAATTATATTTTCCTTCACTATTTGCACATGGGACAAAGTAGAGGAGCTACTCACTATAGAGCTTGTGAATTCCACTTTGCTGCTTCATTTGCACATGCAACAAATCAGCAAGAGTAGAATGGTGGAACCATGGGATTGAGAGAAGAAGAGTAGAGCGGAGAGCTGGAGAGAATTTGCAGGGGAAGAGGAAGGGGGACGAGGAAGCAAACCGGACAGAAGGAGAAAAAACAAGAGAGCAAAAGCAGACAAAATAAAAGGAGATCAAGAAACTAAAAAAAGATGTCAGTAATGAAGGGGGAAGGCAGAACAAAGAAGAAACAAACACAAGGACCTTGAAGTGTTTGTGACATCACTAAATTTTAACTGAAAAAGTTCCTTCAGCATTCCAAAAAAATCTCAAAAGTCTCAGAAAATATTGATTTTGCATTTATGGCACTCGAACAAAGACTTTTTCTGATTCCTGGCTTAAAAGCAGCCTCCACCTTCAATTTGCAGCTGGGGAAAAGAGCAAGTCCCCATAGCAATTTCTTGAGAGTTAAAAGGTCAGTTTTTGGCAACGTGCAAACCTGCTTTTCCAACAAGAAAGACACACTTAAAACTTCAAAAACTGGCCATGGGACGTTACGCTGTTGGAGAAGATGGTGAGTGCAAGTGGTGTTTAGAAAACATGACTCTGGCAGACATTTAAAGTGACAGTACTGTAAATACTTAATATAAGCAAAAGTGCTGTTGTTTTTAACACCTCTTTTTAAATAGTCATATTTCAAAGCTCTGCTGTACTTGAATAGCTATATAGTGTTTTACAGGTATGATGTCATAATTCTGAAATACAACTCGGCAATCCATCGAAGCATAGTTCCAATTTCCAAGTACTGTAGCTGTAGAATATGACTTTTATCAGTAGCTGGCAGTGATTTTTGGCCACATCTGTTAAATATATCTACTATAGAGGCATACTATTCCCACTGTTGTTAGGAGGGAATGACACTTCCAGTATGAACCAGAAGCTGGGACTGGACAACAGGGAATGAATCACCTAGTAACTGCCCTGTACTGTTCATTCCCTCTGAAGCATCTGGCATTGGCCACTGTCAGAAGACAGGATTCTGGGCTAGATGGACCTTTGGTCTGACCCAGTATGGCCATTCTTAGGTTCTTATGAACCTCCTTCTCCATTGTATATAACTTTGGGGAAGAAATTCTATGGAGAAACTTGGAATAGTTAGTCTCTTCCTTGGGGTAAATATTCTCCCCAAGATTGAAAATATTTGGTCCCACTGTTTTTGACGTATAGGATAGCAAACACAAAAGGCACTCCCGCAAGTGCTTATTCACATGAGTAGTTTTGTTCAAGGCAGCTGAGGAATTTGAATAAGTACTGATCAAAAACTGAGTAAAGTCCTAAGGATTAGGCCCAATAGGTCTATTCATGTGAGTTAACATTACTGAAGAGAATAAGGTTTGCAAGATTGAGCCTATGCACTTTTAAGGTTTTCAGAATTTTGTGTTGATATTTTTTGAGCATGTGTAATGGAAAATTTCACACCATTTAATCATTTTCTTTTTTGATAAGACTATAAATGTTCAATGTCAGAAGTGGGAAACATATTGTTACATCCTTTCCACTGGAAACAAGGAAAAGGAGAGGGAACAGATCTTGAGATCCTTTAAAGGGTTACCCAGCACATTTCGAGATCTTTTTCTGACATTGCATCTTAATTGTTTGTTTAGCACTTTCAAAACCATGTTTTAAACAATCGATAACACCCCTTAACTTTTCTTATGTGAATGTGTCTACAAAATAGTTAAACCTAAATACACAGCGACATGTGTCCGATTTGTGTTGACTAGATTATCTAAAGTCACAGTGAGTTGCAGTAAGTACATTTCATAGTTCAGGATTGCAGTAGTTCAGTAGTCCTGTAGATGTAGTTCAAAGTTGCAATAAGGGTTTTATAGTTCAGGGTTGAAGACACATTATTATTACAAGCAAAGCTGGTGGTGCCACCTTTAGTGAAGGTTTGCCAAAGGTTCTCATGATAAGACCCTGTTTTCAGTTGCTTATAACTTTGCCAATCTTAAACCTTTCAGGATGAAACCTTTAATGCTGGTTGTCTGCATGAGGCTACATTTTTCTGAAAAAGCGTCAGCAAAAATCCAGCCATTTCCAAGAATTGAGCAGGTCTAGCACCTTCATGCTTTGGAACAAGTGCTTGAAATTTGTCTGGGTGGTTGCCCCCATGCCAGGGATGTGCCTTTTGCTGTTCCTGAATCAATCTGACCAAATTTAGCCAAGTTATAAGCCTTTTAAAACTCTCAGTCCATATATGCTCAGTGGAGACTTGTTAGAGTTTAGCTGCTTAATTCTGCAAAGGTTCCATCTGTACTGAATATGCTACAGCCTAGGGACATAGAGGTTTATCAGGCCTTTCCCTGTAACTGCTTCTGTGGGCTGCTGTGGTGCTGGGCATCACTCGTAGCAGGAACCTTGTCTCTCCATTGCTCTCAGTATTCACTTTGCAGGTTCCCAGGCATCTTGGCGAAAGAAGCAGCCTGACTTGAATGCAAGAGGACAGGAGCCAGACTGGGGGGGTGGGGGGCAGTGTTGAAGGGAGTACATTGGGACAAAGAAGTAGTTTGCTCTTTAAAATACCTAAGAAATTACATTTAAAAAATCTACATGAATAGAACATTAAGGTTGCACAATAAAACACTCAAAATTAGCAAATGCCAGAATTAAGCCTCCCTTTGTATTTACGACACAAATCTTTAATTACATGATCACATACTGTTTTTTCCACACGACCCCTGCCTCATTCAGTGCACAGGATTAAACCTATTCAGAGGATGCATCAGGGTTGTGAAGTGAAGGAGACTGTTGTCTGAACGACCCCTGCCTCATTTGTTACAGAAGTTGGAAGGTGTGTAGTGAATGAAGCAGGGGACTGCAGGAATAGAAAGGATGGCTTCATGGATAAGGCAGTTTAATTCTGCTTTGGATAATTGGATTCTATTTGTGTCTATGCCACAGAGCTCCTGTGTGATGCTTGGCAACTCACTTAAAGCAGACTTTTCACAGGTGGCCTTTAACTGTGTGGTCCTCATTTTCTGGGTGCCTGACTTGAGACCCTGGGGTTTGATTTCCAGAAGTGCTGAGCACTCACAGCTTCAACGGAACTCAATGGGAGCTGTGATTTGAACATAGAAATTTCTTTATAATGCTAAGTACTCTGAAATATCAGGCCCTAAGTGTTTGAAATTGGGCACACAAAATTAGTGGACAATTTTGACCTTAATCTCTCTGCCTCAGTTTTCCACATATAAAAGGCAGATAATATCACCTCCTCATCTCATGGGTGTGTGTGTGAGAGAGAGAGAGAGAGAGAGAGAACATAATTTAATTAACATTTGTGAACAAATCAGATACTATAGTGATGCGCACCATAGAAAAACTGATGAGGAAATTACTACTTCTGTGTCCAGTGAATAATGTGCACTAAATGAAGCTTGGGATCACACACTGAACTAAATATTGAATAACTAGTCATTAAGTGAGCACTGTCCATCCTGTGCGTTGAATGAGGTAGGGGTCCTGTGGAAAAAACAGTATGTGTTCATGTATCAGAGGGGTAGCCATGTTAGTCTGGATCTGTAAAAAGCAACAAAGAGTCCTGTGGCACCTTATAGACCAGGGGTCTCAAGCATGTGGCCCGCGGGGTTCTTCCCTACGGCCCGCCAAGCTCCCCGCTGCCCCCCCGTCCCCTCCCCAGCGTGCCGCGTCCTGTCCCCCCCCAGCCGGATCCGGCCCCTCAGGGCTTTGGATCTGGCCTGCGGATTTGCCAACCACATGGTGTTGAGGGCCCTGCGCTGCTCCGGGAAGCCGCAGACACCGTGTCCCTGTGGCCCCGGAGAGAGGGGGGCGCAGAGAGCTCCGTGTGCTGCTGTTGCCTGTGGTTACCTCCCCTGAAGCTCCCATTGGCCGGGAACGGGGAACCGTGGCCAATGGGAGCTTCGGGGGAGGTACCCATAGGCAAGAGCAGCGCAGGGAGCTCTCTGCTCCCCCTCCCCCCGGGGCCGCAGGGAAGCGGTGCCCGCCTCTTCCTGGAGCGGAGCAGCACGGGGCCGGGGCCGGCAGGGAGCCTACCCTGGCCCTGATGCATGCCCCTGCCACCCCGGAGCCGCTCCAGGTAACCGGCGCCGGGCCAGAACCCGAACCCCTCCTGCACCCTACACCCCAACTCCCTGCCCTGAGCCTCCTGCCTGTACCCCAACCTCCTGCCACACCCTGCACTCCCTCCTGCACCCCAACCCCCTGCTCTGAGCCCATTGCTGCACCCCGCACTCCCTCCTGCACCCCAACCCCCTGCCCTGAGCCCCCTGCTGCACCCCAAACTCCTGCCACACACCACACTCCCTCCTGCACCCCAACGCCCTGCCCTGAGCCCCTTGTTGCACCCCACACCCCTCCTGCACCCCAACCCCCTGCCCTGAGCCCCCTGCTCACCCCGCAGGCAGGGGCGGAGGTGGAGTGGGGGGGCAGGGACAGGGACAGCGGGAGGCGGGTGATGCGGCCCTCGGGCCAATGTACGAGTCCTCATGTGGCCCTCCTGGTGATTCGAGTTTGAGACCCCTGTTATAGACTAACAGACATATTGGAGCATAAGCTTTCGTGGGTGAATACCCACTTTGTCAAATGCATCCAATACCTCTGTTAGTCTATAAGGTGCCACAGGACTCTTTGTCGCTTTTTATAGTATGTATTCATGTTATTAATGACTGTATCACAGTGCATGCATACAAGGGGCTGAATGAAGGTTACATAGACAACCTTAATTCTGTCGTTTCTTAACTTTTGAGTGCTTGACTTTGCAACCTTAACATTCTTTTGATATTGGTGTGTGTGCGTGTGTTTGTGTGTGTGTGCGCGCATGCGCATTCATGCACGGTTTGTATTAAGACAGTGCCTTAGGGTTCCAATGCAGAACCAGGCCCCACTGTGCTAGACACTGCACAAGCATTTAAAAGTACATGTGCTTCCCTAAAGAACTTACATTGTAGGTTACATGTAGACGAAACAAACTGTGTGTGGGGGGGTGAGGGGGAGATTGGGAGGTTGGAGATGAAATAACAATGAAAAAAGCCCCATCTTTTTGGTCTGTGTTTGGTCTGCAGTGCCTAGCTCAATGAAGTCCATATTATGGGGATACTAGATGCTACTGCAGTACAAAAAATAAATAATATTTTAGCACAATAAGCATAGGTTATGGCTTGTCTTGTCATTGTCAGCTGGCAATGTAATACTCTATCCTGTGTACTAGCTGCACACTTGAAAGAAGATGTTGCTATTGCTATTGTTGATAGCTAATGGAGATTCTCCTTTAGCTCACCAGCTAGAACTGCTACTTTGTAAATTTGAAAATGCCTGTTTTACATTGCAGCTGGAAAGAATTATGCACAAAGGAGCCAAATGAAACAACATCCAATGAGGATAATCCTTTATTTGGTTACCTTCCTCAGTCATGCAATGCAGTACCCCTACTATAAATCATTTGTCGGGATGCACTTATATGTAGTATCTACTACTTGAACAATTATTAGATGTTGAACTGCTGTAACACTTCTTGCTGAGAGGCAGTGTGGCCTAGTAGGATGGGCTTGGAGGTGGTAGTCACTTCCCATGACATTAAGGTTGCCAACTCTACTCTTTTCCAAAAGGTTATGGGGTATTTAATAAGCCTAAAATGTTAGAACATTGCTTTTTTAGCATCCAGAAATCACTGTTAGCACAGAGCCCCTAGCATCCTTATGGCACCAAGGGTCATCAAATAAAATCCATATGCGGTAGATTTAAAACAAGTGTAAGGAAGTACTACTTCAGACAACACACAGTCAACCTGTTTAACTCATTGCCAAGGGGTGTTGTGAAGGCCAAAAGTTAAAAAAAGAATTAGATAAGTTCATGGAGGATAGGTCCATCAGTAGTTACTAGCCAAGATGGTCAGGGATGCAACCCTATGCCCTGGGTGTCCCTAAACCTCTGACTGCTAGAAGCTAGGTCTGTGCTACAGGGGATGGATCACTCAACAAATTGCCCTGTTGTGTTCACTCCCTCTGAAGCATCTGGTACTGGCCACTGTCAGAAGACAGGATACTGGGCTAGAGGGACCATTGGTGTGATCCAGTATGGCCATTCTTATGGTACCATTTTTGCCAAGTCACTCTTCAGCATCTGGGTCAAACCCTCCTCTCAGTTGCACTTGCTTCAATCAGGAGTAGCTCCACTGACCATGACGGAGTTACTCTGCATCTAACAAGTTTAACTGAGGGCGGAATTTGGCCACATAACCAACCTTAAAATTGATTTTTGTATTTGTTCAGGAGTCCTCTGGGATCTTTTCCAATGATTGCAAGGAGCTGAGAAAACACAGCAGCTCTTTTCCCCCAGGATCTGCTCCTCTGCCCCTCAGTTGTATATGTGATTGGAGCAGAAAAGTGAAATTAACAAGATCTGGTTAATTATAGCCAGAGTTTGCATGATCTGGTTAATATCACTTTGCTGCTAGGCTGAAGTGAAGCTGAACATCCTTGGAGAAGATATAAGTAGTGGGGGAAAAGGCAAGCTGAACTGTAGTGTAAGTTTGAGCAGTAGGAGAAGGGGTTGGGGGGCAGAGGGGGAATGAGCTGTAGCAGTGGAGGGTAGGGCTTGTGCTTCTACAAGGCACAACTGAATAGATTCCTAATAATTTTCCCTTTGCATTTAAGCTCCTTGTGTAAAACACTGGAAGAGGGAAACTGACTAGAATTATATATGTGTATGTATATATATATAGAGAGAGAGAAACAACTGCAATGGGAAATTGATTAAATTCATATGATCACATATTAGTTTCCCTTTGGCCGGCACATGGGGAAAGACCTGGATGCCGAAGATCAGTTTCCCTCTACACACATAAAAAGGGACACAAATCAACAGGAAAGGGGAGACCGAAGAGAGATGATGCAAATGAGAGTAACGTGGACCGAAAGTGAGGCCATCTCAGAGGATAATCTGTCCTCAATGAAGTTCCCAAATCCCTCATAGTTAGAGGTGGGTGAACATCATGAAGCATGAGATATTATATCCCTTTTAAAATTATTTTTAGCATTAAATATTATAACACTGGATATTCATGTTATCCTCATAAACATCCAATCTCTCTTTGAATCCTGCTAAGTTCTTGGCCTCAACAACATCCTGCAGTGGTGAGATCCACAGGCTATTTATGTACTGAGTGAAAGAAGTGTTTCCTCCGCTCCTGTGTTATGAGACACGGAGAACAGAGGTTCCTAGTCTACCTTCTCCATGTAATTATTTTATATACTTTTATCTCACCTCCTCTTATTTGTCTCTTTTGTAAAGTAAAGATTATTTTCAATCTCTCTTATGAGAGTTTTCCCAGGCCCTTGATCATTCTTGTTGGATTTCTCTGAAATCCCTGTTGTTCTACAATATCCGTTTGGAAATGGGGTGACCAGTACTTCACACAGAATTCCAGAGGAGGCCCTACTATTGATGGCATTATAATATTATCTATATTCTATGTCTCGTTCCTTATGCATCATCACATCTGAAAAAAAAATATGTTGCTTACTGGAGCTGATAAAAGGCCGGACAGAATTCTAGAATATGTTTGGAAATGAACAAGTGGAACACAGTATGTTTGGAATACTTTGACAGGAATCCCTTAATGCAGGAGGTTGCACAGATCTTACTGTTTGCATAGGTAGAAAGACACACTCACACACCAGGTAAGAGACGTTGTTAACTCTACACGCTTTAAAGGTGTTTTGCCATATTATTATTCATCTTTATTTTTAGATCTTTACAAGTCAGACATCAAAACTCACTTTGGGCTGTAAGGTCTCTGGCTAGTAGTGTGTAATATATTGTAAATAAAAGGTTTAGTTTAAACCAGTATAGTCATTTTCAAGATCTAGGGGCACAGAAAAGAAACAGATGACTCATAGATACATGTGTATTTTGTGCTGCTTTAAATAAGATAACAGCCACTTTTAGTATTCATTTATGGATTTAAACTCTCTTAATATGCAGAGAAATAATGTGTGGACAATGGGTCCAATTCGACATTCACTTTCATCCATGCAACTCCGTTAAGCCAACTTCAGACCTGAGACAATTCCACTGAAAAACACCCTGTTGAGAGTACATGTTCATTACACACTTAAGCATGCAGGGTCTTCTTCTCCACTGCCTTTTACCATGTAACCTGAGCAAAGTGGGTGTAAAGCACTACCAGATCAGACTAGCTGCATTTTATACCCCCTTAGCACAATTATAAATGGCAGTGGAGTGGAGAAGTGGAGAATTACAATAGGAACAGAAATCAAATGTTAATGTAATGTTGGAAGTTGAGTCTAATCCTAGCCCTATTAAAGTGGATTTCTATCTGTAGTCTCCTCTTATGAAATCTATATTTTACAGAATAATAAGGTTCAGTTAGATTGTTTTGGGGATTATCCGTGTTTTGCATGGAAGGTGGTAGATGTTTTCCACACACACAAAACAACATGGTCTCTGCCTCTAAATAAAGCAGCAAACTAAGGGTGGGGAAAGGATATCAAGTGAGTGTGTGTGTGTGGGCATGTGTGTTCATACATACATATCGGATCTCTTTGTAGTTATAGTCGCTGCAGAGCAAATGACTTCAGATAGGCTAATTTGGCAAATGTTATTGGCAGAGTTATAGCCTTTAAACTAGGTAGTAGAGCATAATATAATGTTTTTTTCCAAGAAAAAATTATAATAGTGTAGCTAAGGAATCTAATACAAAGCTTGTTTCATATTCAGAACATAAAATATCAGTGTTAAGATTAAATAACTATTAAAATATATATATAGTATCAAATAAGATTTCCTATGTATTTAATAGATGTATGCCACCTGTTTTAGGACTAAAAACCTGCTTAGCCATGAACTTAGTTTAAAAGGTGTTTGCTATAAATGTCACTGAACTACAGGTAAAGAACTAAGACAAAATACTAGAAATTTTTTCTGCTGTCTTACAAAGCCTAGTTGAACTTTCTATAAAATTCCTGGAACAAGAATACCACATTAAGAGAAACAAATTATGAAGAGCCAGAGTGTCAGCTTCAGGGCCGGCGCTTCCACTAGGCGACCCTAGGCGGTTTCCTAGGGCGGCAGGATTTGGGGGGCGGCATTTTGCTGTCCTCAGCGGAAATTTGGCGGCGGGTCCTTCACTCGCTCCGGGACCCGCCGCCGAAGTGCCCTGAAGACGCGGAGCGGAAGGACCCCCGCCGCCAAATGCTCAGAGGAGGAGCGCTGCCGCCTAGGGCAGCAAAAACCCTGGCACCGCTCCTGGTCAGCTTATGTAAATCAATGTACTTCCACTGACCTCAATGGAGCTATGCCAGTGACGATGTAGCTATACCACTATAGTCTCCATAGTGTAGACATATCTTTACATTTATATTGAATGAAGGGCAACTATTATGCATACCAGCTTCAATGAGGTTTTACCCAGCACCCAGCAGAACAATGTAATGGCTGATGATTTAATTTGGTCTAGAGACCTTGAAGAACGCAACGAAATCCTTAGGAGGTGTTGCTGAGAGAAAGAAACATCTGACACTGAACTTTAAAAAGCAAAAAAAAAAAAAAAAACCACCGTATAAAAGTTATCTGTATTAGACACAAACATGGTTTAATCGTTGAGTCAGATAAATAAAAGCCATAGTTGGATTTCCCAAACTAGAGAGATCTATGCGGATGAAAAACCATTCGGTAAGGTTAATTCCAAATCAGCCTGTGGTCAATAAACCCTAAAAGGAATTGCAGTGCATTCCTTGGCTTTAGGAAAACAAACATAAGCAGGCATTTGAGAAATTAAAAACATTGATCACCAGTTTTAAATTATTAAGATTTAGCTAAGCCAGTTGCACATCTGTACATGCATCTTCTGAATTACTAGGTCACTGATTCAGGAAAGCACTGAAGCACATGCTTAAATCCATCCCTATTCACAACAGCACTAAAGCATGTGCTTCGGTGCTGTCAGAGGGATGCTTTTCTGAATCATTGCCTCAGTTCATTCCTAAGGCACGAAGAGTATTCAGTTGCAATTGTATCAAGATCCCTTAACAATGCGTAAAAAGACTATATCCAGATCAAAATGAGGGATGAAACCTTGGCTCCTCTGAAGTTAATGGCAAAGTTTCTGTTGACTCTAATGGAGCCAGGGTTTCACCCAAGATGCTGGCAGCTCTACTTTGTTTGTTCACTGAATCCTGCCTACCTCAGTTTCATTGGCCTCGGGTCTTTATGCAACAGTAGAAGATAGTGTGACAAAATATGTAGCTTTATCAGTACCACACCCATCCATGGTATAATATTGCCAGTCCTAATGCTATGCAATTTATTATTTTTAAAATAACTAAAACTACTGGATGGAAGCTGTTCTGTACAAACTTTAGGCATTCTAAAGGAGTAGAGCTTAGAGAGAGAAGCAGCCAGCTTCCCCACGACTGGCAAGCTCAGCAGAACATATATATGCATAGACTTATGGCTGTACTGCAAGCTTTTATGTAAATAAGTCCTGCTAAGATGGCTGACCTTGGAGAAGTCAACCAGCTGTCTGTTTTATAAAGGTTTTGGGTGTACACCATGATCTTTGTCAAATTGCGGTCCAACGATAAGTATATCTCTCTGTCTATCTATATGTACATAAACAACGTATATAAAAAAGGAAAGAATTTTCCTAACTTTGAGTCACAGCTGTTTTGTGGCAAAATCCACAGCTGTGTCTAGAAACTGGATAACCTTGTTAATAGGACAGCCACAAAGTAGCCACAAAGTTTGGTTTTGATTATAATGTCTGTTTTTCTTCTTCTTGAAGTCAGTTCCTTAAAATTTGATGTGCTCATGTAATTGCAATGTAGTTCATTGCCCTGTTTTACCTCCAGTGCAGGGTGTTTGAAACTTTAGAGAGGGGGAAAGAAAGAAAGAATATTGAAAAATAAATGTCACTGAGATTTTTTTTGTCATTAGATTTGAAATATCATTGCAAGTTAAAGTACAGTTACTACAGAGTTTTCTAACCCTTCCACAACCACCCCCCCAAAAAAGGTCAATAGAAAAAAGACAAACTCTACATAGTTTCCCCTTGATTTTACTGTACAGACATTCATCTTTTTCTTTCCTTTCTTTTCTTTTCCCTCTCTCACAGAATTTTAGAAAAATATTAAATATGAATTCTACAACCAAAATAGGAATAACCCTGCATCCAGTGGTATATA
The DNA here is from genome assembly GCF_002925995.2 of Terrapene triunguis. NCBI lineage: Eukaryota > Metazoa > Chordata > Testudines > Emydidae > Terrapene > Terrapene triunguis. Next base: position 2,284,937 of record NW_020664530.1, on the reverse strand, counting down.
TTTTCTCTTCTTTACCATGCACTGTGAAGAAAGAGACCTGTGCTTTATTCATATTTATGTGAATGCTATTTATTATCGCCAAGATTGCCTAAAAATCAAGGCACCCAAAATCATTAGTCACTTTTGAAAACAGTCATTGGTTTTGAATAGTTTTGAATTTCTAGCTCTCAGAAATAACTACTTTTAGGAGACTTTTTTACACCAATACTTTTAGGTCTGCCACAATTGATAAATTTTAGAATTAAAAGTGATTAAATCTGTGAAAAGATTAAAATGTTCTGCAGACTTAAGTCATATTTTTTAACTTTTCCCTTGATGCATGCATGCAAGGATTGGCTGACCCAACCACTCTGCAGGGTCTATAGTAACAGGAGCCTTCTTTTTTCACTTGTGAGATTTTTATTTTATTTCTTATTGTCTGTATAATCTGTATTTAGCTACTTGTTCAGTCTTGGAGAACAGGTACCTTAGCTCTTTGGCGGTAGATGTTTAACACTCTCAAAGCTGGAAAAACTGGCTCAGATTTTGCTATCCTTTTCATTTTCAAACCGTCCTGTCCCTTTTTGCCTGTTTTAAACAGTCATAAAATAGCAATAACACATTTCTTATACACCGTGCAGCAGTGAGTCAGGTTACATTGAATTATACCCAGTAACATTGGTAATGTTAGCATGGAGTAATCCAACACGACCCATGCACAGCAATTTTAAAAACAGTTTTAAAGAACACTGTGGGGCTAACTCATAAAATGTGTCCATCATTTTCATTAGATTTTTTCTCACTTAAGTTGGTACACAGCATTTACTAAAAGACACCAATTGCCTATGTATATATGTGTGTGTGTGTGTGTGTGTGTGTGTGTGTGTGTGTATACAGTGTAATCCCATCACACATGGTCTATAGCAGTGATGGGCAACCTGTGGCCTGTCAGGGTAATCCTCTGGTGGGCTGAGAGACAGTGTTCACATTGACCGTCCGCAGGCACGGCCACCCGCAACTCCCAGTGGCCGCAGCACGTCCCTGTGACCCGCGCTGCTTCCCGCAGCTCCCAATGGATAAGAACGGCGAACCGCAGCCACTGGGAGATGCAGGCAGCCATGCCTGCAGACAGTCAATGTAAATACTGTCTTGCGGCCCGCCAGCAGATTATCCTGATGGGCCACAGGTTGCCCACCATTGTCTATAGCAGGGGTCGGCAACCCTTCAGAAGTGGTGTGCCAAGTCTTCGTTTATTCACTCTAATTTAAGGTTTCGCGTGCCAGTCATACATTTTAACATTTTTAGAAGGTCTCTTTCTATAAGTCTATAATATATAACTAAACTATGGTTGTATGTAAAGTAAATAAGGTTTCAAAATGTTTAAGAAGCTTCATTTAAAATTAATTTAAAATGCAGAGCCCCCTGGACTGGTGGCCAGGAACCAGGCAGTGTGAGTGCCACTGAAAATCAGTTCGCGTGCCACCTTTGGCACCCGTGCCATAGGTTGCCTACCCCTGGTCTATAGGGAACCCAAATTACAGCATGTATACTCTACGTAGGTAATCTGTGATATCAGCATCTGAATGCACAAGTTGTGGCTGAATGTTCAGGATCCACTAAAATTCAATTTCCAAGTACTCTAATTTAACCAGCCATTAAAGGCATTCCCCATTTAATAGGGGTAATGGGTCAGTTAACATTTACTAAAACTTCATTGAGGCCTGTTGCATGAGCGGTATCCATGCTTCTTCTTCACTATCTGATCAGATTCTACTCTTGCCTTGGTTTCTATTCACAAGGTTTCTATGTAATAAAGTACACAGTATCAACATAGATATAAAAGGTTAAGTCACAGCCTGGGTCATTGGGGATGAGAAGGACTCTGCCCCGGAGACAGCTCGCCGAGTCATTCTATCTGAGACAGCCAGATTGTCTTAGAGGGCACTGGGAAAGTACATGGCCTTGATTACAACGTCTCTGAATGACTGTGAGCTCCTCTACATGCTGCCTTCAGTCTGCTGGCTGAAAGACTAAGGCATGGCCCCATCACTGCCCATCTACACTAGGGTGTATAGTGACATGGCTGGTATTAGGTCCTTAGGTAAGGGAGTACCTGGACCTGGGACTGTGGTTGTCCACTGAGCAGGAATGAGAGCTCTTTGCACCCTCTTCGCTCTTGCACAGCCCCATAGACCAGCCACAAGCTTGCCCCTGGAGTATATTCTTGGGATTTGTTTTTCAAAAGTTCCCTGTTGCTCCCGGCCTATGTGCACTAGGGTTATGCAGCTAGATGTAGTCAATATTTGTACAATGCTTTGAACATGGAAAGTGCTATGTAAGTGTAAAGTACTGTTGTTATTACCTCAAGCAGGACTTTTAGTCAGTGCAGTGGTGCCCAAACTTTTCCTGTCCCATCCCCTCCCCCCCGACCAGTAATGGAATCTGTCCGCAACCCCCCTCCATTACTGCACAGTTGGCTCAGCAGGGGAGTTTTGGCTGAAAGCGGAGCTGGGGGCTGAACTGGGGATGAGGGAGAAGGTGTGCCTAGAGGCAGAGCTGGGCTGGGGCCGGAGCTGTGTTGGGGGCAGAGCATGGCTGGGTGGCACTCCTCCCATCTCCCGTCGAGGCTGGCCCATGCCCTGCTGCATGGCCCCCCAGACATTCCTCTGCACCCCCTAGGGGGGCATGCCCCACTGTTTGGGGACCACTGCTTTAGTGCCTTGTGGATTATTACCAAAGGAAATGCTTTAAAAACACACACAATATATTACATGATGTGGAATTACAAGAGAGAGAGGACAAACCTTATGAAAAATCACAGCAGTCTTTAAGAAGACTTTGCAGACACTAAGCAACCAGGAAGAAAAGGGTGATGAAAGGGGAGGTGGAAGACAACTCTAGTAATTGAGTGATTTTTTTTTTAGGCAGGAGAGTGTAGGGCTTCTGCATCAAAACGTGCTACACACGGCCTTCACTGAGAGAGTTCCTTGAGAACAAAAGCACCATAATGAAAAAGTATGAGCTTGGTGTGAGGTCTTTCAACCATGCAAACATTTTGTCTTGGCGCCTGGTAGGGACAGATGAGATGAACCAGATGATTTGGAGGGTGTTGTTTTGAAAGGACAACAGGAACAAAGTTAGTAGCCTTGCCTTGATCCCCCTGCAATAAGAGAAAGCAATGAGAGGCTGGATTACTGGACTTGTTAAACTTGCAACATGCTAATTAAGATTCAGGAAATCCATTCCAGATTCTCATTCAGCATTAGCAATTTTGTGTATCCAGATTTTTTTTGACTTCACCATCAACTGTATTGTTCAGCAGTCTAAGTGATTTCTCAAAAGCGGCAAAAGAGCTGCTACTCTCTGTTCTCTAAGATCCCTCTCATCCTTTCTGCTTCCATCCCACCCTTTTTTAAATCATAAAGATCAGCCAAACCCTCCTGATGACAGCATCTTATGTAAAGGCGACCTTGAGCGCAGCCAGGTCATCTTGTCTATAAAGTGGTCTTCAGAAACAGTTGGAGAGAATTGTTCTGAGGCAGGAGTCTGAGCTAGTTAGGATGTCAACTTCATGGCTCTACAGAGGTTGCCATTTTTGAGTAGTTCCACTGAGATCTACTAACTAATTGATACCCCTTCTTCCTATGCTGCCTCATTAACTACTGGTTGTTTCAGTCTGAGATGCCTGAATTTTGGAGACTGAGGGAGTGGAATCACTGGTAGAGAAATAGCTGGTGCAGGTGCACAGGGGTCCACTCAGCTTAGAGCAGGGTTTCTGAACCCATGGGTTACGACCCAAACTAGGGTTACCAGAATGCGCAAAAGGGTTCAGTTCTTCTCTCTGGGTGTTGCAATTTGGTGCACATGGTTGCAGTGCTGCTCAGGTTTGGCCCAGCTGCCCCTCCATCCTGATGATGGGGGGCTGGCCAGGCCAAATCTGAGTGGTATTGTGACCCCGTGTACCCAGGGGGTGACTCCATGCAACACCATTCCCACAGATTTGGCCCAGCCAGCCAGGTTGTGATGCCCTGAGCGGGAAGCCAAGCCCAGCCAGCCCTGTGGGATAGGAGCTAGAAGAGAGTAGTTGGTATCACGTACTCTCGTAAGTACCACCCCTTGATGTATCCCCACCTTATAGCCTGGCGACACCACATCTTTCATACTTCCTGTCCTGCTCCCTCCAGCTCCTCTCCGATTTACCCTTCCCCACAGCTGTGTGATTCCAGCTTTCTCACGCCAGCCACGCATCCCCAGCCCCTTCTGTCCCCAACCCCTTCTCCCAGACCCCCACTTTACCCTCTGCCCCTCATGGGCTGTCTGTCTGGGCTCTTTGTTTTTGGGGACTTCAGATTTCTGCCCCATCCCCCAGACTCCTCTGTCCTTATATCATTCCTCCAGTGAATCCCTACACCCTTCTGCCCACCAGTTCCTTCCCAGAACTCCCAACTCCTTCCTCACCAAACCCCCCTGCCTCCCCCATCTCCACACTTCACTTCCTGGCCTCCAATTTCCCCCCCCCCCCACTCTTACCCAGGGGCTGTGTGTTTGTATGTGTGTGTGTTTTGGCGGGGAGGGGGTCTTGGCTTACGATCCCTCCCCCCCAGTTGTTCATATGTGGCTGGAGAGTCTGGAATTTTAGCTCTGATACCCCCGCTCTCCTGCTGGACCCTTATGGAGGGGGGCAAATATGTGAGTAGAAAACTTAGTGTTTTATAGTCTCGTAGCTTATGTGAAACAGTTTAACATTTTGAGAATGAAATGTTATGAAGTCCTGAACAGTTGAATCGCCATGTTTGATGTGTATAATTCAAACTTCAGGGAGAAAGTCCACAATAAAAACCTGCACTGGGGCCCATCTTTTGTGTTCTTCTACCACTGGGTGGAATATGTGTTGTCAGGCAGCACATGAAAATCATGATATCTTATTCTTAGTTCTTGCAGTAGGGTCCTGAATAAAAGGGAGAAAATACAGAGACAAGGATTCTTCCTCTTTCTAGCCTCACTCCCCTGCTGAGTTTTTTTTTTTTAGAGCTTCTTATGCTATTGCTACCTTCCAATGAACACCACTTGCTACGAAGATGGGAAAAGAGTCTGTTTTGTCTGCCATTCTGCTAGTTGGCTGTCCAACTTGCAATCTGGCAAACAACTTTGAAATGCCAAGTTTAGGTATATTGCCGTGAAAGAGTTAAGTCAACAAGTCATGCCCTCTATTTGAAGAAAGTGGGGTGAATACAGGGGGCCTTATGGACAACATGGTGGCCATTGTAAGTCATTTGCATTATTCATGCTGGATATTTTACAGTTACATGGATGTAGGAATAAAGCCTTCTCTTTGATAATTTGTGTGGGTTAGTCAAAGCAGATGCGAAGAAAGAGAACATCTCTGTAGGCTAGGGTTTATCATTTTCATTCATCTTACTGGTGGGTGTCAGCTAGGGCCATCTTTGAATTGTACTTGGGAGAAAAAAGTATACAACACATCTACTGTTTCCTTTTTAAAGCGCCCATTTCCATAATGAGATCCACTGATGAAAAGTGCTATATAAGAGCTAGGTGGTATTATTTTTAATATTATTATATTGGGGAACACCAATATAAAATGTAGTAGCACTGTCTGACTGCATGCAACAAACCATTGGGAATCTTTCCAGATTTGGAGCAGTGTCCATTAGTTTAAAAGGCATCTTAAAGTTGGAAGTTAGATACAATGTTTGTGTTGTTTTCATTTATGTGAAATGGGGAGTGGAACCTGGTAATGGTTGGCTAAAAGAAGGTCCTACTTAGGTGTGTGATCCTCTCTTTGGAGGGATTAAGTAGAGAATATTACAAATGTTATTCACTGAGCTCCAATAAGTATAAGTGAACAAGTTGCTCAGGAGCACTGAGTGCAAGTCGAGCTCGCTAGTGGTGGTCTTGCAGTTTCTTTACTATCCCACAAAGATCCAGATCCAAAGGTCCGACCTTGACATTCTACTGACAGTGTCTCAAGGTACTGATATCACAACAGCCATACTACCTCATCAAGGGAATCCCTGTTTGGATTGCAAGCTCTTCCAAAAGAACTGATTGTAAGAGATCTTTTATGCACCATTTCTTTTAGGGTGAAATTTCACTCTAGGTCAGAGGTGACCATGTGTCAAAGGCAGCAACATATAAGTTTTTGAGAACAGATTTCAGCCATTAATATCTTGTGGATTAAAACTAAGAATACTTTTTTTTAGCATGTAGAACCTAACGTATAGTGACTGAAGTTTTCAAACCTGGGTGCCTAAAGTTAGGTTCCTAAATTTATATTTAAACACCTAAGTGGCTGGATTTCCAAGTGTGCTGAGCACCTGCAGCTCCCATTGAAGTTAATTTTTATTTAAACTGGTGCAGGTGAGAAGAGGATCAAGCCATTTGTGTCCGTACATATTAAGTAAATATTATTATTTATTCCCAGAACACACAAGCAATAAAATACTAAGCACTTAATTCAAATTATTTGAGTATTGCATTTGTTGACCCAGAAGAACTGGGTAGCATCCTTGGTACTGTACCACCTAGTTTTTGGGCTAGGTGTGACTTTGGACCTCCACCTGATTAATCTGTAGTATCTATAGAAACATAAATGCATAGTAGGGATACACAACTGCTGTTTCAGACTGGTGTGTGACATTGTAATTGTATGTTATTTTTAATGAACAGAACAGTGTAGTTACACTTAGTAATGTGTGTTCACTAAAAGGGAAAAGGGGTGTTAAATCATCATGTTCTTTGATGAATGGCTTGTACACTGAAGAATAAATTGAACAAACTGGCATAGAGCTCAGTGAACATGAAATCAGCTATTAGAAGAAAGCTTGTGAACAAATTCTGAGCCTGATATGCATCTTTTGATTAATGTCCTATCAATCATCCATAGTGGCTACCTTAGCTAAGTCGTGCTGTAATCATTCATGGTTGCTTACAGGACCACTGGCAGGGACTATAGGGCTGCAATAACTGAATATTATTACTGATTTCTCCCTAACTCTTGCTGTGAACAATTACTGTTTTCACTACGTTCCTGCCTCCCTTTATTAAAAGAATACAATGCAAAATGAAAAGAGAGTTCCTCAAAGACTGGTAAAATTCTCCCAGGGTATTCTTAATGATATTCTGTCCTAAATGGGCAAACTATTGTAATGCAGAGTTCTCTCCAGGAATAATAGTAATGTAATCACATTGAAGCCGTCTCTTTATGGATTGTAGTCAAACAGACAAAATGTATAGTCAGATTAATGAACACAGACCATCTGTAGAATTATTACTGAAAATGGTTGAAATGATTTGAATTATTTTTATCTCAATGTTTTCAGTTAATGTGCTTAACAGTAACAGTAATTAAGACTCCAGACTTTAAATTTGCATTAAATCCACCTTTGACATTACAAGAAACCTTGATTCTTGCAAGTTATTTTTTTTTACACACGCACGTGCCCAAATGTTTTTAATTTGCCAGGCTCTTTTAATTGATTCTTTTTAAGAGAAAGAAAAAAAATTAAAAGACATTTTTTGTGAATACGCTTTTTTGTCGTGTTTTGTTTTGTTTTGTTTGGCCTTTGTGATTGTAAACTATTGGCAAATGCTTGCAAGAATATCCCATGGCCTTGTCAGAGGATTTAGCTCCAAACAATTCATTTCTAAATCATGGCACCAAAAAATGATTTGGCACTACCTACTAGTAGAGAGGTCTTTAGACTGCAGTGTAATTTCCTCAGAACTCACTGTAGTCTGGGAAATACAGCGGGGTAATGAAGTGATGACAGGTATTAGCATGCATAATGGGCTTTAATAGACATTTAGTGTTGTTTAACTAGAAGAGGGAGACGTGCTTTCCCATTGGAATATTTCTACATTGAAACACATTGATCACCAATTTCAGAGGGGAAAGGTTAATCCATCAGTTTCTGTAACCAAACGGCACTGATGGAAATTCTTTAGGTGACATTCTGGATGAACTGAGCTTTCCATCTTTACAAACAAATGAGTGATATGACAAGCATGTTGTTCAAAACACATTTAACCAATTGATTTTCTCTCCTCTTGTAATAAGATCTGGAGACATATGAACGAGCATAGCATGAGCCAAGACTAAAGGAATTGCTTCATACACGAGAACATACAGCACCACTTATCAATAAAAGTACTAGAAAACATGTAATCGCCCATTCTTTTTCTTTATATAAAGTTTGTTATTGTAATAAATAGCTGTTATTGAACTGCTTGCCTCTTATTTCAGATTTCCTGAATTTTATTTCAGGCACTTTCTGTGTATTGTTGGTAAATGAGAGTCTTTTTAATGGAAAGGTAGAAACATTATCTTTTGCTATAATATTGTTTTTGCTCTCAGTAATCAATTTAACCCAGTTTTGGATTTAGTAGCAATGTTTGTAATTTGTTGGGGGTGTGGGAGGAAGAACAGAAAGAGAGGGAAAGGGATAGCTTTTTGCCTATGCTACTTTAATAGCTGGAAATGTAAACTACCTGTACAACTCAACACAACAATGGTCCTCATCTCTTTTTTTGTTTCAGTCCTGCTCTGAGTTTCACTTACCCTCCCACACCGGTATCCCTCCAGCAAATGCATCAGCAAATTATAAGTCGTCAACAAACCCTAGGTTCGGCCTTTGGACACAGCCCTCCACTCATCCATCCTGCCCCAACTTTTCCTACCCAGAGACCTATCCCAGGCATCCCTAGTGTCCTGAACCCTGTCCAGGTCAGCTCTGGTCCTTCCGAGTCCACGCAGGTGAGAGCAAACAAAAGAAACCTTTGAACCGTGTTAATGTAAAAAATAAAACAAATCACATTGTCATGTTAGCAATTAATCACTACAGTCACTGAGAACCTTGGATAACAACTTTCTTGTGGCAGTGGCATTTGCAATCCTTTATTATAAATCAGAGGAGTATATCTGTGATTTCTGATTGGTAGAATGCTTTCTGTCCCTCATAAATGTTTCAGTGACTCCTCATTCCCAACTGTCTCTCCTGAATCAGACAACTTAATCCAGGTGAGGAATGGGGGAGGAGGGAAAGCATGTAGGAGCCACAGCATTTTAAAGATAGGAACTGCTCATTCCCAAATCAGGCTAAATATAATGACTATACAGATGTAGGGGGACATTCTACTCTGCTGCACAGTGTAAATCCAGAGAAACTCCACTGATTACTTAAGGTTTTTGCTGATTAATGCAGAGTTTGATTCACTGGACCTGGATTCATCATTGTAGTTGAACGGACACATAACTGGAGTAGTGCAGTAGTGAATCAGGCTGATGTTTTGGATTCATTATGGTTTCTGTTGTTATTGTTATTAATCATTATTTGTTTTTAGCATGGCCTAGGATTGGTTCCTTATTGTTCTGGGTGCTGCAAAACTTGAAGCTAAATCCTGCAAGTGGATCTACCTGGACAAATCCTTGCAGCGCCCCCGTTGATTTTAATGGGGCTCCAGACAGGTTCAGAGATGCACCCAGCAGATCCACTTGCAGGTCCTAGTATTCAGAACAGCCAGGGCCAGCCTTACGGGTGGGCAACATGAGCAACTTCCCAGGGCACCGTGGTCAGGGAGGTGCCGTGGTCAAGGGGCAGGGAAGGCCTAGGATATGAGGCTGCAGAAGGGAGCTTGTGGCAATGGGAGGGATGCAGTGGGGGCCAGGGGCCATTTTCCCTAAGGCCGGCCCTGACAACAGCCTGAGATACAAGAGGTGAAATCCTGGCCCCACAAATATCAGTGGAAGTTTTGCTATTGACTACAGTGGAGCCAGGAGTTTCTCCCAAGATTTTTGGGCCTATGGTTTTGTATTAGCTCTCAGATCTTCTCCTTATTCCACCACTATAATTCTCAGAAAAATGTTGAGATTCTATCTACAAATGTAAAATAAAATATAAAGCCCTTCTTGTTAGTAAACTTTCATTCTTCTCATGTTGATTGCAGCTAATGCACAGTGATCTCACATTTCAAAATGGTAATCACCTTTTGAAGTCCTAATTGTGTGGAATATTGACTCCTTATTACCCTTCCCCATCCTGACAAAAGCAGCAATGGTTTATAATAATGAATTACACAGAGTGTATTCACTTATATTTTTTCCCCGCTCCATTACAAGTTTGAATGATGCAGCTATTCTGCAAGTTAATGCTATGTAATTGAATATATTATAATGGTATAGCCAATATAATTAACAATGGAGCATCTCCAAATAAAGTCGCTTAGCGGATGCTGCATATTTCTGTTTGGAGCGCTGTGTATTTATCACAGTCTAATTTTGTCTTTTTGGGGAACAACACCTGCAGCAGAATAAACCCACAAGTGAATCTGCAGTGAGCAGCACCGGGGATCCAATGCACAACAAGCGTTCCAAGATAAAACCAGATGAGGACCTCCCCAGTCCAGGTGCAGGAAATATGCAGGTACAGCATGCAGGTTTCATTAATCAGACTTCCATCTCATTGCCAGACAGAAGGCACATCTTATCTGTAGCACGTTTTAAGGCTTTCCACCCCTTTGTGGCCCTTGGCCTAGCATACATGGATTCACACTGCGTCAGTCCATAATACCAAGGGATGATTACAGAATCAAATGTAAACAATTATGACCTGGTTTGTTTTATATTTTTTGCTGGGGGACGGGGTGGGGTGAGACTTGCATCTGTGTATGTCTTTAGAGGAGTTTTCAATCCTCTGTTTGCTGTGGTGTATTTGGTGATAAAAGGTGAACCTGAGGCACTTAAGCCCTGCTTCAGCAGAGTATTTAAGCACATACTTAAAGTTACGCACATGCTTAAATCTCATTGGCTTTAACTGGACTTTGCATGTGCTTAAGTGCTTTGCAGATTCAGGGCTTCAGCATATGATTCTGATCTCATTTGCAATGCTTTTTCACCAGCATAACTCACTGACTTCAGTGGAGTTACTTCTGATTTACACTAAGGTAGGTGAGATCAGAATCAGGTCCTCAGTCTTTTCACTGAATCCATAAAACCAAAACCAAAGCCCATCTAAATCCTACATGGGGGTTTGAAGTGGAAAATAGCATGTCTTCATAATCTGAAACAAATGTTTAGAAAGACTCCTGACATCTGACTCTTAGCCTGAGCAAATAGCAAGCTGGGGAGAATGGGGCTCTGCTAGGAACTGAAGCTATACATTAAAAAACAACCACACACATACACACATTGTGGGGAAAAAAACAAATGAATCCATCAAGTATCCTGAAAATTATCAGTCTAATTTTGGAAGAAGTTTCGCATTCCGAGCCTATTACGGGATTCAGAATTGAAGTACATTTTAGATTGTTGATGATCTTGCTTGCAAGCACAGCCATAGTATTTGATCCCAATTCTGATCCCCTTACTCATACTGAATAATATCTCACTCAGTAATAATCCCATTGAAACAATTGGGACGACCCATATAATTAATCCAAGTATTAGAAGCAGGCCCTTTATGATTTTATTTTAATTTATTTCATTGTGACTCCCAGTTATTTTTTTTAAGAAGTTTTGACCCTTCCCCTCACCCTCTTCCACCTCTCATTGAGATCGAACGCCAGCAGGTTTGAATAATTTGGGACATGATCTGCCTTTTCTCTTTTCCTCGTCTATCAGTTTGTTTAACAAGGCACCATGTGAGGAGGTTCCTGCAGAAATGATCTGCACTGGATACTTCTGGAAAATATATTGTTAAAAAAGGGAGCCAGCTCTTAGAGAAATAGCCCATCTCCACTGTCTGGTTTACAAGGCCCACTCGGGGCTTTTGTGTTTTATCTGAATGTGGGTAATGAGCTGAATCAAGAGTAAATGAATCTAAATTGGGCTTTTCTTACTGTACCTTTCCTTTAATGTTGAAGTAATTCATCTTTCTTCCCCCTCTTTATCAGAGTTTCTTCTTGCCTCTCTTCACACCTGGATTGTTTTTTGTTATTTTTTTCCCCAGGAACAGCCAGAAGGAATGACCCTTGTAAAGGAGGAAGGGGACAAAGATGAAAGCAAGCAGGAGCCCGAAGTGGTCTATGAGACGAACTGCCATTGGGAAGGCTGTTCACGAGAGTTTGACACGCAGGAACAGCTAGTGCATGTAAGTTAATGGTATTCAGGAACTGGGTTTTAAAACTATGTGACCTTTTTCATGGGGGTCAGGTTCTCTGACCCTGTGCTGAGTCAAGTTTCTTAGCTAACAGCGTTGCAAACTGGAGAAGGGTTTATGAGTTTCTGAGAATAAAGAAAACTGTGAGCCAGAGTGCTTGACCTGTTCAGTCAGCTAAAGCTTAGTGTAAAATTCAATAAAGTCTTCAATAGAGAGTGTAATGGCTCTGATCCTGTAAGCCAGCAAACACTATTTTGAGTTAGAGACTTTGATAGTTATTGAGTAATAGTAAGCTGGACATGAATTATTATTAACCTTTACCCAAGTTTGATTTTTTTTCCTAAAGGGATTATTACAATAGAAAGAGGAGAAGGGGAAATTCTTCCCTCCCCCTAAGGATTTACAGTTTATTTTATGTATCAATTTACTGTTGTATGTGCACTGAGGTGGATTACTAGGCTGGATATGTATAAACTGGGTTACTGCAGTCCCTTGAATTAAGGTAAATCTTGTAGCCTTATTCATTCCAGTTCAAAGGTTAGTCACACACGCACACACCCCATCAACAAAATGTTCTTTGCATTGTTTACAACTGTGTAGCACACTTGGCTAAAAATTGTACCATCAAACTTAAGAATCTCTCTTAGCAAACATGCTCTTCCCCTATTTCTAGCCCATGGCAACTCTATTGACTGTACCTCTGTGAAATAATCAAATAGCCAAATAGTAGAACTATTTTAATTATGAACTTTTAAAAAATAACCTCCTGTGCCCTGACTGGGGATAGAGATGCAGACCAACATTACCAGATAAAGAGAACAGAGCATCAAAACCTTGCTGTTTCGTGAAAAAGCACCATATACAGTGCTGTATATTATGCATAATTCATTCTTTTATCGGGCCTATAGTATTAAAATAAGCCTGTTGATAAATGTACATTTTTCCAGGGTTTTTTTAATACATTCTAGAGCACCATAGGCCAGACTGGTGCAAATCGATAGATTGATGTCAATGGAGCTATGCCCATCTACACTGGCTGAAGATATTGCCCAATATGACTAAGGCTGCGTTAGCAATTTTCCGTCAAAACATATTTAATAGTAACAAATTCGTGATGCAGAAATTATTGCTGAATCACAGATTAGAATATTGACAAGTAGTTCAAAAGAAAATTTATTCCAGTGACATTATATTTCCACATTTTTACACAAGTGTAGTGGGATTTTTTTTTTTTTTGAGACCATGTGAATTATTCTTGAGCAGAGGTTAATATTTGTTTTAATGAAGAGTGACTGTTTCAACAGAAGACACAAAGACTTTGAATTTAGAAAATTAGGCCCCAATCCTGCAATTGATTGCGTGCAGACAGACTGTTGCAGCTACTAAAACACCCTCTTGAGTTCAATACGGTTCTATATGGCCACAGCAAACTACATATATGCTGATGATTGCAAGATTGGAGTATTAGGATGCCTGGGAAACATTTCTGAATATTTAGAAATGATCCAATGTTGATGATGAATCATTTCCACCAAAATGTTAGAACTAAAAGAGAAAGGCAGATTAAAAATGCCTTTGGTAGTGAAAAAAGAGGAAAGTTAAAATTTTTAAATTGTAGACATACAATCTAATTGAACTCTGCTGTGCATGTCATATAGCTAACATATTATAGTTTTAAATGGCACTGCAATGTGAGATTTTAAAAGTGGATATTGTTACTGATCTGATTTGTAGAAGGACCCCATTACACTGGTAAGAGCCAGCAGCAAGAATTACATGGAAATAGAATGTCTCTTATATTTGAAAGCGATGCCAGTATTTGATATGGGACCTCACAGCATTACAAAGAAAAAAATTCTCTGTGGCAGGGACTGTGTCTTCATATGTGTCTGGACATGCAATTCTGATTGGGGCCTCTCGACACAAATGAAATAATAAGAGCCATAATAGTAAATAATAATTATAACTGCCACTTCAAAGCAGTACAAATCAAACTACCAGAGTCAGCATGATCCAGTGGATAGAGCACTGACCTGGGAGCCTATTCCCAACTCTGGTATTGATCTGCTATCAGATTTTCAAAGGTTTTTAGGCGCCTAATATCTTAGAAAATCTGGCCCTTCACCTCCCTGAGCCTCTGTGTCCCACTTTTTGTCTCTCTTAGATTGTGAGCTCTTTGGAATAGAGACTGTCTCCTACTATGTGTACAGACAGCACGTAGCACAATGGGACCTAGATCTCTGCGGGTTCTAAGCACTTCTTTAATGGATATAATCGATACTTACAACTGGGAATTTGGCCAACCGCGTTTAATAAAAACAATATAATATTAATGACCGGAGGAGATTTTCAAAGGTGCAAATTGCATTTATGTGCTTAATTCCCACTGAAGGCGTTAGGTACCTAATTAGCATTTGGACTAGGGCTGTCAAGTAATTGCCGTTAACTCACACGATTAACTCAAAAAAATTAATCGTGGTTAATCACATTTTTAACAATAGAATACCAATTGAAATGTATTAAATATTTTTGGATGTTTTTCTACATTTTCAATATTGATTTCAATTACAACACAGAATACACAGTGTACAGTGCTCACTTTATATTATTATTTTTGATTACAAATATATGAACTGTAAAAATGATAAACAAAAGAAATAGTATTTTTCAATTCATCTCATACAAGTACTGAAGTGCAATCTCTTTATCGTGAAAGTGTAACTTACAAATGCAGATTTTTGTTGGTTACATAACTCCACTCAAAAACAAAACAGTGTAAAACTTTAGAGCCTACAAGTCCACTCAGTCCTACTTCTTATTCTGCCAATCGCTAAGACAAACAAGTTTGTTTACATTGACGAGAGAGAGTGCTGCCTGCTTCTTATTTACAATGTCACCTGAAAGTGAGAACAGTCGCTTGCATGGCACTTTTGTAGCTGGCATTGCAAGGTATTTACATGCCAGATATGCTAAACATTCGTATGCCCCTTCATGCTTTGGCCACCATTCCAGAAGACATGTTTCCATGCTGACAATGCTCGTTAAAAAAATAATGTGTTAATTAAATTTGTGACTGTACTCCTTGGGGGGGAGAATTGTATGTCTCCTCCTCTGTTTTTACCCGCATTCTGCATATATTTCATGTTATAGCAGTCTCGGATGATGACCCAGCACATGTTTGTTTTAAGAACACTTTCACAGCAGATTTGACAAAACGCAAAGAAGGTACTGATGTGAGATTTCTAAAAATAGCTACAGCACTCGACCCAAGGTTTAAGAATCTGAAGTGCCTTCCAAAATCTGAGAGGGATGAGGTGCGGAGCATGCTTTCAGAAGTCTTAGAAGAGCAACATTCTGATGCGAAAACTACAGAACCCGAACCACCAAAAAAGAAAATCAACGTTCTGCTGGTGGCATCTGACTCAGATGATGAAAATGAACGTGCGTCGGTCCGCTCTGCTTTGGATCGTTATTGAGCAGAACCTGTCATCATCATGGAAGCATGTCCTCTGGAATGGTGGTTGAAGCATGAAGGGACATATGAATCTTTAGCACATCTGGCACATAAATATCTTTCAACACCAGCTACAATAGTGCCATGAGAATGCCTGTTCTCACTTTCAGGTGACATTATAAACAGAAGCAGGCAGGATTATCTCCTGCAAATTGTAACCAACCTTGTTTGTCTGAGTGATTGGCTGATCAAGAAGTAGGACTGAGTGGACTTGTAGGTTCTAAAGTTTTACATTGTTTTATTTTTGAACGCAGGTTTTTTTGTACATAATTCTACATCTGTCAGTTCAACTTTCATGATAAAGAAATTGCACTACCATACTTGTATGAGGTGAATTGAAAAATATTTTTTTTGTTTTTTACAGTGCAAATATTTGAAATCAAAAATAAATATAAAGTGAGCACTGTACACTTTGTATTCTGTGTTGTAATTGAATTTAATATATTTGAAAATGTAGTAAACATCCAAAAATATTTAAAATAAATGACAGGTTTCAGAGTGGTAGCCCTGTTAGTCTGTATCAGCAAAAACAACGAGGAGTCCTTGTGGCCAGGGCCGGCGCTTCCATTTAGGTAACCTAGGTGGTCGCTAGGGCACTAGGATTTGGGGGGGGCGGCATTTTGCCGCCCTTGGCGGCAAATCGGCGGCGGGGGGTCCTTCCGCGCTCCGGGTCTTCAGCGGCAATTCTGCAGCGGGTCCTTCACTTGTCTGGGACCCGCCGCCAAAGTGCCCCGAAGACCAGGAGCGTGGAAGGACCCCTGCCTAGGGCGCCAAAAACCCTGGCGCCGCTCCTGCTTGTGGCACTTTAGAGCCTAACAAATTTATTTGGGCATAAGCTTTCATGGGCTAAAACCCACTTCATCAGATGCATGGAGTGGACTCCCGACCTGGTAAGGCAACTCCCATCTTTTCATATGCTGTGTGTTTATACCTCCTTACAGTATGTTCCACTCCATGCATCTGATGAAGGGGGGTTTAGCCCACAAAAGCTTATGCCCAAATAAATTTGATAGGCTCTAAAGTGCCACAAAGACTCCTCGTTTTTTTTTTTTTGTTTTTTTTTAAATAAATGGTATTCTATTGCTGTTTAACAGCACGATTAATGGCAATTAATTTTTTTAATCGCTTGACAGCCCTAATTTGGACCTTTGAAACTCTCCTCCTACGTCTTTAATTTTATATTGCTTTTATTAAATGCTGTTGGTCAAATGCAGATGTTCCCCCTCTGAGGTTCTGACCTAGTGTGCAGTGTGTGTGCCCATGCAAATTAGGGTAAGATAGAATACGTGGTTGTCTACTGTGAGTATATTAATTCTAATTTAATATTTATGTGGGGACAGCAGCTGGAGGCCCAATCAGGATTGGGATTCCATTGTGCTAGACGCTGTTCAGACCCGTACAAGAACGTCCTTTTATTGGCATGAGTTTGCAATGGCTGTGTGACTCATACATGAGTGAGTTATGCAGGTCTTCACAAACAAGTATAAATAAAACCTCTGTGTCATACCATTCTACCATGTGCTCCATAAATTTCACGTATTTTGCAGAAAGCAGAGAGCTTTAACATTTTTAAATAGGAACTGTAAACCTGCCACTGGGGCAGGACTGAATATTGGCCACTCTGCATCAGACCACTGTAGTTTTCGAGGAAACTCCATATTTAAGGAAAAGACAGCGTTCTTGCTCTAGCAGGTTGTTTTGTTTTAAACTGCTGAGGGGTTTGCTATGTTCAAATGAATTCCAGTGCAGAGGGATTAGTGGGCAGAGTGCAGGTGAAGTTGTGTGAAGGGCAGGCTAAATGCAATTTATCACATAGATATCATCACTACTTGTGGGAGAGGTACATATGTATTTGTATTTATCTGTGTATATCTTCTGATTCTACTCTTTCACTGAAGTAGCTCTATTGACTTCAGTGAATTTACTCTTGATTTACGCTGGTGAAACAATAGGAGAATCAAGTCATGTGTGTGTGCATGTGCACATAGGCGCACGTACTATTCTATAGAGATTTTAACAGGAAACTTCTCAACTTTAACTATAGTAGAGCTGGTGCTCTGCTACAATATAGATTATATAACATACACACAGACTATGTCTGTGTGTATATGTACACACAGCATATATATTACAGCACAATTAAGTCCAAATCTTAGGCATACTAATCACTATTTGATACTATTTTTCCTGCACTGCTTGTGTATCCTAATTTCCACTGTCATTAGTATGAATTGTGGGTACTCAACAAAAGCAGGAGCGGGCTCCAAGAGATGGTGTTTTCTTATTGAATTTATAAATAGAACTTTACTTGCTATGAATAAATAAATAAAAATATACACAAAAGAGGTGTTGTGGACCCACCCCAGAGGATTTGACACTGTAACAATTTCAGTGGTGGTTCATATTTTCAAGTGGTGTGTGCCACTTAGAACTCAGCATGGTTAAATTTTCATGATACATACACCAAGAGGCAAGGTGTTAAACCATTCAGATGCTGTGCTTTATTTATAGCACCTGTCCATCCTTTCCCCCTCCCCCCAACAGTTAATAGAAAGATTCATGATTCTTCATGGTTGTCTATCTCGTGTCTGACAGTACCGACTGCCCTGCTAAAGCAAGTCACTATCTATAATTGATATCCTTCTATGGAATAGGGTGCCGGCTGCAATTGAAGGGTTTTGCTGAAAGCTCTTAAATCCTGACAAGTTCTGCCCTTGTTCTGGTTCAGTCGCTGAGCTACACTGCTGGAATTCCAGGGCTATTTGAACTTGGTGCAAAAGGGATGCATGTGTTTCACATTAGCAAATCACAAAGTTGGAGAGCAGTATTAGGGCCTGGGCTATGTTCGCCTGCCAGGTACATTGCACTCCTGAAAAGCTTGCTTACTTCCATTACTGTTTGAACATGTGTGTTACATACTTTCTTCTGTACATCCTTCAAAAAAAACCTTATTTATTTTAGCACTTCAGTTTGCTGCTGGGGTCTTTATCATGCAGCTGTTTAATTAATTTCTCTGCCCAGCGAGATATTATAATTGGGCTTAGCTGAGCTCAAGTTTGTTTTAAATATTTGATAAATGTTCTCCAACGCCCAGAAGCTAATAAGATACTGTATATTTTTTTAAATCTGCTTTTTGTTGCAGTTTGTCTTCCTCCCACCCCACCCTCTAGAAATCAGTGAGACTAGAAAGAACAAAATATTGCAAAGGGGTTAGACATTAAAGATAAAAAATTGTTGAAGAAAATTATCCTTAAAGGAAACGACTGAAGTTATTGTTTAAATATTAACACAATGGCAATCAGAAAAATGCAACACTGTTTCTCATCCCTCCCCCGCTTGCTGTGTAGCCTTGATGATAATTATTCTTTTATTTGAAAACACAAATAGTTATACTTGAAGAACTATAGACCTATTTTGGTTAGTGTTTTCCCCTTAATCGCACAGCAGTAAAATCCTCTTATGGTTGTGTTTGATTATACGAGATCAAGAAGCCCTAAACTCAGACTGACAGCATACATTTTGCATTTTAGTTTTTTGAATTCTTCCTGTGCATTTGCAGGGCTAGGCTGCCGGATTTGCTCCCCCAAGGGTGAACAGATACCATTGCCCTTGCACTTCACTGAATGCAAGCCTGCTATTGTAACTAGCACTTGTGTGCAGGCAGTGGGAAGGCTGCTTGTACTTTATGCACACCTCTTGGCATATACACAAGGGTCAGCCACAATCTGGCCCTTAATATTTACAAAGGCCAATCTACGATATGCAAAATGGCCTGTGCCCAATAGGACTTGCCAGGTATTGGAGCCTTTCAGAAGAACCAACATGTGGCATTTCCTTCATTGACTTTCCTCCAGATTCTTCCTTTGAGGCAGAGGGTTGCACCTCGCTCTCACAAAAGAAGCAGGGGGTTCAGCTCCCAAAGCCAGCCCATGCCCCCAGATCAGGGCTACCCACCAGGACATATAGGCCAAGCTTTTCAGAAGTAACTAGTGATTTTGGGTGCCGCAATCTCTGGATACCTGATCTGCGACATCTTAAATTAAGCCTGATTTTTCAGACACTGCTAAGCACTCATCCACTGAGTATCAGGCCCCTTTAGAGTGACTCAAGTTGGGAACCCAAAAATGGAGGCACTGGAAATCACTAATCACTTTTAAAAATCTTGGCTATTCTGCTTCTGCACTGCCTCCTGGTGCTGCTTCTGTTCCCTTTCGGAATGGCTGTGGTGGGCAGGGATTGGACAAAGCTTCCCTTAGCTACCTACAGTGTTCCAGGGCATGGAAGGGACTCCACTCCCCATGCTGTGACTAGGGGCAGGTTACTGACATGAATAAGAACTATTCGCATGAGTAAGACATTGCAGGGTCAGGCTGTGACTGAGCATGTGAGACGCACCTGCGTGCACATTCAAGAAAAGCTCCTTGAAAATCTTTTGGCCAACAGAACAAACAGAGCTGCGTGGACCAGGACGGCAGGGTTCCACTGACAACAATTTAGCTGTGCATTAGCATCTTATTTTAAATAGGCAGTTACAAATACAGCCCTTCTCAAATGTATTCTTTCTTTCTTTTCTTCAGCGCTGACAGTGCGTGTGGTACTGTATGTAAAGGCATGGCCCCAGGAATTGAGGGGCTAAACGATCTAAAGGAGCCTAATGACACGTGTATTTAATGTATTTTTTATTTGAAAGGACTGTTTTCAGTGTGCTTTGCTATTATTTTATTCAGTTATATTTCAGTATCACCTAGCGGCCTCCACAAGGTCAGAAACTCATTGTGCTTGGCAGTGTAAATACATGACAGCCCTTGCCCTGAATAGCTCAGGTACATTTCCTTTCAGTTGAAATGACTGAAGAATAGATTTGACCATTATTTTAATTGTTATTTTCTAGGTGGAGCGTTTTATCTATAACTAGCAATGTTATTTTTCCCTTGTTGGGTCTGGACTTTGCTCATTTTCAAAATGTGGACAATTAATATAAGGGAAATCTTTTTCACAGTAGGGTGACCTGAGTCGAATCCAGATCCTGAACTTGATGATGGGGTTGGGGGGATGGGGAGCTTTTTAGAGGTAAGAGAGAGCAATGGAAAGGTTTTTCAACACCTCCTCTGTGTGTTTTGTAGCTGTCTCCAGATCTTGGATGATAGTAAGGGGAGGCACATGCATAGAGGGTCTTCGGTGAATTTTTAGTTCTTAGATTTTGAATTCCTCCCCCCCCCCCCCCCCACCTTTTTTTTTTTTTTTTTAATGATTATGGGGAAATTATACCCCCCTTCTTTCACAGGTTCATATGGCACAGGCTGCCAACTGCCCAGCTAGAGTGTATTTGTGTGGAGTTGTTGTTTTAGAGCACCAACATGCTTTCTAGAGCGTAAAAAGGCACATCTCTGCCCAACGCAGTTGTGCTCTCTCTCTCTCTCTGACACACGTTCTCTGTTTAGGCATATAGTATAGAATGTTTTGTTGAAAAATATACTAGTAAATTACATCCCGGACCTCTAACCCCTATCAAAAGTAACTGTGTAAGTGCTCTTGGTTTCAAGGCTAAGTAACTCCAGACTCACTTAATGGCTGCTACACAGCTGTTTTCCACGTGCAGCATGCAAAGTCAATAGCCGTGAGGGCCTGGCACATCCCCTGTCCATCTTCAAAATGTCTGCAGGCAGCCCATGTATTAGACATTCCTGCCTTTTGCAGCCCAGGGCTGTGATTAGAGTAAGCACTGCTATATTAGCTACACTTTCTTACTCACAGGAGGCCTGATCCAAAGCTCAGTGGAAATACTCACCACTGATGCCAGTGGACTTTGATTCAGGTTCCCTAAGTGGTCTATTACATAGTGTGTATAAGCTGGTAGCCCTGAATTATCCCTATGTGGAGTATGGCCTTCAGTGAACCAGCGAGGGGAAAAAAGGTTGAGTTGTTCTGGTTGCTTTTATTTTTTAAATAGAAAGAGGGTTACAAATAAACAAACCACCCTAATCTGTGAGGAATTAAAAGGGGATTTAGAGAGAGACATGTAATCATTTCAATTTTAATTGCTCTATAATTAGCATTTCTCTTTCAGCATCAGTAAAACTTGTTGTTAACCTACTACTGCTTTTCGTTTGCGTTGCTGGAGCCAGTTAAACTGAAAGGAAACATGAGCTGCAAAACACAGTTTAACTAGCACAAGTGGGCACACAGATGGGAAGGACCAGGTATGATAATGAACAAGGGGATTGGTTGTGCTTTTTGAGTGCAAAAACGTATAGGGGAGTCTTGTTGAAATGAATATTATTTTGCATGTCCAGTGGTTGGTTTGGGTAGCTGTGCAGTCACACTGGCAACTTCTTTCTTGTTTTAGTTATACTAGTCAGGCGATTTCCAACGTTTATTCCATGTGTGAAATAGCGGTTGAGGACCAAATCCTGAATATCTTGCCTGAATAAACAGTGCTTAGACAAATGTGCTGAAAAGGCATGGGGCAGAGCAATGGACTATTCAGCACCCATGTATCATAGCTGGTGCATAACTGATTGTATCCGCTAGTCCAGAGTGTTGGGAAGGGCACAGTAGGCCCAACTTGCTGTCATCCCCACCATAGGGGACCTGGGCCAGCAGATTTATCCTGGTTGAAATTCACTCCTGTGCAAAAAGTTGCTGTAGAGCTTGGCTCTGCCATAAAATAGTGTAGTATCCACCTAGTGCAAGTTCTCCACTGTCTGGCACCCCACATCCATCAGAGGAAATGCAGTGTTTCTGCTGTGCTTTGCCTCCCACATGGCCTACAGGGTAGAAGGCAGGGTTTACTCCACAGTGCACACATGAAAAGCTAGCTTCAAAATCTTTGATATCAGGGCCCCATTTTCCACATTGGCCACCCAAACTGTGCCTGAAAGGTTTGCGTGTGTAGTGATTGCTCCTGGGAAAACTTAATCTGTGCGGACCAGGTTATTACATGTGTCAATGCTTGATCATGCATAGAAATGGCAGTTTTGCATGTGCAAATGTAGACTTGTGGGTATGCAGTTAAATTTAGCTGATGCATTTTAGACAGTTCTAAGAATTTGACACTAAAGTTTCAGTTGCTCCGTTCCCTTTATTCTATCTTTTTTTCAGAACCTTTTGTTTGTGTAACCTCTTAATAGAAACAAGCAGCGGATCCTTTTATCCTAATGGAATAAATTCAGTGTTTTTGCTCTGAAGCGTTTATGCACGTGTGACTTTTCCTCAAGGTGCTGGGTATCTAATCTATAAAATGAATGGGTGGTGTTTTTGTCAGGAGTGGGTAGGTTTGGTGGCTTGTACTGTAGGTATGAGGTCTGCATATACCATTCTTACATGTATCACTGGGCTGAGATGCTGCAGTTCTTAGAGTAAGATAAAGTAGTCAAGCTGAAAATGAAACAAAGCTCTAACTGTATTCCTCCTTGTGTTTAGCAGAGATAAACTTCAGTGGAGTCTCAATGCTGCTCCTTTTGGCTTCTGGCAGCAGCTTTAATTGGTAAAATGCAGATTTTTTTTTTGATCAAGAGAGGATTATTCTTGTTATCAGTCTGGAGCATCTTATTTCAAGATGAAAAGGCTTTGCTGAATTACAGATGCCAACATTTTTACAAAGCACTTTGGCGATTGACATCTCAAAGAGAAAGTATGATTTATTAGCCTATAATGGCTAACACTGAGCGCTGGTCTAGGTCCCACTGATTTGTGAAATTGCTTAATATGAATTGCCTTTTGGTGTAATTCAAGCCCCAGGTTTCTCAAATAAACTTAGTATATAAAGTGTATGTAACATTTTGTATCTGCAAGGGTGGGGGGGGGGCAAGGATGAGGAACAAAAAACAAGAGAAAGAAAGAAAACCTGCTTTTAAATCCATCTTGGTGGTGCTTTTTACAGTAGTTTGGCTGATAAGCTGGCAGGGTAAAGATTAATAACAAGGCTTGTCGCTATCAGTACCTGCTTGTCGATTCTCTGTAACAGGGCTGTCTGTTCAGCATGGAAATTATTGATTAAGTAAAAATTGCTATTAGATTGTGATGTGATCCATAATCACAAACAGTGGTGGACATTCCTCTTTCACATCCCGAGCCATGCATCAAGTTTTCCCTTCCAGTAATTTATATTGTGCTGACACTCCCGCTCATTAGGCTTATCCTCTCCTACACGTGTCAAGAAAGCACTAAAAGAATGAACAGCAGCAGCACGACGGCAGGTGGGAACATACTAAATTTTCAGGTAGAAGGAGGAGGTTAAACAGCTCAGCTAGTTCCATCCATTCCTTTTCGTTAGCAGCTTACCCGAACAGTGCTTTTCTCCAACCATGGGCCTGATCCAACTTCCACTGAATTTAGCGAGTGTTTTGACATACGTTTCAATGAGAACAGGATCAGGCCCCACAAATATCAGGCCTCTAAATGCTCATTATTCCATGTGATTCTATTATGCAGTTGTCACTTACAGTAATTACCGTACGTGGCTGAAGTTCACCCAAGCCCAGAAGGGAACAAGACCCCATAGCAGGGTTGGATAGGAATAGGGCAATGCAGACAGCAGTGAAGTCAAATAAAGTCTGCACCCTCCTTTGCATCTTGGAGCCTGGGGGACAGTGGGTGAGTTAAGACATAGTCTTCTATGTTGCCTTAGTTGAGAGGCTTCCTGAATTTAGGATTCCTGAATTAGGGTTGCTTCGGTTAAGGCTTTGTCTTTTTCTCTCATTTTATTTTTTCTTAAAATCAGAGAAATTAAATGCAGCAAACTAATGTTAAAATCATCATCATTAACATTATTACTACTAATTCTCTTACTGCATTTATATAGCTAGTATCAGTGCACCGTTTACCTATGATTTTTGCACTGTAAAACATTCCAATTTTGCCATAACTAGATAACAGCACCTCAGTATTTGTACTATTCCTTATACTTCTGTATGCTCAGTTTAAGGAGTACTGCAAATATTGAGTTTATTTAGTTATCTAGGACTATTAGCAAGTTTCTAAGTATGACCACTCTGGTTCAAATTAAGAGAATACTACATTTTTTTTTTCAAACAGGGAGCATATGCCTTGCACACTTACCCCTACCTCTGTACAATAGAACCACTTTCTCTGAATGGATCAGAGCCAGGAGATTACCAGCCAGGAAATTAATTGCCAACTCTTAAGAGTTAGTAAAAAGCCTGAACAAATCACATACTAAAGGCACCAGGCTCAGGCTCTGATGGCTTTTGGATGAGTAAGCATTACAAAGCCACAGGCTGGTCACCAAGAATGCCCTTCCATTGGCTCCTGCAGATTTCTTTCTAGGCTAGCACATTCCTGTCAAATTCCAGTGGCCACAACAGGGCATAGGGAGAGGGATGATCATTGAGATAACCCAGACCTACATTAGCTAGGGTTTTATATAATAGTAACTTCACCTGGAAGTGAATTAACAGAAATATATGCTCTTCAGTTCTCTCCTATATACGGCAGGCAATTGTGTTCTGTGCTACCTGACACTTATGAGTAGCCTTCATAGCCTTAGGCTGAGTGTGTTGCAGTAATCTGGCTTTGAGCTGGCAAGGCAAGGATTACTGTGTTGTAGTCTGTATCTGAGAAGAAGGAATGCAATCTTCTCGCCAGCAACAGATGAAAGGAAGTATTAGTGGTCACTGCTTATGTCTGGGAGTCCGGGAGGAAAGGTGAGACCAGCAAGACCCTAAGATTGAACGCCACTTTGACAAACTGAAGACAGATGCTCTGACAGCGGATGCAATCGCCATCGATTCCTCAAAATGCTTCCCACTCCTAACAAATATCACACCCATACCATCTGGATTGATCCTGAGCCAGTTAGCCTTCATCTCAGTCCCTGTTTCTGCTATACATTGGGAAGTCCGGGAAACACCTCTGTCCAAATTCCCTGGAAAGGAGACTTATCAGGTGAAATCCTGGCCCTATTGAAGTCGATGGCAAAACTCCGATTAAGTTCAATGAGGCCAGGATTCCACCCATTCTATCTTAGTCTCATCGACATATTAATAAAATGCTTCACAGTTTCCCTTGGTGGCTTTACATGCATAGTGAACAAGACAGGTGACATGCCCACAGATGGTTTTGGGGGTTGAGTCATGGAAAGAAAAAATGGGAGGTTGGGCTGTGGTTTGGGGGTGCAGCAGGGATGGTGAGAGGGTGCTGAGGGCTGATTGTAGAGCTGGTGACAATGTTTGTTGGGAGGAGTGGCTGGTGCTGGGTGGGAGATGTAACTATAGCCACAAGAGTCAGTGGATACCGACGTTATAAGGGTTATAACCTTTTGTAGCCCTGACCCATGTTATATGACAAGCTCAAAAGAGAAACCTTCCAAGAGCTTGAGAGATTAATTCTAAATAGATAGCCAGGAGAAAAAGCCCAGGTCCAAGCGTAATGCCTTATGGGGACTGTAGAAGTGATATTGCTGCATATGATGAGATTACACAAAGGATGCTGTTAACATGTGACCAGAAATATCCACCTGTGATTGAGAAGACCAGAGCCAGGGATGTCTCATTCTGGTTTAGGCCTGGATGATGCTATTGATGATGACACAGCGTTTCTTTTATTACCTATGGGTATTACAGTAGGTTCTCTCCAGTTCGTCATCTCCTCTATCATGAAACAAGTTTTAAATATATACATTATCTGCTAAAGATTTCCCTAATACTTGGCCACTTCCTTCATAGCTCTGGGATAGATCTGGTCCATTTTTTTTTATTAGCAAAAAGTGGATCAGTGTCTGTCACTTAATTTAACCTGCAGTTTGTAAAGAAAGTCGAGATAGACTTAGAATCCCTGCTATGTAGAGGTCTAAAATTGAAGATGAAGCACCAACATTTTCATTCTGTAGATGATTTGGATATGATCATATTGAATGACAGAACTCTCTTTAAAAAGAAAAATGTTCTTTTATTGATTTATATGGGAAAATCCTGTTGAGGAACCCACCCCCTCTCTTATTCTAAGGGGATCAGTGGTAGCAGTACAGGGATTAGTTACAAACTATGAAAAGCAATGGGAATGATTCATGGCTTTGCAGAATCTGGTCCAAGTCTGAACTGCTGGACTAAAAGAATTACATATCATTCAGCAAGTACCATATATATGCTCAATGTTTACATACATATGTTTAACATACTCTAATTAGCAGATTGCTTTAATTGTCCCTTGCTTTCCTTGCTGTCTATCTTTCCCCCATTATGTGCATAAGATTTTCAGTAAAATAGTAGAGCAAAATTTTCTTAGGGCAGCATATACTTTGCTAACCTCTGCGTGTAGATAGATGACCCATTGTACTAGTGTGGGTGCTTGGAACTCTTCAAAATCTTATTAAAAATACTACTCTGTAGCTTTGCCTTGTTTCATCATACCATAGCATTTCTTAGATTTATAAATTGGCTCATGGGATTAAGAAGTTTGTCTCTGCTAATATAAAATGATATAAAGCTGCTGGAATATATGGTTACATTTTAACTCAAAGAGCCTGTTGCTCTGAACCTGCTTGAGGTCTCTTTTTCAAAACCTTGCCTTAAACTGCAATGTAATTTTCACAGATTTTTCTCATTAAAGCTGCACAATTTATGTAACGCAATTTATTAGTTTTCATGCCTGAAACTTTTTCCCCTTCTGCATCTTTACTAGTCCGAGTTTATTTCTCGGCTGTGTTGGCTTGATCTGCATTGTGAAATGTGACAATGCAGAAGTTTTAAGAAAAATATTATTACTTTTGTTTTGGTTTGAAACCAAAGTACAGGAACAGATACAATAATAGCTGCCTAAGCCTCACCTCAGCCAAGAGCTCCGTTCAGAACCTTATAGTCTTTAATGGGCTGTCTGCTGGCATAAGAGTCGTCCAGAACGGGGCAGCTTGCAGGATCAGGGTCTAAATGGCTTCAGTAGAAACGATGGCTAGAATTTATTAAAGGGGAACAATATGGAAAAAGTAGTTAATTCACTTTTAATATATACAGTAGGTCTGATTTCATAGATTCATAGATTCATAGATTCTAGGACTGGAAGGGACCTCGAGAGGTCATCGAGTCCAGTCCCCTGCCCGCATGGCAGGACCAAATACTGTGATTTCCATTGAAATCACATGAGCTATGGCTGCAGGAAGGAGACCTATAGATTTTTGTCATCTCTCTTGCAGTAGTGTGAGGAAAACATCCAAAGTATGAAGCTGTCCTACCTAGTAGGTGATAGGATGTTGTTACAAAACCAGGATGGTATTTTCATCTTTCATAGTATTTTCAAATAAAATGAAATACTCTATTGACATACTGTATATTCTTACTTTACTGTCCCCTGCACTAAGCAGAGTTCTCTAAAAAAGCTAGAAATGGCATATATACTTTTAAAAAATGTTACATTAAAATCTGCAGCTGTGTTAAGTGCGTGGAGCAGTTCGCATGCCTATTTTTCATGTATGTTTTTGTTAACGGTTGTATGCGGCTTTATAGTGGGTTCCTTATTGCAAAGAAAGAAGTGAGATATTGTTCATATCTGATACTGAGTATGTGGATTTTTTTTAGTAGGTAAAAACATGGGTTTCCTGGAAATACTACAACGGTGGCATGCTACAACCATTTTATTCCCAATATACAAAGATCATTAAAGATGTGAATCTTGGATTTGAGCCTAAGGTTATACTGTATCTTTCCATATTCAATCACTCATAACATCAACTAAATTATGTATTTGCTGGGCAGCGTTCTGAGATGAGCTCACTCATTCTGGTTGGTCAATATGTGGTTTAATTACACAGACACTGGAGAATGCAGTCCTGCAGCTTCTCCCCCACCAAGCTATGGTCCCAATTCTGCCCTTGCGTCCATGACTGCAGTTCCTATTGGCTTCCATGAGAGTTGTGCCTGTGTGACTGAGGCCAGAACTGAGTTCTGTGTGTGGAGTAGAACCTACTTATATGAGCAAATCCTTCTCTATGTGCACTTATACTACAGAACTGTTCCCCTATGGTAGCACTAAGACTGTTCTGGCTTTCTTGTGCTCCACTCTGTGAGGTGTGTAGGCTGGTAGATCCATGTAGAATCCTTGCTTCACCCTCCAGGCTCAGCATCACACAAGGTGCCCTTATGGAGTAATTAGACCGTGTGTGTGTATGCACGTGCACTTGAGAGGACTGCCCCAAATCCAGCTCACCAACCAGGGTTAGGATACAGGATTCCTTCAGTGGTTATAGCCAGGAATAGCAGCCTCTGCCAATCCACATAACTTGCACTAGGTGCTGGTGCACTGGATCAACCTAAACCCAAAGCAAACAGTCCCTGCCCCTACCACTCTTCCCGGTGCTAGCCTGTTTGGGCCAGCCTGGAGTCATCCTTCACTGGCAGAGGGTTTAGCGATTACCTCCACATGGTCCCCTTTCTTTCCACTAGTATGTCTAGTGATCCTTGGGTTATGCTCAAGGCATTCTGAATTGATGAATTACCTGTTATTTATTATTCGCACCCCACACCAAAGAGATCATCCAGAGCTCGCGGAACCCTGACACACATCTAATACACTGAAGAACAGAGGATTGTTAAAATTGACCAAAGGTAAAATTTTCAATAGTGCCTAAATGACTTAGGAGCCTAAACCCCATTTTCAAGAGAGATTTAGGCCCTTGGGAGCCTACATCTCATGTCAATTCAAAGGAATTTAGCCTTCTAAGTGCCTAAGTCATGTCTGAAAATGGGAAAATGTTACCCCAAAGCAGCAGGACTTTTCCCCAACATACCCCCAGTCATGTGGTAGCCAGTGGAGCTTCAACACCCTCATCACACCTTCCCACTAGACAGAAAGCCCACTTTCCGCTCTCTGACAGTGCCCATTCAAATAGATGGACTTTAGCATCATATCTGGAAGATCCCCAAATTAGGGCTATTGGGGACAGGGTGAGGGCAGAGCATTCTGTTTAGTTTCACAAAATATGGAAGCTCTGACACTCTTCTTGGACTCATGCACATACAATATAAACTTCAGTACAAAAGGGATTGGCAAGGCTTAGCTCTCACAGCAGTTTCTAAGTATATTGTAAGATTCTTTCCAGAAATAAAAAGAAAAGAGAGTCTGAACTCCTTAAAATGTCAGCTTCCTCTATTAACCTCCCAGTTAATAATGTAAGAATGTAACACTCTTCCCTGAGAGATGGCACTTTAGTTTTAGATTATGTCATGTGAGGGAACATCAGAGGAGAAACAGAACTGAGAACCCATTAAAGTAGCTTTTATATAGCCGTAAAATGATTAACATCCACACCAGTTGTTGCAGAGATTACGGCAGATGCTCGTTCAGTAAACCTTTGATATTAAGAAGTAAAAACACAGTTTTTGCCCATCGCTTTATGTCTACCTGGACTTGCACAGGAAACCAAGGAAGAATTGTAAAACGCCACCTTTACTGAGCAACATTTTGCTGTTAGCAGACTTGGCATATTATATATGTGAATGAAGGTATGTCAAATGAAACAAGAACAAGATGTGATCTTATTGGGAAAGAATCCTTATAATATCATGTTACCCCCCTCCCTAAAATCCCAAAGCCTATATAAAAACACGGAAACCTAAAACGCAGTCTCAAGGAATCCCTCTTCAGCCTAAACAGCAAAATATGTTTGCCTCATCCATGTTGTGTTCTATACATACTGTATAACTACGATATCAGAGATTAAAAGAAAGGAAATGCTGTATTATGAACTACTGTCTTTATTTTTACGATTAGGTAACTTTTCTCTTTTCCCCCCCACTGATTCCCTTTATATCCTAAGGGCAGATGCTTTCTCTTGGGTCAGGAATGTAATAAGGCAGGTTTTGCTCTCTCCAGGATATTGTGTCTGTCTCACTGTGCTTAAATTGCCACAGAGAGCTCTTCAGAGCAAAATACAGTATTTTCTTTGTACATGGGCCAACGATTGACGTATCCTTGGGGACTTCTCTGTCTTTAGCATTTAAACATACAAGCTGGATATGTTTAACCTATTGATGGGCAACAAAGACAACAGCAGAATTGACTGATAGAGAACAGAAGAAAAAGATTTAAATTTTGGAGCAGAATCACCCCCCCACCCACACAGATTAGGAAACATTTTTAATTTACAAAATTGAGAATGCTTTTTGTTATTACAGGAAAGTGAAGAAAAATAATCAGTTCTATGTTAACAACAGAAACACAGGCAAGA
This sequence comes from Terrapene triunguis, assembly GCF_002925995.2. Taxonomy (NCBI): domain Eukaryota; kingdom Metazoa; phylum Chordata; order Testudines; family Emydidae; genus Terrapene; species Terrapene triunguis. Next base: position 2,254,153 of record NW_020664530.1, on the reverse strand, counting down.
AGAAAACAGCCCTGCTGGGATGTGTCTTTTATATTATTATATAACATGTTCCTGTTTAATAACAAGAGTTTGCATGTCGATAACAACACTACTCAAGACCCATTTCTGCTGTGGCAACAATTACAAATCCTCCAGTTCACGATGGCTCGGGAGAATGGGCGTTAGAAATAATTGACTCTTAGTTTGTCTATTTAGAATGACCATCCCAAAATGTAAATGTATGTTAAAATGGCTTGTATTTGACAGCTTCCTCCTCCCCTATCCAATCCCTGTGTTCCTTGTTTCTTGTGGGGCCCTGATCGGGATTGTGGCCAATGGTCTCCATTGTACTACAGGTGTTAAAGAATAATAAAAGTCTGTGGTTGTCTTGTGCCATGGTGGAGGGCATTGAAGAGGGAAGCTGCCCAAGAAGAAGCTTGTGGAGGAATTCTGCCTTTCAGTTACTATGCCTCCTGAAGCATAAAGCAACAACTGAGACCCCCCATACCTTGACAGATTGTTGCGTGCTTTCCCACATGCACCTGGGGTCAGCACTATTGTCTGATGGGGTCGGGGTAGCTTTGTCCCTTATCACTCCCAGTCCTTTTGGAGGGAGAATAGATTTGCATAGTATTTGTTGCTGGGGGATGGGGGGGGAAATTAGACCCATGCTTGGCACCTGTGCAGAGGACAATGGGGGCAAACAGGAGGGAAGAAGAAGGCTTCTTGCACTCTGTTTCCTCCCTTGCACACCTTTGCCAGGCTGGGCACAACCTAGCTCATAGTGCCTAGCCCAATGCATTTTACAAGCATAGGCACCACTCAAATGCAGCCACCACTGGGGACAGGATGGCAACCAACCAGTCCCCAGCATACTGCACAAGGGGGAAGGGGAACTTCACTGAGGTAAATCAACTTTACTTAACACTTGTGTAAAGCTTAGTGGTATGACTAAAATCATCTTTTTATCTCTTTTAGTGCTAGATTAAAGTGCCTCCATGGTTAAACTGGGACTGGGGCACTAACAGTATATGCTTCTCACATGGCTGTGTCCACTTTCCTTCTCTCTCCTTCTTTGTCTCTCTTCGTTTAGTGGACTTTGCAGCACACACAGACTCTTCCTGATCTCCAGTGTGTTTCTTTCCACTGCTACTTTCTCTTCTGTTCCCTGTGAGTTCTCTAAGTCTTCCCCCCACTACTTTAACTTCTAATTGTTGCATTATCTCATTCCCAGCCCTCGCTCTTCAATTCCTGCTTTCCATTGCTTTTCCTATCATCCAGCATTTCCTAATGCTACCTTCTCTCTTCATCTCCTTACCATTCAACTGTTTGAAGTGCACACCTGCTTGCTGTCCCTCCCACTCGCCATGTGCATCTGATCCCCTTCCATTTAATTCTGTTGGCCTTCTTGTTTGGTTATAACTCATTCCACTTTCGTTACTTCTCATTCCACTTGGGTTTCTAATTTTGATCTTTCTCCTCCCTCCACTCTTCACTGGCTGTTCTCTCCAATTTAACCAATCCTCAAGGAACTACGCTAGGAATCAGGAAGAGTAACATTAACAACAGAGAGTAATAAAAAGTTGACATGGCACCCGACTTTAAATTAACCAGAATTACAATAGAGCTGACTCTTTTTGTCTTGATGTAGAGGGCTGACAGCCACGGGTGGGATTCATCAAAGTACTTAGATGCCTATCTCCCATTGATTTCAAATGCCTAAATACCTGTGTGTACCCTACCCTATGTGAACTTACTGTATAAACATCCTATGCTGTTTAGTGCATGTATTACAGTGGCATCACTTGTACAGATACCATATGGTGTTCAAGTCTATAGAGTGGTTTAAATTATACCTCCTGGTTTTCACATGCTAATAAGTTTCTGAAAGAGCCACCTTTTTGAATGAAACTTTATGTAATTATTTGATTTAAAAAATATTTTTAAATGTACAGAGCAAATCACTCCAGTAATTTTGTAATTCTGAGCACCTGGGAAATGTTTTTCACTATAAAAAGAAAAAAAAATTGCCACACTTCGGAATACCACTAATTGGAACTTCTGGGCAGGCATGTATCTAAGATCACACTTTTCAATGTATGGCAATAGGCTGTATTTGGCTTTAAGAACTTAAAAGTGGCTTAAAAGCTTATGCCACCATAAGGACTTAAAGCAGCTTATGTGCTTCTTCCATCTTAATGACTAAAAATGGCTTAAGTGCTTATGCCACCTTAAGGACATGGGTCAAATACTCATCTTTATAGAGCAGTGAAGGGGATGTTGGTCTCTTGTTGCTGCTTACCTTGGCTGTTCAGGGCCTGACTGCTCCTGAGGCTTTCCAGTGTGATAGAAAAAGGACAGGAAGGACCCATACTTGCTTTCCAGGCAAGTGATGCAGAACTTCTACAATCGGTGGGAGATGGAGATTTCAATTTTAAGGAATGCAGTGTCCCCTGCAGAGCTGCTGCAAGGGTTGGAGAGGAAAGGGAGGGGCTGGGTTTTACCAGTTGGATCATTTATAAAAATTCTACCCTGGGTGCATTTGTGGTAGCAAGGTCTAACCCCACATACACACAATTTTTGCCTTCCTCTGTGATTTCCATTGTCAGGGGGATATCTGTGGTCTGGTAGTTCCATCTCTACATTCTGGCTCCTTTTCAGAGCTGTCTTCCATCTATGTCGTTCGTTCCATTTCTCACCAGTTGTCAGGGAGGAGGCCTGTCATCCTATAATGAGATGTTGTGGAGGAGCATCCGCTCTGATGTCATCTCCTCATTGCTTGACTGCCTAATATGGCAGCGGGGAGTAGTGATGAGTCGTGGACTCAACCTCTGAGGAGGAAACAAGAGTGGGCACTTGCATAAGTGCTGCATGGCCACATCTCTAGAAGGGCAATGCCCTTTTTGAATTTACTTAGCCAGATGAGGAAGTCACTTACCCTCTCTGTGCCTCAGTTCCCCATCTGTGACATAGAGATACTAATACTTCCTTACCTCACAGGGCAGTTGTGAGGCTAAGCATGTTAAAGATTGTCAGCTACTCAGATATTTCGGTACTGGCAGCTAGTACCTTAGATAAACAGATTTGATAGGTAGATATCAGTGCAGGGGTTCATATCGCAGATGCCCCTTGAATATTTGATAATTGAAGCAACTTAGTTGCACATGGACTTAAGGCCAAATCTTCATCCCTTGTGCAAAAACCTAAGTAAAGGGGCTTTACATGGATCACCTATGGGTTGGGGGCAATTAATTCCTTTCCAACCCAGCCACACAGCTATTCTGCTCTATTAAGTGGTGACTCCAATTTGTATTGCTGGCCTCAAATCTGCACTACAGATGCCACTTACAGACTTGGAATGTTGGCTCTGTGCAATTTGTGAACTCTCAACCTGCCCCTCCATGCAGATGCAGAGTACGCCATGTTTAGAGGCTGTTCCACTGCACTGACTCACCATGGCTCACCCTCTGTCTCACGCACAGTAACCGCAGCAGTTCTGTGTCTTTTCCAGCCTTTGGTACCTGTGCACTTGGGTTGGGGAGATTGCCCAATAAAGTGGCCTAACTGTCTGTACTGCTTTTAAATCCATACATTTAGTGGGAACTGTTGTCTTTCCAAGTGCTGGGAAATTAATTGCCAAAAGCTTAGTTAGTGCAAAATTTAAGTTACACAGTTATTATTTAAAAAAAAAACTTACTGGAGATGCTAATGTTATGCTTTCCACGGCACCATTAACTTTAGCCACATTGCATGCAAGTAATGCCTTTTATTTCTGGTTTTCTTGTTAAATATGTTCCATAAGGTATTCAGTGTATAAAATAAACTTAGATATTTTCTTCACACTTTTCTGTTTTATCCTCCAAACCATACTTCATTAGCCAATGCATCCTCAATTAGATCTGTTATCTATTCCTTCTCTGTTGCTCCTGAATCATCCTTCCAGTGTCAAAGGATAGTCTCTCTTGCTACTCTTTGGCTACCAAGGGAAACACATTTGGCCTTTATCTATGAATGACTAATAGGTACCAACTAGTCAGTCAGGATATCCCTATGTGCTCCCTTTCTATAGAAAACACACAGAAGGGGGAAATTAAACAAAAGATCTTTTGGAAGTTCCTACCTCAAATGTGGCCATGCATTTTCTGCTGTGGTGCAAAGCAGCAAGTGCGGCTTATGAAACCTGCATTGGCTCCACATTTTAGGCTATCTTTTATTATTTTATTTCTTGCCATTCGGATGTAGACTACTTTGGCTTCTAGGGCAACTCCAAATCATGCTTCAAGTTTCTTATCCCTTTGAGCATTCCCAGTAGAGCGTATAGGCCAGAGTCAGCCTTGATTTTAGTGGAGTTGCAAATTGTTACCCTGCATTGTGTGTCTTCCTCCATGTCACAGTATTTCTGCAGAAATGTTATATGCTCAGCATAGCAGCACCCTTTAAACCAAAGAAACTGGGCTAGAACTAATTTAACTCTGTTGATTAACATTCAATTGGCATGAAGGTGAACAGCATTCTATTAATGGACCTTATTTTTTGAGGGAGGTTCTATCATGCTTGTGTGAGAGGGACATTGTGTGAAAATTTCTATACTTAAGAGAGCTTCAATTTTCAGATGAGAAGCTTTTAATAATATGGAGCCTGATCCAGCAGAGCCTTATGTGAGTAATCCTTACTCTGGGGAGTAGGCTTATTGGCTTGCATGAGCCTATTGGCCTTAGTAAGGATTAATAACATGAGTAAGACTTAAAGGATCGGGCCTATAACAGATAAAAATTAAAAGAACAGTCTTTTCACACCCATAAGACACTAGGACCACTGTATTAAAATTCAATTTCACCAGGAAAAAAAAAATCCTTCTGATGTAGTCCCTGGAATGTGACATTTCATGGGTGTAATAAGGTTACAAACAGATTATAAATTGAAACCCCATAAATCCTTATTGTACTGTACCAAAGCTTCTGCTTTGCATAATACTCTTATGCCAAAGCGTAAAGCTAAAAACTATTCATTTGTTCTCATTGTGGTGACCAAGGAGTCAAAAACACCATGCAAAATCCAAAGGTAATTATTAGAGTGAAAGAACCTGAATTGTGAAGTTCACAAACTAATGAACATGTTACATAGCAGTTGTCTGCAAGATCATTAACTCTATTTGTAGCATGTTTTTCAATGTGTGAGGCACACACATACATGTATATATTGCTAAATAATAATTAAAAGCCGAATAAAAATGGATAGACAATTTATGTAATTCTGCCTGTCTCTCTCTATATCAGTGAGCTGCTCCCAGAGTGAGGTACAACTCACTCTGAGTAAACAGTAACAGGATCAGAATCTGACCCAAAGTGATGAAAGCCATCAATCTTATTGGCTAAGTGTTTTGTTGTGTTCTGCAACTGTGTATGTTTTATTATGTGGGCTTAGCACATTACATTCTCTTTACCCAGTTCATCCGTCTCCTCTTCTTCCTCCACCAATGTCCAGCTTCCATTCCAGTGTCTTTACACCTCTCCCTTTCCACCCCTTCCTCCGGGTATGTCTACACTACAGGATTAATCCGAATTTAGATAATTCGAATTTGGGAAACAGGTTGTATAAATTCGATTGTGCGCGGCCACACTAAGCACCTTAATTCGGTTTTTAACCACATTAATTCGGTGGTGTGCGGCCACACTACCCCATTAACTTAAACACAGTAATTCGGTGGTGTGCGGCCACACTAACCCTAATTCGAATTAACAAAATCGATTTAGGCTCTACTCCGTTCGTCGAGGTGGAGTACAGAAATCGATTTAAAGGGCCCTTTAATTCGAATTAACTGGCTCTGTAGTGTGGACGGGTGAAGGGTTAATTCGGATTAACGCTGCTAAATCCGAATTAATCCCGTAGTGTAGACCAGGCCTCCAAGGGAGCTGAGAAGCTCATTCAAGAGTAAAATAAATGAAGCAGATTAGTACTTGACTTTGTCAGCCAGTTTCTTCGAGGCCTTCCCTGAAGATGAGGGATTTCAATGAGAACAAGGGGCTTTGCAGACTAGCTTAGAGAGGACATTCAATGCATTGAGATAACATGGACGAAAGTAAAGATGACTGTGGGAAGAGTGGAGAGGATGGGAAAGGAGTGATATGATAAGAGAGAGGAGCAGATAATTAGGGAGGAGCAGAGTTATGCAATGCCCTGAAGGCAATCACAAGACGCTTGATGTTGTGGAGAAGGAGGGAGCCAGTGGAGGAATTTTAAGAGGGGAATGACAGTCAAATCACTAGGAAGGTGGTTTTAGTGGCTGCATCTTGCATGGATTGGTGAGATGGGGTGAATTTTAGGGAGGCCAATGAGAATTGGTTATATTAATGAGGATGGGAGCTGACAAGGGCCTGGGTGAGAATCTTAGTTGTATGGCTGAAGAGGAAAAAGTCAGATTTTATAATTGCTATGTAGGCAAAACTAACAAGTTTTGCACACTGCCTGACTGTGTAGGTAAAATGATGCTGTTGTAGTTGAAACGAGAACAAAATTAACTGCTGGTCTCTATTTAAATCAGATGGAATTCAACTTGTGTAACATTCACCAGTTGTTAGTTTGCATCCCATGTAGCTTTATCCAGCTAATGCACCATTTTATTTACTGGAAGGCTTGGCCAATAGTTATGAGTATTGGCCAATGAGTTTTGTACAGTCACTTTTTTTTTCTTTCGGGAAATAAGAGTGCACATAAACCTCTCTGTACTGTTCTGATTCAGTTTCAAAACACTGACCATCTGTACTTTTTTGGTACAGGCTCATGTAATATGAATGGACTACAGAGATATGCATTTGAAACATAAACGTTTAAAGATTAAATGTTGTACATTGTCCAGCACATCTGTTCTGTTCAGATGCTGTGTGCACCATCATAACTTTTAAGAAATGGTAATAAAGCTTAGAAAAGAGAAAAAGAACAGTCATCTTTTATAGGAAACCCACATCTGTTTGCTATGGGGATACTGTATAATTGTGAACATAAGTGATTTTATATGGTTTTCTGATTGTTTTCAGGACTTTAAAAAAATTAGTATTATCTTTTTGTGCTCCAGTATGAACTACTGACTTTCTGTATGTCTGACTTTTCTGTGAGCTACTGGAGCAGATACTGATTTCATCTCTATACTAAGATCAAGTTTAAACTCTGGAAACAGTTTATATTCTTACCTTAATAGAAAGAATTGCATTTTCTGAGACAGAAGGCCACCTAGTGGTAAAGCTGGGAAATGATGACTGTTTCAGAAGCCTGCAAAAACAATTGAAGAACTGTAATGACAAAGTGTATGAAGGCTGGGATTTTCAAAGAAAGTCCAGTAGAGTTAGGCAACCAAATCCCATTGAAATTCATTCCTATTTGAAAATCCCAGTCTAGGGTGCTTTTTCTTAAAATCTGAGCAAAGAATTTGAACAATTAATCTTTTTCTAAATTCGATTTTTTTGTGGGTCCTGATTCAGCACTCCATCCGAGGACTTAATGAAAACTTAAGCATGTACTTAAATGTGTTACCTTACTGAGTGGAACAGCGCAAGTTACCTTTTGGAACAAGCAAAAGTCATAGAACCAAATTCTGCCTTTGGACACCTCACACATATCCCACTGACCATAATGACAGCTGCACAAGTGTTTTGGAGGGCCATATTTAAGACTTAGCCTTGAGGCAAGCTATTTAACGAGGGACAAACTATATTACAAAAAGGCAAAAGAAGTCTGGGTTGGCGTGAACTCCACTTCGACTGGGGTTTTTTTTTTTTTTTTAATCATTTCCATGTGTAATATTTTCCAAGCATACATGAAATAAATACACCCACTTTTAAGAAAATGCTGAAAATATGGAGTGAGTCAGAATGGGTGGTTTGAAATTCAATTAATCAGTTAAATTGACTTTTTTATTTGGAGGACATATCCCCTGAAAAAAAAATGTATGAAAAACTTACATTAGCATGAAGTCAAATAGGGGCCTGATTTTGCAACCCTTACTTATGTAGAGTAGCATGTAAATGAGACTCCATTAGTGTGAGTAAGTATTACTCAACATGATTACCTGAAGGGGGGTTCCAAAGAGGATGGAGCTCGGCTGTTCTCAGTGGTGGCAGATGACAGAACAAGGAGCAATGGTCTCAAGTTGCAGTGGGGGAGGTCCAGGTTGGATATTAGGAAACACTATTTCACTAGGAGGGTGGTGAAGCACTGGAATGCGTTACCTAGGGAGGTGGTGGAGTCTCCTTCCTTGGAGGTTTTTAAGGCCCGGCTTGACAAAGCCCTGGCTGGGATGATTTAGTTGGGAATTTGGTCCTGCTTTGAGCAGGGGGTTGGACTAGATGACCTCCTGAGGTCCCTTCCAACCCTGATATTCTATGATTCTATGAGTAAGGTAAATTGAGTCCTGAGTAAAATCTCAATAAACTCATGATCAACTTAATATTTTTATATGCCCTGGGCTTGTTGATGTCAGTGGAATGCCTCTCATTGACTGTAATGGGCTTTGGATGGGGCCTTGAATTTACTTAGATTGTAAACTCTTTGCAGCAGGGACTGTCTTTTTGTTCTATGTGTTTTTTTTGTTCTGGGGTTCCTGGGCGCTATCATAGTATGAATATTATAATAAAAACAAGTCTTAAACGGGAGCAATAGAGAGTCATACAGCTTAAGGCCAGAAGGAACCACCAGATCATCCAGGAGTTAAACTGTAATATTGTTTTGTCCCTATGTAGCATATAAACAATGATCATATACATGGAGAGAAGAAGGAGTTTGTGTGCCGATGGCTGGATTGTTCCCGGGAGCAGAAGCCGTTCAAAGCCCAGTATATGTTGGTGGTACACATGAGGAGACACACAGGGGAAAAGCCACACAAATGCACTGTGAGTAAAAAACACTGAGTTCCAGGCTATCCCAGGGTGGATAGGATCACTTGAAGAGCACAATGGGACTGATTCTTCACTGCCTTGCCTTTTGGATAGCTGTTTTAGACCTGTGCAGAATGTTTGTGCCAACAGCACCACATCAACTTGGTAACATCATCTCTCCACTTTGTATGGTACAAGATAGGGTAGAATTAAGCCCAGTTCATCCACTAAATCGTCTGATGAATCCCTAAAGTAGTGCATTGTTAAATAATGCAGAGGCATTTCCATGTGTGTTTAAAATCACTTTCCCTCACTGAGGAGTATCTGGATCCTAGTGCTGACCCCAAAATATTAGTGACTGTGTAATGGATTTTAGTGTTGAAACAAACATGAACATATTGTTACTATGCAGGTTTTTTTCTCTTATAATAGCTGTTTTACATGGTGCTGGAAATACTTTATTGAGGAATTGTGCCATATTTAAATGAAAGAAAAGAAACCCTCCATCTCATAGGATTTGGAAAGCTTCTAGTCTTTGAGATATCTGGGGGTTTTTTATTGGTTTAATTTTTCTCCAAGTCCAAGTGTGTAGAATAATCCCGATGTGCATGTTGTCTCCAGTTTGAAGGTTGTACAAAGGCCTACTCCAGACTAGAAAACTTGAAAACCCACTTGAGATCTCACACTGGAGAGAAACCATATGTGTGTGAGCATGAGGGCTGCAACAAAGCATTCTCTAATGCCTCCGATCGAGCCAAGCACCAAAACAGGACTCATTCCAATGAGGTAAGCAAGCACCCAGGCAGTGAAAGGGCCCTGGCTGCCCACAGACATACTGCTGTCAAAAGAATGTATTGTGGAATGCAGACACAAAAATCCTCAAGAAACATGAAATAGGTAAGTTAACGACAGTAAATCATTTTAACAGCATGGTGATCTAAAGAGGCTCCTTGTCATTTTATCAAGAATCAAAGAAGGGGACTGGCTGGCTGATCTAATGGAGACTTTGTGTGGTAACCAGTGAAAGGGCTGCAATCCAGTAATAATTTTCTCGCTCCCCGAAGTGGAGGGGACACTCAGCTCCCAAGGAGAGTTTTAAGCCTCCTATTGTTGTTCTATAGTGACATCTGCTGGCTAGTCAGGAACAGCGTTAACTCTGCCAGGAGTTTATTTGGAGTCTGATCCTATACCTTGCCGAGCACCAGCTACTACTCACAAAGTGAATGGGAGCTAAGCAGGGGTTTTGCATCTTGCTAGAGATGCAGCAGGATTGGGATTTAGCTTCTTCAACTGCTGTTGGTAAATGTGGAAGAATCTTGAGGGGCGTGGCTTTCCAAACTTCTGAGGTCTTCTCCCTACCCCTCTCTCTTTCCCTTTCAACTAGATTCTTCCCTAAATCTCATTCTTCCCTTCTCCTCAGTCTGTTCCCCTCTAGGCCTTGTAGAGAAATTAGCATTCTGGCTGATTGCATGGCCTGGAACCTGTGGTTCCTCTTCTCCCCCAATCTCCCTCCATTTCCAAACCAAGCTCATCTTTCTTTGGTGATTTCCCACCACATCCGTCACAGCAATTCACTAGGACTAGCATTCTCTTCAAATTTTGCAGTCGCTGTAGCATCTGTGGATCACAGGTGACCCAGACAGCATTTCACAGCTCCATACTCAGCTTAAACCTGGATGCATGTGTTCTGCAAACTTCTAGACTTGCTGATACATAATGGTGGATTTAATGATAAATTATTACAAAAATCAGGGATAGGAGATTTACCTAAATCTGTCCAATACCTGATCTAAGCTTTGGGTTGGTTCATACTTTGTTGGAATCAATTTGTCCATCCCATCATAGCAATGTGAGGCACAAACAAGGTGTGTTTTTGATCTGGATGCTTTGCTCTGCTTTTTAAGCTCTAGGTTGAATATTCAACAGTCAATCACTAAATTTAGTTATCATCATCGATGGAACATCACTTTCTTGCATTGCAACAACAAAATCGAGCAAACAAATAAACCCCAAATCTTACCAGAAATGTATTTCACAATGAAGTGCGCTGTTGCTATAGAACCAGACCCTCAGCTGGTGTAAACTGATGTAGCTCCATTGACTTCACTGGATTTAAAGAAGAGCTGATAAATTTATGACCTCGAATAATAGTTATAGTTATGCTAGATCAGAATGATGATGGTCATCAAATCCCATGCTTAGGCATTTAAACTGATGGCCTGTAGGGGATGTGTATGAATTCCCCCCTCAATAATTGGTCCAGTGCATCATAGAAGGATTTTGCTTTCCTCTGAATTTCAAGCATTAGGTACTGGACCACCCAGAGGCAGGATGCAGAATTAGATAAACCAGTGATCTGATCCAATATGGTAAATCCCATGGAGTCGATCTTCAGCTGGAGTACGTTGCTGTAGCTTCATTGACTTCAATGGAGTTATGGCAGAGGTTCTCAAACTTTTGTACTGGTGACCCCTTTCACATAGCAAGCCACTGAGTGCGACCCCCCTTCTACATTTAAAACATATTTAACACTATTATAAATGTTGGAGGAAAAATGGGGTTTGGGATGGAGGCTTGCGACTCCCCATGTAATAACCTCGCGACCCACTAAGGGGTCCCGATCCCCAATTTGAGAAACCCTGAGTTATGGCAATTTACTCCAGCTGAGGATCTGCCTGTGTTCTTACTTTGTTACATATGTAGCAATAATGTGCATTGTGCTCCCTTCAAAGCCAAGGAAGAGGAATAGATTTTATTAGGTGTGGTCAATGCTGAGACAGTTTCACAATGTCATCACTTTGTTAATGCATTCACTGTGGAAGAGTATAATTGTTACACTTACTGCACTCAAAGGAACTCTTAGGAATCCTACAAGGAAACCAAATCTAACCTCAGCCTTTCTTCCCACCTGATCTGGCAGAAACCATATGTTTGCAAGATACCAGGCTGCACAAAGCGCTACACAGACCCCAGTTCTCTCCGGAAACACGTGAAGACTGTGCATGGCCCCGAGGCACATGTCACCAAGAAGCAGCGTGGAGATATTCATCCAAGGCCTCCACCACCGAGAGACCCAGGCAGCCATTCTCAATCCAGATCACCAGGCCAGCAGACTCAGGGTGCAATTGGCGAGCAAAAGGACCTCAGCAACACTACCTCAAAGCGGGAAGAACGCCTCCAAGTGAAAGCTGTCAAGTCAGAAAAACCAATGGTATGCAACATACTGTGCTGCTTTGTTTCTTCCTCTCTATTATCAGTATTTGTTAATAAACTTCAGTGCACTAGTTTTTTTTACAAAATCATATATATTTTAAATGCTTTTAAAACCAGTAACAAACAGCACTTTAAAGGCACCTGATTTTCAGAAAATATTAAGCTCTGAAAATCTGACTCCTTTAACGTCTCTCAAGTTCCGCACCTTAAAACTGAGGCACCTAAAATCACTAGTCGCTCTTGAAAATGTAGGCCATAGTCTTTAATTATGTGATTGCCTATTCTATCTGAAAGCATGAAACATTTTTTCTCTACAATCTTAGGTACACATTTATCTAAGATATTTGATTATGAATCCACAGGTAATACCAAATATATGCATGCAAGGGGGCAGAGCCAATGTTGTGTGTTCAAACTCAACTTTCACATTTCCTCGGTGTTTAGTTGTGTATACTTAATTTTGCTTTCATATAGGTTTGTGCAATTAATTTCCTGGAGCATTTTAATCCTTTTAAAAAAAAGTCCCCAAGTCTATAAGAAGCAGGCACTGTTTTACTAGACCAGCTGACTCCTACCAACTAATAAACCAAAGCACTTGGACTCAGCATCTCAAAGCTATCAATGGGAATTAGGCATTTAAATACCTTTGAGGATCTGGTCCTTGTTAGCATTGCAGGCTAAGTATAGTACACTTTTCTATGCTTGCATGTATATATACACCCTTAGAATTAAGAAGTCCTTAAGGCAGCATGAGCATCTCCTGCCCAGCCATCCAAACTATGCCAATTTATGCTAACAGAGGGTCCAGCCCAAAGAGTGCATTTAACCAGTTACACATGATACAGGTAAATAACTACTATGTAAATGGTGGCCATGATTTTCAGTAATGCTGAGCACTCAAAAATCTACAGAAGTCAGTGGGAGCTTTGGGGATTCCTCACCCTTGAAAATCAGGACAATATGTGTAAAAGACTAGCCAGTACTACAGAAATACAACATGTGTTTATAGTTTAGGGGCCATTGCTTCTGCTTTTGAAGTCAACAGGAAGTTTGTGATTAACTTCAATGGGAGCAGGATCATTTTCTTAAGAACCTGTTCTGCAGGCTCTTAGTACTAAGCATACAGCTTACTGGCAGTCCTTGGGAATGGTGAGAAGTACTAAGTACTACTCTCTATCACAGGGGTTTGCAGGAACACTGCCTTAATTAATGTTAGTTCAATGCTTTGTAGGTTTAAAGTGACCTATAATGAATGCTAAGCATCATCGTTAGTATGACTATACTTGTAAGTCTGTATGTGTGAAGAAAAAAGTTAACAGATTTACAGTATGTCTACACTACCTGCCAGATCGGCGGGCAGCGATCGATCCAGCGGGGATCAATTTATCGCGTCTAGTCTAGACGTGATAAATCGACACCCCCCCCCGAGCGCTCTCCCGTCGACTCCTGTACTCCAGCTCGGTGAGAGGCGCAGGCGGAGTCGATGGGGGAGCGGCAGCAGTCGACTCACCGCTGTGAAGACACCACAGTAAGTCGATCTAAGTACGTCGACTTCAGCTACGTTATTCAAGTAGCTGAAGTTGCGTAACTTAGATCGATCCCCCCCAGTGTAGACCAGGCCTTAGATATAAAATCATGATTCTTGATGTATAGTATTGTTGTCTTATTAACTGATACTCTACAGAATTCACTATAAAAGCCAATTGCCTGTAGATGCAATATTATGGGCATACTTAAAATGTCTCGATAGTTAAGGTTCAACCGGGATTTTCCTTTAATGGGACTTTTGGAATATTATATGATTTTTAACTTTCCTTCCCTTTACATGTTAACTAATGATGGGGAATTATTTTCTTGGCTTATGGGAGGAGGGATGAATCAATAATAAATGCCAACATTTATTTCCCAGACCTTCATTGCGATCTGCACAGACTGACTGTTGCACTGAAAAATCAAGGAGCTCCACATGGATGCAGCAGTTTGCTTGTGTAGATTACAGTGCAGGATCAAGGTCTTACTGTTAGGGCTTGTCTACATGAACAATTAGACTGTGGCAAGCGGGGGTGTGAATCTTCCCCTCGGTAGTCTGATGTGGACCAGCTGTCCATGAGTACTCTGCTGGGTGCACATTGACAGTTCATTAATATGCTTTGAGATAGTCCCATTTCAAAGAGGATTGGATCAAAATGCTCTAACAAACTGCTAGCTCATATCAATGTGGTGCACGAGGGCAGTTAGAGTGCAGCAGGCTAGTGTGGGGTAGATTCATCCCCGCAGCTTCCCAGGGTCTAATTGTTTGTGTAGACAAGCTCCATGGCTCTAGTTTTCAAACCAGACCCCCTTATTGGGAGAACAACATGGCCCCATAGTTACCTGCCCCTGCTATTTTGTGTCCATAGTTTATTCCCGTTTTCCCCTCGCAATTCATTATCTATCGATGAAAAGCACTGTTTAAGAGCTAGGTATTTATTATTAATTATTATTATTATTGTTGTTCACTGCAATCACAGAATTGGATCAGCCAAAATGGAGGTGTGGTTTGACAGATGTAAGCCCTCCAAGTTCAGCTACTAAATTTTGGTACACATTTTTCAAACAAAAAATGGTTTCATCGAAAATTGCCTTTTTTCCAAACTGAAAATTTTCACAGATTTTTTTTTTAAATTCTCTACTTTTGAACTAAATTGAAAAATGAAAAATTTAGCTTTTTTTCTGGTTTTTAGTTTATTACTTATCTGTTTTCCCTGCCCCCTTCCAACATCAAAATCGAAAAAAAGAAAAAGTGGGTCGAAATGGGGAAACAAGATCAAAAGAGTGTGGAAGAAAACAGAAAAAAAAATTTAAAATAAAAATTGCAATAAAAATGATTGTGAAAAAATTCAAATAAAGGACTAGGTGTGTGCGTGGGAAGCGAGGGCAGGGTTTTTTTAAACCAGGGGAACAAAAATAACCTTGCAATTTTGAGTTAATGTTTGTTAGGTGTTTTCATTTTTTACTAGATCTATTAAATAATGAAATATTTTCTCTAAGTAACTATCTCTAGTGCACCCTTCTCTCAAGGGGGATAGAACTAGATAAAAAAGTTAACTCATTCTCTGCCATATCTGGATTCACAATATCTTCACGCCCATCCATTGGGGAATAAAAAGCCAGATCCTTCAGTCTCTACTCACATAATCCTAACTCTGCTTAGTAGCTTCAATACCTACCAGGGTAGGAGTTACTCCATGACTAAGGTTTACCACTTCAAACCCAAATTAGGTAATAGTTTTCAGTTAATAATACTCCAAGGGCCCAGTGTAACTCTCATTGTAGTCAAAAGGCAGTCGTCTGTTGACGTTAGTAGATATTACATTAAGCTCTGCGGGCCCAAGTCAATCCTGCCACTCTTACTTAGGTGAGTAGTCCATTGCTATTAATGAAACTAGTTGAGTAAGAGGCACTAACGTGAGTAAAGCTTTGCAGGACTGGGCCTTAAAACAAGTTAGTTTTTTTATGAATGGTATTGAATATTTCCCACTGTAAATCAGCTCTACAAATAGGTGATTAAAATGTAATGTAGTTGTCCTTCTTTTCTTGGTTTTCATTGCTATATGAGTTAAGATATGTCCCTTGTTTTTCTACTAATCCAATGTTTCTTCTGTCTAATGCTCTTAAATGTCTTGTTCTAACTTCCTAAGGACAGTGGGTAATAAGGTGAGGGGATTTAAACGTCTCTGAACTTTTTTCATTGCAACATTTTTTCTTTTTTTAGTCTTTTGCTTCTTGTCAAATCATTCTTTTATTTAGTAAGAAGCATTCCATCAGATACATTTCCACATATGTGTAATGAACATTTTGCAAAACACTTGGCATGTGAAATAGCTAGATTACTCTTGTGAAATAGTTTCAGATGTATTTGTTTGTATATATCATATTTATGTATATACATATCTATAGAGATACATTCCCATGATCATTTTCTCTACTTCTGACTCATTTTGACCAATTTGTGTGGCTACAAGAACAGGCTTCTGATCATTAGCATTCTTTATTTAACTCTTGTACAATGGGTGCAAGCTCACTGCTCCCAGATAACATTTATTCTTTAGTGCCCTCACCAAATCTGCAGTGACCAAGATTTGGAAGTGTACCACATTCCGTGTGGACTTATAAATTACAAGCATTATCATTGACATTAGAAATAATTAAAATTATTATTACACCCAAGTATTCATCACAATCACATTAAGCCACCACTCTGGCACAGGCTTGTATCTTTATTCACTTTGTTGTTAGAATGCAAAGACATCATCGATAACTACAAAATTCTAGTTAGCCGTCCTAGACAAGAGTTTGCATGAAGATCACATGGTGACTGAAAATGCAAAAGCCTAAAAGTAAAATAATGAAATAGATACGTGTTTATGAAACTGTTCTTGGAAGCAAAATGTTTTTGCATGTCATACAGATCTGTGGTTATAATAGCTAACTGGTGCATCCTAGAATGAAGTATTACTCCTAAAGAACCCCCCCCCCACTCTCTCCTTCTCTTCCCCCCCTCCAATAATTTTCTCATTCATGTAGGGAAGATGCTCTTGAGTACTTCAAAGACCCTGTATTTTACAGCCGCAAGAATACCACTACAATAAAATAAACATTTCAGAGCATTGGTCTTACCTGTTTGTTTAAAAGAGAAGATGGAGTTGTGGCAGGTCAATGCCCCTTGTAGAATATCACCTTGGGTTGTGATCATGTCACAAGTCTGGGAGATCTCCAAGAAAGTGAAAATTTTGATTCAGTAGATGGCTATCTTCCCAGTGAGGATACGTCTATACTGGATCTGAAGGTGTAATTTCCAGCCCGGGTTGACGTACCTGCACTAGCTCTTATCAAGTTAACATGCTAAAAATAGCAGTGTGGTAGCTGCAACAGGCTAGCTGCCCCAAGTGCAATTCCACCTGAAACATGTGTACGCACTTGAGGTGGTTAGCCTGTCCTGGTACACTCACCACTGCGACATCGCTTCTATTTTTAGCATGCTGCCTCGATCAGAGCTAGCACGGGTATATCTACTGGAGCTGGAAATTACACATCCAGCTCCAGTGCAGACATAGTACTGAGAAGGTGTTACATTTGAGTGTGCTGCTGGAGTCTTCCATATGATGTTTTGTTCTTTTCATTAATGCAAAGAGAACTTGTAATCAGCAAATATGTTGTTTTATTCTAACTTTATGTCCATCCAACCCCATTGAACCCAGAGTCTGCTCCCAGCTGAAGCATGCAGAACTCTGTCTGCATTCAGAGTCCTGCACTGCAGTGTGACAGATGACTTGACTTTAGAACAACAGCACCTATTTTATTCATATGGGACATAAAGCTGAGGTCCTTACTACCTGTGGCCAGTCAGAAATCGTGGTCCAAGGGTGCTGAGATAAAGCTGATATTAAGTTATAATATTTTTACATTGAAATTTTTTTCATTTCTCATTATTATATGCCAAAGTTTAAACCCTCAAATGCTTGGAACAGTGCATCTGTACTTCTTGAATATTATCAAATACTTCAAATTCTTTGCCTGTATACTTTTTTTTAAAAAGCCCAATGTTGTTGGGTTGTTGTTGTTTTTTTGCAAGCCTAGCACTATAAGTTAGCCCCGGTGTCTTGGTCAAATTCCAATTTGGGTAATTACTTTCAAATTATCTAAATTTGGTCTTGTTCCATGACTGGGGGCTCCTAGGCAACACAATAATACAAGTAATAGTAATAATAAAATGTATCCTGTAATTGGATACAGGATATATATGAAACCTGTAAAGTAATTTAATTGATCTGGGATCTTTTCCGATGAATAGCGTAATATAGATTTAATGTACTCTCTGTTAGTAAGATGCTGAGATGAATTTTAACACTGGGGGAGAAGGGGTTCTCAATAGTTTTCAGTGTGGTTAAAAGTCAAGTAGTCGTGTACCAGAAAGCCTTTAATCAAAGATCATTGTCATCTGTTTAAGCTTAGCTTTTAGGTTCATTTTGACTCAATGTGGAATAATATCTGTTCATGAGGTACATTGAAATCAATTCATTAGCATTCTTTGCCTAATCCTAATTATCATTCATTTCTTATTTCACTCCAACAGACATCTCAGCCAAGCCCTGGTGGTCAGTCTACATGCAGCAGCGAACAGTCCCCCATCAGCAACTATTCCAACCATGGGATCGAGCTTAATCTGACCAGTGGAGGTAGTGTAGGAGACCTCAGTGTCATTGATGAAACCCCAATCATGGACTCTACCATTTCCACAGCAACCACAGCACTTGGCTTACAGGCCAGGAGGAACATGACAGGGACCAAATGGATGGAGCAAGTCAAATTAGAAAGGTTGAAACAAGTTAATGGAGTGCTTCCAAGACTGAATCCCATTCCACCTTCAAAAGCCCCAACCTTGCCACCTCTCATAGGAAATGGTGAGATATGCATAACTGGATTAATCATACTTTCATTCTTTAAATTCGTCCTCTTAGGGCTTGATGTTTCAGGACTTACACGGACTGTACAACTCATGAAATTCAGTGGGAGTTCTACTTACCTAGGAGCTGTAAGACACCTAAATTTTTCAATATATATATTTTCCGTTTAAATTAGAAATTGTACTATACTGGTAGAAATTGGTAATCCCATAGTTTATATTCCTGGAAGTGAATATTGGTGGTCTGATTATCATGCTTGAAATACTTAGATTCCCTGGAACCAAACATTCGATTCACAGCATCATTTTAGCCCTGCATCCTTCCAAGGTAGAGAAATTAAATACCATGCAGTTTATTGTGTGGTATTCTTTCAAGTGAGGCCTTTAAACCGCAGATCCTATCTGCTTTGCATAGTCGTCATGGACTACATTTTGAAATGGGCTTTAACATGGTCTCTATTTGCAAATGCACTGATAGTTGCACATGGAGATGATAATGCTCGAAAAATGCATGTATAGTTTCGTACATGAATCACATGGAGATATGCTGGACCCTAAAGATTCCATAGCACTTTCTACAAGAGATGGGGTTTGACTTGGTGCCCTTGGGCAATATTTCTCCTCCCAAAACTTTGGGCAACCTACTGTGAACCAGTTGGCTGCTTCTGTCCACCCTAGAAGTGACTGCACATCTGTGGTATTATATGTACATAGTTTGTGAAGTGCATTCAAGAAAAGGAATGACATAAAGATGACGATGATGCTTATATTATGTTTATTAAAAGGGGGAACTGGGAAAGATGTTTTGCAGTTGTTTTAAATAACATGCAAATATGTAAGAATTCTTTAAAAATTACTCTAATTTCCAATTTGTATGTTTTGCCATCTAGACTTAGATTATCACATGAATGCCAGTTCAATTAGTTACAAAAATCTAAAAAGCTTTTTTTAAGAATATGGGAAACCTGTTTCCCTAGTCAGTGTCAATCGGAGTAGCTCCATTTTAGTCAATGGAACTACATCACTGGATGACAACTGAGGATGTGTTGGGGCTCACATTGAAATGATGTTCTTGAATCTGTGAGCCCCTATACAAGAGTGCTATTTAGCCCTACTTCTGATTAGAAAACGGTCTTGACTTCCTAGAATCATATGGGTATTTCCTTGAAATGCCTGTTACTTGTCTCAGACTCTAAGTGTTTTCTACAGTTGGTCCTGATTAATATTCATTTATCTGTGAATTTTACCATCAGGTATCCAGTCAAGCAGCAGCTGCAGTTTAGGAGGATCCATGACTATTCTACCCAACAGAAATGAAATTTCAAGTATGGACATCACAGTGTTAAACATGCTGAACAGGAGGGACAGCAGCACCAGCACAATCAGTTCCGCCTACTTGAGTAGCCGTAGGTCCTCTGGAATTTCACCTTGCTTTTCCAGTCGAAGATCCAGTGATGCTTCCCAAGCTGAGGGAAGGCCTCAGAACATGAGTGTCGCCGACTCCTATGACCCCATCTCGACTGATGCCTCCAGGCGATCCAGTGAAGTGAGTCAGTGTGATGGCCTGCCAAGCCTACTCAGCCTCACCCCAGCCCAGCAATACAGGCTGAAAGCTAAATATGCAGCAGCTACTGGTGGACCCCCACCAACTCCACTGCCTAACATGGAGAGGATGAGCCTCAAAACAAGGATGGCACTGTTGGGTGATTGCAGGGAGTCTGGAGTATCTCCTCTGCCTCCAGTAAATGCTCCTCGTAGATGTAGTGATGGTGGGGCAAATAGTTATAACAGGAGGCATTTTCTGCCTCATGATGTGCTGGGAAATGGGACAAGGAGAGCCAGTGATCCAGTAAGAATGGTTTCCGACAACCTTTCTCTGCCTAGAGTCCAGCGATTCAACAGTCTTAATAGCTTTAACCCTCTTGTTTTGCCTCCATCTATGGAAAAGCGAAACTTTATTCTTCAGAACTATACCCGCTCTGATGGCGGCCTGTTCCGTAACGCCTACTCCCCATGTCCTCCGAGTATCAGTGAGAATGTCACCATGGAGGCTGCTACCATGGAAGCGGATGGTGGTCTAAATGATGAGGATCTCTTGCCAGACGATGTGGTTCAGTATTTGAATTCCCAGAACCAAAGCATGTATGACCATTTGCCAAATGATGTCCTGGACAATAACAAAGTGCATCACGGGTCAGCAGTAGGGAACAACAACTTTCACCAGGCCCCTTCACCAAACAGTCAACAGACCAGCTCTGAAGCAAACAAAAGCGACCTGCCAATCCAGTGGAATGAAGTAAGCTCAGGAAGTTCTGACTTGTCTCCTTCAAAAATGAAATGTGGTCCACGCTCGGCAGTCCAACAAACTCGAGCTTTTGGACTATATAACAATATGATGGTCCAGCAGCAGAACCTGGAGAGAAATGGTATGGCCCAACAAAATGGCTATCAACATCTTGTGGAAAACAACAGCTCTTACAGTTTACATCAGAACATGATTATCAGCAACAACACCACCAGTAACTCTTTCAACATGCAGGCAAATAAGGCACAGCCATATGGTGAAAGCATCACCAGACAACCAATGATTTCTGGGGCAATGGACAGTTCCTGTGGCATAGTGATTCAAGGGCAGAAGTTGAGGAACAACAGCATGCTAATAAACAAGAGTCAACAAAACTTTGGCCATCCCATGGTGCCAGGTGAGCAATCTGTCAGTATGGCTAATGGGATGCAGAGTAGAAATACGATAGAACAGGAATACCTGCAGAATCAGCCAATAGGGGAAGGCATTCATTATCAGGGAGTCAATCAAACCAATCAAATGATGTTAGGGCAGGTTAGTCCTACCTCACAAATGAGCCTTTGTCAAGGGCCACAGAGTTGTCCACCAATGTCTCACAACATTGGAAACCAGCAATCAGGTTTGGTGGTGACAAAGAGTTACCAGCCATGTGCCAACTATGGAGGCAACAGACGGCAAAACATGCTGAGAAACACCCTGGCACAACAGCAAGGATTTATAAGTGATGCAAACCAGACATACAGGGTAAATGGCATTAAGATGGAGATGCAAGGTCAATCACAACAGTTCTGCTCTAATATGCAGAATTACTCTGGTCAGTTATATGACCAATCCATGGGCTTTACTCAGCAAGCTATGAAAACAGGTTCTTTCTCTATTTCGGAAGCTAACTGCCTGCTGCAGGGGACTGGTATTCCAAATTCGTCTGAGCTTCTTTCCCCAGGGGCTAACCAGGTGACAAGCACAGTTGACAGCATTGACAGCAACAGCCTAGAAGGTGTGCAGATTGATTTTGATGCTATCATAGATGATGGGGACCATGCCAGCTTAATTTCAGGAGCCCTGAGTCCGAGTATCATTCAGAATCTCTCACACAATTCTTCACGCCTCACCACTCCCCGAGCGTCTCTTACATTCCCAGCTATGCCTGTGAGCACAACAAACATGGCTATTGGGGACATGAGTTCTTTGTTGACCTCACTTGCAGAAGAAAGCAAGTTTCTTGCTGTTATGCAATAGACATGGGGAAAAAAACTTAGGAGATAACCGATAAAAAGTGACTCATTTTTTAGTTGTGTATGTATTTTAGCAATCTCATCTCACCTAAATGGGATGTGTTTCAAGTATATTCCTTTTATGGAATAAGGACTCCGAAAACCCTAAAGTGTTCTAGGGAGAAACTGTCTTCCATTTCAGTTTTGAATCAGTATTGTTAGACCCACTCCTCTCTCTCTTTTTTTAAATGTCTGTATACTTTTTTCTTTTTTTATTGTAAACCAATGTAAACGTGTGAAGTGCATGTTTTGTTTTGTTTTTTAAAGGAAGGTCTAATGAAATGACTTTGCAATTTTCTTTTACTCAAAGGAAACACAGTCTTGTATGATTGTTGCCAATGTTTTTATTTATGTAGGCACAAAACAACCAGGCATGATATACAGAGTACATACAGTGAGTAAAGAGAGCTTCTGTGAACGCATTGCTGTAAGGTGGACAGCCAATCTACGAACAAATCTACTCATACTGCTACCTGATCATGTACCCATAATTGTGTGGCAAAAGATATCTGGGGCTTGTGCAAAAAGAAATGAAAAAGTATCAAACTTTTTTGTCCCAAATGAGTCTGTGTGTATGTACACACGCCCACATACACAGACCTTGCACTTCAACTGTTGAGCCGAAACTGTACCGTTTCTATGACAACCCCCTTTTGGAGGGTTTAAAAATCCCTTTGTGAACACAATTCACATATTTAGCAGAATTTGGTCTACATTTTTTTTCAGACGTTATTCGACAAGAGGAGAACAAAAATAAATGGATGTCTGGTGATTTGGGTATTTTTTATACTCTTCATCAAATACAGCATTAATTTTTGTAATAAAATGGTATACATGGTTAGCATCTCGTTCTGCACTATTGAAACTAATGGAAGTTTTTCCATTTGCTTTAGTGAGTGCAGAAACAGGCACTAAGGTCCAGATGCTCAAAGGTATTTGGGTGCCTTATTCCCATTGATTTTAATGAGAGTTAGGGGCCTAAATACCTTTGAGGCTCTGGGCCTAAGTCCATAAGGTAGCCCAATGTCATTTTAATTCAGTTGGAGGTTTTAAAATCAGCTACTCTCTGTCCTCAGAATAATTGCTCTTTCATAGAGTTTAGTATAAATCATCACTATTCATTTGCGGCAGAGTACATATTTTTAATTAAATATGTAAACTCCTATTGACATACTGCACAGTAACAACTTGAGAAGAATCATGAATCTATGAAAAAAAGATCTTTACAATCACATTGACCCAATGGGCCCCATTGGTTCTCGGCGATCACAAGGGTGTTTAATACATTCCCAAAGCACTTTTTTTTTTTTTTTTTTACTTTTAACATTTTAAAATCTAAACTTCTGATTTAAAAAATAAGCAAAGAAAGTGTCAATAAAGAAATTATATCCTGGTAAGGAGTCTTAGCTAAAGCTAAAAACGCAAGTGAAGTCCTTGGCACCAGCTTCCCTCTCATTTTGATTCGTTTCACTGGCTCAAGTTCTGCTTTGTCACACCAGCGCAAATCTGAACTAACACCATTGATTTCAGTGGAGTTATGCCAGGTTTACACTGATGTAATTAAGTACAGAATTTGGCCCATTGTGTTGCTAGGTATCACAGCACATTTTGTAATTTAGGGCCTATTCCTGCTCCCCCTAGCACAGGCAAAGCTCTCATAGATGCAGGAGTGAGTCCTGAACTCTTGAGGGTAAAATTAACCCCTGTGCAGAAGACCTACACAAGGTCTATCCCCTGCATAAGTCTAATTGAAGCCCTATTTTGAATGCTTACAGGGATCTTAAATGAGGCCTAACGTTTATGCCTCTCCAGCTGTACATGAGTGAATTTCACCCACAAGTAGTAGATTTGTTGAGGAAGCATTTAGTTAAATGTTAGTGAGAATAGGAACCCATTTTAAAGTCTAGCATAACATCAGGGTGTGAGTTCCACATACTTAAAGCCTGTGTTATTCTTGTTACTCAGCTGTATTCAGAGTAAAATAAAACCCAGCTGACTTAGATCTCTTGTGAATATGTGTGAACAGAAGCTGTGTCAGTCCAGTATAATGGGCCGCTCCACTCAGCGCCATAAAAGTCCAAGGCGGAATTTCTAAATCAGTATGCAACGTAACAGGGAGCCAGTGTTGGAATAGAGTATATGCTCATTACAGTGTGTGGTACTGTGTTCTAAGTAACTTATATTTGATATGTTTTGCAAGGGAAAGCCAGAGAACAAGAAATTTAAATACTCCAGAAAGAATAAGGCCCTTCGGCAGTAGCCTTACATCCTTCCTTGCTCAGATCCTACCTTCCTTGTCTTTCCGCACAGCTGTAACAAGCATTACAGAGCCGGCGCTGAGCATAAGCAGACTGAGAAATTTCTTAGGGCCATGAGCAGTTCATGGGGGAGGCCCTATATTCATTTTTTATCATAAGAACATGCCTGTTTTACAGTTGTAGGGAGGGACCACAAAATATTCCTGCTTGGGGGCTTAAACCGGTTCTGCCTTCCATGGTCCTGTTCATTGGCTTTTCCTCCCTCTGCAATCTCCCTCTCCCTCTGTTCCATGCTGGTTTCCTTTCCTGCAATCCCTATGCACACCATTGCCCCTGTTGCTTCCCTGCCATTGGTGGGAATCAGTAACAAGGGACGCAGGTTGCACTGGAATTGCAGGTACTATGGCTAGGGAGGAGAGCCAGCAGGTCAAATCGCACAGTGTGAGTCAAGACTTGCATCTCCGTGGCTGGAGAACATCCCTCATTCTCAGCAGAGTGGCCCTGGAGAGCCCTTAGAAAACAGTCTGTTTCCTAGTATTAAGCAGCTATAAACTGGCCAGTTCTTTAATCTTCTGTGACACTCAGACACAACAGAATTACACTGCGTACCATTAAATCACAATATTTGCTGTTCCAGGTGTCATCTTTTACTTAGGGGCTTAGAAGGTATCATGGTACCCTAATTAGAGCCGCCCCGTCTCCTCGTGTGACACCCCCAGAGCAGGACCAATCAGCTGAGAAACTAAAACAGTCCACTGGGTTAAAAAGAGGGTGTTGATCACAAAGCATTCTTGGTGAGGAGGTCCTCCATGCTAGAATGCACTTTCCTCTGGCCCTTTGATGGCCTTCAGGGCACCTTGGGATGCCTGTCTCCTTTCCCTGGGAAGTGAAAGGTAGCTGTTTAGTGCTGTTGGTCATGCTTTAAATTTACTGGGGAAGGACTTCCACTTAGAAAGGGTTAGTAAATCATGAATAGCTGTTAAAAACCTGTTACAGACATGAGCGGTATATGTTATGGAAGATCATAAGCAGAAGGTATTACAGCTGGTTACAATAATAATGATGCCTCACTTGTATATAGTGCTTTTCACAGTAGGTCTCAAAGCATTTTACAAATGATGTCAGTTTCATTATCCCCATTTTACAGAGGGGAAACTGAGACACAAGGTGCTGAAGTGACTTGGCCAAGGTCATCCAGCAAGCCAGTGGCCAAGGCGGGAAACAGAACCAATGTCTACCCTGTCCAGTGTCCTATCCAATAGGCCATATCGCCATAGTCACAAGCAACAAACAAGTGACTGATTATTAAAATATCTATTAATCATTTATAGACTATTTATGGATGGAACCTTAATATAAAGTGTGACTAGTGTTGGAGTCGATGGCTTGGGGAAATCTCTCTTGGAGCCAGCCTGTAAATATTCTTGTTTAATTCTTGCTTTTAACTTTTGGATATGAGATAATCCATTATTAATTAGCACATTTGACAACTAAGTAAAAATGTGTTTCATAGATTTTTCCAGGAGAAGGGCCAATTAGATAAGCTAGTCTGATCTCCTGTAAATCACAGGCTATTAATTTTCATCCAGTTACCCCTTGCCTGAGCCCAATAACTTGTGTTTGCGTTTGGCTAAAGCATAGCTCTCAGAAAGCATTGTTGAGTTGACAACAGCAAGAGATGGAGGAGCCACCATTTCCCTTGGTAGTTTGTTCTACTGGTTAAGCACTCTCCTGTTAAAAAGTTATGGCTAATTTGTCACCCTTTGGGCTTGTAATGCCTTTCTCTGCTAGATTAAAGAGCCCTCTGGTATCCAGTAGTTTCTCCTCATGCAGGTACTTACACACTGTATGCAGGTCCTTACGTGTCTTCTTTTTGATAAGTGGAATGGATTGAACTCTTTAAATCTCTCACTGTGAGGCATTTTCTCCAGCCCTCAAATAACTATTGTGGCTCTTTTCTTCACTCTCGCCAATTTTTCAACCTCTTTTTTAAACCATGGGCACCAGAACTATATACAATACCTTAGTATTGATTGCATCAATGTCAAATACAGAGGGGGGAAAAGCACACCTCCCCATTCCTACTCCTTTGCTTAAACATCCAATAATCATATTAGCCCTTTTTGCCACACCAGTTAGTATTTCAAGGGAAGTTGGCAGCCAGACTCTGTGCCCTCCCTCCCCAATTACTGTAAAGTGGTAAATGTGGTATTTAATGGCAGCCACTGTCAATAAGAATAGCAGTGGAGGCACTGTCATGCTAAAAATCCATGTGTGTGTCTTCTCTCCAGCCTGACCTTTAATAGAGCTTTTTGGTCCCTTCAGCTTCCACCCTTGTTTGTCTTTAAGAGCATTGCTCTAGTTTGGATTTCCTTTTGCCAAAATGGAAGACCTGCTTGTGCCCTCCTGTGTGTTCAGTTGCATACATCAGGTACAGTTGGATGTATGACAGGTACTTTTGGAGGCAGTGAAGGAGAAGTCCAGAATGGGTTTGATATCAAGCACTGTGGACTTGGCTATCCCAATAGCAGTGTGGAATTTTAATCTCCTTCTAGGCAAGCTCCTAAAATGGTACTTGCATTTAAGGTTGGCTTTGTTTCTTTCATTTTTAAGATGAAACGGGCAGAATAATAGTTAATCTGCCCATGTTACACTATGGCTTGTCCTACTAAACAACAATGTTTCGATGTATGTGCCTTATATTGTGTTGATCCTGTAAAAGAGAGGGACCAAGAACTATTGCCAAATTTTAGCTATAAGGCTGTGCGTACCATTCAGCTAATAGCACATACCACTGTTAATAGCGTCTGAAACGTCTTGTAAACCTCTGGTATTCATGTGTTATTGTTCTTGAATTGATAGACTGTCCTCTATTAAAAATTTACCATTGTCAATCCTGCAGATGTGTAAGATAAAAGTGTTCATTTTTCACTTTTTTTTTAGATTTTTATAAAACTTGTAATCTTTTTTTTTTAATGTGTAAATACATTTACCTACAGTAGGAATAGTGTTCGGATGTAATAGGCCTTAGTGGTCTTCATTTGATAAACCTACAGTTATGATCTGATGTTTCCTGAGCCTTAGATCGATCTGAAGGGTCTGTAGCACTGTGTACATATAAACTGTACTTCTGCTTTCAGAACCACTTAGCTCTTTTGTAACAAAGAAAAAAATGTTTCTTACAATGTCAATAAAAACAAAACCTTTGTATTGAAGTTCTTAGCTTGCAGCTTTTTAAAAATGTCTCTGTGGTGGATGACAGGGAGGGAGCCCTGTTTGTTTAAATACTTACCATCTCTCTGCTTTCTGTTGATCTTCTTCCAGGTGTAATTTCTGATCATTTATCAGTTGGCGGGTTCTTCTGATGCATGTTTCCTTTTATGTTGGAATGATGGGCTGGGTTACTCCAAAGCATACCTTGTGGCTAAAACTATTTCATCTACATTTTAAAATACTCACACAGGGATAAAATGTAGCATTCCTAATTGCCCTCTCTCACAATACAAGAAATAGGCTAGTCGATGAAATTGAAAATGCAACAAATTTAAAATGGCTAAAAGAAAATGCTTTTTGTGCATAGCACGTAAGTGACATGTGGAACTCACCACCACAAGACAGTATCAATAGTAGTCAAATAAGGATTAGACATTTAGTAGCTACATTAGAGAGAATAATAAAAATATTAATTTATATAATGATAGTTCTTAGAGGTCTCAGATCAAAGTGCTATACAAATATATAGGGCTACATTCTGACACCTTTTTGTTGAGTAGTACTTTATTCCACAAGTAGTCTTATTCAAGGGATAAACCAACCACTGACTAAGGAGAAGTGTGGGAATGGAGGTTAGGAAGAGACATCTCCCTTGGGCAGGTTCCATAAATGTCAACTATGGATTTTTTTTTTTTTTGCACCCTCCTCTGAAGCATCTGGTACTGACCACTACATGGATCCATCTTGGCAATTCCTATGGTCTTGGCTGTTTATTTTTAACCCATATAGACATTGCCGAGTTAATTTCACAAATGGAATGTAAGTTCGCCAGGAGAGTGGCCATCTCTTTGTTAGCTGCTTGTAAAGTCACCTAGCACAATGGGGCCCTTGTCTCTTGGCACTACGTCAATACCAATAATAATAACAACAACAGATGCTAATATCATCTGCTACTAAACATCTTGGCCTAATTCTCCACTATCGCATTAGTGAAGGCTACAGAATCATTCTTATGCCTGCTTTCTCTTTGACCCCCTGATTCTTTCATTATTTAGTCACAGTGGAACAGCTTCAACATTGGGCTAGAGAGAGAGAATGATTCTGTAGCCTGGAAGTTAGCGAACTCATGTGGGAGACCGAGGACCCAGTCCCTCAGCAACAAAGATAATTTTTAACTATCAACTAGGACTGTCAATCACAGTTAACTCACATGATTAACTCAAAAAAATTAATCGCGATTAAAAAAAATTAATCGTGTTTAATCACACTGTTAAACAATAGACTCCTAATTGAAATGTATTAAATATTTTTGGATGTTTTTCTACATTTTCAAATATATTGACTTCAATTACAGTGCAATTATTTATAATAAAAATAAATATAAAGTGAGCACTGTATATTTTGTATTCTGTGTTGTAATTGAAATCAATATATTTGAAAATGTAGAAAACACCCAAAAATATTTAAATGGAATTCTGTTATTGTTTAACAGCATGATTAATTTTTTTAATTGCTTGACAGCCCCACAATTACCCAAAGTAGTGTCACGGCTTCAACAGCCGTGACTGATATCTCATAGCCTCATGGGTAAGGCACTCTCACCTGAAAGGTGGAAAATCCCAGTTCAGTACCTTCACTCCCTCAGATGGAGGGGGGACTTGAACTGGTGAGTACCCTAACTATTGGGCTGAAAAGTTCTCCTTCTCCTGGGCCTGCTAAAACCATGTAGGTGCCTAACACCAAAAGAGAATTCGCAGCTGAGACTCCCAAGTGGAGGGAGGTGCTTCCCTGGACGTAGGCATCTAGCGCCGAGAGAGAAATGGGGCTTACCACACAACCCTCAGCTCAGCATCTCCCATTGGCTACCTTGGGTGAGGAGCCATCTAGCCTGCTGGCTTTTGTGAACCCCATTCATTGCATAGGGAGCTTGAGCACCTAGTGCAGGTTTGTAAAGCTTAGTGACTTTCTAGGTGTCCAAAAGTTAGGCAGGGTGGCACTCAGCATCACACCTAAATGTCTTTGAGCATCTAGGCCACTGCCTCTTTCTGGATTTTTTGTGCTAGCCAATCCAAATAAGATCTCAGGCAACAGCCATTCCAAAAAAAGAAGCCAACTGTTTTCTACTGTAGTTGATTCCCTCCTCCCACTCTTCCTCCTCTTGTGTTTCATTTGAACTAGTTCAGCAACAGCTGTCAGTGGATATCTGCAAAGCAAAGGGTGTGGAGGAGGAGGGGGCTGATAGTGGCATTTTGACAGGTGTATATGCTGGAGGGACTGCAGCAGCAGGTAGCTATGTGATATGGGTCCCACAACGTCCAAAAATGGCCCCCAAGGCAGCTGCATTCTGAGGCTGGTAGGTGTAAAAGCCGCACATTAGGAACTACAGCAGCAATGTCAGGCCTGCACCTCAGCGTTCTGAATAAATTTCGGGCTGCTGACATTGTTCTCTGGAATTCACTTTACAAAGTATTCAGGCTACTGGCAGCCAGGGAGAGCGGGTAATAACCATGTTCTAGAAACCCATTTCAAACACTAGCAACCCCTAAGCCAATTAGTGTCTTAAATGACATACATTGGCACTACTACTGCTCCCTTCCCTCAGTTAAGTATCTGGCTTTTCTCTAAGCCAGGCATTAAGTGGCCAAAGAAAGGACCCCAACACCGTGACCCCCCCACTCATGTAAATAGGCCCATTGAAACCAAGGGGACTACTCACAAGAGAAAGGGCTACACATGCGGATAAGAGTTGCAGGCCCAAGACTGGCAATTGCTACACTGCTCTGCTTAGCTGGCAGTGGAGTCCAACGCCACTGCTGAAGTGTGAATCAGTGAGGTGTTGAAACGAAGGGAGGTGGCCAGACTCCTCAGTATCGCTTTACTTGCCAGCTGGCTGAGAAAGAGCATTAACATTCGCCAAGCCTGGGGAATGGTACCGCAAAGTAGCCAAGTGAATGGGAAGGAAAGAAGGGAGCTGGCAGGTTTAAATATTAGGCTTAAAGGAAGTTCGGTGCTTTAAATTCTCGGGGAATGAGAGCGTGTTGTAGTAGCAGAAGTTAGATTTAGCTGGCAAAGAAGCTAACAGCAAGGAGAAAAAGAAATGGTCTTGCCTGGTGTTGTTATTAACTATTGCCAAAATACTGAGAGTGCTCTGAGCACAGCAGAAAGGAACTCAGTCACGCTCCCTGCCCTGGAGAATGTATATTTCAAGGGCTTGACTGAGCCTTTAGCTGAGAACGGGCAATGCAAAGCTGCACTTCCCTGAAAGGAACTGTGAAGGTCACAGATGCCCTCCCCTTGCTCCTGGGTGAGGGAGTAATCTCCTACATCCCCACTTTCAGGGGTGTAGCAGGCTTTCAGCTGCACATCCAAGTGCCTCCACTGGATACATGGTGAGATGAAACATTAGCGCCATCCAGTCTCCACTTGCTTGTGGGATAGGGAAGAGTATCAAGCATTCAGAGGCCCAAAGGGACTTCGGCATTGCAAAGCCTAACTGCCCCATGGAACCCACAAACTCTGAATTCAGTGCCAAAGAATGGGATCTGCAAAAACTACCAACTGCCTACTCTAGCCAATAGCCACCCAACAAGCAGTGCATGTCCTAATCTCTACCCCTTGCAAGGAGTTAGGCTGGAGGGTTGAGTTGGAAACCCCCTCCTGGGAGCTGTTCTGTTTCTTTCACGAACAGCAGCAGCACACCCCTACTTCCATACAACATGGCAGTGGGAGAAAGGAAGCCGCCCATATAACCTTTCCCCCAGAATTCACCCCTGGACTAGAGGAGGCACTGCTGATTAAATTCCCCTTTTTGTTTAATGTGGAGAAGAGATTTGAACTAGACTTTTCCACTTCTTAGGTGAGTGCCCTAACCACCAGCCCACAGTTACTCACACATTCCTGCTGGCTTCATGCTTATTTAATGCAGAATGGAAGAGCTTCAACAAGAGAAAATGAGGGAGCCCCACATCAGGCTAGCCTATAGTCCAGTGGTTAGGGTACTCACCTGAGAAGTGGGGAAACCATATTCAAAGCCCCTTTTCTCAGGCACAGGGTAGACTTGAACTGT
This sequence comes from Terrapene triunguis, assembly GCF_002925995.2. Taxonomy (NCBI): domain Eukaryota; kingdom Metazoa; phylum Chordata; order Testudines; family Emydidae; genus Terrapene; species Terrapene triunguis. The sequence continues at coordinate 2,222,533 of NW_020664530.1, read as the reverse complement.
GGCCTCCCCCATCCTGTGTGAATTCCTGAACCATTGGTCAAATGTTATGAGACAAGCTGCCTCCCTCAGCTGTTGGTTGTGGCATTAGGCATCCTCTGAGAGTGTTTCCCTGATAGGGCCACAGAGGCAATTGTTCCATTTTCACCAGCCCCACCTGATAATCATAGAGTGTGGCAGAACTTCAGATTCCACTATAAGAAGCTCAAGATACGCAGCAAAAGCTCTTGGGTATCCTGCAGCCTACAGGACCAAGTCGGGTAGCTCTCCCAGTGAATGAGGACAACTCAAATGGGATGGCATATGCAAGCAATGAGTATTCCTATCCCTAAAAGGGCTGCGAGACATTACTTTGTGCCTGCAAAAGGGGCAGAATGCTCATTCACCCATCCTGCCCACAACTGGAGGGCTATAACAACGAAGAAGTGAGTTCTAGATATCATCCACTTTGGCTACACTATTGAGTTTCTTTCACCACCTCCTCTTCCAAAACTCCTTTCACAACCCCTCTTCAGGGACCACTCTCATGAGGAGAGATCCCCTGACAGGAGATTGCGTCTATCCTCAAGTGAGGAGCTATAGAGCAAGTGCCAGCTCAGCATCAAGGGAAAGGCGGGGAAAAAGGTGGCCCATTTGTGACCTACATTGGCTAAATATTTTTATTTTCAAATTAAAATTCCACATTGTTACATTGGCATCAGTAATTCCTTCCTTGGAAAAAGACACAGGGTTCACAGCTCTTGACATGAAAGATCACACAATCATAGAAGATTAGGATTGGAAGAGACCTCAGGAGGTCATCTAGTCCAACCCCCTGCTCAAAGCAGGACCAACACCAACTAAATCATCCCAGCCAGGGCTTTGTCATGTGGACATTCACCCATCCCTCAGGTTTCTGGTAGGACAGGAGCACTATCAGTTCAGGAGGGTACTCCTGTTTTGTTTGGCAAGAGCACCCAGAGTCTTCACAAAGGGCTTTTCAGTGGTGGCAACACAGAGCTGAAATGGCTACACTGTCTTCCCATACTTGGATGACTGGTTTCTAACAGGCACCTCCCATCTGGAAGTTCAGTTGGCAACCTTGTCCTTGCTCTGACTCCTGGTATCCTTGGGAATCTGTGTAAACATGGAAAAGCCTATTTTGACTATTATACAGCTCATAGACATTATAAGGGCAACCCTTGACTCAACCTCAGACCTACCTCCCTGTGGACAGATTCCATGCCACGAACAGTTAAGTCACTCACAAATCCCAAACAATAGTTCAGGACGGTCTTTCTTTGCTAGGCCACATGGACTCATATACTTACATAATGCTGTTCATAGATAGATTCTAGGACTGGAAGGGACCTCGAGAGGTCATCGAGTCCAGTCCCCTGCCCACATGGCAGGACCAAATACTGTCTAGACCATCCCTGATAGACATTTATCTAACCTACTCTTAAATATCTCCAGAGATGGAGATTCCACAACCTCCCTAGGCAATTTATTCCAGTGTTTAACCACCCTGACAGTTAGGAACTTTTTCCTAATGTCCAACCTAGACCTCCCTTGCTGCAGTTTAAGCCCATTGCTTCTTGTTCTATCCTTAGAGGCTAAGGTGAACAAGTTTTCTCCCTCCTCCTTATGACACCCTTTTAGATACCTGAAAACTGCTATCATGTCCCCTCTCAGTCTTCTCTTTTCCAAACTAAACAAACCCAATTCTTTCAGCCTTCCTTCATAGGTCATGTTCTCAAGACCTTTAATCATTCTTGTTGCTCTTCTCTGGACCCTTTCCAATTTCTCCACATCTTTTTTGAAATGCGGTGCCCAGAACTGGACACAATACTCCAGCTGAGGCCTAACCAGAGCAGAGTAGAGCGGAAGAATGACTTCTCGTGTCTTGCTCACAACACACCTGTTAATACATCCCAGAATCATGTTTGCTTTTTTTGCAACAGCATCACACTGTTGACTCATATTTAGCTTGTGGTCCACTATAAGCCCTAGATCCCTTTCTGCCGTACTCCTTCCTAGACAGTCTCTTCCCATTCTGTATGTGTGAAACTGATTTTTTCTTCCTAAGTGGAGCACTTTGCATTTGTCTTTGTTAAACTTCATCCTGTTTAACTCAGACCATTTCTCCAATTTGTCCAGATCATTTTGAATTATGACCCTGTCCTCCAAAGCAGTTGCAATCCCTCCTAGTTTGGTATCATCCGCAAACTTAATAAGCGTACTTTCTATGCCAATATCTAAGTCATTAATGAAGATATTGAACAGAGCCGGTCCCAAAACAGACCCCTGTGGAACCCCACTCGTTATGCCTTTCCAGCAGGATTGGGAACCATTAATAACAACTCTCTGAGTACGGTTATCCAGCCAGTTATGCACCCACCTTATAGTAGCCCCATCTAAATTGTATTTGCCTAGTTTATCGTTAAGAATATCATGCGAGACAGTATCAAATGCCTTACTAAAGTCTAGGTATACCACATCCACAGCTTCTCCCTTATCCACAAGACTCGTTATCCTATCGAAGAAAGCTATCAGATTGGTTTGACATGATTTGTTCTTTACAAATCCATGCTGGCTGTTCTCTATCACCTTACCACCTTCCAAGTGTTTGCAGATGATTTCCTTAATTACTTGCTCCATTATCTTCCCTGGCACAGAAGTTAAACTAACAGGTCTGTAGTTTCCTGGGTTGTTTTTATTTCCCTTTTTATAGATGGGCACTATATTTGCCCTTTTCCAGTCTTCTGGAATCTCTCCTGTCTCCCATGATTTTCCAAAGATAATAGCTAGAGGCTCAGATACCTCCTCTATTAGCTCCTTGAGTATTCTAGGATGCATTTCATCAGGCCCTGGTGACTTGCAGGCATCTAACTTTTCTAAGTGATTTTTAACTTGTTCTTTTTTTATTTTATCTGCTAAACCTACCCCCTTCCCATTAGCATTCACTATGTTAGGCATTCCTTCAGACTTCTCGGTGAAGACCGAAACAAAGAAGTCATTAAGCATCTCTGCCATTTCCAAGTTTCCTGTTACTGTTTCTCCCTCTTCACTAAGCAGTGGGCCTACCCTGTCTTTGGTCTTCCTCTTGCTTCTAATGTATTGATAAAAAGTCTTCTTGTTCCCCTTTATTCCCGTAGCTAGTTTGAGCTCATTTTGTGCCTTTGCCTTTCTAATCTTGCCCCTGCAATCCTGTGTTGTTTGCCTATATTCATCCTTTGTAATCTGTCCTAGTTTCCATTTTTTATATGACTCCTTTTTATTTTTTAGATCATGCAAGATCTCGTGGTTAAGCCAAGGTGGTCTTTTGCCACATTTTCTATCTTTCCTAACCAGCGGAATAGCTTGCTTTTGGGCCCTTAATAGTGTCCCTTTGAAAAACTGCCAACTCTCCTCAGTTGTTTTTCCCCTCAGTCTTGATTCCCATGGGACCTTACCTATCAGCTCTCTGAGCTTACCAAAATCCGCCTTCCTGAAATCCAGGCTATATCTCTGATGTCTGCAAGAGTGGCTCAGACTGGTTCATACGCCGGACAGACACAGCATGTACATCGTAATGCCAATCCCCATCTATGTCAGGGCTTCCTTCACCTGGTGGATGAACCCAAAAATGTATGTGTTGGCGTCCCTTTCCTGCCTCCATGACATAACAATAATCATGGACACAACCCTCATAGGCTGGGGAGCCCAGATGGGTGATAACATGAACACATTGGGAGGTCAAGATGTATATCAATCTCTTGGAACCAAGAGCAGCAGCAATGCATTCCTACGATCCTGGCATGTCCAGATAATGACAACAGACTTCTATATAAACAAACAAGGCAGGGCAAGATCCCTCGCATGGTGTGTAGAGGTGGTCACTTTATAGAACTGGTCATTAGGAACCACATCACAATTTCTATGCAGTACCAGCCAGGTTCTCAGAATTCATTCGTGGATAACCTGAGTAGGCATTTTGCCACCAATAATGGGCGGGAATTACACAATTCAGGGCTGAGCAGCATCTTCATTTGATGGGGAATGCCATCTTGGAACCTGTTTGCTTCCCAGATAAACAAGAAGTTCAATGTATGTTGTTCAAGAGCACCACAAGGTCAGGACTCCAGAGGTGATACCCTTCTATTGTCCTGAACAGGCCACTGGAGGTATGCCTTCCCTCCCATCCTACTACTACCTCAGGTTCTACAGAAATTTGTCACAACAAAGCATAAGTAATTCTCATCGAGCCCAAATGGCCCAGTCCAGACAATTCTGGTGTCCGGACCGCCTATGAATGGCAACTTAGCAACCCATCAGGAGAATTGCAGGATCAAACATTCCAACCTGAACTTTCTTCACTTCCTGGCTTGATATTTGGATAGGCATCAGACCTAGAATGCTCATGTTTGGAGGCTGTTCAAACTACACTTAATCATAGCAGGAAAAATTCTCCCAGAAAATGTTATCTAACCAAACGGAGGCATTTATCTCCCTGAGCACAACAGAACCAGGTATCATCAGGGCCAGACGGTATTCCTGCTATTTTAGTCTAGGTCCTCACTCTCAAGATGTTGGGTCATTCTATTAGCCTGCTGTGGGTCCACTTAGAGGTACCCAGTGCATGGCTATTCTCCTTTTACTAATCTGCTATCAACCAGATTCCTAAAGGGTCTCACTGGGACCTTCACATCAATAATGAAACAAGGTGAGACCTCAATCTTGTACTTACTGGTCCACCTTTCCAACCATTGGCCATGTACTTAGTGTCCCATCTGCCTATGAAGGTTGTCTTCCTGGTCACCATTACATCAGCCAGGATGGTGGGTGAGCTGGGGGCTCTCATGGCTGACCCACCATGCACTACATTTCATAGAGAGATGGGAGCCTTTCATCTCCATCTGAAATTCAGCCCAAAGGTAATTTCTGAGTTTGACATAAACAATCCAATTACTTATCAGTATTCTTCCTGAAATCTCATGCCTCCAGCAAGGAGAGGAGACACCACTTTCTTGACATCAGATGAGCATTGGTGTTCTACCTTCAAAGAAAGAAACCGTGCAGGAAATCTCCTAGACTATTTGTTGCGATAGCAGAGGGACCATGGGACAAGCGATATCTGCTCAGGGACTCTCTAAATGGATTTCTGGCTGTATCTTCCTTTGCTATCAGTTGCCACATCTCCCACCCCTGGACAGGGTAAGGGCCAATTCCACTATAGCATAGGAGCCCTCAACAGCATCTCTTCAAGAAGAGCCTTTGCTGGACATTTGTAAGGCAGCAACCTGGAGTTGAAACATTACAGACATTCTATACCACCTCCATCCTGGCACCGCCCTCCTATTTGAGTCCTGCTTACCAGTTATCCATGTGCGGAATACACATAGGGACCAGTACTCAAGGAAGAGGTTACATACCTGTAACTGGAGGTTCTTTGAAATATATGGTCCCTAGCTGTATTCCACTACTCTGCTTTGGCTCATGACTGGATTCACAGTAGAGAAGGAACTGGAGAGTTGGTGGGTCCGCACCTCTCCTTATACTGTCAAGCATGAGGATATCCAGGGTGCAGGCACAGATCACCAGATACTAGCAAGATTTTCTTGTCTCAGGCACATGGCACGCATGTGTATCCATGTGTGGAACACAGAGAGGGACCATACATCTTGAAGTACCTCCAGTTATAGGTAAGTAACCTCCACTTCTGATCAGATGACTTCCCCTCCCACCCATCCCCATCCTTCAAACTGACACAAAACCTATTTAAATTCAGGAAAATGGGAGGGCTCCACCATTCCCCCTCCCTCCACTTTTGGCCTGCAGCTGGTCTAAGTCCCCACTTAGACAGCACTTAGCTACCACCTCTCAGGGAGCTGGATTAACTACAGTGACAGGAGAATCCCTCCTGTCCGCAGAGGTAGTGTCTGCACTGAAGTGCTACAGTAGTGCTGCTGTAGCATTTTAAGTGTAGACAAGCCTGATGTCTTGTGTCTCCAGGGAGTTCTGGCGGTTCCACTCCCTGTTAATCCACTCAGGTTGTTTTCTGGGGGCAATCTGGTTAATGGGGACAAAAGCTTTTTGCAATAAAACCTTCTTCCACTCTTGCCACTATGACCATATTTCTCTCTCTCTCTCTCTCTCTCTCTCTTTCACACACAAACCCACAGACTATTCCCCTCCACACACACCTTGAATCCTTCATCTGGTGGTTTCCTGTCTTTTAGTGCACCCCATTCAAGTGCCTCATCCTCCCCTTAAAGGCCTTTGAATAATGCTGCCCCTATATCCTCCCACTCTTGCTCCCTAGGCTCCTCTCTCCCAATTGCTCCCTTCATTTGTGCAGACTCTTGGCTTTTCATTTATCAAGCTGCCCTCTGCTTTAGTAAGTGTCCTGCTTCCTATGGACCCAGTGTCCCCCTGCCTCAAATCCCTCCATAAACCAATTTCTCCCAGAAACCCTCCTTCCCCTTTTCTCCTCACCGATAATCTCTCTACACCCTCCTTTAGCTCAAATCTTAACCCTTATCTGCTCTGTCTTATATTTTAAACCCATCAAGTGAAAGACAGGTACATCTCAGTCACAATAATTGAGGAGAAGCAAGGAGATTACCCACCTAATGAGTTACACATGTGCCTTTTTGTTGGATTAGCTTCAGACTCTCTAATCACACTTGCTAATGTCCCCTCATGCATAAAGTCGTGTTCAGACTCAGCCTGAGTTCCTTGTGATGCTGAAGCTGTTTATAATTTAATTAAATTAGAAGAGGCATCTTTAAAATATAGATTTGAATGACATGAAACTAAAAATGATTTCATACTGCCACCCAGTGGTCATACAGGTTTAATGTAGTGAGCAGTCCATACAGTTATCAAACACTTTTTCTTATTATTGATTTTATTTTGTTTCGTTTTTTTTTATTTTTAGCTTCAAAATAAAATTCTCATGTAAAATTTTCTAGTATAAAACAATGTCGCCCACTACCCTGATGTGGCTGAATGGCTGGATCCAAAAACCAGATAATTAATTAACTGACAGATTATAAAAGCATTTAGTCAAGTGCTTTTTTAATTTACAGTTTGGGCCAATATAACACACACAAACCACCCAATAAAAATGTTGCCTTGTGCTAATGATACACAAGATGCCCCCAGATTCCACTCGTATCTTTCTCTTTATATGTTCAAAACCACATTGTATAAAAAACAAGGTCAAAGATTGTGGGATTAGATTGCTGAGGGGTTTGGGCAATGGAGTATAAATAGTACTTTGTAAATCAATAGCACCTTTCATTCAAAGCATCTCAGATTAATGAATTAAGTTTCACAAACCTCCTATGATGCAGGTGAGGGAGCTCTATGGATTATTTCACCTATAGCTGCTGCATATCAGTTGTATAACAGCATGTAGCAGCACTACACAACAGTTGGGAGTAGAGAACAAAGAAATATATCACTTCTAATTGAAACTGCAGGGGGATGTTAGGTAGGCTGAATTTAATTACCCAAATTAGAATTTGGATAACACATTAGGTAATTGATACTAATTGCTTTATGCAAAGTATCATGAGATCTTGAATTACAAGTGGTCAGTTTTTCATCACAATCTAAAAGACAGCACAATGGTGCCCTCAACACCAATGCTACTGGGGTCAGCATTGAGTCAGAGAGAAAGTGCCATTTGCTGAGGCATTTTGTTGTGCTTTGTAGATTTCCAACTGAAAAAAACAACAACCTGAACCTCTACAGCTTGTGAGAGCTGATACGACCCCAGCACAAGGTGGTATGGAGTCCACCACTGCTGTGGTACTAGAATACTGCTGTGGTACACAGGAGGGTAGAGGTGAAAGGTTAGTCCAGCCTATTCTCCCTTGGACATTTGTCCATATCATAAGAGCCATGGCTACAAACTAGTTAAGGTTTGATTGGTAATGGAAACTGAACCAAATCTAGCACCTTTCAAGAACAAAAAAGACTCACGTTTAAACAAAGCCCTGCATAAACCAGAACCACACAATTTACTGTTATACCAAACTGCCACAAGTTCCAAATGAAGAGTTAAAAGAACATGGATTGTAGCTTTGATAAAGAAATTAAAACATCCAGGCAAACCTCCCTTGTGCAGAGGGCTGGCATAAAGCAGTGCCCCGTCTCTGCGCCACTTAAGATCTCAAGGAACTGAGGAAGTGCATAAGCCTTGAGTTGGCCCTCTGCCCAGGAGATGAATTGCACCCATAGAAAATAGCTCCACCCTTCAATGCAGCAGTTGGGCCTTACACACAAAAATATTTTTCTTCCAATAGTGCCCTGATCCACCATAATACCAGCAGTGACTTACATAAATCACAGTATTCGTGTCCCCCATTACAGACCGCGCAGGCCTCGCGTTCATTCTCATCTACCCAACCCATTGACTGTAATTAACATTGGTTTTAGTCCCAGTGTATAAAATGCTGGTCAAAAGAAAGAGACAGGCTGGTGGTTACTCACTCCAATGGGAAGGCCAATCATAACCAACTTTTCCAGAAAGTAACACTAGCACCAGTAAGAGTATAGCATTGGCTTAGTAGGCTAATGGGATATATTTTTCTCATTTTATAAATATGTGTTCAACTACCTTTGAGGATATGAGCTTTAGTGTTAATGGAAACCTCCTGTATATACAGTAAGGGAAATTCAGGTTATTCTTCCTTCATTACCGTCTATTGGATGGGTAAACAACAAAGCCTTTCCATTCTTCTTTTGGCCGATAGGAGCCTGGAATCATGGAAGAAGGTGCAATAAGTGACCAAACTGTGAAAAATAGGCACTTGGGGGTCTGGCGCCTCGCTCTCTCCCCTTGATTTATTTTACCCCAGTTTAACTCCATAGATGGAATGGGAGTTAATTCTTATTTACACTGGTGTGAATGTGAGGAAAATCAGGTCCCTGTTGTTTTCCCCCTAAGCAGCCAGAAAGAGATTCCCTGGCAGGAAAACAGGGGTAAAATCAGAACCATGCCAGTTACCCTTTACTTCACACTGTGCTTCCCCTACTGAAATTAAAATGTCATAATTTCACAGGGCATGAAACATCATTTTTATGGATTGTAAAGTCACACTTAAGCACATTATGAAGAGCAGTAGCACATACACAGTTTCTTAGAGTTTAACAAAGGAACCATTATTCAAAATTTGCTGATACAAAGGAGTACATAGATTTGCTCTGTTCAGTGACTAGAAATTGTTTGCAGATTTTTTCTAGCCATTAGGAAGTTGACAGTTCACTTAGGCTATCAAGTCTTAAAGAGAGAATATTAATATACCTTAATGGTTACCTAGAACACTACATGTGCAGAACTGAAGAGCATGTGTTATTAAACGCACACTTTAAAAAGGGTTACAGTGAAATAATTATGGATATTTCCCAAGCAGCTCTCAAAAGCCATTGATCTATGTTTTTAGCTAGTACCCTCCAGAGAATTTGCAAGCTTATAATCACCCCTTAGCTAAACCGTTGAAAGAAAAACAATAGACTCTACTAATAGTGTATTCAGAGAGGAAATTCAGCCCTGCGCAGGTGGCCAGCACAAGGCATCTGCATCACTTAAGTCAAATTGAAATCTCTTTTGAGGACTGAACTGATGCATGGGATGAATTCCAATCCAATGACTGTCCCAAAGTGTTAAGAATTTGGTGCTACATTTTCAAAAACAAACTATTTGAAAAGTGTGTGTATATATATATATATATATATATATATATATATATATATATTTTAAGTGCCACACAATCATGTTGTTGTTGTGTTGTAGTTTACATTTTATTTCTGGTAAGATGCCTGGCGTCACACTATCAGTGGCATATGTATATATGCACGCACTGCAGTCTACAGTTGCAGAGTTGCAGAGTGGAAGACTATAAACATAGGAGAATGAATGAACGAGTCCAAGTGATAAAGAAAATAATGATGAAAAAACATTTAAGTGGCTCTCAAAAGCAGCGGCATAAAGCAGAAGTTGAAGATCAGAATGCAAAACTGCGTTGCATAAGCAGTTACTTCATTAATAACAGTACAGAGACTCCCGATGATGATATTAATAGTACTACTAATAATGATGAGTGTGTAATTGATTACACTAGTATGGCAACGGGTCCAGCCTACATTGATCATGGCTCTGAAGAACATGCTGTTTCTTCTAATGAAATTCTTTCATCAAATAAAGAATACAGCAACCTTCTGCTGCAAAACACACCAGTACGATTACCTTGCTCCTATGCTACCCTATGGATTGTGGAGGCTTTTATCCAACAGACACGGATCCTGATTGCTGCCAAATCGTGATGGAAAATATGCAATGTCATCAAGACAACAAAAGGACAGAACAAAATAATTATGTTTTATGCTTACTTTTATAAATTATTTGAGTCATTTTATGAGCTCAAGTTTTTTCCAGCAGGGGCTGACTTCACTATTAATTTTGTGAGACAGTTGAAATAAACAGATTTTTATTGTATCCAAATGTAAAAGCTAGGTTACTCACTACTACACTATGAGCTGCTTACTCTCTTAATGCACCACAAGTGTGCCTATTTTCATCTCAAATATTGGAGCAGATGCATTAATATCAAAATGTTTTTGATTTTAGGAAACTCTGTGATACAGCCTTTAATTAAGTGTCCCTGAATGGTGAAACTATTGAAAGGCCCTGGCTCATATACTCACCATCAAATGGCTGTGTCTTCTGTTTTATGTGCAAATCGTTTTCTCTGAACAGCACATCTGCACTAGCCAAGAGAGGATTTGATTCATGGGATCACATTGGCAGACTTGGTGACCATGAAAGTTCTACTGAGCATTGACAAGCTCTTCCCCACTTATACAATGTGTTTGTCAAAGACTCAGACTTTGATAAACATCTAGCAGATTAATAAAAGAAAGAAATTACTGGACAGAAGTGTTGAAGTGAGTTGTATCAGCCATAAAATTTCTGACAACACGAGGTCTGGCACTGAGAGGGACTAATGAAACCTTTGGCAGTCTTAATAATGGAAACTTCCTTGGCTGTTTAGAGTTCTTAAAGTACGACCATTTCCTGGCCTGCCACATTGACAAGACTGGGAAGCTGGTCATGGCACAACATCATCAACTACCTGTGAAGAGGTCATCAAACTAATGGCTGACAAGGTAAAGCAGGACATTTTGGATGAGCTAAAATTGACTAAGTACTCTTCCTTCCACGCCATACTGATCAGGTGACATTTACTGTGCGCTACACGCTGAATAACTGTACATCTGCGGAACGCTTCTTGAATTTTATTCCAGTTACATCACCTAGAGGTCTTCATCTGTTCAATGTTACCAATGAAACCCTAAGTGACAAACTAAATATCAATGAACAGGGCATCTAATTATTTTTATTTCAGTCTCTGAGGCTCTCAATATTCTAGTACAAGAAGTGTGCTTGTCCCTTTAACGCAGACTGAGAGAACTTGATTAGCATGTCTCTTTCCACTCTCAGAGTCAGTCTTTCCCAGAAGCCAGCAAATCAGGAAACAGAGAACAGAGCTCCAGCTAATCAGGTGACAGGCCTAAAGGGACAAGCAGTCGCTCTCTCTACCTAGAAGCTGAAGAAAGAGGTTGAGTAAAGTCATTGAGTAAATTTTTCAAAAGCTCAAAAATACTTGTCACTTTTTGAAAATGGGACTTATTTTCAAAAGCACCTAAGTGATTTAGGAACCTGCATTCCTTATAGTGCCTTTAAAAGCAGAACAACATTTTTTACTTTTCTTGTTGGGTTTCGGAATTGAATCTCATATATGAAAAAAAATCCACACCACTGGCCCATTCCTGCCAATTGCATGTGCCACCTCCAGGAATAAAAGGACAGTGTGTATCATGTGCTGAAGCAAAACAGCAAGATACTTACCAATTGCATGAACCCAAGTACACATGACAAGCACTAGCTTTCCACATTTTTTTCAATGGTGAGAAAGGAAGAGGAGAGGGAAGGATTTGAATTTCAGCTGTCTCATCATGTATTTACCTCCCACGAATGCTCCATGCTCTTACTCATGGGCCACGGTCAAGGGTGCATGTAAGGTCTTCAGCATCCTTAATTGTAAGCCTTGACAGAGGACTTGGCTTATTGCACGATCGCAACATTCTTGCTTCATTAGTTTCCCTTTCTCAGGAGAAAACAAAATAATGTAACATCATTGGTAACTCTGGCAACTACTCCACTTCTCCTATCCCAGCGTCACCGACAGTCACACAATGAGAACTGCTGCTTTATATCACTATACTACTCACTGGCGGCCCACAGCCCAGCGAGGGTGATAGGTACAGAGCTGCACAGAAGAGAGTGACAGTATGTAATGGAGGTGGCTAAAGTGCAAATGACGTGTTCGTGCAGGATCTGCTCAGTGCTGGGTGTCACTTTAAACATAAACACCAACTTTAACTGGAGGCTTCCAAAGCATTTTTAAGACATTGATTTATTCAGCCTCACATCAGTCCTGTGAGATAGATAAGCATCATTAGCCCAACTTTATAGATGAGGAGACAGAGGTTCAGGGAAGATAAACGACTTGCCAGAGTCACATAGTGTGGCAGTCAGAAATCCAGTAATTCCCATAACTATAATTGCCAATGCTGGGAGAAGCACATGTGTTTGTTCAAAGGTATTGTAGTTTTTGCATCAGTGTGCTCCCGTCCTCACGTCTCAGTGACCCTAGAGGAATTCTGCTTCTGTCCACAGCCCCTCTGATATTACACCTCTGGCCCTCTGCCTCCACAATACAAATCTTGCTCTCAAAATCATAATGTGTGGACACATATTGAAATTAATGTTCTCTAGCCATGACATTTTAATCCTCTTTCTCTAATTATGGGATGCATCCTGGCAGTACCCTGATCTCAGTTTGGTATTTTGGTTACAGATCAAATCATTTACTCTGAGCTCATTTGTACCCCAGATGGGGGTGAGTCCAGCTGCTCGTGGAACATGAGGATTTTTTACTAGCTTTACATCTCTAGTTTTGGGAGCAGGGAGAATTACTTGGGACGAGGCATTGAAATGATCCCTGGAGTAAATGAGCCCAGAAAAAGTTGTGCTAATGTACTTCAAAGGCCTGTTTGATCCAGAGTCTTGTCAAGGCTCTAGCCAACAGGACATCAGGGTGCACGAAAACAAACAACCGTGTTATATTATTTGTTAAGCATCTGCCTGGGGGGAAAATAAAGAGATATTAACTAGAAAGAGCATATAAGGAGTTGATAGATCTATTAGCTTGGCTACATCATATGAGAAAGCAACTTCTTCCCTTTTCCCCTGGCTTCTATCTTTACCCCTTCCTTCTTTCACCCTACACAGGGCCGGCTCCAGGCACCAGGCACCCAAGCTGGTGCTTGGGGCGGCACCTGGAGGAGGGCGGCAGTGCGGCGCTCCGGCCGCCGGGGAGAGCGGGGCCACAGCAGGGCTCGCCGCCCTCCCCCCAGCGCTCTGGCCGCCCTCCCCCCGGCCTGCCGGGGCTCCCCGCCCTGCGCTCTGGCCGCCGGGGGGGAGAGCCAAGCCCCAGCCGGGGCTCGCTGCCCTGCCCCCGGCGCTCTGGCCGCCGGGGGGGGGGGGAGAGCCCCCACCCGGGGGGCGCTCCCCTCCCCCCCGGGGCCGCGCAGACCCCACCGCCGGCCCTGACCCTACACTCTGCTTACTTCTCAGCTCATTTGCCTCCCGAATAGAAACTTTTTGGAGGCTTATTTCCTTTCACTTGTTTCAGATGTGACATAGCAACCGTACTAACTCAACCAAAGCAAATGTTGGATGGAATTTTACTGCTATGTCTGAATTTCTTTTTTATTATATTATAGTTATAGATGGGCCCAAACCACTATCTAAGCTGAACACTCCCATGGTTTGGAGAAGTTTGGATCACGATTCATACACCACTGTCTCAACTGACACGTCTCTCTATGACACACTGAACTGAAACCCAGGATCTAAACTTTGTGAAAGTCCAAGTGTAGCTCCTGATCCAAACTGTGTGGTTGAGACCAGTCTCCAGTTGCATTGGAACACAGAAATGTGCAAACACAAACTGTTGTAGCATGAAATAGCTTTGTACCAACTTTCTGTATGTGAAGAACAAAAATGAAGTCATTAAGGGAGAGGACTATTAAAGCCACTAGCTGCCTTACTTACTAACTGTAGTGATGGACTGCCTTGCCACAGAGATCAAGGTGAACTGCTATGATACAGGATTTTTTTTCCTGGTCCCAATCCATGTATGAAGAATTTAAGATTTCACTTAAAAAAAAAAAAGAGTTTTCAGCCTCCTAAATGTGCCCTGATGCCTGTATCTGAGATTTTAGGCGACCAGACTGAAACCCTCGCTCTATGGGGAGCTGCGTACTGCCGCTGCTCATCTCAATGGACTACTGAAGCATAGTGATGACTATTTAAATGTCAAGAGTTTAGACTACTTCATAGCTGATCATTTTAGCTGAACTATCCAGCTGTTCTGGGATTTGGGCAGAAAAAAAGCTTGAGTAGATTACCATCACTTTCTCTCAAATTTGACCCCTGGCTAGGAGATACAAACACAGCCCCCCTCCCTATGTGGAAAATCACAGATAGTTCAGAAAGGAAAAGAGGCACAACTATTGTCAATCTGACACTGTGTGAAATGGAGAAACTGCAGAACAGCCAGCCCTGAAAAAGTCAAACTGCCAACCGGTAGTAGCCCAGACTTGACATAAGAACTTTTCAGAGTTGATAAGGCTGCACTGCTGTCACCATATTCTGTGGTTTCTGTGGTTTCCTTACAACGCCAACTGAACAGTTCCATGTCACGTATGTAGTAGGGCTGTCGATTAATCACAGTTAACTCACACAATTAACTCAAAAAATTAATCGCAATTTAAAAAATTCATCGCACTGTTAAACAATAGAATACCAATTGAAATTTATTAAATATTTGTGAATGTTTTTCTACATTTTCAAATACATTGATTTCAATTACAACACAGAATACAAAGTGTACAGTGCTCACTTTATATTATTATTTTTGATTACAAATATTTGCACTGTAAAAATGATAAACAAAAGAATTTTTCAATTCACCTCATACAAGTACTGTAGTGCAATCTCTTTATCATGAACGTAACGAGGAGTCTTTAAGGTGCCACCGGACTCTTCATTGTTTTTGTGGATACAGACTAATACGGCTACCCCTCTGATACTTGATATCATGAAAGTGTAATTTACAAACATAGATTTTTTTGTTATATAACTGCACTCAAAAACAAAACAGTGTAAAACTTTAGAGCCTACAAGTCCTCTCAGTCCTACTTCTTATTCTGCCAATCGCTAAGACAAACAAGTTTGTTTACATGGACGAGAGAGAGAGTGCTGCCTGCTTCTTATTTACAATGTCACCTAAAAGTGAGAACAGTCGCTTGCATGGCACTTTTGTAGCCGGTGTTGCTAAATATATTAAATATTCATATGCCCCTTCATGCTTCGGCCACCATTCCAGAGGACATGCTTCCATGTTCATGATGCTCATTAAAAAAAACAATGTGTTAATTAAATTTGTGACTGAACTCCTTGGGGGATAATTATATGTCTCCTGTTCTGTTTTACCTGCATTCTGCCATATAGTTCATGTTATAGCAGTCTCGGGTGATGACCCAGCACATGTTCGTTTTAAGAACACTTTCACTGCAGATTTGATAAAACGCAAAGACGATACCCCAATGTGTGATTTCTAAAAATAGCTACAGCACTTGACCCAAAGTTTAAGAATCTGAAGTGCCTTCCAAAATCTGACAGGGATGAGGTGTGGAGCATGCTTTTAGAAGTCTTAAAAGAGCAACACTCTGATGTGGAAACTACAGAACCCAAACCATCAAAAAAGAAAATCAACCTTCTGCTGGTGGCATCTGACTCAGATGATGAAAATGAACATGTGTCAGTCCACTCTGCTCTGGATCGTTATCGAGCAGAACCCATCATCAGCATGGATGCATGTCCTCTGGAAAGGTGGTTGAAGCATGCATGGACATATGAATCTTTAGTGCATGTGGCACGTAACATCTTGCGATGCCAGCTACAACAGCGCCATGTGAATGCCTGTTCTCACTTTCAGGTGACATTGTAAACCAAAAGCGGCAGCATTATCTCCTGCAAATTGTAACCGAACTTGTTCATCTGAGTGATTGGCTGTACAAGAAGTAGAACTGAGTGGACTTGTAGGCTCCAAAGTTTTACACTATTTTATTTTTAATGCAGTTATTTTTTGGTACATAATTCTACATTTGTAAATTCAACTTTCATGATAAAGAAATTGCACTACTGTACTTGTATTAGGGGAATTGAAAAATACTATTTCTTTGGTTTTTAAAGTCCAAATATTTGTAATCAATAATAAATATAAAGTACCGGTAAGTACTGTACACTTTGTTTTCTGTGTTGTAATTGAAATAAATATATTTGAAAACATAGAAAACACTCAAAAATATTTAAATAAACGGTATTTTATGTGCAATGCATTGGCTATAGCATGTATGCATGACCAATAACTAATTCTACCCATGCCTCATGGCTTTAGCACATTATAGCCTATTTACTAGACCATATGTACTCTCAGAACTTCTTCTGGCTCATTTATAGACAGATTGTTCCATACCTTTGGAAAGCTGTGCAGATACCCACCCCCCCAAAGAAAGAAAGAAAGAAAGAAATCCAAACTATGAGACCTTCAAAAGATCCAAAGGTCATTACTCTTCTGTTACCAGGGAAGTATGTGCCAATGGTCAAAAAACCCACCCTAAGCTCATGACAAAACATTAAGCAATTTCCCAGCCAGATATCTCTGCTATGACCACATCTAAACCATAGAATATTAGGAAACATGTAGCACTTTGCATAATGAGCTTTGAAAAAGACCACAGTGCAGTCAGTAGGCTGCAGAGATGCATCATAAACTTGGTGTGTGTGGCTTACCACCTAGTCTCTGAACCCTCAGTTTATTGAATCAGACGGTGGTGTCGTCATAGCTCATGCTGTAAAGGCCAATGGGCCACACACACATACCTTTCTTGTGCACGTTGCCTAAATCCCACTGATCAATGACTTCCTGCCTGGTTACTGGAATGCTGTGGGAAGAGGCACATAAAATTTCCTACACTCATTTAGCTGTTCTGTCAAAGCTTAAAGAAGTTCTGGCCCAGCTTCAGCTAGAAAACATATGAAATATATCAGCTGAAGCTGAATGGAATAGAAGCTGATGGCCAGTCCGCATATTGCTTCTATTTCTATGAGAAGGTTACTTTTGAGGCCAGTACTAAGGATTCATTTAAAAGCCCAGGTGCTCTAGCATTTGGCAGGTATTATATAGTAAAAGGAGCAAATTCAGGTTACTCCCCACTCCCCCCCATTCTAAAAATACATTTACTATCTATGTTCCTAACAACATAATCCCTTGGGGATGATAAGAAATAAGAGAATTTCAAAATATAATGCACTTTTCATTGTTTTTCCTATTTGGCTTCTTTCTCATTCTTTCATTGTTGACCCTGACAATAAACTAGTCCTAGAGCTGTGCAGAGGATGTAAGTTCCATTTGCCAAAGGATTTCGAGATTTTGATATGTACAAATTAGAATGAAAACCGAAAATTTCCAGATTCTTGGCAGAGGAAAGTTCCAAAACAATTTCATTTCAGGTTGACTGAAAGGTTTCATTTTGACAACATTGAAATGCTTTGTTTTTATTTCAACTTTTTAAAATTTTGCATTATATTATGATATACAATAAAATACAAAATAAAACAACTGAAACAAAAAGTCATCTCAAAACAAAACCCCACTAAACGTTTCATTCCAAACTTGTCGGCAAACTTCCAGTGGGATTTAGGCACTATTTGCTTTTGAAAATCCCAATAGATGCCTATCTGCATCTTTGGCACCTAAATACCTTTACAATTTATCCCTTACAGTCTAAATAGAGAAGACACACAAAGGGTGGGAAACATTATTATGATCCCTATTTTAAAGTTGGGGAACTAAAGCACAGAGAAAACTACTGGCTTGCCTAAGGTCAGAGAGGAAGTCTGTGCTCAAAGACTGGGTACAAAAATCCTCATGCCTTTATTCCCTATGTTTGCATGGGGTATTATCACGAATGAATGCATAAATTAGGTATTTGTGCCATTGCAATGCCATTGCAAAGAATATTTCCATACATAATACCTGATTTGCACATGAAGTCACAGTACCTGAATGCAGAAATATAAGTACCAAATCGTGTATGCCTTTTTATTCACGTCTCAAGCATTCATTTTTTGAAAATGTAATAGAAACTTAAAAGCACAGAAATCAGAAATACAAAAGCTCTCTTTGATGATCCAGTGCATCTAGGTCATGCAAGGGTTAATAGTTTCTGACACTTTGTCTAGTCAACTTATAAAATCATAGAATCATAGAATTTCAGGGTTGGAAGGGACCTCAGGAGGTCATCTAATCTAACCCCCTGCTCAAAGCAGGACCAATTCCCAACTAAATCATCCCAGCCAGGGCTTTGTCAAGCCTGACCTTAAAAACCTCTAAGGAAGGAGATTCCACCACCTCCCTAGGTAACCCATTCCAGTGCTTCACCACCCTCCTAGTGAAAAAGTTTTTCCTAATATTCAACCTAAACCTCCCCCACTGCAACTTCAGACCATTACTCCTTGTTCTGTCATCTGCTACCACTGAGAACAGTCTAGATCCGTCCTCTTTGGAACCCCCTTTCAGATACACCTCTACCTCCATATAACACTGTCCTCGGGAGCCAAAAAATCTTACCGCGTTATAGTTGAAACCGCGTTATATCGAACGTGCTTTGATCCACCGGAGTGCGCAGCCCCGCACCCCCGGAGCGCTGCTTTACCGTGTTATATCCGAATTCGTGTTATATCAGGTCATATTATATTGGGGTAGACGTGTAGTTGAAAGCAGCTATCAAATCCCCCCTCATTCTTCTCTTCTGCAGACTAAATAATCCCAGTTCCCTCAGCCTCTCCTCATAAGTCATGTGCTCCAGACCCCAATCATTTTTGTTGCCCTCCGCTGGACTCTTTCCAATTTTTCCACATCCTTCTTGTAGTGGGGGGCCCAAAACTGGACACAGTACTCCAGATGAGGCCTCACCAATGCCAAATAGAAGGGAATGATCACGTCCCTCAATCTGCGGGCAATGCTCCTGCTTATACAGCCCCAAATGCCATTAGCCTTCAGGCAACAAGGGCACACTGTTGTAAATACCCAAGGTGGTGTGGCTTCTACCACTCTCTTGAGACAGCCTAATATATCTCACTGTCAGAAAGCTTATTTTGATAGAGTACATTATTTTCATATTAATTACTCCTTAGTTCTTCTCCTAGGCATCACATTGGACAACTCCTGTCCATTCTTAGTGATTTTTCCTTTCAAATATATAAATTATCATATTCACACCCTCCCCCTCCCACCCACCCCTTAGTACTCATTTAGCCAAGCAATACATATTTAGTTATTTAAGTGGATCCTTTCAGTTCTCTGGTCATTAGTCATGACTCCCTTTCAATTTGGCAATGTGGTACCCAAGACATTATTCCATAAGATGTATCGTACCGTGATATGATTCCATCAGAGCCTGCTTCATGATGCCATGCTTTTGCCTGGTCATGTCATGCTTTTGCATTTACAGCCCAATTTGAGATTAGCCCTTTCTGCAGCCGTGCCACATGGCAAACTCATATCTAATTTGCTTTCCACCATCACCCCTAAGTCTCTTCAGCATCACTGCTTCACAGGTTTCTCAACTCCATTCAATATTTGATGCATCTGGAGAAAAATAAGCTTGACTTTTTCTAGAATAAGTCTCATTATTTTATATTCGCTCTATGGTTTTAATCTCTCTAGGACCCTCTTTGTATTAGTTATCCATTCATTTGTTATGATGGATAAAGATGAATTACTCACTGACTAAAAGTGGTGGTAGCCTATTGGCAGAGGACAGTACCAACCAGTAATACATATATTTGAGGCTTCTAAAGGGCCAATTTCACAAAAATGAGGAAAATTATGAGTGAAGTAGATTGGAAGGAAAAATGTAGACAGAAAAATGTGAATGAAAATTGGGAGTTCTTTAAGAAAAAATTATTGGATGGCCAAAAATTCCACTATCAAGAAAGAGGACAACTTTGGCTAAAAGTCCATCCTGGTTCAGTGGCAAAGTGAAGGCAGCAATTAGAAGTAAAAAAAGCTATGCATAAAAAATGGAAATAGGGGAAAATTGATAGCAATTGATATAAATTAGAAGTTATGCCATAGAGAAAATTGGTTAGGGAAGCTAAAGACATGAGGGAACAATCTATGGATGGCAGGGCTAAGGACAACAAGAAGGAGTAATGGTCTCAAGTTGCAGTGGGGGAGGTTTAGGTTGGATATTAGGAAAAACTTTTTCACTAGGAGGGTGGTGAAGCCCTGGAATGGGTTACCTAGGGAGGTGGTGGAATCTCCTTCCTTAGAGGTTTTTAAGGTCAGGCTTGACAAAGCCCTGGCTGGGATGATTTAGTTGGGAATTGGTACTGCTTTGAGCAGGGGTTGGACTAGATGACCTCCTGAGGTCCCTTCCAACCCTGATATTCTATGATTCTAAGGAATTTTTAAATATATATTAGGCCCCTTCCTAGATGGAAATGATAGATATAGATAGATAGCAATGCCAAAAAAGGGCAGAAGTGTTCAATAAATATTTCTCTTCTGTATTTGAAAAGGAGCAGAATGATGTACTTGTATCATATGAGGTTAATGAAGTACTTTCCAGTCCATTAGTAACTGAAGAAGATGTTAGACAACATCTGCTAGGAATAAACATTTCAAAATCAGCAGGCTCAGATAACTTGCACCCAAAATCCTAAAAGAATTGTCTGAGGAAATCTCTGGTCAGCTCATAAATCTTGAAATAGTAGGGAAATTCAAGAATACTGGAAAAGTATGAATATTCCAAGTAGCATGAGAAGGGCAACTATAGACTGGTTTGCCTAACATCAATCCTGGACAAAATAATGGAAAAGATTATATGGGATTCAACTGTTAAAGAATTAAAGAAAAGGAACATAATTAATGCCAGTCAACATGGTTTTACTGAAAATAGGTTGTCAAACAAACCTAATTTTATTCTTTGAAGAAATTACAAGTTTGGTTGATAAAGTTAAGTGCGTAGATATAATAGTCTTAGACTTTTGTAAGATGTTTGACTTAATAATACATGATATTCTGATTAAAAATAGTTCTATGCAATATCAATAGAGAATATGTTAAATGCCTTAAAAATTGGATGTCAAAAAAAGTAGTTGTCAATGAAGAATCAACATTGAAAGGGGGTTATTTCTAATGGGATTCAGCAGGGGTCGGTAGAAGGCCTGAGACTATTCAACATTTTCATCAATGATCTGGACATAAATATAAAATCACTGCTGATAATTTTTTTGTGGATGACACAAAGATTAGTGGAGTGGTACAAAAGATGAGTTTTAACACAACCAAATGTAAAGTGACACATCTAGGAAAAAGGAGTGCAAGCCATACCCATAGAACAGGGAACTGTGAGCTGGAAAGCTGTGACTCTGACAAGGATTTAGGGGTCATGGCAGACAAGCAACTGAACATAAAAGTCCAGGCCCAGGCTATGACAAGGGCTAATGCAATCTTTAGTTGTATAAAACAGGGGACTAGGGTGGTGATTTTACCTCTTTCTATGGCATTAGTAGACCATCACAGGAATGCTGTGTCTAGTCCTGGTATCCACAATTTAAAGAGGATGTTGAAAAGTTGGAGAGGATGCAGAAAAGAAAAGATACAGAAATGATGTAAGGGCTGCAGAAAATGCCTTACAGTGAGAGACTTAAAGAGCTCAATGTGTTCATCTTATCAAAAAGAAGACCTTCCTGGGGAGAAAATACTGAGTTCTAAAGGGGTCTTCAATCTAGAGGAGAAAGGCATAACAAGAACCAACGGGCTGGAAGATGCAGCCAGAAAATTCAAATGTCTCAAATTTCCTATCAGTGAGGATGATTCACCATTGAAACAAACAAGAGAAGTGGTGGATTCTCCATCTCTTGACGTCTTCAAATCAAGACTGGATGCCTTTCTGGCAGATACGCTTTATCCAAACACAAGTCATGTTTCAGTCAAACACAGGTTATTGAGTTCAGTAGATGGATGGGTGAAATGTAATGGCCTGTGATGAGCAGGAGGTACTTTTGGCCTTAAACTCTGAATCTATGAAAGAATGCAATTGTGTATGAATCCGCATATTATGAAATAAGTACTCTCCTTAGTTAGGCATTCAGAAAATATTGAAAATGATTTATTTGATTTTGAATAGCTAATTCTGAACATCCAGTACTCACTGGAACACTATCATGACCAGGTTGTGAAAATCCATAGGTCCAAATCTGTTTATGTAGTATTAGTCGAACACTTGCAATCAATGAACAACCTCTTAAAATGCATTATCTGTTGATAGATGGCTCATGACCAGAAGAAAGGACTAAAGTCAATGAATAAAATATTCACAGTAAATAGTTGAACCAGCTCTACCAGAAATATAATGAGTGAACAAGATCACTGGTACTGTAATATAGTGCTGTACTGAGCAGGATCTAGCCACTTCCAGAAACCAAATTCTTGCTTTCTTCCTGCTTTGTTTTGCTTGGTGAATGGAGGGATTTGTGATTCTGAGGCATTCAATTCCCTCCTATTCCCTCTTTTTCATCGTCCTTTGCTCTTCAACCCCTGGACAGTAGGCCAAACACCCATATTCCTTAGCTTTTTTTCAAGATTTCCCAGCATCCTTTTTAGTTCACCTCAAATGAAATGCTTTAGTTTAGTAAAAGCAGCATTTATCAAGCAATTTGTTCAGGACTGCTTGTCAGTTCCAGGTTGTGATTTATCAGTGGAGTTCAGTGAATGTGCCACAAATGTGGGCTTTTCCAGGTACCAGTCACACAGACAAAAGCCTGTGTATGTGGGAGAAAAGCTCATGGAACCCTGTGTGGTGTATATAAGGTGACCAGATGTCCCGATTTTATAGGGACAGTCCCCATTTTTGGGTCTTTTTCTTACATAGGCTCCTATTACCCCCAACTTCTGCACAATCTCAGATAAAGAAGTTTATTTTGTGGGTGGAGCTTGGAAGAGTATAAGAGTACCTTTTTTTTTCCCACCTCCAATCTCGCAACATGGCACATCACAGGTATATCAGCTTTTTCATACAGCTTAGTTTAATGTTAATGGTGGTGGTCTTTGGAGTAAGGAAGTCACCATTTGAAGATAAGGCCTTGTCTACATGACAAAGTCAAACTGGTTTAACTTAAACCTGTTTTTAAACAGAGTTGCTTTAACAGATGTAAACCCCTGTGAGGACACTCTTATTTTGGTTTACGGGCAGCTTACTTGGGGTTAATGCATTCCTAATTGACATAAGCTAAACTAAAAGAAGCCTGGTTTAAACCACAAAAAGAGGGTCCATACACAGGTTTATTCTGGTTTAACTAAAACAGTTTAAAATCACACTTTAAGTTAAACGGATGTAACTCTCTCATGTAGATCACCCCAAAGTGTTTTTAGTTACACTAACACCAATGAGCCTTACAAACTCACTTTGTTTGTCATTTGCATTCTTTCATTCATGGGCATTTTTTTTTTTGGTAATTTAGCAACAATGGCAACAAAAATTGCTGCCTCAGGCTGAGTTGGTGGTTGGCAAATTTTCAGCCCAGACCCAATTTCAGTGCTACTGTAAGTCCCTGAAATACCAAGTTAGAATGGAAAAAATGTGGCGCCAACCTGAAACTATAGCTGTGTGAATGGCGCCACTCTAATTAAGTTATGAAAAACTGTCCCTCTGGAGAGGCATCTCCTCCAGCTCACAAGGAAAAAGGTGCAGAACATGTGAATTTGGCTGCAAGCATCAACTGTTGACAACCCGACTTACAAAGCATCTGCATCCATGCCCTTTGGGGAGAATGATAAGTGGTCCTCATGGGAACCACATATTTGTTTAACTCACTGTTCCTTACTCAACCAGCCAAGGAAAAAATGTTTCATATTATTCTGAATACCATCTCAGATTCTGGCAGGATTACCCATCAATATTATTGCAACCTCTTCCGTTACAGTACTTCAGAAATAAAGCAGTGAGACTGGCTTTGAAATGCAAAAATTCAGGCAATACAATCACACTATTAAAGGGCCCTCGTTAGCCCCTGGTTGACCTTTAAAAAATGTGTTTCTGTCCAATTCTTCCACAAACTGCCTTTATGGGGATCTTCTTAGTTCTATCAAGTCACAAGGTTTGACTGGGTGACTCACGTTTCTTTAGCTGCTCTCTCACGGTCACAAGACATTCTTGTATTTTACACATAGCCACAATTGCTGGGAGGAGAAGACATAAAACACACCAGTGGCCTTTTAAGAGTGGCATGTTTTTATTTGTTTTTCTTTTTAACCTCAGCAATTTTATAATAAGAGGATTGGTCTTATTAAAAGTGTCACTCATCAAGTTAAATTGTGTTGGCTAGGTTTTGGCAAGGGCTGGGTAACATTGTGACCAGCGAGATGAGGTTTGTAGTTTCATAAGCTAAACTAAGATAAGAGTAATCAGATAGGAATAAGGCGCTAAGCTTATTGTCACAGGGATGCAGGCAATATTTTCCCTTGCATATAGCATAACACTGCTAGCTGGGTGTGCTTCATCTTCCCTTCAATAATAGGTTAGTCCAAAAGACAGGACACCATGAATGATGGACCAATAGATTGATCCCTATCCTATGTTCATGTCTATATTAATAAAAGCACCTGCAAAGAAACCCTCATCAAAATGCTTGAAACTAGGTGAAGAGCAAACCACCCTCTCCCCTAATGAAACAAATAAGTACTCATCCACAGCAGAGTTGTCAGATCTACTAGTTATCTTCAGAGCTAGGAACTGTTGTCCAACACCTGGATTAACTACCTGCCTGTGGGTGAGGTTGGGCCAGACATTGTCTCATCATCATCCAGCACCTTTGCTATAGTAGAAGAAAACTAGATACCTTATCAAAAGAAGAGGTAATAGGAGATCAGCAAGAAGGAAAAAGATGCTGTCTAACTGGGCTGTGGATTATCTCATAAGCATCCTCTCCTTCTCACCCACATACAGCCCCCTAACAGACAAGAGGAGTGTGCTGCAGATGGCTCAGAAGGCACATGCACACCGATGTAATGCATCCGTGGTTGCCATACACAGCTGCCACAATTACCAGCTAAACAATGCACTTCCAGAATGGGGATTCCAATTCCAGTCCTCCTGTTCCACTCAACACTTGAACCACAGAAGTATCACTATTAGCGTCAATCATGAAGAATTGTGTCTTTGTAGGCCAGCCACTGGAGTGTGATGGAAAAATAAACACATGAGCAGGTCTAACTCTGTGTATCAGAGGGCAGTAGTGCACATGTACAAAAGACAATATATTCCAAGAGCTGTTTGATTTTACATTTGCCACCCAACAGCAGGGAACTCACCACTGTTCTTGTGACAGAGAGAGTAGCCCACAGATCTCTCTCCTTTTCGTTAGTACTTGAGCCACAGCTCTCACTTCCTCTCTATGACTCGTTAGCTGATTCACCAGCACTTCCCCTGAAATTCACTGGAAGACTCACTCCGGTACAGGTATCCCAACACTAAGCATCCAATACCCAGCATCTGCATGTTACACCATCTATCAGTTCTTTAGTCCTTATTACCTCTTTAGCAGGACTAGGCCTTTTGCTTTAGCAGCTTGTTGGGAGGAGGCAGGGAGAGACACAGAGGGATCCTTCCGTGTTTCCCAGTATAATTTTATCACTGCTTTTCCCAGCATGACAACCAATGCTGACATGATGTCGTTCTTCAGTACGTGCTGCTTAGTTGACCAGTAAGCTAACAACACTGGACACAGCAGTAGCAGCTGGGGTATTAACAACAAAAACAGCAGCGGAGACAGTACTGACGCAAGCGGAGCTTACTAACTCCGCTTTATTCAATGTTCCGGGAGCTGGGAGCTGGAACCAGAACAGAAGCTAACATTCCCTGTTCTAATGCTCTCGATGTCTGAGAATGAGCTGTGTTTCATCTGGCATAGCCTTTAAGTGTGGGGTGAAGCGAGGCACAGCTTCAATGAGACATGGAACACACATGCACAGATGTGTGACTCATTACACGAACAAGTGTGTATGGTACCTTGGGCTGTCGGTGAAATAAAACCTTTAGCCAGACAAAATCACACGCACATTCAATGTGGCATTCTGCCCCCTCTAGTGGTGGCTGGGTGGTTAATGAGCCTGCAACTATTTCAACTAACAGAAATTGGTCTTTTAGTTCAGGCAGGAGAGGCTCATACTTGAAGATGTGGAAGTTAGAGGTTCAATCCCTGCTGTTGACCACCCACCCCGGGGTGCAACCATCATATCAAAGCCCACTGCTGGTGAGTCACCAAAGTGCTGAATCAGACTCCTCCTGAACTTTAGGCATTGAAACTTTGGAATCAGAGCATGGATTTGGATTTGGATCTCATAGCTAGCTGAAATGGGTTGAAAAAAGCTGACACCTGAAACTTCCCAGAACTTTGGGACAAAGTGTAAATCTAGATACAATTTTTGTGGCTCCTGGTTCACCTTTAGTGGTTGCCAATCAGACAAGCCGTTCATAAAAAGAAAGAAAACGTACTGTTGCCCCTTCTTCTGACACCATATTACCGCTCTGTTGACCAGTAGGAGATGTTCAGTGCCCTGCAAGTTAGTTTCCCAGTGGAAGAGAAATGATTGGGGCAGAGTCTGGATATACTCTCAGTGTAACTTACTTTATTTTCACACATACACTATTCCTGAAATGAAATGGTCAAACTACATGCAGCGCCTTTCTTCCAGGAATCTGTCCAATTCTCTGAGGGCAACTCTGCCTGAAGAATTGATGCTAATCAGAGCCCAAGGCAGAGCATAAACTCTCTTGCCTTTCACACGGCTTCCTTGCTCTTCCACAGCTGACTCTACATGCAACCTTGCATGAGCTGAAAATTAACAAGACAGTATATCTCCCTGTAGCCGATTGGGCACTCGCTGCCGTGGCACCTCCTGCTGGTCAGTCTGGGAATTAGCTCTTTTCCAGCCCCAGAGCGCCTCCTTCTGCCGCATGCCCCCCCATGTCCCTCCTGGACCCTGGTGCCCCTTCCCTTGGGGTGCTGCCCACAGCAGCGCCCCCACACTCTGGGTCTCTCTTCCCAGGGGAACCCCCTCTCCCTTTGCCCACCTCGCCTCAGTGGCTACTGCCAGTCGTCACCTAGCCCCCTTTCTCTGGGGCAGACTGCAGTCTGTAATGGCCACTCATCACTGGCAAGGGGGTTGGACCAGCTGTCTCTGCCTATCCCCGGGCTGCACCTCTGCAGCCCCAGTACCTCCTTAGGCCTTTACCAAGGCCTGCAGCCTGGGGAGTTGCCGGGCTGCAGCTCCCCAGCTCCTTTTGCCCTACCCTAGCACTGCTCAGCTTCAGGTACCCTGTGCTCCCAGGCAACTAGGTCCATCTCTCTCCAAAGCTAGAGAGACTCTTTGCCTTCTGGCCCGGCAGCAATTTTATAGGGCGCAGCCTGGCCCTCATTGGCTGCCTCCCAGCCTCTTCTTATTGGCTCTCAGCCCCAGCCCTCTCCCAGGGCTGGCCTTTTAACCCTTTCAGGGCCGGAGCAGGGTGACCGCCCCGCTACACTCCCAAGAGACAAAATTTGCTCACACACCAAGGATCAGGACTTAGAAGACTATGCACCTGTCTATATTACAGAGTAGTGTGCACAGCTGTAACTCCCCCATGTGGACACTGCAGGTGCAAACTAAAAGGTTCCTCATTTCCATTAACGTAATCCTCTCCAAATAGGGTTTGATGCACTTTGGGGTGCTCTGCTATTGACACCCCTCTAGTCTGAACTGAGAGGCAGTGTAGACATAGCCTGTATAACTGCCCCACCTGGTGACATTATAATACTCATTATGAGCCAGATTTCCAGGCAGACCTCAATGTGGCCTGTGCTTCTGTGAACGCAATTTTGGGCTCACAGATTCTTGCATCAGTATTGCACCACAGCGATTACGGGAATAAATAGATGTTTAATTCTGTGATTTGTATGCACAGACAGTTAACTGTTAAACTACTACTACTTGTCCCACATGCAGCCTGCAATTAATTGAAATATATCCATGAGTATAGAACTGCACCCTCACAAACAGAAAGCAGGTTGAAAACGGTCTCTATTTTTCTAGCGAGATGGAGATTAATAACATTAATATACCTGTCAAGTGACGATGAGCAATGCCAGCATTTGGGAAACTGGAAATGCAAATTTTTTTCCCAGTGAATGGTGACAATACCATGCCATGAAGAAATAGAGGGGATGAGGAATTGCCATACCATGTGATCTGTGATTTGTACATTTGAAAAGAAGGAATTAAGTCCTTGTGAAATGTATCATATATCCAGCACTACAGATGTCGGACTCTTGGTTGCTCCAGCTTTACACTGTTGCAATTCCACTCAGATCCATAGAGTTACTCTTCTGTAAAATCAGTATGACAGAGAGGAGAATCAGGCCCTGAAGCCACAATCAGGACAAATTTCACGAGGGCTTTATTCCTGCCTTGCCAATGTGCCTTAACAGCACTAGGAATGAGAGGGCAGAGGTGTTTCTACACCCATTCAGTGTTTGGCCTCCCTGCAGTATTAAAGGAATGCCAGCATCTGTATTCTGCAATTTATATGTCATCACAAGTCTCAGGCTTTAAAGGGTTTTTTTGCTGCACCATTTGGTACCCAGATTGCATTTTCTTTCCGTATTAAATTATTGTCATACAATCCAACCACTTTAATGCTCTATCTAATATAGCATCCTCTCTGCTGAAAGGCTCCATTTCCTGTATTCTAATTACAATAAGTTCCATCACCATAAATATCACCCCTGTTAAGATATTCCCCTTTCCACCACTCTCTGGGCCTTATCCTCCTTGCACACCAGTTCTAAAATGGTGCTAACTCAATTGACCTCATTGGAGCTTACTGCTCATTTATCCCGGTGTGAGAGAACATCTTGCTCAGTCGGGCTCCCCTGCAGGTTCCTCTGAATATTCAGGATCTGGCTACATTAAGGCCTTGATCCTACAAGTCCTTGTGCAGTGTGTAAGAGTGTTCCATGCTAGCTACTATTTGAGTGGAAAACTATATGTGGCAGGGTTGCTGGAGCAATGTGTACAGTGGGGGTGCTGAGAGCCATTGAACCAAACTGTAAACCCTGTATATGACGGAAACCACTTCAAGCCAGGGGTGTGGCAGCTCCGCCAGCTCGCCTACTTCCAGCACCTTTGATATGTGGGTGCAAATAAGGTTAAGTGCTAGCCACAATTGTCTTCACTGAGGACTAGTCAGTCTCTAGCACCCTCTCTTTTGCTCTCAAATGCACAGGGTAAAATGGGACAGGATGTAAGTGGAGAATGGCTGGGGCAGAGGAGACTTGTGTCTGGCATGTTAATGAGACACTTAGCTACCTTTTAGGCCCTGATCCTGTGAACGTGAACACATGCGCTTAACGTGATGTGTATGAGTAGTCCCACAAGGCCGGCTCCAGGCACCAGTGCAGGAAGCAGGTGCTTAGGGCAGCCAATGGAAAGGGGCGGCACGTCCAGGTCTTCAGCGGCAACTCAGCGGCGGGTCCTTCGGTCCCTCTCGGAGGGAAGGACCGGCCGCCGAATTGCCGCTGAAGAATGAAGCGGCGCGGTAGAACTGCCGCCGAAGTGCCGCTGATCACGACTTTTTTTTTTTCTTAGTCGCTTGGGGCGGCAAGAAAGCTGGAGCCGGCCCTGAATGGAAGTACTCATGTGCATAAACTTACACAAGTGTGTAAAGTGCATGCAGGATCAGGGCCTTAGTCATTCTTCATGCTAGCCAGGAGCAATTTGGCAGCCATGCAATAATGCAATCATGCAGCCATGCCTGCTAATGCTGGATTGCATTCCTCTGTATTCTCTATCCTGCCCATTACTCTTTAACCTGCACTTCACAGTGTACAGAATCAAGTCATCCGGGCTGGCAGAAGGGACTCTTTCCCTCACCCCCACCCCCTAATTTTGAACCCACTCAAACACTGTAAGTGCAAAGTTAAGTCTTGAACATCATTGGTTTTGGATCCTGCTGAGGACAGAAAAAATAATGGGAAATAGAGTAAAATGGAGCAGAAATCGAGCAGAGTGAAAAGCAGAAAGAGAGAAGTAGTGACTAAAGGAGCCGAGTAGGGAGAGAAAATAATTATTTTTATTTGTATATTTAGACATTGCTTTAATTAAGCAATGTATAACACATAAATCTGTCTAGAGGCTTTTATAGTGCCTACTTAGCTTTTGTAAGATACCTTATATCCCTAATGCATATGTAGAATGGGCTTCCCTTTCAGCAAAAAATAAAATAAAATAAAATACAATAAAAACCTGTATCTGTAAATTGAATTTCTTTTGGAAGAAACCTCAGGTTTTAAAATGTCATAAGGCAAAACTTCATGAACGCTCCACACTTAGCAAATTTTAAAAGTATTTTGAGAGGGTCCCAACACTGCCAATTTCATGAGGTTCATCTATTCTTAATTCAGTCT
Organism: Terrapene triunguis; assembly: GCF_002925995.2. NCBI lineage: Eukaryota > Metazoa > Chordata > Testudines > Emydidae > Terrapene > Terrapene triunguis. The sequence goes on along the minus strand of NW_020664530.1, from coordinate 2,191,857 downwards.
GTGGTTTTTAATCACATCAGCAATGCCACTGACCTGGGAACAGATTGCCATGTGGCTTAGAGATCTGTTCTCTCTTTCTCTTTTATGAGGCCATGTTAACTAGTGGTTAGAGTAGGGTAATAGGTGCTAGTAGCTTAAGATTTTCAAAAGTGGGTAGCAATTTTGAGTGCCTCAGTGTTTGGATGACTAACCTGAGATATGCTAAAAAGGCCTGATTTGTAGAAAGTGCTGAGCACCCCCTCTGAAACTCAGCCCATGTGAGGTGTCACTGGTTGGGCACTTGGGTCCATATTTGTAAATGTATTTAAGTGCCTGAAGAAGCTAGCTAAAATTCTAGTGGGATTTTCAAAAGCACATAGTTACTGATTGATTTCAATGGGAGTTAGGTCTGAGATCCACAAAGTATTTATGTGCCTAGTTCCCACTGAAATCAATGGGAGTTATGCATGTAAATACCTTTGAGATCCTGGCTTCGGTGCCTAAGTGCTTTTGAAAATCCCAATAGGCTTCTTTAGGTGCCTAAATGCCTTTCAAAATCTGGATCTTCACGTCTCTATAAAATAGATGTATTAACAGTACCCATCTCACAAGGGAATGATGAAGCATCATTAATGTGTGCTCAATACTTAATTCATGCTGATAAAAGATGCTGGGTCAGAACAAACCATTATGACATTATGATCATTTGATTGGATAATGGACATATTTAGGGTTTTTTTTTTAACTCTGTGCAACCTTGTAAAGTATCTGTGCTGCTGTCAAACAATACTGCATTGTTCCTGCCAATCAAGTAGGGTCTTTTTCAGTAACTAGAAGGATGGTGACAGTAACAGACCTTGCTGGCTGATGGACCACGAGAAGTGCAAGGGCGTTTTATTTGAAAGCCATGCAATGAATAGCAAGGAGAAGGCAGGTCAGATGTTTTGGCTTCCGGCTGTAAAAAACACAAACAACAGTGAACGTTCTCCGATAAGCCCCTGGATTTAAACAGAAAGGCAAATTCTGCTCCCTGGGAGTTCCACTTGAGTAAGTGAGAGCAGAATTTGGCCCCAGATCTTCTCAGGCTTAAAACCTTTGGCACCAAATTCCAGGAAACAGCCATTTGTAGATGATGCATCTGTAAGGGAGGTATTTTGCAATTCTCCATATTAAGTGACTGTAAAGTGAAAGGATCTCCTTTATGAACTCTTCAGAGTGAATCAGATTTCACCAGAACTGAGGATTGGAACTGGGTGATATTCTGCTCTGTGACACCTATGCAAATGTGATGGAGTAACTTTACTCAAGTCCATTGAGTTACTTCAGATGAGGGCAGAATTTGGGCCACTTTGCTGGCACAAATTCAGTGCAAGAGCAGATTCCTTTTCATTCTTTCCAAGAAAAAGGGATATATGGCCTGATTCTCCTCTAACATACATGGCTGTATAGGCTGGATTTTGCAAAGTGCTAAGCACTCCCTTGTGGTGTTAAGCAGCCTCCACTCAAATTGAAGTCAATTACAGTTGAGGATGCTCAATATCTCATGGGAATACTCAGTGCCTGGCAGCGCTGAACCTAAAAATCTGGATTAACTTCATGGAGTTATGTCATTGCAGTGACTCTGGTGCAACCTGTGTAAATGAGGAGAGAATCAAGCCCATAGAAAGAAAAGATAATTTACAATTAAGAGAAAGAGAGAGTTAACATAGAATGGATTTCCCATTTGCTGATCATTTCAGACCTGTTTTGCGGTGTTCACCTGGGGCTAACCTTTACTCACATTGGTGAGCACTTATTGCACAAGTAATGCCACTGGCATCATGTGAGTAAGGGTTACACAATCTAGCTCATTTACACGGTAACTTTACGTGCCCTGCTCCAGAGCTCAGTCCTATGCTCCAACATAAAAACCAGTGCCCAAGTTCCTCCCCCCCCACACACACACTAATCCTCTTTGAGCAGTGGGAGATTATACACTATAGATAAAAAAGTGCTTGTTTCTTTGACAAATGCAAGACCTGAAGACCACCCTCTGTTCTGGAGAAAAAATTAGTTTATCTCTGAAAAAAAATGCTGTTACTAAATATTACCCATCATTTGTGGGTGGCCTGAATGAGACTCTCAATTCATCTTATTAAAGGTTATCCTTTGAGGAGCTTTAAAAGGAAATACATTGTTCTTAATTATTCTTATCTCAACAGCTGTATAATTCCTGTTCTTGATTTATAAAATAATATCCTATGAAGGATTATATTTAAAAGCTAGAGATGGGCTTGAATAACCATCCCCCAGCAATGAACTTTGCTGAACTGGATCTAAACTTTAAAGTGTATGCTCTTTTCAGATTAAAACTCTTTTATTCTTGGTGAAAAGTAAATATCTATAGTTAGTATATTTTAAGTTCTCTTCCTTTGGACTTTTCCTTTTGTGAAGATGCACATCATACTGTTTCTTTAAATTTATAAACTGAAGCCAGGCAGGACTGGGCTTGGGAATAGGCAGAAGGTCTCCAGAGAATAGCACTTTTAAAAAAACTTATTCTGATGAACTTCCCTGTACTGTATTAGAAGACATGACTGGAGCCCCACAAAAAAGGAGACAAAACCCAATTTTGAATTTTTTTCTGTTTTTGTTGAAAAGTGCAAAATGAAAACTGAAAAATACTCAGGTTTTGGGTTTCTGTTTTTTCAACAAAAACCTAACATTTTCGATGAAAGTGGAATTTTTGGTGAAAATTTCTGTTTAGTCAAAATGCCATTTTTCATTGGGAAAAAGTTTGCATGGAAATTTTTTCAGTCATCTGTATAAGTGACACCTTCTGTGAGTCTTTACCATTGTCACATGACACCTTCCCCTTCAAAAGGGAGCTGCATATTATCAGACCAGATTTCAAAAGAGCTCAGAGGCAGTGTTTTAAGTGCTTGGCTTCTGCACTTGAGCTCTGATTTTCCAAAGCACGTAGGAGCTCCCACTGGGAAACTAAATGGCAAGTGATTTTCAAAAGAGCTCAGCTCCCAGAGTGTTGAGTTCTTCTTAAAATCTGGGCATGTAGTAGGTGCCTAAATGGGAGCTGAGCATTGTTGAAAACTTGGCCCTCGTTTGTGGGTACTGAACGCTTTAAAATCTTGACCTATACATCTCATGTAGTGAGGGGTGTGTGTGTATGTGTGTGTGTGTGTGTGTGTGTGTGTACGTACGTACATCATGGAAAGATTACTAGAACTATAGAGTCTGTGGACACATGGGCCAAGATTAAAAAAAAAAAAGAGCCTCAAATTGGGCTCCGATACCCATATTCAGGCACCGACATAAGTAGCACGATCCAGAGGCTTACATTGGCTTCAGTGAGAGCTATTGGGTATTGAATACCTTTTAAAATCAGGCCGCCTACTTAGGTAACTAAATATGCATTTAGGAGCCTAATTTTAGGCACCCATTTTTGCAACTCTTGGTCACCTTCCTCTACATCCCATATATTAATTTAAAGTTCAGTCTTGCAGATGCAAACTAAGTTAAGCAGCTGCCAAAGTTTGCTGACCACACTGCTTACCTGTTCCTGATCCACCAGGTAGGACTGAACTATTCTGCTCCGTATCTGAGCAGATGCACAGTTTATAGCGATGCTGTTTGACTGGCAAGACATCCTGCTCATGGGTGCCTTGCTTAATACACCCTCTGTGCTCAGGCTCACTGGTAAGATTTACTCAGTTAGAAAGGCTGACCCCGCCACAGCTATGCTGCCTAGAATGATATGCCTCTTGCAGTGCATTTGAGAGGCTAATGTATTTCTACTGTGACTGGTAAGGTATTTGTAAAGGGAAAGAAGCTGTACCTTATTAGATGGGGCAATGAGGATGCTATATCGGACAATCTGGATGCCACATGTTACATCCTGAAAAACATCACAGTGGTGTGCTTTATCAGCATGCCTCGACTGCCTGTGCTGTGCTTTCCACAGTGCCTGAGACTGTACTGAGCAGATGGTGAAGAACTATGGAGGTGCAGAGCCACTGAAGACTCAACAGTTGCAGAGTATGCCCAACAGGGTGCACTGCTGGCTTCACCATTGCCAGATAGCACAAATAGGCTGTAATCCTGAACAAGCCACTAAGTGGGACACTGTACACATATTGCCAGAGTGTCATCTAAGAGCTTTTGGGGCAGGTACTTTCTCTTCATATTTGTTTTTAAAATACTTTTTAGCACATACGTGGCACCATATAATGACAACTACAGCAAAAACAATAATAATAATTTGCTATTTTAAGCACCCATTAGTGTGCTAGCTGCATAATAATACATAATAATAATTGATAGTCAATAATAGTATAATAGAACTACTAGCAATGAAGTCACAGCAGATTTACAGCCATATATTTGAGATTAGAATCGGGTCCTTAGTGGGATCAGTCATATGTGATTATTTTGTAACTTGACTTTGTGAAATCCAGTTCATATTAACACACCCACGAAAGTGGCCTGCACAGCTTCTTTCTAACACAGAAACCACAGTATGCACCTAGACAACAATCCTCTCAATGAATATCACATAGTTAGTTGCACTTATGTAGAATATCAAGCCCCAGCTGGAGAAGAACAAAATACTGCTAATTTCTCAATAGTGGATATTGTATTGTTCTTCCACCCTGAGTAGCATCATCCCATTTTGAAGCCACAAATAACTATGTTCTTACTTTTCTCTCTCCAAAATAATACGTGTTACAGTAGTCTGGAATACAGGATTAATGACACCACAGTGCCGCCTTGTTCAATAAATACAGCAATGCCAGCATTCATTTCATGCAAAATGTTATTTCTCTTATGTGTACTCATCCCATATACCCCACCAGTGAAGCTAAATGCATTTACAGTTTCCTAAATCCAATTAATAACCCCTTATCTTTATTTCCTGAGAGTGTCTAAAACTCTGTGGCTATAAACACAGAGCAAAAACCAAAAAAATGTAATAGCAAAAATGAGAATGTGGAGAAATATTAAGGTTATGGCATTAAGGCACATAGCAACTCTTCCAAAACAGTGTGTCTGCCTAATGTTCTGACTCCTACCCAGATGATAGAATTGCCAAGCAGATTTTGATCACAAGGATATTATTTTTATAAACTTATTTATTATGATTTAATAATACATCTCCCCCATAGCTCAAGGGGACCCGGAAATGAGTTGGAATTTCAATCCATACAGAAATAGCCATCCCCAGCCTAGTAGCACTCACACACAACAAAAAATAATGTAACTCACCCCACCAGTTATTTAAAGCAACAAAATATATCCCATCTTACCCAAAACGCCATCAGGCACTTTCCATGTGGAAACTGGATTGCTCCCATCAAGAATGTCTAATTGTCCTTAATACCACTGAAGTTTCCACAGACAATCTGTATTACCAGTTTTTATGCAATATTAATGGATGTGTTGCCACTTACCACACATATGCATCATTTTGAACAGTGGATCATGTAGTTGCTAAGGATATCCCTCAGTGAGGGCCTGGCCCTAAGAAGTATTTGAGAAATTACAACATGTATTGACTTTAATGGCCATTGTGGGTGCTCAGTAGCTCTCCTGAGCAAAATCTTAATGTGCAAAGCTGTAACACTCCCATGATACATAATATGCAAATTTCAGCTGTTTTACACTGTTTGCTCACGTGAGAAATGGATTTAGGTCAGGCTGATTCCTAATGTAGCTATTTGATCTCTGCTCCTCACAGCAATTTATGTTTCAGGATTTCACTGGGGCAGCCTTACAGTAGCCACTTAGGTCCCAGCGTCAGTAGGCTAGCCACTAGATTCACCAAAGGACTTAGCCACCTAAATGCCAGAATCAGGCCTCACTGGGATTCACAAAGCCCCGGCTCAGCTGACCGCAAATGCTGTAGGCACCTAAACTTGCTTGGCACCTAAATTTTGGCAGTAAAAGCTCCCTACGTGCCTATGTTTCTGCCTCTGAGCATGCACACTGTAGCCCCATGCCAGATGTCTGGATGCACAAACCAGGGAAAGATACTTCTTCTGCCAAACTCACCTGTGTGGCCCAATCCAGTAAGTGTGCCCAGACCTCACCACCCGATCAGGCCCCTATAGGCGAGCTTACACAAAATGCTGGGGGAAGGAGCACTCCCTCCGAACTTTTAGCTCAGTGGTTAAGGTACTCATCTGCAATGTGAGTGACCCCCCTCCACACCATCTGAGAGAGAGAGAGAGAAGGGATGTGAACTGGGGTCTGCCATATCTCAGGTGAGTGCTCTAAAAACACTGAGTTATGGGATATTCTGATGTGGGACGCCCTCAGTCTGTCTTGTTGAAGCTGTTCCCCTTTGGATGAAAAGTTTTCAAAAGTGACTGGAGAAGGGGAACAGGAGCCTGGGTCACCCACCTCCCAAGTGAGTGTGCTAGTCAGGAGGCTACAGAGTCATTCCCACATGTCTGCTCTCTACTTGCTCAATGATTATTTATTTTTCCAATGTGCAACAGCTTCAACAAGAAGACGAAGGGAGCCCCACCTCATGCTCAGCACTGGGCTGAGCTCCTCGCACAGATCAGAAGAGGCTGATAGCTTTGCTCTAGTTGCCCCCATTGCCCAAGAGCCATTCCAGCAGCCATGGATCACAGAGTCATAACCACACCCCCTTTCTCCTCATACACCCTTATACATCTCTGGTGCTTGTACTACCAAAGGATTCTCCTACCCATGGAGAATCCTCCATTGGGTGGATCCATCAAGGTAGCTTTGCATGGGGTGACTGGTATAATGCTGCCGTAACTGACAAGAAAATGGGCCTGATTCTCTCTCTGGTCTATACACCTTTTTAAAAGCATTTGTCTATTCTACAATAATCATCCACAGCTCACACTGATGGTTACTCATGTAGAATACTATAGTATTTTTTTCTAGCAATGTCTGTTTCTATGCTTTTTATATTTTGGCATAAAAATGCACCCTGGGACATGTGCAATGGAAGGAACTGTTCCTTCACCAGCAGTGAAGATAAGAGATCCTCACCCGAGCAGCACAGTAATTGTCTTAATTCAAATTCCATATATTTGCTCATATCACAAGATGATGTTTTAAAATTTGTGAATCAGGTTTAAAGTGAGGAACAAGTAGCACTGGCATGCTGTCTAAGCTCCCCACATAGCTCTGCCAATACAACACGTCTCAGCCATGTACTGTAATAAATCTGCTATTCCACTCCCTGGGAATAGACTTTTGTAATTTTCCCAGGATTTAAGCAATTTTTGAAACAGATTTTCTATGGTATCCACCACCATGACACATGAATGCATCAGAATCAAGTAGTCATTTAACCTCACCACACTCCCTGTGATGAAGAGAAGTATTATGATGTCAATTTTGCAGATACAAAGATTTAAATGACTGGCTCAAGATGACCCAGGCAGTCTGTGGCAAAGTGTGGAATTGAACCTGTGACACCCTGACACCCCAATATTCACCACGGTCATGTAATTGGGATATGTTTTGCACAAAGTATGCCTTGTGAGGTATCATTCAATTGATTCGCTAGACATTAATATCTCGTTGGATGGTATGTGCTATCGTCGTATGTGAAGTTATGAAGTTTGGCTATGTATGTGTTACTGAAACGTGTTGTGAGGTTGAAAACACCCACAAGAAGCCTTTCAGGTACAACAGGGAAAAGGCCAAACAATGTTAATGGCTTATTAAGGAAATGCACACAAGCACAAGGATTACCCCAGGAACTGTGTACAATAGAAACCACTCAGAGATAGCACTACACAATGGGAACTTTTTGATGCAGGTCACAGCAAAAGAGCTTTCCAGCAAGTGGGAAGAATATATAAAAGGGAGGAAATGACATCATGGGGGGACCTCACTCTCCCTACAACAATACACCTGGAAACACCTGAGGAATAAAGACTGAACAGTGGGGAAGTGATGGTCCCAAGCTAAAGGGATTTCTAGCCTGTATATGAAAAGTTGGGAAACAAAAGCTGCAAAGCCAAGGCAGCTTGTGCCTTAAGAATCTGCCAGCCTGTTTATCACTTAGGCTGAGAATTTGCTAATTCATATCCTAACTATCTAGTATGTTAAGCTCAGTTTGTGCTTTTGTTTATTTACTAGGTAATTTGCTTTGATCTGTTTGCTATCACTTATCATCACTTAAAATCTATCAGTTTATAGTTAATAAACTTATTTTATATTTCAGTCCAAACTAGTATGTGTTTGGCTAAGGGGCCTGGGGAAAATCTCAGCTTGGTTACCACAAGTGTGCATGGTCCTCTTCACATTGAGGGAGAGGCTGACCGGGCGTTAAACCCATATATTGGCCAGATTTGACCAGGGCAGGACAGTACTGCTCTGGGGTCCTAGGCTGGGAGGCTGGTGGTTAGAGAGCCTGCATGTGACTGCAGCTGGGTGTGTCCAGACCTGTGTGAATGCTGGTGAAAGTGCAAGCTTGGTGGGCTTTGCAATTTGTCACAGCAGCACAGTGTGAGCGAGAGCCCAGGCTGGTGGGTCAGAGGGCTCTATGGCACCCCAGTTCCAGGTGGCACCCTGGGGGGGCAACCCGTCACAGAACCCAAATCTTCTGAGTCATTACCTCAATCAAGCATGATTTTGTGATGCCCCTAAATGTTGGCTAAGATAAGCAACCACCACACTAATATTAAAATCTCATCAGAGCCCAGTCTCCAGAGATGGCAAGCTAAGGTCTTGATATCCGCATCAGAATCTGCTAGAGGCATCCATGTGAAGCTCTATGGACATCAGTAGGACTCCATACAGATACAGCGGTGCATACTAGCAGATCCCAATACAGAACTGGGGCCATGAGCACTAACCATTGGCTCCACTACTTGCTGTCTTAATTATGGCAACAAGCAAACCCTGAAAAATCTGGTACCTGATTTTGCTTCCATTGAAGTCAAGGGTAAATCTCTCATTGACTTCCATGGGAGAAGGATCAGACCTCTGACGTGTCCATTTTCAGGCCATGAAATGACAGGAGAGTCAGATACTGTGGAGCAGATAGCTTGGAAGCATCAACTAAACTCCAGGGCAGTGTAGCCTGACAAGACAAATATAGCAGTTCATTAACTATCCCTGTCCTAGAAGTCTGCACTAAATGTTTCAGTTTCTGATCTTAGTTTGGATTCATTAGGCATGGCTCAAAATTGACCACCATCGCCAAGTTTCTGATCCCTTTGAATGATTTCAGTTTGAAAATGTGACTGCCTCATCCACAAATGTTCAGAAGAAAAGCTAAAAATAGAATTAAAAAAACTCCCGTCACCATAGTGTGTGTGTGTGTCTGAAAACCCAAACCTCCAAGCCTGATCTAAACCAGACTGTTTCTCTCTTTTTTCCCCTCCTTTCCCACTCTCTTATTTAAAGAGAACTGGAAAAGAAAAGGCACAATCCTCCGACTCTAATCTGTAGGACAGGACTTAAAGAGGAACCAGTCTGAAATAGAATATGAAAAACCTTCTGAAAAATGACTAGCGGCTTAATGCTGTCACTGTCCTGTGTTTATTTTTCTTTCTTTGATGTCTGATGTCAAAGAGAAAATAATGTCATCTGCTGGAAACTCAAACATGTTTGCATTTTGAGGTAATTAGAATTAATGTTGGAGGGCAAAACTAACACCAAACAATTCCAGCCTTTCCCATGTGAGGAAAACATTCTGTAATGACTTACATTTAATCTGGAAGTTGGCAGGCTGTCAGGAGCAGCCCGGATTCATGCGACAGGGTAATATTTCAAAAACATTTTCTTCCCCCAAAAAAATATATATATATGTGGTCAGGTTTATAAATGACGGTAAGGGCCTGCTGCATCAGAGTGCTACTCCAGTTTTACAGGGTATAACACCATTAAAATCAAAGGATTTGCCCTGGTGTAAAACTGGGAGTAACTCAGTGGTGGTTCAGGACCAGAGAGCCACATTTTCAAGCACTCAGCATCCAAAATTGGGCCAGATTTTCGGAAGAACTCAGCTCCCATTTAGGCATCTAACGAAGGGCCACATTGTCAGAAACGCCTAGTATCTTGCAGCTCCAATTCTGACATGAGGGGGAACATACTGAGCTCTTTTGAAAAGCGGTCCCATATTTATTTTGGACCAGATCATGCCACCACTTATGCATAGTGAGTAGTAGCTGGGAATAGTCCTGCTAAGTAATCCCACCCTGCCTGGCTGTTGCTGGAGAAAGGTTTCTTCCTCAGGGACTCCTTTTAAATGCTATGACCATGAAGCCTGGCTGGACTACAGAAATCCTGAAAAGTTCTAGGATACCTCACATAATTTTCTTCTTGGAAAGGAAAAAAAAGTGGGGGAGGCAGAAAGAGAGAATTACAAGTGACAAATGCTAACCGTGGTGCTTAATGCACTTCTGGAAGGTGCTCAGATCCTATGGAGATTAGGGAAATATAAAAACTGAATAGAACAGAATTGAAATGACCAGGGTCAGGAGTTGGGCCAGGAGAAATTTGGTTTGGTCTTCACAAAAAAGACTTAAAGTTTGAGTTTGATCCATTCAGGCATATTTTTGAGTTAACAAAGAATGAAAAAATATCATTTGTCTTCGTAAACAAAATAAATCACAATTATTTTCTCTGCATGGATAATTAAAAACAACTAAACTTTGAAAGTTGAAATTTTCCACACAGCTAGTCCTCTGTGAGGAAGAGACTCCTGGCTAAGTTTAACATATTAGAAAATGATGAAGTTACTACTGAGTGAATGAAAATTTCTTTCATGTATGTGCAATACAAAAAAAATCTACTAAGTTTAGAGTTATTGTTGCTATAACTATGGAACGGCCTAAATACATAATATGTTTCCTTAAAAAGAAAACTTCTTTCACAGCAGTTTTACCCCAAGGTATCTCCACTTAAATCAGTGTAATTGAGAGCAGAATCAGGCCCACATTTTCTTTGCTTCAGTTATCCAAACATGTGTGTAACTCCAGCTCCTCGGTTTGTAAGAGTCCCTGGTTTATGAAAATTGAAACTATTGCAAGTATGGGTAGAAATGTTACATGATGTACGTTGGAACTGCAGTTCCTGCTTTGGGACATTCATGTAGACTCCCCACCTCCATCCTGGGATTCCCCTGGGGGATCTGTATGTTTTCCATTTCATACACCAAAGGCAATACTTATTCCTGTAGCCATTAAGTTTCCCATTATCTGTCTTCCTCTGACAATGGCATGTGAAATAGAAACTAGACAGATTCATTTCCTTCAGTCAGTCTTCGTCTGGTTTACTGAGGTGAAGCAGCATGACTAAGAATGCAAAGAGGAAGCATGGGAGTAGCTCCATGGTGTCATTTTCACAATGTGATTTTTAATCCGCATTTTGTTGGTCGTCAAATGCCTACACAGAGCTCCCTTTCCTGCAACAAAAGCTATGATCTCACGTATACCAATTTACACTAATGTAATACAATGGAGTTACTCCTGATTTACACCGATGCAGGGGGGAGGACAATCATGTTCTTGCCTTTAAAGGTGGTTACTCAGGATGTGAACAGCATTGAAATGAATCACCTGAAAGTAGTATTAGTGCTATCCCGGGCAGTCTGTCACAAAGGTTCTAATATCAACATGAGATGAGTATTGAAACAATCATATAGTGCAAGCATGATTGGTGTTTGACTTTCCACATCTCCAATAACAAACCTTTAACGCTAATCCAGATTTATATTATTTATCCATATTTATAATACATATATTATCTCATACTGTCATTCTCCTGGATACCTAACTTGTTTTCCCATCTCACTGCAAGGGACACATGATTCTGCCAGCTCTGATAGTCACATAAACATAATATCAGCTAGATCTCAAGTGGAGTGAACCAACAGCTTTCTGTATAAGTGACAAAATCTGGGATGCTCGGGGAATTTTTCTTAATGTCTGCTTGAATCATCCTACAGTGAAGTGAAATCCCAAACTCTGATCATCATCCAGACCATCAATGTTTCTTAAATCTACAAAACTGGCAAGAGAACCTCTTGCTCTTTTTCACCCAAATTGATAACACCTGTCTTACTTATCCATGACAAAAAATAAAAAAAAGTACATACCATCCATTTTAAATTTACATTGGCCTAGAAGACAACTCCAAAGAAAGTACATGGGACTACTCACTCATATTCCTTGTTAATCATAAGACTGGATTAAACAGCTATCTGGCTGCTCTGACTGAACATGCTGAATAGATGAAGCTTGCACTCTCTTCTCTAAAAATGTAAACATAAAGGAATATTCTTGCAAATGGCGAGGCCATACTAGCTACTCCATGTGCTGCCCACAGATCTACTGAGTTCCAGCCCAAGCTTAGGACTGGAGGGAAGTTAAAATTTTATTTATGTGCTTCAATCCTGCTTTTGTCTCCCCCTCCCCAGTCGCCTTCCACTCTCCACTCTTGTCCACTTTCCTTCTCGTTTCCCTTGACCCTGCCAGCGGTGTGGCTCCCCACCAGTGGCAGGATCTTTTTCCTCAGACACTAATTGCCAGCTCGCGTTGCTCTGCAGTGAGCTGAGCACTGATCAGTGTCTGAAGAAGTATTGTCATGTGTCAAACAGAGCTAAGAGCTCTACTCTGATCAGCATTTGGCTGTTCACTCTAGCCAGGCATTTCAGGCAGAGCTGTTGAGTGGAGTGACTGATGGTGGAGAACAGATAGACAGTATGCAGGATTCTCACAAAGCAGCAAGCTTAGAGAAGGTAGCATGTGGCAAGGCTCCGATTCCTTGTCTTTTTTACTCCAAAAATAATGTAATATTTCTTTCTGATTTCTTTTTTTATAAGTATGGTAGCACCAGCACAACTTGCTCTCTATTGGCTCTTCCTCTTTTTAGTCTGCTATCTGGTCCCCTTCACCTTTGATTCTTTTCCTTCTTTTTTCCCCGTGTGCTCCTTCCTATTGTTTTGCTTCCCCTCCAACCACTTCATGTACTTCAATCTGCACAGCAAGGGTCCTTCACAATGAAACTGACCCGCTTTCGTGAGTCTCCTTTCGCTCTGCACACACACTCTGCTCTATTCCCCGTACACTCACCAAAAAGAAAGGTATCCAAAGCGCTGTGAAGTCCTTGCTTAACAGCCAGCACAATAGGTGCCATGCCTTTGTGTTTTGTACAAGAATGAGCACATTGCTATATCAAACAGAACAGGGAGCATTAATAAGGAAAAAAAGGAAGATCTCCCAAATCAACACCCTGAACGTGCTTTGCTTTTAAAAAATTATCTCTCACCAGTCAAAAGTGATCTGTTGCTCAGTGTGGACATATTGGACTTGACTCTCTTCTCCCTTAGCTTGAAGTAAAGCAGTAGTGAGTCCATTAAAATCAACAGAATCATATGAGTATCAGATCCATTCCATGTATGGTTGTAATGTTACCGGGGTCACCAGTTCTTAAGCAGAATTCCCGATTGACTCCTGCTTAAAAACTGACATCCCAATAAGCCTCATTCTTATGCTCTCTTCTAATGAAAAAATCCTCAATAAAAAGTAATTTATCTGTAATAAGCTGTTTGAAAATCCAGGTAAATTTGAGCGTGTTCACTGGGTCACCTTCATCTACTACAGTATGTACACCTCTACCTAGATATAACGCTGTCCTCGGGAGCCAAAAAATCTTACCGCGTTATAGGTAAAACGACGTTATATCGAACTTGCTTTGATCCACCGGAGTGCGCAGCCCCGCCCCCCCGGAGCACTGCTTTACCGCGTTATATCCGAATTCGTGTTATATCAGGTTACGTTATATCGGGGTAGAGGTTTAGTTACTTTATTCAAATATTTCTAACAGGATAGACAGCATAGTTTTTCCCATATAGAACCTTTATGGGTTTTGCCCTTATTAAACTATAAACTGCAAAAGTCATACCAGTCTGTCGTTAATTAGATTCTCAGTCACTTTTTCCAGTACTGAGGGTGAGGTTTGCTGGTCTGAAGCAAAGGTCGCCAGAATCTTCCTTGGCTCCTTTATTACATATATTCACCTTGTTAGTGGAATTTCCAACCTTCAGGAATAACTGCTATATTTAAAGCAATAGAATACATTTCTTTGTTGGTATACCAGCTATTTCACACTTAATTTCCCTTGGATGAGTACTCTCTGCCCATGATGATTTACTACACGCGAGTGTGTCAAGTTGCTCCATAACTTCCTCAGAGGCTTCAAGCCCAATCAAGGCTGCACTCTGAAGCTCTGTAAAGAGAGCTTTGGAAAAAGGAATTCCTGAATCACCTTCAACAACAAAGTCTGACACAAAAATTAATTTAACCTCCTCTGCTACTCCAGCATTCTCTTGAACTACCTCTCACTCTGGAAGTTCTAGAACAGCTACAGACATGCATGCTGCTCCTTGCTTCTAACATATGAGGAGATATTCTCATTAACAACCTTGACATTGTTGGCTCTCTGGTCTCCCTACGCCCTACTTGTTCAATTTATTTCCAACGTAAGCTGTGTCAACGCTACACTACAAACTTGGGTCAATACATGTTAAGTCATGCACAGGCTGCTTGTGTTGGTGCTTCACACACTCCCTAGGGGTGCTTGTGTAGACTTCCCCTGGTTTTGCCTGAGTTCCAATCACTTGGAGCAGTATTTCTGTCCTTACAGTTTGGCATTGTTAACCCCAGTAAATTCATGCCCTTCTCCACTTAACCATGCAGGTTTTGCTCTCCCTCTTTACATTCCAATGTCATTCTCATAGGTATACAAATGCTCAGCATTTCTGATAAGGTCTTCTTAAATAGCCTTCAAGTCCATTCTTCGGTCTCAAGTTTTTGGTTTTGTTGTTGTTTTGATTCCACATCAGTCCCTATTTCTCATTTGAATTTCCTCACCTTTATCCTAGGCGAGTCCCTGACTATTAAAATATCAAACTTAACTTTGCAGTGATCAATACTGCCCATTGGAGCTCATACATTCATCTGCTTGTATAAACTCTTTTATATTTAAGGCTAAGATGAGTTTCCCCTGTACTAAGCACTAAAAGACGTGGCTTTACATAGCAGTCATTTATGGTATTAATCAAGTTCCTCTCAAAACCATTCCAGATGTGCCATTCAACCAGTCTATACTGGTTTCATTCAGATCACCCACTGTTATTATTGTACCAACAGATTTTTCAACTTCTTTAATTTCTTTTAACACATGAAGATCTTGAGTCAAGATCTTATACAGCATTAAGGGCAAGTTAACTCCAGAGGGTTGCATAACCATCTATGTAAGGGGCCAATTGACAGTAAGGGGAATAGGGTAGCATCCCTTAAAATCATTTATGAGCCCTCTAGTGGGTCTCATTGTGTTCTATATTTTAGAAACTGCCAGAAACCAGCTGGAGCAGCAGCATGTACATAACTACACATTACGTGTTTGTGAATATTTAGTAAACAAGGTTATTTGGGACCCAACTGCACCCCTGTGGCTTTTTCATGTCATTTTTGTTGTGCAGAGTGCAAAAGACAACAGAGGGACCTCGTGGACAGGGAGGGAAGGTGAGGACCCATGGCCACCCCATGGGTAAGGTGGTGCAGAGCTGCTTGGATGAAGATAGATCCCATACAAATGAGATTTCCCTATTGTGGTAGTGCAGGCTGTGCCTTTAAGGGCTGCGCTTCCCAGATAGAGTCTGGGCAGGGGCACTGAGAATTGCTTGCACTAAGAAACGTGATGCACAGCCAGTAGGAACCAGACACAGAAAAAAGCAGATCTCTTGCAAACAATAAGTCATCTGTTGACAGAGGAACAGCCAGTGCAGCCACTGCACGTGCACAGGGCCCACACAACTTAGAGGGCCCCGGAAGGCTCAAAAGTTTGTATTAGTATTAAGGCCGCAGGTTTATCATGGTGTGAAAAGAAGTCACGGAACCCCTTTGTCCATTTGTCTGTGACTTTTTTTTGTGTCTGTGATTCATCCCACAGTGGCAATTCCAGTGGCACCTCTGTCCCCTGGGGCTGGGCCTGGCGCCCTGTTCTGGACATTGCAACCTGGCACACAGAGTCATAGTGCGACTCAGTTTTGGCACACCTAACTCTCCATCATGATGTGGGGACAGGCGGACCAAACTTCAGCGAATGGCATTGCAACCTGGGGCACTGGGATGGAAGTTTGGGTGGGCCAAACCTGAGCAGTGCTGCGACCTTCTGTGACAGATTGCAATGCCTGGTTCAGGGCACTGGGCCCAGCCCCATGGTACACAGGAGACACCATAGCCACCATTGTTGGGTGAGTGCAGGCGTGCTCGGTCTCCAACACCTCTCCTGCAAGACTTTCATTCTGGATTAGGATTGTGGTGCCTGGGGGGAAGGAAGGTGCTTCTGGGATTGGTGCTGTCGTGAGTGGGGGCTCACAATGAAAACCTGCACTGGGGTCCATCTTTCTGTTGCTCTGTCACCGGAGTGACCACTGAACACAATGCAGTACCAGGTGTAAAAAGGAACTAAGAAATATCCTTAGTGGAAGAATGGAGCAGTTAAAAGTTCCACTACAGCCCCAACTCTCTGGAAATGTGGAAAACAACTAGAGAAGGTTTAAACAGTGCTTGACTTTATATCTGCAAGCAATGGCTGCCAGTAAAAAGGAAGACAGTCAGAAGGTCGCCTTATTTCTGACAATAGCTCGTTCACATACACTTGATGTGGTCAATATTTTCAGTTAACTCAGGCCGAGGAGACTAATTATGAAACTGTATTACACAAATTTGAGGAGTACTGCACTCCACATAAAAATGAAAAAGATGAGAGAGAGGTTTTTTAAAAGAGAATACAGCAAGAAGATGAAACCATAGACCAGTCTATGACTGATACCAGGCTGATGAGCCAATCTTACAATTTTGGAGGGCTATAACTGAGTCCCTGATAAGAGACCTGATTGTGGTGGGGATATGGAACAAAAAACTCAGAGAGAGACTAATGGAAGACAAAGAATTAACCCTGATCAAAGCAATTAGAATTTGCCAGGAAAAGGATGTCACCAAGTCTAAAATGAAGCTTATGGAGGGTGGCCACTCTACACATGATAGAGAATCCAAAATACTACAAAAATTGAGACCTGAGACAGAAAGGCATGTGAAGCTCAAAGTGAGAGTTCAGGCAAAAGAGTACATGGAGCTGCACATGTTGCGTCAACCAACACAATGCCCAACTTATGGGAAAAGACATATGCCCAGCTAAGACAGAGTCCCGCATATGAAAAAGATGCAAGAAACGCAATGGATTACATCACTTTGCAAGAGTTTGCAAGCACCAACAGCATGCACAACATGGAAAAGAGGGCGATGACAGCACTACTAGCTCAGGTAAACTCTTTATAGGAGCAATGGACAATGTTGCAGCAAAAGATGATTGGACCGTCAATTAAAAGCAAGTGGGTCCTTTATTAATTTTAAGTTGGACACTGGTGCACAAGCTATTAGCACTAAAAGAGAAACCACAGAGATTGTAGGGTAAATGGGTAAAACTCAGGACTTAAAGCAGAGAGCTTATCCTCACAAAAGGCACATGTGAACTAAACGTATGGGTAAATAACAAATTAGAAAAGATACAGTTTGTAATAGTATGAGGGTTTAAAGTGTGTCAAGCACTTGATCTCATCAAGAAGGTGAAGGGAACCAAAACAATTGAGGAAGAGTTTGAGGATGTCTTCCAGGGGACAGGAAGCTCTCAACAGAACAGAGCTGAAAGATCCCCAACTGCACCACAATTCATGCCCCCTAGGAAAGTTCCCTTTGCCCTTAGGCAGAAGCTAAAAGAGGAGTTGGATAGGCTCATTCCATTGGGAATCATAGAGCAAGCAGAAGAACCAGCATAGTAGGTACACTCATTGGTTATTGTTGAAAAGGAAGGCGGAACCCTTCACTTATGCATAGAGCCAAAAGAATTAAATCAATTTGTAAAAAGAGAACATTTTCCACTACGTACAAGGGGAGATATTTTGGGGGAATTGGCCAATGCCAAATATTTTTCTACACTTGCTGCTTTCTAAGGGTTCAGGCAGGGGGCCTTAGAAAAAGAAAACACACATTCATTCACACTCAGCACCTCTTTCAAGAGACATTAGACTGCCATTTGGATTATATTCAGCACCCAAGGTGTTTCACTGGCAAATACAACAAAGTTTTGATGGTATAGAGGTACTAAGGTTTACATTTTCATCTGGGAAAATACAGTAGAAGAGCATGACCAGAAGCTCCAAGCAAATTTGGAAAGAACCAGAGCTGCTGGGCTAAAACTAAACAAACAAATGTAAATGTAATAGAAATAGCATACGTATGGGAGAAAGTAATACAGCCAGGTGTACAAGTAAATCACAGTAAAGTTAAGGCCATCACCAGCATGCCTGCTCCAACAGACAAGGAAGGATACAAAGATTATTTGGACTAGTCAACTATGTAGGGAAATTTGTGATTAATCTGGCTGCCCAAACCAGCGACTCAACAGTGCTACTGAGCAAAGACGTCCAATAGATGTGGGATGGAAATCTTTTAAAGAGTTTGAGAAACTGAAGGAGTTAATTAAAGAGGCACCAGTCCTGAGGTACTATGACAATAAGCACAAAACTAAGTTGTCCATGGATGCCTTGTTGGAGAGTATTGGCGCTTATAGCAGTGTGATCAAAACTGGAGATCATAGGCACTCACAAAAACTGAGCATCAATACACTCAGACAGAGAGAGAGAGAGAGAGAGCACCACTTTGGCTTTAGTCCCTGGGTGTAAAAAGTGTAATGTATTTTTTTAGTGTGAGAGCAGTGTTAGCTGAAACTGACCATAAACCACCTACTGCCATTGCCAAAAGGGGCCGGCATTCACTCCACCCCACCCCAAGAACACAGATATTAATTTTTTCTGCTATAAATGAATGATCTGCAAATTGAGTACAAGCCGGAGAGAGATTTGGTGTGTGCAGATACTTTCTCTAGAGCATTTGACAGAAGTGCAGTGGAGCAAAGTCCAGAGCTAGATTTTGTACATATCAGTCTGATCAAAAAACCTGTCCAGACTCAAGTGAAATGTGGACTGTGATTTCCAAAGCTACTGCTCAGGATGAGACCCTGGAGAAAGTGATTAAGGCTATTAGCACAAAGGGGCCTGGACAGCATCTTTCCAGCCCACATTATTAATTTCAGTAGGAGCTCTCAGTACAAGATGGGATTTTCTTTAAAGGCACCAGGATGGTGATTCCTAAAGTGTTACAGAAAAATGTTAGAAAGAATACAAGAGGGTCATTTAGGGATTGAAAAATCAAAGAGACGGGCCAGAGACATTTTATACTGGCCCCAAATGAACAGCCATATTGAAGAAGCTGTTAAGGTTTGTCACATGTGCCAAAAATATAGGCCAAGTGAAGTGAAAGGGCCCAGGTTGGTGGCACAGGAAAAATTGCACCCCCCCCCCTGCACCAAACTAGGGCATATATTTGTTTCAACTGGCCAGAAAATACTATGGACAAATAGACTATTATTCTCACCGCCCTGAGATAGCTTTACTAGAACTTATGACAGATAAACAGGTGACGGTGCATATCAAATCTATTTTTGCTAGACAAGGTATATCTGACATAGTGGTGTCTGACAATGGGTCACAGCAGTTTGCAGTAAAGTACAGTTTTAGATATGTAATCACACCCTCAATCCAATTGATTGGTGGAAAACGCTGTCAGACTAATAAAGCACCCACTAAAAAAGTCAGAGTCAGACTCTGATCCATGTTTAGCACTGTTAAATTACAGAACAGCATCAACGAAGCATTCGTTGTCATCTGTTGACATGTTGTTAAACTGAAAAACTGAAAACAAGAGTGCCTGCACTGTTAGAAATGGATGTCAGTCACTGGGGACTTGCTGATGCATAAAGAGACATGTACGACAAAACAAAAAAAAATCAACATGATTTGGGATCCTGGGGGCTGCCACCACTTCATGAAAATGACACTGTGTGTCTCTATGAGGGGAAACAATGGTCACATACAGCAGGGGTTTCACAAGAAGTTGTCCTGCAGTCATGTGAAATTGTCACCCCAAGTGGATACATACTATGGAGGAATATGTGACACCTTTTCCAAATCTCAGAAGGGAGGGACAGTGAGTCAGCCAGTTTGCACAAGAGGGGCTTGGGCAGGCAATGGCCTCAGCAGGTTGAGATAAGGGAGCCACAGAACATGGAGCAACCAGAACCAGTGGACTTGCCTTATCCTGACAGCAGTAGTGTTGATGTTCCAAGGGAGACCTGCAGGTCCAAGTGACAGTAAAGGACACTTAAAAGACTAACAGAACACTGAGTAAGTTTAGTTATGAGGTTGTTATAAGTGTAAGCAGAGTCAGGATGAGCTCTATCCTGACATCTGGTGGTGAATTATGGCGAGTGTGGAAAAGAACTTTAGGGGCTGATCTTGTTTGCATAGGCACACCCACCCCGCCTAGCATGAGCCCACGGCAGCCCAAAATGGTCACTTTGGCAGCTGTAGGATCCCTAGTTTCTCTATTATTGGGGCAGGAGGAATAAAGTGTTGTTACCCTGATTATGTGAATCAAGGACAATGAAACTGTTTTATGACAGAGGGTCTCACCATCACCTAAGTAGCACTCGCTAGACAAGGGACATGGGTTCCAAAACCCAGTGAATTGAGAGAGGTTGGGGGAATGTATGTGCACCTGATAGTATGGGTGCTTTTTGAGAGCCTGGAACACCAATTGCACTACCTCCTCTCTCCACTGTTGACTAGCAGAGCTAATTTTGCTTCTATTAGGAATCTAGCTAGCGGTTGCTGAGCTGAATTCACTTTGGGCCAATGGTGCACTTGCACTGGGGCTCCCCTACTACAAGCTGAAATTGCTGAGCTGAGATCAGAGTGCTGTGTTAACTAGTGGGAGAGCCTGAAGCTATATTGCTAAGCAGCTGGTAGAGCAGAGCCATTTGTGGGGATGGCTGCAGCAGAACTCCATGGAGAGGCATGGCAGTCGGCCTCGGACCATGAAAGGTGCCCCTTAACACCCTGTCTGCCCCCCCCAATTTCCACCCAGGCTGGGGGGGTGGTAAAACTCTGCAGATAAATTTTTGAACTCTGGGGCGGCACTGACCAGGGACAGAGACTTTTGGGTTGTTGGACTTTGGGGTGATTGGACTTAAGACCCTGAGGGGAACACTGCCAAACTTACTTGGAGGTGGGTCTTTTGCTCATGGTTTGTGTTATGAATCCTGTTTGTGGTGTTTCCCCAACATAATGCTGCATTGTTTCCCTCCTTTATTAAAAGGCTTTTGCCACACTCAGATTCCGTGCTTGCGAGAGGGGAAGTATTGCCTCCTAGAGGCGCCCGGGGGGTGGTATGTAATTGTCCCAGGTTACTGGGTGGGGTCTCGAGCTGGTTTTGCATTGCGTTATTGAAAAGGAACCCTTAGATACTGAACCCGGCCCTTGCTGCTGCCAACTCAGAGGGGCAGAAGGATTACATAAGTATTTGTAATTGTGTGTTAATATTGGGTTTTTAAGTGTTAGTGTTATTAAGTTTTGGCTTGGAAGGAAAGACGTGGTATTAATTTGGGGACTGTGTCTTTGAGGGCTGAGCTTCCCAAACTGATAGTCTGGGTGGGGTGTGGTGAAGCTCTTGGTGTTACGCATAGCCGGTTGGAACCAGACTCTGAATAAAGCAGAGCTCTTGAAAGCACCTTAAGCGCTGAGTGATCATTGAACACGACACCTCACAATCTGAGCAGTGCTATGAACCCTGCAACCATTTCTCTTCATACTGAGACAGTGGGGGTTATTCAAATACTGTGGTTGAGAGGCGAGAGGAACTAGGTACCCATCCCATTTTTGTATGCAGAGTGTGTTTGTCACTTTCCCCAGATGGCACGGAGCGGGCCGGGGGGAGTCCTTCAGTTTGAACAACAGGTCTTTGGATTGTACTGTCAATTCCGTCTCTCCCCCAGATGCCCCAATGGGAATCAAGGAGGTATTTCCTCCTCTGAGGGAGCTTTTAATTTCTTTCTATTTGTGGAGTGGTTTCCCTTGATCTAGTGTGTAACAGGCTCCCAGCTCTCCTGTGTATTGCAGTCCGTTTCTCCAGGGTCAATAATGTCCAACCATATAGTATATTGTATTCTAGGTCTGATTCTGATCTAATGTGCACCAGCTCAAACCCACTGACATCAACAGGTGTAAAAGCAGAGGAAGAGAGATCATAACCAGGCCAACTGAAATGACAACATATCTCTGAAAAACACTTCTTGTGCTGAGAGTCTTTTCAGTAGTACACTAATACAAACACCGAACTCAACCAAAGACAAAAAAGAAATTCAATAATAATCCAAACATGGTTTCCCATTTGATGGAAGCATTTTCATAATGATTTAGACTTCATCTGGGCACTGGCAATCTGTTATGACTAGCAACTCAAATCCAAGCAATGGATTTATATTTCAAAAATAATTAAAGCAAAACAAATAATCACATGAATTGTATTATTTTTCAAAATATGTGATTCTTGGTAATTTGTGGTTTTCACTCCCTGGTGCAAAAATTATGTGGTGCCTTTAAAATTTTCAGGCTTAGGCTGTTTTATGAAGAAATAGACACTGATCACAGTATGTTGCACTGATTGATAGAAATGAAATATTAGTTTCTGTGGACAAATATACTTCAAGTTCAAGCCTCAAATGCAACTGCCTATAGCCTACAATTTGAATTCTTGACCTAATATACAGGGTAGTTTGCACATCACTCAAAACACAAGTTAACTTTTCCCCTCCTTCTATAGGTGATACAGAAATGACCTTTCTCCTTCCATCACCATCTCCTCTAAAAACATTACATTATACTTACAACATTTATTTATTTTTGGCTGCAAGCCGGAAAAAAAATTCCTTTTCAAGTGTTCCCCTCCCTGTGAATTTGATTACGTTGTAATAGTTCTTAATCGACCTCAGGTCTGTTTGCCTTCTGGGGTGAAATGATGTTTTGGAAGGTCTATATGGCAGAGTGGAGGTGGGGACCACCAGGAGACTATGATATAGTACTTTTCTTTTTAATTTTACTGTCACAGGGAAAAAAACCTGTAAACAGAGCTGGCTTTGTACATCTGCACAACACATGGTCACCCAGGTTGCCTCCTGTCATGAGGTAATTGTGCAGAACACTGTGAAACGATCGGTCACACAGGGAAAACAGCAAAAACATTACCCCTATCCAGGACAATTAAAACTTGACTGACAGGGAACAGTGAGTAACTGGAAAGGCTGAGATTGACGGGGGGGGAGGGGGCAGGATTGAGACCCTCTATGCCCAATATTTTCATTAATGAGCTACTGTAATTTCCACACTTGTGGGCCACACCAAAACTGAAAAGTTGGAAAGCACACAGGACAACAGATCCAACCAACAAAGCCACCTGTAGAGATTAGAACCTATGGATAAAATAGGCTAAAGTACAGTTTAAGCTGCTCCCAATGCTTTGCAAACTGCAGAGGCAGGACTCTGGCTGTTAAATCTCCTGGCTCTCCACCATTCTTGGCTCTGGCTTCAAGAACCACTGCTCCTCTAGCACTCTGCCTCACCAGTAAAGTCAATGGAAAAGCTCCCATTGACTTCCCTGGGCTTTGGACCAGATGGTGAAACAGGTAGCTATTGTATCTCATTCCCTGCTGAGTGGTCTGATTTCCTGAGGTTCCTAGGTAGGACACAGGAGCCATTCCAGCTGGGCTGGCAAGAGGCAGACGTGGCCAGTGAGTCATTTCACTACCTTCTAACATTTGTATTTGTAAAACAAAATTATTCAAACATTCACTCCCCTTGCCCGCATTAGGCACAATTAGGCCTGACATTTCCACTGGTGTATGTGGGAGATGAAGGAGGCATGCAAAGGAAGCTCCCCACCTTACCTGTGTGGCCCATGACAGCGTCTGTCAGAAATGCAGGGAACTGCTCCCTCAGGAAAACATCCTCAGGAGTGCACATCCCTGTAAAGAAGGCAGGAAGGCGTTGAGGCTATGGCCACACCTCTTTTACAGCCTGAACACTTTTCCTTGCCCCCCCCCTTCTCCATGTACCGCAAAGCTCAGGGGACAATTATGCCCCAGGCACCCTGAGCTGTCTTGAGTGGTATGGCTCAGCACAAACCCCTATGCACATATGTACCTAAATGGTCCTTTGAGTATGCTTTTCTCTTTCTAGCTCAGCCTGTTCCTTTCTTTCCTGTCTGTGGTTCCCCCACCCCCTTCTCATTGTTTCTAACATTTGATATTGTCCTTCCCTTCTCCAACCCAGACAAACAATCTTCCTCTTCACATGCCTCTTCTTCCTGAGGGAACTCCATGGTCATTCTCCTCTATTTTGTTCTATGGCAGGCTGTGAATTCATACCATTCTGGAACCCTGACTGCTGACACTTTCACTGTAATGCAGAGAGCAGGACATGACTCAACTCAAACTGAGGGCAACTTGTTGACAAACTGGATGGACTTCAGAGGAAAAAAGAAGTGATTAAAGGACTGGGGATGGGGAATGAGGAAAAATGAAAGGAATGGAATATGTATAGCTTGGTTGAAAGATGACTAAGCATGATATAAGTATTAGAAGGGTGTAAACACCAAAGAGGCAAATGAATTTTTAGGGAATGACGAGGGAGTACAAATAGCAGTTTTGGGATGAAAATGAGAAAAAGGCTTTTGGAAAATATTTGCTAGTAGTGAGATCTATTATATTGTAGCGTAGGATTACAAGGAAAGTGGTGGAAATCCCATTGCTTGAGTTTTTTAAAGTAGACTGGACAAAACCTTTAAGAATACACTGTAGGGAACAATCCTACACTGATAAGAGGATAAAAAAGATTATCTAATAGTAACTCTTTCTGTCTTTATGTGATGACCCTATACTAAGGTTTACTGAGCTGCTAGCTAGTCATCAGTAAAATAAATTATATCTATCTATAGCTCCATCCTTATGGTATGCCACACAGCCCCGTACTGCCTTACTTTGAGCTCTGTCTAGTATATATATACACAATAGACATTTTGTTTATAGCAGAAATGTCATTCTCAATTCACGGACTACAATTCATGGCCACAACAACATGGCAATCCTCAATTCACTATGTTTTGCTGATTTACTGAAGGGTTCCCTAAACAGTGGGTATCTTAAATGCCATATGGCAACAACACCTCAGCACTGCACAGTGAAGTGAATTCATTCTGATGTTTTGGCATGAACTCTGACTTTCCTGGTTTGGGAGAGTTTAAATCAGACCTTCAATGCTATTTGAAGATCATTTATTTTTCTTTTTAATTCTTATCCCAATACTATGCCAATTACACAAAGAGCAAAACACAGTATTTGTAAATAGAAAAAAATATGAAAAATCATAACCAACCATTTTTGAAGTATTTAATGCAAAGAGATTACTTAATGCCATGCTAAAAAAAAAAAACCATGTGATTAACAGGAAATACAGTTACAGAAATATTTATCTGTGAAACACTACATTTCTAAAATATGCCCTTCCAAATTGCTTATGTTATATAATTAAGAGTAGAACTGGACGAAGAACTGATTTTGCAGTTTGCTGGCAGTTTCAAAAATATTCAGAATCCAAAAGTTGTGACATTTTTCAGTGAATTGAAAAAAAAATCCATTTTGGGTTGAACAAAACATGTTTTGCTCAACTGGAAACAGAGTCTTCCAGGTGGCAATGGCAGAGGCCTCCCTTATAACCTTAATGCCAGTGGTTACAGCACTCACCTGTGATGTGGGAGACTCCAAATCAACTTTCCTCTCTGCCAGATAGGGAGAAAGGATTTAAACTTGGGTCTCCCACACGGTAGGAGTGTGCTGTAGCCACTTAGCTGTGGGATGTTGAGGGACAGGTCTCTCTCAATAGATCCTGTTGAAGCTGTCCCACTCTGTATGAATAGTTACAGCAGCATTCGAGCAACGACTTGAACTTGGGCCTTCAATGTCATAGGTGAATGCCCTACACTCACCAGGCAATAGAGTCATTTATTCTCTTTGCCTGGCCCAATGACTATTCACAGTCATGATGAATGACTAAGATTTTGGAGGGAGGGCAATTCAAAGTCCCCCAAAATTATTTTGACCGAAACTCTTTGGTGAATTCATGTCAAACTCACAAATAGTTTCAGATTGACTGAAATTGCATTTTCAATTAATAAACTGTTTGTCCATAAAATTTCACCCAGTTCTGATGCAGACATATTATATAAATAAATAAAAGACACACATGTATGGCCGCATTTTCAGCTGGTCTTCATCAATGCACCAGCAAATTGTTACAATAGGACTTCCTCCTAACCATAAAGAAAGGGAGGTACTTGCAGTGGTCCCAGGTTGAGAACACATGATCTAGTCTGACATGCATAACACAGGTCATAGAATTTCATACAGTAATTCCTAGGATAAGGTGGGAGCACAAGTACCTGATTTGCACATGCTAATACCAATTTGCACCCACAGACAGGGTTTTGTACATGCAAATACAAGCACCTGAGACATGCTGAATATCAGGGACCAAACTCACTCAGTGGACTTCCACTGAGTCTGGCAAATTCATACCAGCCTATTGGTGGTATTGCTGATTTCATCAGTCTTCTGGTCAATGAACCAATTACATGTTGTCTAGTGGTCAAGCTGGAAGACAGGAAAGTATTTGATTCAATACTAGTTGAGCCACTGACTCATGATGTTACCCACCAAGTAAGTCATTTGACCTTCCTGTAGTTCAGTTAATCCAGCTGGAAAATTGCACGGGAAGAGGGGAAAAGCAGGATTCTCACTGAAAACCACAGACTGAATCTGAGCTGAGTTAAAACACAAAAGGCAATATCAGAATGTGAGTCATAATCGGAACCTCCCTGGCCTTTTCCATCCAGAACGTCTGGTAGTATCATCATTATCATAACAGCAAAGCATTTACTTTAAGTCTCGCTTCAGGCTCCATGACCAAAAAGGAAACACTGATCACTTGTGCCAGGCACACTCAGCTCCTGAATAGATTGAAGGACTACCTGAATGGATTTAATAACTTTGGACTTCTCTATGCGGCTTGAATTTAAAGTGCATAAATAACCAAAGTGAAAACTGGAACAGAGAAGGATTTATAGTACTAATATTTTTTTTTAAATTTCTGATGGGAAAATGGAAAAAGTAGGAGCTTAAAAATACCTTTTTTTCCTTGTGTTATGCTTTCTGTCAAATTTTGCACTATAGAGACCTAAAGAACATTGTTTGGCAAATCACCAAACTAAATACAACTTGGTGTAAGTTCCTAATAATGGAAATAAAGTTGTGGTGAGAAAGTGTCTTGAGCAGTTTTTGTTGACAGAAGGTCCCTGAATCAGCTGCAAAAACAATTTCTTTTTCAGAATGTCTTCCTTATTCTGAAAATATAAATAGCTCTAATTAAAGCCTCTCTTACTATACGGATAGTAAGTAGAGTTAAAAAGGGTTGGTTTTGGCCTGTACTACCCAAAAGTTGCAAAACAATATATCTCTGTCTCTATCCATAAGGGAACCCTGAAATTCAAAGGGGTTTGGCTTTGAGGGCTTGGATATGTCTAACGTACCTATATTTAGGTGTGATATCTATACTGCAACCATGAATTACAATCCCTTTGAATTTTGGAAGGGTTTGGATTGAAACCTATTTCTAAGGGCCAGATTCAGGCATATTTAATTGCATTCAATAGTACTCCATGAATGGTACCATGGATGTGAATGGGACCATACATGGGCTAAGGTGTTGCTCAATATAATCGTACTTTTCTACATCTCAGGGGTGTTGTCATGATCAATACATTAAAAATTGTGAGGCGCTCAGATACTATGGTGATGATGGCCAGATAAGTATCTAAGATAGATCGAATGTGAGTAAGGTTGTTAAAATCTGGCCTTATATCATTTAGATTCTGAGTTGGATCCAAAATTAGAATGGAACCAAGTTCTGGTCCTACTTTGGATGCAGCCAAAATCTTGTGAAATAAGTGAGACTTGTGAGATTTTGACTCAAAATTTCCTGAAAACAGCTGATCAATGTTGTAACCATTGTAGTGATGCCCTGCCAATAGTTTATCAAGGAGCCAGCATAAAAAAAAAAATAAAAAAATCTTTAGCTCATTACAAATGAGTGTGCGTGACCACACAAAGAAATTCACTCCTGTGCAAAGCGACAACATAAGGGCTTATGCAAATTCACCCATGGCAGGCTCTATATAAAGGGCTGCAGTTTGCCGTAGAGATGAGTGAATGAGGACTCTATGTTCTCATATAAGTAAAATTGCTTTCTTGTAAGCATAACAAAGGTGGATGGGGTCAGCACCACTTGGCAAAACAAGCACAGGAAGTGCACTTGGTAAGGTTTATACCTTGTCTTGAGAAGAGATTCTCAGCACCAGTGGTGCAAGTTACCGGTATGCTGCGCACAGGCGACTCATGGGAGGGACACAAAGGGGGGGCACCAGGTAAAGGGGGGCATGTGACCTCCATACGTGACCCCCCCATGTGACTCCTCCCCATCCCGCCCCCAGCCCAGGAGGCCCCATGCCAGCAGCTCCTCCGGTGAGGCTGTACCGCCTCCAGCCCCACCCCCAGCCCTTCCATGCAGCTGCGTCTCCTCTCTCCTATCTGGGGTCTGTACCACCCTGCTGGAGGACAGGGCTGGGGGCGGTACCGGTACAGCCGCACTGGAGGAGCTGCA
Source organism: Terrapene triunguis (assembly GCF_002925995.2). Taxonomy (NCBI): domain Eukaryota; kingdom Metazoa; phylum Chordata; order Testudines; family Emydidae; genus Terrapene; species Terrapene triunguis. Next base: position 2,163,155 of record NW_020664530.1, on the reverse strand, counting down.
GCGCATGACGCTAGCTTCTGGGAGCCACAGCCCCACACCTTCAGCTCCTCCGGCGCGGCTGTCCTGCCCCCAGCCCTGTCCTCCAGCGGGACTGTACAGACCCCAGACAGGAGACGCAGCTGCATGGAAGGGCTGGGGGCGGGGCTGGGGCAGTACAGCCATGCCGGAGGAGCTGCTGGCATGGGACCACCTGGTGGCCCCATATTCTGCTCCTGTGTCTTTCTGGTACAGCGTACCGGCAATAAATATTTTAATGGTATGGCGTACCTGACCGTACCACCCTACTTGTACCGCTGTTCAGCACAGTGATAACAGCACAATACAGATGAGTGGGAATGGAGACACTTGAGTAGGTAAGAGGGATTTGTACATCAGGAATATTATACTAACACATATAAAGATATATACCATGTGGTGCAATCTTGTACATTCCAAAGGCAAAATGCTGTGTTGTCTGGAAAAGCTTTTATAAGCCCCAGAGAAGTCACCTCTGACATGGAGTGGAGATATCAAGAGTGGAGATAGACTCCATTAATGTCATGCAAAACCCCCATCAACTTTCCCTTCAATTTGGTGGTAGAATTTTGCCCAGGGGAAAAGGCAGATAGGAAGGCAGAGCTGCTCAAAGCGTCCTTTGCGTTAATCGTCTCACAAAAAATAAGACGTGACCGGACTATTAGCAAAGTTACTATAGACAATAAAGGGGAAGGGATGAAGATCGGGATCAGGGATGCAGGTCAGAGAACTTCTGAACAATTTGAATGAATTCAAATTAGCAGGGCTGCATGCTATTCACCCAAGGGTACTGAAGGAATTAGCTGAAGAAATCTTGGAGTCCTTGGCAATAATATTTGCAAACTCATGGATGACAGGAGAGGTCCTGGACGATTGGAGATGGGCTAACATAATGCCTATCTTGAAAAGGGGGAAAAAGGAGGAGCCTGGGAACTATAGACCAATTAAGCTGATTTTGATACCTGGGAAGCTACTAGATCAGTGTATAAAACATTCAATTTGCAAATACCTGGAGGATGAAGGGGTAATACTAGCAGCCAGCATGGATTTACCAAGAACAAATCATGCCAAGTCAGCTTGATTTCCTTCTTTGACAGAATAACAGGTTTGGTGGGTGAGGGGAATGCAGTGGACATAATATACCTGGACTTCAGCAAGGCTTTTGACAGAATCCCACATGACATTCTGATAAATACGCTGGAGAAATACAGGTTTGGAAGAACTACCATTAAGTGGATACATAATTGGTTAAACAACCACAAACAAAGAGTCACTATTAATGGAATGGTGTCAGATTGGGGAGGGGGGATCTTAAGTGGGGTTCCACAGGGATCTGTTCTGGGTCCAATGTTGTTTAACATCTTTATTAATGACTGGATGTAGGAATAGAGAGCTTGCTGATCAAATATGTAGATGACACAAAGCTAAGGGGGGAGAGAGGGTTGCCAACACTGTGAAGAATAGAGCTAAACTTCAGAGGGATCTTGATAAATTGGAGAACTGGGCTATAGACAACAAAATGAAACTCAAAAAAGACAAATGTAAGATGCTACACTTAAAGAAGAAGAAAAATCAAATGCACAAATACAGACTGGGGGATAACTGGCTTGGCAAGAGCACTGCTGAGAAGGATCTGAGAGAAGTGGTGGATCACAACCTCAACATGACTCAGCAATATAATGCTGTTGCAAAAAAACTAAATACAATTTTAGGTTGCTTTAACAGAGGCATATCATGTAAATCATGGGAGAGGATAGTACCGCTCTACTCAGTGCTGGTTAGGCCCCAGCTGGAGTAGTGTGTCCAATTTTGGTCACCAATGTATAGAAAGGATGTAGAGAAACTGGAAACGATCCAGAGGCAAGCGACAAAGATGATCAAAGGGATAGAATGTAAGCCATATGAGCAAAGGCTGAAGGAACTGAATACGTAAGAGAGAACATGATAGTGGTCTTCAAATACTTGAAAAGCTGCCATAAAAAATATGATGAAAAGTTGTTCTCTCTTGCCACGGAGGGCAGGACAAGAGACAATGGGTTCAAACTACAGCATAGCAGATTTAGATTAAATCTCAGGAAAAACTTTCTACCTGTAAGAACAGTAGGACAATGGAACAGCAGGGCCGGCTCCAGCATTATTGCCGCCTCCAGCAAAAAAAAAGAAAAAAAAAAGCCGCGATCAGCGGCGGCAGTTCAGCGGCAGGTCCTTCACTCCTAGAGGGAGTGAGGGACCTGCCGCCCCCGAATTGCCGCAGGTGCCGCCCCTCTCCCTTGGCAGCCCCAAACACCTGCTTGTTAAGCTGGTGCCTGGAGCCGGCCCTGTGGAACAGACTGCCTAAGGCGGTTGTGGAAGCTCCTTCACTGGAGGTTTTCAAAAAGAGGCTGGATAGCCATCTGTCTTGGATGGTTTAGACAGAACAAATCCTGCCTCATGGCAGGGGGTTAGACCAGATGACCCTCGCAGTCCCTTCTAACCCTATTATTATATGATTCTACCCAAGGCCGCTGATGGGGGAGTGGAGAGGGAAGCAAAGGGGGTAATTGCCCAGGGGCCTGGGAGATTTAAAAGGGCCTGGGGGCCCCGGCTGCCCCCACTGCAATAGCAGTGGAAGCAGCCAGGAGCCCCAGGCCCTTTTAAATTGCCAAGGTGCTGCAGGGCTCCTAGGCATGTGGGGGTGGTACATAGGCCAAATTTCTAATCTGCTGGGGGGGTGCTCCCTCTGGCTCTGCCCAGGCCCCGCCCCCACTCCACCCCTTCCCCCAAGCCCACCCCCGCCCTGCTTCTTCCCACCCTCACTCCACCCCTGCTCTGCTCCTGCCCCACCTCTTCCCAACCCCGCCCTGTGCCTTCCCTGCCCAGTTCTGTCCCCTTCCCCAGAACGCTGTGCCCTTGCTCTCCCTCCCAGCGCCTGCAAACGCCATGAAACAGCTGATCCACAGGAGGTGCTGGAGGGAAGGGGAGGCACTGAACTGCGGGGCCTGCCAGCAGGCAAGAGGCACTGAAGGGAGGGGGAGGTGCTGATAGGGGGGCTGCCGGTGGGTGCTCAGCACCCACCATTTTTTTCCCATGGGTGCTTCAGCCCCAGAGCACCCATGGAGTCAGCATCTCTGCTGGTGGCGGCAAAGGCAGCCGGGCAGGCACGTGGAAGCCCAGGCCGTGCCAAAAAAGCGCATCCAGCCAGTGCAGGGGCAGCACCGCCCAAATGTCAGGCGGACCGTGTCTGCACAGGCGCGGCTTGTGCGTGCATGCACCAGCCGCCGTATGTGGTCCAGCTCCATGCCCATGTGGTGACGCCATGCTGGGCCAGCAGCAGCATGGGGCCCGGCTCCAGCCCGCCCTGCACGGGCTTTCTTGGGGGCCCACTGACTGTTCTGCCCTGGGGCCCGGAATTGCTGTCAGCGGGCCTGATTCTATCCTGCAGGCTCCCATGAATCAACCAAAATCAATTAATTTTGTCAGAAAAATGTCACATCAAGAATGGCAAAAATATGGTGAGATCACTCTTGAGATTTCAGTGCAATCAAATCTGAATCCAAACATTAGCCTGATTTGGGTTCAGATCTAAACTTAATCAAGGATCTGGAGCAAACATCAAGTCTTTGGTTCTCATATTAATCAGAACAAGAATGCTAGATATGAAATACCTTGAACTTTGGAGATCTTAACTGAATCAGAGTATTTGAACCCCTTGAACTTTGAGACAGTTTGGATGTAGATTTGGGGCTTGTCTACATGGTGTATAGTCCACACTCAAGGATGTAAATTCTAGTGTGCACTAGAATGTTGCACATTAAGTGGTGAGTGTGGACACTGCTGTTATGCATTAAAAGTTCCCTAGTGGACATCAATGTAAACCCTTTGCACACCAGACTACATTAACATGCACAAGGGAACTTTTAGTGCATAATAGCAGTGTCCACACTCACCACTTAATGCGCAACATTCTAGTGCACACTAGAATTTACACCCCTTGACTGTGGGCTATACACATGGGCCAGTTAGTGTGTAACATTCTAGTACACACTAGAATTAGTCCTCTAGTGTGGACTAATGCACTGTGTAGATAAGTCCTTGAATATGAGGTGTGAACTTCACAGCTGGGCTCCATCACTTATATAACATGATTATATGATTATAGTTTGAAATGTTTCGTTTTCAGTCTTTGTAAAGGCTGGGTGTTTTTAAACTTCCCTTTACATTTTTTTTCTGTACAGAAAAAAAAAATCCACAATGATTGTGTATCGTCTCTGCACAGGATACTGTATGAAGGGGAATATTATTTCTTCATTACATGCTTCTCCTTTCACTTGTCTCCCACACCCTACGCTCCAGAGACTCATAAGAGCCATTCAGGTCATAATAAGGTCATCCCTTTGAGCAATGAAGGATTTTGATCATAAAGTATGACTGAAACATGACCATGCTGCATGAATAATATGAATAATACATCACTAAGGTTTTGGAGCACCTTCTATTTCCCCCTAACAGTAATGCCATGAATTTACACTGTGTTAGGATGTTGCAAGAGTTACATGAAGAAGCAAAAGTAACTAACCCTTTTAAATGAGGATTCCAGGCAAGGAATTTTAAAAAGTGATTTGGGTGCCAAACTTGAGACATCTTAAAAGGGGTTGATTTTTAAGAAGCCCTGAGCGCTGTCTCTGAAAGACTCTGCTGCTACCCCAGTTTCCCTCCGTCCACAAAAAATAAATAAAACCACCACAACAGATGAAGTATAATTATTCTCCTTCTGGTTTAGTAACATAAAGCAACAGTTTAACTCAAAGCTAGAAATTCTAAGCCGTGTTGTACAGGCTCATCAGTCCATTATACCCTCCCTGGGCTCATTATTCTCGAAAGGTTTTGCTCACTGCAGGTGGCTTCACCCAGACATTTTTGCTAGGGAAAGCTTCTTCCCCAGTTCTCCCTGACCCTGGGTCCCCTTGGATCCTCTGCAGGAGCCTCCCCTCTGTATCCTTGTATCAGGACATCAGGCCCCAGCTCTCTAGCCAGGGCCACCCAGAGGATTCAGGGGGCCTGGGGCAAAGCAATTTCGGGGGCTCCTTCCATAAAAAAAAGTTGCAATACCATAGTAACATGTATTTGGAAATGTAAAAAATAACCAGTGAAATACATTCAAAAATTAATTTTTAATAATTTGAAAATACACGAAAGACATTATTTAAAAACATTAAATGCTTTAATGGTATGTATACATTTGCAATTACATAATGGGCTGTCGTTGGGTGATGGTTGGTGCCAATGGGCTGTCGCTGCTGTTGCCCAGGGCTTGGTGGGGAGCTGGGCTCTGGGTTGGGAGGTGCCTGGCTCAGAGCTGGGGGTCAGAGCTGTGGGGGGGGGGGGGGCGGGGGGGGGCCGGGTCAGAGGGGCTGGGCTCAGAGCTGGGGGTCAGGGCTGTGGGGGGGGGGTCGGGGAGGGTCCACCTCAGAGGGGCTTATCATGCTGCTTACTCCTGCCTCCCCCATCTCCCGGAGCCTCAGCGCGCCGCGTCCAGGAGCGGCCCTGGACAGCGCTGCAGCGGCGTGGCTCCACGGGACCTGAGCTCCCGCCGCTCGGCTCGGAGCCCTGCCCCCTTACCATGCTGCTCTGAGCAGGAGGAGCTCAGGCCACGCAGCTGCAGCGCTGTCCAGGGCCACTCCTGGATGCGGCATGCTGAGGCGCAGGGGGATGAGGGAAGGCGGAGGCGCGGGGAAGCCTCCCACATTCTCGTGGGGGCCCCTGCAGGGCCTGGGGCAAGTTGCCCCACTTGCCCCCCTCTGGGCGGCCCTGTCTCTAGGTCTCTCTGCTGGGCCCACTCTGAACCTCTTCTGAGCAATTTTCCACCACTGGAACAGTCTCCCTTTTACAGGAAGATCTCAGTCGGGCTACACACGTGATGCCTAGTGACCTGACCCAACCACTGGCCCACCCCTATCATCTGGCAGGCAGATAATTAGGCACAAGTGTGACTGAGCCCCACTCCCCTTAGTGCATGTCTACACTGCAGCTGGGAGCAAGCCTCATAGCCCGGATACACAGACTTAAGCTAGTGAGGCTAGTGTACTAAAAAGAGCAGAGTGGATGTTGGGGAATCAGGCTGGAGCTTGGGCTCTCAAGCCTAGGAGTCAGGTGGGCTTAAGAGCCTGACCTCCAGCCTGAGCTGCCAAAGTCCACACTGCTATTTTTAATGAGCTAGCTTGAGCCCCAGTAGCATGAGTCTGTATACTCAGGCTGTGAGGCCCACTCTCAGAGGTAGTGTAGATGTAGCCTTAAAAGGCAGCCTATTCTGAGACAGGCACAAAAAAACACTCAACCACTTTTGAAAATCTCAGCTCTCAGTTTCTACTGTAGTGGCCTCAAATGCAACATATATTATGTAGTTCGTTTACATATATAAGAGAGAGCTTTCCTTTAAGCACTCTTTGCCCTCCTCTCAAGAATAGAAGGGGTCCGGATGAGGGGGAAGATGAAAGCAGATGGAAGGTAAAAATGGATGGAGTCAAGTTTACATCATGGTCTATGTCTTAGACTTAGACCCAGATTCTGAGCTGCTGTAAATCAGCAAAGCTCCATTGAAGTATGCTGATGTACACCAGTGGAGAATCTAGCCCCTAGAATTTGAAGTGCTCATCTCACACAAATATATTGGTGCATTTAGAAATAGGCTGATCTTCCATATCAAACTACGGAGTTCAGTTCCTGTACAGATATGCAGTGGATGAAGAGCAGTTTCACAGATGAGAAGACCAATAGCATTCAAATAGCATTGCACTGTTAGTCTATCAGTACTAGAATGAAGTGCTGTATTCCACTTGGAAGTTGCAGTGGTGAGGTTGCCAGCTACTCTTCAGTGGCATAACACACACATTCTGTGCCATGATGATTCATGAAATATTGGCCCTTAAACCTGTCACTAGTCCAGAACTGAACATAGCCTGTGTTGCAGCACACAGTCTAATTTTTTTTTAAATAACGTTGGCTTGCAGGTTTGGAATGTTAGAAGTAGTCTCACATGTGGCATGATAAATCACAGAACTAAGCAATCCATTATGGAGCCAAGAAATAAGCTACATTTCTTTGCACCTCTGACAGCCTCACCTGTGCTTTGTTCTTTAATTTGTTACTGCCGGGACAACTTCTAACATTCCAAACCTCTGAGCATTTTCCAAGTTGCCGCCATTTTAAAATACAAACCAAAAAGTTGCCACAGGAATGTTTCCCTCTTTCCTCCCAGATTTGGAACATATCTTTCCCTTCCCCAGAATTACACTGTTCTGTGCTGCACATCACTGAGGATGATATCCGTGGGATCAGTTATGGAGGCCTGTGATAAAATGCAGTTAGCAGGCACCTTTGTTTGCCTTACTTGCACTTTTCCCATTAATCCATCTCCCCAAGACTCATTCTAACAAGCTAAATCTTTGAGCAACTTCAACCAGCCTTTGTCTTTTAACAACACATATAAATATATTTCCCTCTCATTTTTACTTTTTATCAATATAGAATTACCCTCCCCTGCAAAAACAAACAAACAAACAAACAAAAAACAAAAAAAAACCCTATAGCTTCGCCAAAGACCCAGGATGGGACATATTCAATTCTGAACCAGTGACAGATTGCAGGTCCAGTATCTCAAGACTCCGAAGGGCTAGAAGTAAGAATAATGGAAAGGGGAGATTCCTAGCTTACCACACATTTGTGTCTAGCCTTGAAAGGTCCCAGGACACCAGCCTGGAAACTTGTGACACTTTTATTCATAGAAAAGCTTATTCATCTTATGAGGTGTTTTTTAAAATGACTTTATTTATTCTTTGAAGGTTTTCTCCCCCTCAAGGATGGGTACTTATGGCACTAAGATAGCCTGCTGTAGCTTTTCAGAGAAAAGGATAACAGAAAAACTTGCAATAATGTTTTTTTTTAAAAACATTTATCAAACAGCTCTACATGTGGCATATATAGACTATGTGATGGTATGAGGGAGTATAAAAGCTACTCTTAGTACTCATTTGGGTTTGCCACTCACATGGATAGCGAAGTCATCCCAAGCCCATGCCAATAAAAGCTTTATAGCACAACACTGCTTATTCCTTATTTACAGGAGAGCTTCTCCCTTCCACTCAGACCAAACAAAGTGAAACCAAAATCCATCAGCAAATTACATTAATCGCTGAATGGCATTTTGCCTTAATCCATGGCTTTTAATTTTCCACATCCCCGTCCTTACACAAATCTTCCACTTCTACAGACCGTTCATTGTTTACATGATAAACATTTTCTCCACATTCCCCCTCTGGACTTGCATTGCACAAGCACAAGGGCTGCAGCATATCCCACTTCCTTACTGGCCCCTTGAAACCTCCTTGATGACAGCATTTGGTGACCACAACAGGCAATGAGTACTAATATTGCAGTACAGAGGATTTCCCCCCGTCAATGAGGCATGATGCTTAGTTTCTCCATCTGTTCTTCTCATTCCTGGAAACCTGCTGAAAAAAAAAAAGCCATCCTGGAGGTATGAAATATCGGAAACAGAGGCAGCATCCTTTCCTCTAAAGAAGTGACTGAAGAGGATGGGCCCCAATCCTAAAGTGGGCTGCAGCTGCTCCTTTTTTTGGACTTGTGGAGCAAAGTGGCCCTAAAGCTTTTGTAACGGATCACTGGAAGCTCACTGCAGTGTGGAGACTCCTGTGGAGGCACAGAGCCAACACAATGGCTCCAACACGACCTCCTTCCTGGCATAGGGACATGGCTATAAAAAGGGGGTGTGGGCAGAGTTTTCTTGTGCCACAGCAATCCTTGGCTCCCTTAGTAGCCTTGTGTGGACATTGTCAGCTGGTGAAAGCTTCAGGCTGCTCTAACTTACATTGGCCATTGTCCTGACACAGCCTCTTTTCCTGAATTGCACTGTGCATTTCTTGGCATAGCAAAGGATCAGGACTCAGGTTGAGCAATTTTTCTCATTTGACCTGGGATGTCTCCCACTGAGAGGTATTTCTTGCTTTGTAAAACATTTGAGTCAGCAGCCTCAGGAATCAGACATTCAACCTCACTGAGGTAGGATACCGCACTTTAGTGATTCAGTTTGGTGTGGAAAAATAATTAGCAGCAAGTCAGTTTTACGCTGGAGTATTACTAGAGTTCCACCAGCAATCACTCTCCCTAGCCCATCTTGCCTGCCCAGCCCAGGCTGCATTAACCTCATCAGCCTTACTATGGGTCTTCAACCAATGTGCTTCTGGCGTCACTTATATGCAACAATTGTAAAGGAGAAAGGAACCATTAAATCCCAACCCATACCTTAAATTTTGTTAGCATGATTCCAATGCTGAAATAAAATGGTTATCTAAAAGAGAGCGAGCTTTATACTTTATTCAGAATTTCCCAAATTTATTTGAACATTCTTCACAATTAACTAACTAATCTCAGATTCAGGGATATCATCTTCCACAACCTGGCCCAATACCTTTCTGTATGACCATGAGCCTTTTGTTACTGGGCTCAATCTATGGGATCCTGTGTGCTTGCAAGCCAGCTGGGTCTGGATAACGTGACAGGAAATCAAGGAACACAGGATTAGCAAAGGAATTTCTTAATCACAGAAACTTTACTCTTAAAAGGGCTTGAGAGTTACAGATCTCTGAAAAATAACAAAAGTCCTGAGACACCCACTCCCCAGTCTGATCTTACTCCTTCTGAGAGTCCAAGGTTTGTCAGCATTTTAGGTTGGGCAGAGTCCCTCCTGCCCTTCTTCTCTCTTGGATGCCCTGCTTACATGTGGTGATGATCAGCCACCTGCACAAAGCAGTGCCCCCTCATAAATAGAGTCTCTGTCTGCTTGCCGTGCACTCCACTGGGAAACACCAGCCCCTCCTATTCTTGTCCCACCTGTGGGCCACTGTGTAGAAAAAACATTGTTCCATGGGGATGAGCTGGTAGTTGAAAGACAATCAGAGTCTATGGCCCTAGACTGACAGCTCAGTAATAATCCTTCAATGAGATGTCAAGCACGTTCCTCCCGGGAAGGGCACTATATGCACTGCAATACAGTTAGCTGCCACAGGCAAGTCTAGACACATGTTCAGCACTAGTACAAGTATGTGTTTAGACACTGTTCAGCAGATAATACGAGATGGAATTGCTAATACACAAAAGGGACTTCAGAGTTTGCTACAGACATATCCCACTCTGTCACACCACCTATATTGAAATGCATGCCTCATAGCATATAAGATTACTTGCAAGATAATTAAAAACTCTTATTTTTTTAAGGGCATTACTGCAAAAATTAGACATGAATTAGCAATCTGAACAGTGCAATTGTGCCAGTGCAATTTGGGGAATTTCATATTTGGGGAGTGTATGTAATGACATCATGTCACAAGGCAAGAAGTTACTGTAGATGGGGTCGATTGTGCAAGGCATGGAGCAATCTGGCCACAAGGCAGCAAGGCACTTAAGCATGTGCATAACTTTGAGCATGTGAGTAGTCCCATGGGGTGAAATCCTGAGCCTACTGAAGTCAATGGGACTTTTGACATTGACTATATTTGAGCCAGGATTTTGCCCAGGCACCTTAATTGGATTTAATTTAAATTATGTGCTTAAAGTGAAGAACATACTTATGTGTTTTGCTGGATCAAGGACCAGAATGGTTAGCACTTTGCAGGGTCAAGTCCAAAGTCCCTATCTTCATGGCTTTGGTGTGTCAGCATCTGGAATATTATATTCATTTCTGGACACCTCATTTCCATTTAGTAAACTGAAGGGAGTTTAGAGAAGAGCAATGAAAATGAGCCGGAGGCTAGAGGAATGATTTAAGAGGAAATGACACATATAACCTAAAATTATTTGTCCTTTCTCAAAATTCAGAAAATTCTTGAGACAAATAGGTACATTTGCAAAACTCAGAATCAATTCACAAATGATTTGTTAACCCCTAGAACACACTTCCTCACAGGTGAGTCACTTGCCTTCTCTTTGCGTTAGTTTCCTCATCTATGTCATACCTAAATGGTGTTTATAAACTGCCATATACTTGCATTTTTTTATTAAGAAAAAAGAGTGATGGCTAGATTGTGGCAGCCTTCATGGAACTTGGAGGGAGGAGTTTGGAGGAGGCACCAGGAAGTCAGTTTGAGTGCACATGCCTTGAATGCTAGCTGTAGTTCCAGCATCTCTGTAAATATTCTCGTAATAAAGAGCCAGTTTAATTTTAGATATATAGAGTCATTTCACGTCATTACCCAGCTCATGGTACGCAAAACATGGATGGTGGTAGAAATCAGGTGCTCCTAACCCTGTGCTTAGTTCACTGGACAATGTTGATTTTGCGGTTCTCTTTCTCCTGACTCCATGCTGAAGATCTGCAAGAATCTTTGAAGGTTTACATTATTTCAGGATCGGCAACCTTTGGCACAGGGCTGGGCCGGTTTGTTTACCTGCCGCGTCTGCAGGTTCGGCCAATCGCGGCTCCCACTGGCCGCGGTTCGCCACTCCAGGCCAATGGGGGAGGCGGGAAGTGGCGGCCAGCACATCCCTTGGCCCACGCAGCTTCCCGCAGCCCCCATTGGCCTGGGACGGTGAACCGCGGCCAGAGGGAGCCGCGATCGGCCGAACCTGTGAATGCGGCAAGTAAACAAACTGGTCCAGCCCGCCAGGATGCTTACCCTGGCGGGCCACGTGCCAAAGGTTGCCGATTCCTGCATTATTTCTTGCCACAATTTTCATACTAAAGTTACCTGCTGAGTTTTGGTGCTTACCCACTCATGTCATGTAATAAATACATGTAATAGTAAAGCATGGTAAAAACTCTGTTATATTGGCAATGTAATATGTTATCATAGCTGACATTCCCAGAATTATTAACACTGTATCGCTAAAAAATCATGCTGGTAGTGGACTGTACAGCATTTATATTTAAAATAATTCAGTAAAATGTGAAACGGGTAGTTGCAGGTGGGAATTGCTTTTTCCAACCATTGGAAATTCCTAAATGGATTTCAGAAATAGATATTACCTGCATGTTCTATTCTATATCATTCTATTCTCTATAGGTTTTCATACCAACCTCATCGCCACAGTGTCTGAGCACCTTCAAATAGTGCATTAAGTAATGGGGCAAACATCTGTCATGACTGATTCATTCTCTCTCATCCACTCCTGAGGGGACAACTGTTTGCACACTTTCATGGTTTGTTGTTGTTGTTTGAATGTATATGCAAGGATGTATTTAATAGGCAGTATTTGAGTGTAGATCCTGATTAGGCTTAGGCAAGCATTTGAGTTCAAGGCCAAATTAAAGTTTAGACCCAAGAATTTGACTCTTCTCTCACCCTCACCCTCCAAGTTTAAAGGGGTCCCTATGCTGGTTCATCTCTGCTGATGTAAATCAAGAAGGATTACAGAGGTCTATTTCCCCTATGCTTAGGGCAGTGACTTTTTCATTGTTTCTGAAGTGGTGAGAAATAAATTTAACTGAAGAAAAAACTAAGGACTGCACTGTGAAATAATGCAGAAGCTTTATGCTGGCTACCAATGCAAGTATGCAGGAATGGCCTGAAGCCCAAGCCATATGGACTATTACTAGGGATCTCACAATTTGGAAAAGCTATACTGACTTACAGCTCATTAGCTCACCAATCTCTCCACTTTGGTAATAGAGCCAGTGGGAGATGCAGCTCACTGCCTAATCTCCACCACCCCTGGAAGGCCAAGTCAACTCAGTGCCCAAGTTCTACTCCAGCAGATTGCAGATCTACAAAGCCAGCTGGATTTCCTTGGGTGCAAAATAACAATGCTAAAAATGAAGGATTATAAACTTGAATTCTTTCTTTGCAGGCAGAAAAGTCTGTCAGGAAAAAAAAAACAAAAAACAAAACAGAAGCAGCCTGAGCCTATGCTTTTCTCTTGGTCAATTGTTACTCATATTTACCAACTTCCAAATTAGTCAAAAATGCCTTGTAAATTTCAGTTATTAACACACAAATCATAGTCGGACAGGACAAGAACATGGAAATCAAAACAAATGAGCAGAGGAGATGTGTGAGGGAGCTCAGAGCAAGGATGTTTATTATATTATCATTATTATTATGACTACACACACTTCTAAAGTGGCCATCACTAAATCATTTTGATAACCATACATAGATATTTATCTAATGCATATGATGTATCCTATTTGTATAGGAAATGGAATGGAATCCAGACTAGGATCCTACTTATCCTCCTCTAATTTAGATATGTGTTGCAACAACAAATATTTGATCCTTACTTTTTGGAAGATAATTCATAAACTGGATTTCATACAGTCCTCAAAATTTGTAGTATTTGGCCAAAATGCTCGAATTTGGGCATCTAAAATTAGGCTTCCGAATCCATGTTTAGATACTGAAAAAGACATGGCATGCTTTTCAGAAAGACTGAGTGCCTATATAACCCGTTGAAGTCAGTGAGATTGGCTGAGTGCTCAGAATCTTTGGAAACCAGGCCACTTTTATTTAAGCGCCTAAGTATGGACCTAAGAGAAGCCTAGCTTTATACACTCAACTTTGAAACTTCTGATCTTAAAAGAAAAAAAGAAAAAAAAGAACCCCCCCACCCATACTAATTCTTGGCATCAGCCCCCTTTTGTTCTTTTGCCATTGAAAAGCTCATTTAGCTTTGAGAGGCCCGTTATGCATTGTGAAATATTACCACAAGAATAACTCTGGGAGTGCTACAATACGTTTCCTTTTGGGTTTTGTACAAATAAATCAACCATATATCATAAAACACAACCTGTAATAACAATCACCAATATTTATCAAATTTCCGACTAGTTTGAAAACCTGCTCAAATACTTTATACCACCCACAAAAACATGTGTAATAAACCGCACTGCAACAAAAATCACATAGCACATAATTACTGGCATTATCATCTACCCCCTTTTTTTTTTTAAAAAAAATTTTTTGGTTTAAAAAAAAAAAAAAGGAACTTTGCAGTGGCACTTCCTAAGCTAATTTGTCAGGTGATTTTTAAAGAAAAAAATGCTATACATAGCTAAAAATGGAATGGGATTTTTTTAAATAGCTCATATGCTCTAATTCTAAATGAGTCATTGCTAATTAGTAGGATACATTTTACAGGGGATTTACAGAAGTATGGACCTAATCCTGTTCCCACTGAAGTCAATAGAGAAACTACCATTGACTTTAATAGGGCCAGGATTCAACCCTATTTACGTATGGGAGCCAAGGATGGAAAAACTTAGAGAGGTGTTAGTTGTTGAACAGATGTGTAAGAACCCTCCCAATTCCAATTTCCACAGAATTTGGCACATTTTATTGCTCTCATGGTTTTCACGTAGACCACGAGGCGTAAATTTGTAAATGGTCTAAACATACAAACACTACATCCTATGTTTGTGTTTGCACTATTGTAAACTCCTGCCTTCATATCTGTGGTGAACTCATTGTCATTGTCTGTGAGCTCATGTGAGTGTGCAGGAGATTGGTGTATCCAGGAGTGGGCCTAGTCGACACTGTGTGGGTGTTCTATTCTCAATAGGATTTGGACACATCACTCCCATTCAGAGTCACAGGAGTTGTATTTCTAGATTACTTGATCGGCTTTGAAAATAGAAAGCCTGTGTTCTAACCCTATCTTTACGACAGTGTGACCAGAGATGCGCAATACTTCTGAAAAACTAGGCCCTTAACCTCTTTGTGCCTGTTTCCCCTTCTGCAGAATGGAGACAACAGGAAAGATTAGACACGGATAGCATTGGTATGCAATATAAAATATATATGTACAATCTACAGGTGAATACACAGAGCTACAGGGGCACTGTGCCATTCAAGAGGGAGCGCCTAGAGACATTGTGCATGGGGCAGGCACAGTGCCTCTGGCAGTGCTAGGAAAATGCAACCCCTGCTACCTCCAACCTTTGAAGCCTGTTATGCCCATGGATTCCTTTGATTTAGGGGAAAGAGAGAAGATCAGGTTTCATGGGGAAAAAAAGTTTCTCTGTTTTCCTTACAAAATTGCCCTTAAGCATGTAAACGGAAATAAACTAATTATAGTTGAAAAGAGTAGGCAGCTGAGTTCCCTTCTGCAGCAAAAACAACAAGGAGTCCGGTGGCACCTTAAAGACTAACAGATTTATTTGCAGCAGGTCTTCTGCAGCAGGAGACTGGAGCATTTTAAATATTCCCCTCCTCCTCCTTCCCAAGGACAGACATACACATATAAAATGGGTTAAGTGTGAATTACGTTTGGGATGTATCCAAAGAACCATCTCGCTAGGCTTTCTCAAGTTCTTGTATATAACGGTGCGACAACAGTGGACAAGAATTGGTTGTATTTGAAAGAATGGCAAAAAATTGTTTTGTAGGGTAGGGTCCAATATGTACACATTCCACAAACACACACCAGGCCAGTTCATGCTCCCTTGGGGAAGAGAGGAGCCCACTGCATGGATGTCCCTGCCCCTCTGTGGTATCCTGAGAGCTGGAAAGATCACAGAACATCTGCTTTTAAAAGGCTAAGCACACTGCCCATTCTGAGGGAGGGAAGCCCTCTACTTTCCCCCAAACAAAAGGGGATTGACATGTGGAATCTTACAGTTTTCTAGCCTGTTCTTATATGTGGATTTTTCTCCAAGTGGGTAAGCCTTCATCTTTAAAAAAGAATTATTGTTAAAAAGTGCAATTGTTGAAACATTTATACCTCCAGTGATGAAAGACTGTCATTTATCTTTTAAAGTCCTGCAAGGTGAAAATTTCAAAACACATTTTTGTGCACTGCACACAGGCAGTCACAAGATTAAGTAAAAGCAAATCACAAAGCAAGAAAGGAAAGGGCTCTGCCAACAGCAGCAGCTGAATTAGAAAGTTACATTCCCCCACCAGGAACTTTTCCCACCATTAACATGTGTACAAAGCATTTGTGGATGATATCCAAGCACTGAACATCAACAGTCACAGGATTAAATAGGAATAACTCTAGAATAAATAAGCAGCAGTGATAATTTCCCAGACCTTCCAGCACTGCCCTCAAACAAGTATCTCTTCCCATAGCATTACAAGGAATAAATGATAGTATACAAAGAAATTAATAAGTGGTAACCTCATCAGCAGAGTTACACATATCTGCAGGGCTGTTTCCCCCACTACTGTTAATGATGAATAACATTAAAACAGGAGGCTATTCATAGGCCATTCCAGGGTCATATATGAACAGAACTCCGCATCTGGTCCAGGAAAGAAGAATCTTTCCCACTGCTGTTAATATCAACATGTGCATCAAAGCTTTGGTAGACAAAAGAGAAGTTCACTAAACCTGAGTAGATGTAAAATGAACTCAAGCCAAAAATGTCAAACCTGGATGCCTAGATCGTAAACGCATGTTTAGACACCTAAGAAAAATTTGGAGATGGGCTCAGCACCTGCAGTTCCCAATGACTTCAGTGGATTTAGCAGCCTAACTTGGGTGCCAAGTTTTGAAATTTGTGACTTTAGTGTATGCAATCTAATAAGAAATTCTGCAAGCAAGAACGTCAGCAGATAAGCTGCCCTTTTCCACAGAAGTGTCCCACAGATGTTACAGAGACTAAAGCAATTTTGCACGATAGACAATATGTTCAATATATACAATTAAAGTAATGGCAAACAAAATGAGAAATGGGGTCACGCCCACCCACACTTATGAAGTGGATTTTTCCATATAAAGGAGCAGCTGAATGCAACTGTCCTTCAGCTACATAAGAACAACGTAACATGTGCGAGCGAGAGAATCCTGGCATATTAATTAGCAATGTAGCTGTCTGTCTGTTGAAAATTGATGCTTCTCATGGCTTTTCTCACTCTGGCTCCCCTCTGAATAATAAAAGGAAAGTCAAAAGAAAGTCCGCAGGAACACGAATAGGCATTGTTCACTAGATGGTTGGTGCACACAACAGGTTTTGATACATTAGTGTTCAAAGAGACCTGTGATCTTATCTCATTTCTCCCTAGCCTCTTCACTTCTACTCCTGCTATCATCTAGGCGCTCACTCAGGCAGCAGTTTTGTGATAGCAGGTGCTTGTTCCTTTTAACAACGTTTAACATCCCCATGTTCCCTGTGGACAGGCATGTTGGCCTGTTGGTCACTAAAGCATCTGCTGAGCTTGATACCTATTCAGAATACACATTGGATGGAAGGCAGTTTAGATAGCACAGAGGTATCATTACAAGGGCAGCTTGCAAATCCTCCAGAAGTGGTCCTGTGTTTGAAGACACAGTAAGGATGTCTTAATGATAGATTTCCATCCTCAGTGTAGCTTAGAAGAATTTTCAAGTTCTTGGACACTATCTGAGTCCAAAGTCCTCCAAGCTACCCCAGATAGTCTTTGCACCATGTCCACTACCATCGTCCACATGTCATCTCCTGGTGCTACTATTGATACCTTCAATAATCTCCCTCACAAGTGATGTGTGGTGTAAACCAGGCTAGATGCACCCAGCCATTATGTTAATCAACTTCTAATTCCACTAAGATCAAATTCTCTTCTGGCATATATGTAACTCCACTGGCTTTTAAATCATGGGTTGAAGCATGTAGATAGGACGAACTGGTCTTCTACCTGAGTATCACTGTTATGATGGTTAATCCGCTGCAGGGTCTGCTGCATGCTAATGACAGCACCACCTTTACATCATTTGCCTGATCACATAGATGGATCATGTAGAAAGTATTTTCTGCAAGTTGGCAGATGAGTTACATTACTTTATTGAACCAATTTCTGTTGGTCAAGCTTTTGAGCTTCAGAGCTGAAAAAGAACTCCAAAGCTTGTTTCTTTCACCAACAGAAGCTGGTGGGTAGAAAGTAACCAGTCCTAGTTAGCCACTGCCCCTGACTCCTTGTATGTCCAGCTACAGCTCTTTAACAGTGCTGCATCTTGTTCTTTTGCGCATGTGACTCTACTGTTGCTCCTCCTGAGTCTGACCCTCCTCCTATTGCAGAGAACGTTTGATGGCACATCAGACACATGAAAAGAGGCTATTATACAAAAAATAAAACAGTTCTCAGCAATGACAGAGGGAATTCTAGTAGGCTGTATTACAAGCCTAAGGGAGTGTGTAGGCCTTTCTCCAGAAATAATAATCTATAAGTGTCAGTTTGATGGCTCCAGAGAACTCAGAAGTCTGTGAAACAAATAAATTTCATCTTGTAAATATAGTACTTTGTCCTCCTATAATGACTTCCATCTGAGCATCATGTAGTACTGTGTCAGAGCAATATGCTATAATATTGGTATATATTATTATTTTATCATCAAAGCTCATTTGTTAGTTCATATTTTTGCAGCTTTGCTAAAGAAATCAACAAATCAACATGATGTTCTTCCTAAATATGTAAATTCTATGATCTAAAATAAGACATTGAAAAAATACAAAGTTACAAAAAATAAAATAAAGCAGGAAAGTTCATGAAGGTAATAAATACATAAAATGTGCAAAGTTAACATTTAGGGTTTGGTTCTCCTCACTTATTACTAATGCAAAATAGAATCAAGACTGTAATGTTCTACGTTTACCGAGAAATAATAATGAAAATGGAGTACACTCAATACACAGTAAACAGACCCTAATAATAGTGATGTAATCTCACCTAACTGTATTCTGGAAGAAGATTTTGTTAACAATATTAAAACTAAAAGTAGAGCTGGTTAAATACCAAGCAAGCCTTTTTATGATAACCAATTTGACAGTTCAACCAAAATTAATTCCTCATTGTGAAATGCAAATTATTTGTACATTTCAATTAACCATTAATCAGTTAAAATGTATCCTAATTAATGATATGCATAATCAATTGTTTTCTGACACATGAGCGTGCATGTACATGCACACACGTAAAAATATCTCTTGATTATCAGCACATTCGCACTTACTACAAAAATTAAGAGCAGTTTTCTATTGTTTTTAATCACAAGGTGTTACCACAAGTAATTTGTTAATTAGCATTAATATTTTAGTTAACTATGCCCTTAACTAACCAAAGAATTAGAAACAACCTTAAATATCTATCTGAATGTTGTAACTCTTAAATCATTGACTCAAGTCACTGTTTCAATATGTGAGATACTAAAAATTTCATGCCACATTACAAGTCCTACATTATTTAAATGATTGCGGATCTTGTGGGGCCTTATAAATATATATGCTTTCCCTTTGATAATATTTTTGCACTGCATGTAGGAAACGGCATACTTATTAACAGTAGTGATCTATGTTCATATATAGTAGTGTAGAGAGCTTAATGTCTTAATATTCTTAACAACCATTTAATTCCAAGTACAGAGAGTGGAATTTGTTAGTAATATGAATCAAGTTGAGTGGCTAGGAGTAATGCTCAAGTTATTTATGCCTTAATCTTGCAACTGGCTCCGCTACGCCCATGCAGAGTTCCATTTTGTTCAATGGGAGTAGAGGTCTGTACCTACAGATGTGAATGCAAGATCCAGACCTCATGCTCTTATTGTTCAGGTACACTCTTTCTAAAAAGTTTGTATTAATTGTATTAAATAACCAGGCACAGACATCTCCTGATTCACAGCCTCTGCTTTGTCATATGGCCATTCTTGCCCTATCTTTTTTTGAAATTGGAAGACCACGTCTGACAAAATATTTAATAATGTTAAAACATTTCCCACTGACTGGGGGAATTACAGAAGCAGTGCGTAGGTTGTGTAGGCCTCTGTCCAGAAATAATAAACATTAGGGTTCAGTGTGATTATGCAAACGAGCTCCAATAGCAGAGAAACAAATAAATTTATCCTTATAAGATTGGAAGACAGTTGTGCCAGGCCAAATATTAAGTGATAATTACTAGGGATAAGCAAACCATGTGGAGCTGGAACTTTTGCAGGAAGCTCAAACTTTTAAAAATGTTTTGGTGTTTCACAAAATAAGCTAAGGCTTGTGAAACCCTAGACTTAAAAAAAAAAAGAAGAAGAGAGAGCTGGAAAACCTATAACTTACTCCTCTCTGGTCCTGCTACACTGCTCCTGTTGGAAGAGGTGTGGTTTTGATGAAGATCCCAGGGGAAGAGGTGTGAAGACATTTGTGTCCCTCCCCAGGACTGACAAGTATCAGCCAGCTCACATGACACTTATGGCTACTGTTTGCACTGTTGTTATAGCTGTGCTGGTCCCAGGATATTAGAAGGACAAGGTGGGGGATAAAATATCTTTTATTGTTGGTGAGAGAGTCAAACTTTCGAGCTTACACAGAGCTCTTCTTCTCCAATAAAAGATATGACCTCACCCACCTTCTCACTCATGTATACTGCCTGGCCTTCACTCGTTCACGCAGCCCACACTGAATGTGTCATCCATTCAGCTGGGTTGCAGGAACAGTTTGCAATTGTGCAGTGTTGCCAACTCATGCAATTTTATTGCAAGTTTCATGATCCTTGACACTTTACTCAAAACCTCAGCTGCTGGATTCGGCATGTTACCTGAAAATCTCAGCTTTAAGTTGTTTTAAAAGTAAGTTGCTAGCCCTCATGGCTGCAGAGAAGAGCTGGCCTGACTCATGATTTTGGAATGCTTTGGGTTGGCTACCGTGATTGTGGCTCCAGCCTCCACAGGCTGCTGTGCCACCTACAAAGCAGCCTGTTGGACCTGAGCAGGGAAAGAGTAATGGGGGAGCAGGCAAGCAGCGGTGCAAGTTGCAGTAGCAGCAAGTAGAGGAAGTGGGGAGAGAAGGTAACTTCCTGCTAAGCTATGCAGCTACCTCCGTGGATACCTTAGCAATACAGCTTCTGTAGGCAACCTCTCCCCCCCAATTTCTCCTGCCTCCTCCACTCATTCAGCCCCACTCCAATAGTCCCCAGCCATAACCACAAACCCAGCTGTCCTGGCTCCATGGGCTACCCTGACCACTGCTTAAGGCAGAGTGTGATGACAAATTGATGACTATGGTCATTTACAATTTTTTGCACATATGCAAATTTTATGAGCTAAACTGCATCATTGCAAATAATGTGCATAAAATTCCACACATGGAGCTGCACAAAATAGGTTGCTATGCCTCCCACCATCCAGGACCACTTCTCTTTAATTATGTCCTGGGGAGGAACAAGTGGCTGCCCCCTATCAGCTCTTGAAGGTACAGGCTGATTCTTCCTCCATTATCTATTCAGAGAGGAGGAACAGAAAGGATAACTAGCCCTGTCTTCCTTCTGAACCAGGACCAGAAAGGTTCTCCTAGGCTAGGCAGCCTGCCACCAATCCCCAAATCCAGTAGTGGCAGTGCTGTGGAAACATCCTTCCAGTCCTGCTGCACTGACAGCGATGCACTTAACTCGGGGTAAACTCTACCATAGCCCTGCCCAGACTTGGGTCTTTTTGGCATAGCCTTCTACGCAGTCCAGTGAGTTTTAGGGACATCTCTTCCCTAGAAACCGTAAAAGAATTGTGGACGAGGACAGGGTGAATATTTTTCACTGCTGGATGGATGAAGGCATTAAGTCCAATCCAAAAAGCCCTTTCTGAGTTTGGAACGGCATCAGTGATTCCTGCTGGTAGATCCCTCATAGGGAGGAGTCGTGACTGCCCCCAGGAGAGAGAGCAAGCACTGGTCATCACCTCTCCCCTTCAGAGATGACTAAAGGCAAGAGTTTGGGAGCTCAGTCTGTTGTAAGGGACATATAGAGAAGGAGACAGAAAATTCTTCTTCCCTCTGAGAATAGGACAGGAGGGCTGTTGCCTTCCATGGGGATCAGGGAAGGGTGTGTTCAGTGCTAAGCAGTGAGATCAGGTGACATGTTCCTTTCTTCTCCTTCCCCCAGCTCAGTCAGGAGGACTTGGTGTGTCAGGCCACAACTAAGAGCTCATGCACTTTTAACGTCCAGTCTCAATAGCAGCATGGAACTGGCATTTTGCCCACTTTAAATAAAAAACAAGTCCAATAAGTTTGGACTTCTGTTCCTAATTATGAACCCACAATGTAAGAATGGGTTTGAAATGAAGCAAAATATGTTTACCCCTTCCCAGTAATACTAAAACACTTCTGACCGACTGGAGTAATGTATGCCTTTGCCCAGGAGTCATACACGATAGGCCTCAGTCTGCACAACAAAACAATTCTGGTACCACTAAAATAAGTAGAACACCCGTTTATAACTGGGAAACACATCACACCAACTACACAATTAAAATAAGGCATTTCTCAAAGGAACTGTAAAGAGTAATCAATGTACTTGGAAACTGTCTGACAGAGTAGACAGATATAAGGTCCCAATTAGTATTCCACTTGCACTGGTGTAAATCAGGAGTAACACCACTCATGTAAATGGAGTTACATCAGTATATGTGAGATCAGCATCAGGGTCAGGAATAAATAATTCCCCTTTTTTTCCCAGCTGGATCATAGAGTTCAACTGAATTGCAACCTCTCACTGAGAAACTAGCTGAAAATGGCTTCTCCTGAGCTGGGTTAACCATGGAAACATAGTGTTGTGGGCCTAGCAACAAAAAGGCACATCCTTGGAATTTGTAAACAAAATTACTTTCCCTGGGTTCTTTATTTCAACCTGCTCAAAAAGGCAGCAAAATGTACCAACAATTTTACAGATTGTTTCAGACACTTTTTGTAGGTAAAGCAACCCTCATGGAACTTGGAGGGAGGAGCATGAGTTATGGGTGGGAAGAGTTTGGAGGAGGCACCAAGATGGAAGTCAGTCTGTGTGTACATGGCTTGAATGCTAGCTGCAGTTGCAGCATGTCTCTAAACAGTTTTCCTAATAGAGTCAGTTTAGTTTTACAACCAGGGAGTCTTTTCATGTTATTTCCCAGCACATGGTACATGAAACAGGAGGTGTCTGGGGGGGGAGGGGAGTCCACAGACTACATCATAGGGGTTTTCAAAAGGTTGTTACCATAGAACAATGGTTTTCAACCTGAGGTCTTGGAACCCTGGGTGTCTGCAGACTATGTCAAAGGTTTCCAAAAGGAACGTCCATGTGAACGTTTTTTAGGCATCCACAAATGAAAAAAGCTTGAAAACTAGTGGTTTTCACCATCATTATGAAGCAAAGAATTACAGCTTTTAAAAGTGGGCTAATTTTTCTTCACCTTCCATGTGAGGCCATCAGAACAGCCTAGCTTCATTGTAACCTCTCCTATCTTGTGGGGAAGGCACTATTTAAATATCCCCCTTAGTTCACATTATGCCTTGCTAGAAGCAAATGACAACCAGTATGTCTACCCGTGTGCACTGCATTTCCCAGGCTTCCCTGCTCAATCAGTTCTCAGAGGAAGACTGGCTTTAACCACCAAGAGCCAGCCTGTTGCCTTGCCGCTGGGGAGAGAAGAGAGTTCTCCAGACTCCCCTACTTGTGGCCTAAAGCTGGGGTCAGCAGCACACATATGATTATAAAACCCAAACTGCTTCCCTGAGACCATGTCTCCCTCTTGGTGGTAATGTCACCTTTCCTATATTGATTTGTATAAGGCAAACCTGAAACATGGTGGTAATGGCTCCCCTCAATACCCTCAAAGGGCGCATATACACAACTACCCCTGGAATTAACATATTGGATCAGATGATCAGTGTATCTACTTTGCATCACATTTCTCACATGTCCCTAAAAATAAGGCACAGAGACAGCCATGTCTTCATAAACCAAGCAGAAACTGATTAGCTTATGCCATAAATCATGAGGGCTCATATTCTTCACAAATGTAAATCCTATCTAACATAACACTGGATGTTCTCATACTCTATATTACACACAAAAATTATGGTGGAAGAACATTATTAAAGTTGCAAAGTCATGCACTCAGAAGTTGGGAAATGTCAGAATTAAGGCTGCCTGTGCATTTCCTATCTTTTGATTGTTTGACTCTAGCACTCTAAACATATTCTTTTAATGTTGTTTTTTGTGCATAATTTCCTTTGTTTTTTAAAAAACAGACTGACAAAACAGAAATTAAAACATGTGGCATAATATTGACTCCCACATGGGTCACCTGCACTGCTGGAACCTCTAGATCCACCTAATAAGTCCCCTGTCACTTGAGCTAATGGGGTAACTGATAGCAATAGTAGGTTGTCATCCTCTATGTGGACCGGCACTAAATTGGAAGGGGACATTTTGTGAGTTGGTTTCACAGCTGTTTGCTGACTGCAGAGGAATAGAGACACAGGAATCTTAGGTTCCATTACAGGCTCTGGAAGGAAATATGCTCTAGTGGGCTCAGACTCTTCTGCCTATGTCATCCAAGTGTGATCCCTTCTGCCCTATCACCTCCAACCTATCCTTCTCCCAGTCCTGTTTCTTCCCCACTGACTCCTTGTGCCAATCCCATTTTCCTCACCTAGTAAATCCCAGTCTCCATTCCTCAATCATCTCAGCCCAGTCGCAGTCTCTCCCCACTCCTGGTCCTAGTCTCCTTGTCCAGCTGTTCCCATTTCCCTCCACCATTCCCAGATCTTTGTCCCCAGTCTCCTTGGCTAGCCAGTCCCAGTTCATTCTTTCTGGGTCCTTATCTGATCAGACTCTCTCTCCTGCCTCTGGCATCACATAGCCACCTCCCTCCCCACTCATGTTCTTTGTCCCAATCTCTCCCACTCCCAATCTCTCACCCTGGCTACTTTCCAATTCAGTATCCCCCCCCAACCCTTCAGCTCCTTGTCCCAGTCTCTTTGCCCAGACAGGTCCAGTATCTCCAACCTCTACACCATGGCTCCTCTTCAGAGCTTGCTCTCCTTCCCCCTTACCTCCTTTCCCCCACCCCACTCATCCTTAGTCCCATTCTTCTTGCACAGTCAGTCTCAATCCCCCTTCCCCATTTATGATCCAATCTCAGTTTCCTCCTTCCACCTACTTGTTCCCAGTACACCCCATTTTCCCTCCCTGGTAACTTGCCCTAAGTGACCCATCACCATGAAATAAACTTGAAATATACCAAAAACAGCAACTTAGACAAGTTCAAAATATACAAATATCAGGTATCCAGAGAGAGAGAGAGAAAAATGAATAATCAGTATTTTCTAGGCACTAAGAAGCCACTGCTGGTTCATGGATATAGTTTGAACTGAAATAGGGCTAGTTCTTTGGATAATTTTGTGTTTCAAATTGAACAAGTCTCCTAGCACTAGTTTTGAACAAATATCAAAAATAATGTTTTATTTTTATATAAAATTACTTGGAATTTCTACAAAGTGTGTGTGAGTGATTTCATATTAACAGAAGGAGAGAAGAGTCCACCATCCCTCATTCTCCTTCCTCTTGCCAGACGGAATAAGCTCTAATAGTGCCCAAGCAAGGCAGGCTTGATTGAATTGCCACTTCCAGGAGGTCCTGACCCGTTGCTATCTCATATACAGGCACTTGATTTGAGTATACCCAGCTTTGGCTTGAACTTGCTTTAAAAATATGACATTGTTTTAGTAATTATTGTGCTGCTAGGTACATAAACTGAAATGAACCTTGGTGCTGCCCCAGCAGTCATGTACATGTTCAATGAAATGACAATATTTCACCCGATTGCTGCTTCTTAAAAGAATGTTGCCATGTTCTGCTGCAGAGAATCTGCCACGGATGCCAAGAGCAAAGAGATTAACAGTGTCGAACTTCAAAAGGTTTAGTCCAGGCAGACAAATTCAAACACATGTTGGGTGGGTAATATATATCTATAAAATTCTTCTGAAGCAGGATCCTGCTATTCCTAATGTAAGCCACACAGTAATATTCGTCTGCCAAAGTTTTCATCTGGCAATAAATGAGTGGCTCAGGAGCATAACACGGGGACGCAAACAACAAAAAAGCAAAAGTACCATACATATATAAAAGCACCCTGTAGAGTATTGTAAGCATGCGGGTTATTTTATAAAGCTTACACATTGGGGTTCTTATTTCATCAGTTTGTTTGTCAGGTTAAATATCTGACTTTCTGCAACAGACATGTAACTTCAAACCCCAAGCTCAGTACCCTTGGATGCAGACCAGAAAGGTTAAATACCACGAGATACAGCACTGATTATCCTGCCTATACTAAGAAGGAAGCCATGTTTCAAAACCATTTGAAATGGCTCCTGTACTAATACAGATTGACTGTCTGAGGTGTACAGGGCCAAACTGTTCTACAAATTGTGCTCAGAGACCATAGGTGAATTTAGGTTTGGCCTTGTCTGCATCACCCAGACAAAGTGCTGCTTTGCACGTCCATAGGAGCCATTTCCATAGTTTTCAAACATGTCTCCTTTCTCAATAGAGAAGGGTTTACTAAAAACTGGGCTGAACTCTGTTGAATCTTAATGAACCATTCTGTAAACCTGGTCTGAGTTTTGAGTTTGTAATGACAACTGAAATCATGCCAGTGTCTGGTGGTTTGGGGTTTCATTGACACTATTTCACATAGCTCTAGTTACTGGCCAGGGAATTGCTAATAAATACAATGTGGCTGCATCAACACTAGACAATTGGACCACTGATTGGTGGGATAGCACTGGTGTTAGTACAAAAACTGCAATGGGTCTATAGCAGCCTTACTATTTGGTTTGCATTTCAGCAACATGTCCACGTTTACTACATTCTAAACCTTTTCCGCTGAAATGCCCCTTAGGTTTCTAGTCCACAGTCCCCACTACAACTAGCTGAAGGCATGGATTCTGGAAAATTTTGAAAGGTCTTCCTGGAGTCCCTGGGAATTGTGGGGGAAGAGTTCACATTCCCATACGGATGACACTCATTTGCTCCTCGCTTGCAAAAAAAAAAGACTTGCACAAAAATAACAGGTAACTCTAATATAGCACTTTTCATCAGTAGATGGCAAAGCACCTTACAAAGGAGGGCAGTATCATTGTCCCCATTTCACAGATGGGGAAACTGGGGCACACAGAGCTGAAGTGACTTGCTCAGTGTCATCAAGCAGGCCAGTGCCAGGAATAGAGCTCAGGCTGCTGAATCTTTATCCAATGCGCTATCCTCCAGGCCACACTGACTTTCTGAAGCAGTCATGAGGCATTTGAGGCAGGTGCAGTGAAGAAGTGGAATTTTCCTGCAATAGTCCCCATCCCTCTGGAACAGCCAGCTCCATGACAATGTCCACCAAGTGAAACACCGCTTTTGGATCTGGCCCATGAAACACAGATTGTTGTTCTTTAGACCTGGGAGGAGAAAGGAGATTGTCCTGTGCAAGAAGACTATGGATATTCCTGGGCCTGGTATCTTTCTGCTATTGCTTTATTCACCACTTCACATAAATTGTGAGTACACTGTGTACTCTTAGGCTAAATAAGGTTGGATTCAGGCAAATTCTTCTGGTGGAGAAAAGGTCATTTTAGACCTTGATGTAAATTTTAAATTGACACTGCCCTGTTTTAACTACCCTTTTATATTGTACACAAAAGGTACAACTTCTGATGGTCCCCAATTTTCAGTGTTTGAAATATACTGAAATTATACGATACTGAAGAAAACAGCAGCAATAAAAACAAAAATCCAGCTACTGCCACTAAAAAATGGTTGTTCACAGTGGGCCAAATCCCCAGGTCCTTTAAATGAGCATAGTTTTATTGACTATGCCCCCGTACACTAGCTGAGGATCTGGCCCTATTTTCCCATGTCAGTGTATGCCACAAATTAGATGTCTACCTCTCCCAAGCAGCAGTGGGATTTATGTGCATAAATCCTTATGCATAACGATGAAATATATCCCATGAAAAAAAAAACCCTCTATTGTTTGTGTGTGTCATAAAACTTAAAAGAAGCACAAATTTTAGCTCGGAGGGAACTTTATGGCCTAGCTATAAATCTCTGCAAGGAGTGGTTTGCACTTGAAACACTGACAAACCCTCAAGCAGAGCAGTGCCAGTGGGCGCGACAAAAATGTGTGCTCCAAATTCTACTCCAGTGCGATCAGTGTGTGTGATGCCAGTATTCTCAGAGTCCACAATGGAGTAACCACTATAAAGACTGGAAAATGGTTATTTTTGAATTATTGTCCTCTTCAGAAAATAACCACACAGACAGGATAATTTTGTTGCTAGAACATTTTGGCTCATATGTGTTAACAAGATGCTATCAAAACAACATATTTTTTTATATAAATGCAAACAGGAGAAGAAAAAAAAGCTAAGGAATTTGTTCTGACACTTCTGGTCTAACAAAGGGAGCGCTTTTTGTGTTACTCTTTCAGACAATCAAACTTCTTTTTCATCCCCTTTACAAGTATTAGTGTTTAGTGTATTAGTGTTTCTTCATTTTTAGCTCCAACTCTATTGAAGTGTTGTAGCTCACATTTTCATCTGTTTTCTTCCTTTTTTCTAGTTACAGAATATTAAAAAATTATTAAATATAAGAAAATGGAGCACATTAACAACTCTCAGAGTTAAATTTGGTATCATACCAAATTGCCTTGATCAGTTAATCAACCTCCCTTCAGTTTGTTTTCTTGTCCCTTTCATGGCCAAACTGTTCATGAGACAGAACAATATTTCTATCCCGTAGTTCCTATGATGGACTTAATGACTATGCCTATTAATTATTATTATTAGTCTTATTTGAATTTCCCTTCTTTACATTTCGTGGTACCACGCCACCTCCGCTTGCCAATCATAATTATAACTACTGACTCTATCATATTTTGCTTTTTAAAATGAAATATAATGTTTGGCTTGGTCCTGTGCCAAGAATGGGATCATTCCCAAATTTGTAATAACATATCCTTGGCTGATGTTTCTTAGTAACATGTGTAAATAGGAAAAAACAGTTGCACTGCAGCGGCTTGATTTGGCCACATGTGATTACAGTTAAAGAACATGGGAAGAAAATCAATGGTCTTTTCATGACAGGAGGCCAGTTCACCAATGAGCACATTGCACAGACACACGGAAGTGCAGAGATATAAAAAGTTAACCACTTTCTTTGCCTGGTATCAAGCTAATGCACCATATAAAGTATTCACTAAGAACAGCAGCTTGATATAAGTCATCAACTAAAAGATGAATAATCATACTCACACACACACTCCAACCTCCTTTAGAATATTTCATCTGATGAATAATAATTATTTACCTCTAGCAATATTAACACCCTGTTATAAGTAATTACCTTTGTTATAACAGTACCTCTTTCCATTTAATGATGCTCCAAGTAGTTGGCTCCCATAGGTAGGACTGTGTTGGTAATAGAGTGTAAGTGTAACAGCTAGAGATGGGCTCAAGCTCATAAAATTTGGATCTGGATCTGGATTTTGGACCAGCCAAACTTCCATGGTGTGTGGATCTGGGTTTTGTGGTTCAGGCCATTGTAAAGATAGGGGTCATTCTCAAACTTGGATCAGATTTCAAATTTCCCCAATGTTCAGAAGTTTTTGGATCCAAGGTATGTGGATCCACAGAAGAATGACCCCGTGCCCAGTAACAATATTAAACAGTATGGGGGGGGGGGGGGGGGAGGAGAGACAAAAAAAAAAAACACAATTCTTTTGATTACTTGTGAAATCATCATAATTTTTTTTCTCAGACTCCAAAATGCTATTTCTGGGGGGACAGTGATTTTGTGTGTTACATTTTTCTTTCTTTCTTTCTTTCTTTGTCTGGATTATTTTCATTTCTCTATAAATTAAGCATCATATATTTACCTTAGCAAGAAATGCAACAAATCCATAATAGCATGAGTGCTTGTAGCAATGTACCACTTTCCCCCTGTTTAGAGATCCATTGTCTATTGTGGGTTACATGGGTTTTATATATTTATGACAATGTAACCATTTTTAAGCTTAAAAATATCATTCAAATAAAAAAAGGAAAAAGCTGCTTTCAATGCAGTGAACTTCATCTGCCGGTTCCGTCCCATATCCTGCACAGTGAACAGTTCTGTCTATGCTACAGTCTACCCCACAAGACTCAGGCATTTTTATCACCGTGCGGTCAGGGATTGATGAAGTCAATCTCTTGTTCACATTAGGGACCATTTAGAAGGCCAGCACACTGCCACAACCCAAAGCTGTGTCTACTTTTGGAAGACTAAGACCCATGATTCTCCACCTGTGAGCACCTAGCCCTGTCAACACTATAACCTCCACCATCTGGCAGAGGTACACCACTGATGAAGCCTGGGGTCCTATGCTCAAGTATGAGAGTAACATTTCTCAGTACGTTGGCACTTCTGCTGTCAGAAGCTGATAATGCAGCGACATATGGAAAAATAATGGGTATAAAAATTAAATAGACTATTTTGAATTTCAAAAGAAGTTCAGTTGAAGTCAGATTCATGTTTGCATGAAACTTGGAGGGAATCTTCTTTTATTTGAACTGTTATGTCTACTACTATAGACAAGTGAATTTTCCATTTACAACAGAGTTTGAAAATATTCAGTGTTTCCCCACTGTGTACAGGTGCATCCAACTTGTTCCATGAAATTTTAAAGAAAAGAACATTGTCCACTTTTCTAAGCTCTATTTGACCTCTCTCTTTTGCCTACCATTTCTTGAGTGTAAAGTTGTTTTTCAAAGTCAAATTAATACACCAAGTATGAACATGAACATTTCAATGTGTGGTTTGGTGGTTACGGCAGGAAGCTGGGAGTCAGGACTCCTGGGGGCTGGTCATTCCCTGAGGTGTTGGTGTGCAGCAGAGCAGACGTGCATATATTAATTCAGTCAGGTGCAAAATGGAACAAAGGGAATTGAAAAGGCTGTGGCTGGATTGTCCCCCTACCACACCATATGGCACTTCAGAAATTGTGCGCTCAGGAACAGGGGAAGGCAGGTGAAATGGGGCAGAATGACAGAAGCAGCACAGCAGTATCCCCCCATTTGTACACACAGAGGAGCAGCATTAGTGTAGGGTTCATAAAAAAAAACAGATCAAAGCAGCTCCAATTTACGCTTTCTGCTATAGGTGGAATGTATAGCCCAGGAATAAAATGGCTATATTGTGGGTTCAAACAGAACCCACAAATGCCAGCACTGAAAGTGGGGCATAGATGCCCACTGTTATAGTGTAGGAAGATGGCTCAAGAGAACCCTGAAGAAGTTCATTAGGCGCATGTATACAGAACACGACTGCACGCTACATTGGTAGAAGAAAAGCTTTGCATCTCACAGTCTCTCATGCTGCGTATTCAGGGAATCTTAAGTATGCTAAGAACATTCATTACTGTTCGGCACCTCTTTCTCATGGGACAACTTTGTTTATTGTTGTTGTTTTTTAAAGATGCTGTTTTATATTTGGCATTTACGGATTTCAGAAACTGCTACTTATAACTTTTCTATGAAAAATTAACACTTCTGACTAGTCCTGGGTGCTCTTTTGAAACTTTAACTTTTATATGAAGAAAACAGCAGTAATGCAAAGAAGAATTGAAATGCAACCCAGCCATAATGTAGCCCAATGATTTCAGTGGGACTGGAGGTTGTAAGATGCAGCTGCATTTTCAGTCACAGACCAACCCTCATAAAAACTCCGTGGTGTCCTGCCCCGGTAGAACGGCTGATGTCATAGACCTTTCTGTCGATCACCAGCCACCGCTCCTGCTGTGGGTGCCCCTGGCCCATGTGGAGCGTGATCTCCTCCCAGGTGAAGCGCCACTGGGAGGAGCCCGCACCTGGCTCCGGCTCCTCCATCCGTGCCTTAGGACCCCACAGCGGAGCCATTACCCCGCCCGCTGTCTCAGCGCTGAGACCTGCCAAGCCAGCCACCTACTGGACTGGGTCTGCTCTGCTGTAGCATAACCAAGCTGTGTACTGTGAGCAAAGGCAGATACATTAGCCCCAGAATGTTAAAAGCCCTCTTCCCTACTAGCTGAGAAAGGGTTTTCCTCAGGTCAATGAGGGACACCTGATTCCAATTAAGGCCTGCCTGAGGCCTTTAAAAACCCTCCTCTGATGAGAGAAAAGGAGAGAGAGAGAGACAAGCTGCTGCCAGGCTAGTGGCAATAGGGAAATAAGCTTCTCCAGGGTGGGAAGCTGGGCTTCTTCCCATAGGGGAAACTGCCAGACCTGAGGCCTGCTGGGGGAAGGACTGACACCCCAGGGCAATCAACCGGGCAACACCCTGCACCAGGGAGGAGGCAGCAAAAGGTACCCCCCTGGATTTGTTTTGTTTTGTTTATGAGACGGTTTCCTTTTGTTTGGAGGAGGATCAACCCTTAGGCCAACCTTCAGGCCAACCAAGGGAGTGCAGAAGGGGGAAGGCAAACCCTGCCATGAGTGGGGCAACTACAAGTATGGCTTATCTAGATACCCAAGGATTCCCGTGGGGTGAGAGCATCACTGACAGCCAAAGAACTGGAGATCCTCCCATGCCAGAAAGACTCCTTGGAGGCTACTGCAGCCAGCCCAGGTTAGAGCAGTTGTGATGCTAGTTTAACTTGCCCCAGGGGCTGGACTGGGTGCAGTATGGGTGTGCAGCCAGCTTTGCTCCCTCCAGAGTCTTGCACCAAGCAGAACTTAGATAGACCAGAGGACGGAGTCCAATGAGTATTTTATTTTTAATTTGTATTACACTAATACCCAAAATGCATACAAATCTCTAACATCCTTTGAATCTTAAAGTTTGCTTTATGTTATAAATGTGGTAAAGTGTCCCTCCTGTAAGTACATGCACCAGAAGTCCATGCTACCAGAATGGAAATGATTATGTCATTAAAAGACATTATGGGAATGACTATTCCAGTGTTAAAACTATGACTATGCCCAGTGTGCACTAGATGTTTCCAGAAGGCCAAGTAGACTCTGTCTGAGGTGAGTATGCATTAAATACAAGTGCCGGAATGTTTATTGTAATTCCAGAACATTATAATGTTCTTAATTTCAGTTCAAGTCCAATGTATTGGCAAAGAAACCTTGAAGAAGAAAAATGGCGAGTCCTTACAGCAACAGTTTAAATATTTTCCATTGCAGAGATAACTCCTACAGTGAAGGTGATGACATTTCTCCACATGGCGGCTCAACACCATTGCAGGTATATAATACTTTTGCATGGCAGAAGAAAGAAAAAAGGGCATTTGGCAGAGACTTCGAATAAATCTGAGAGGTACTGTAACCCCTGAAAATATGTTACTTATGAGAGACATTTGTTTTTCATTCACAATCAAGGACAATGTGAAACAGTTGATTCATATGTTACTCACTTAAAACTTGGAGTTCAAACATGAATTTGAGGGAGCCATGTGACTCTGCTACATGAAAGTCTTGACACTTTATAAATTCCTAAAACACACAGATTAGTAAAATAAAGGCTCATATGTGGCATATAAAATGACCCAGTGATATTCAGAGTGTTATGGAAGGCTGATTTAGCCCTGACCATATCCATTTGGAGAGTGTGTGAAATACAGATCTGGGACAGCTCCATTGAAAGCAATGGGGCTACAATGATTTACACCAGCTGAGGATCCGGCCCCAGGGCGCCAAGTGACCCAGTACAGAATGGGCTAGTCCACGTGACATCATTCCTGGCAAAAACTAGAAATCAAGGAAACCAAAAAAGCAATCAAAATAGGAGTGCTGAGAGGCCAAAGTTTCTATGCAAAAGGTGGAGTTGAGACTATGAAAGTTAGTAATTGCCCAGCATTTGGTCAAATATGCCATAAAGTCAAAAGAAAAAAACATCTTCCCAAAGGTATATCACACAATTAAAACCACAAGAGTCTCTACATGCTTGGATAACAGCACAGCAGTAAGCCAGATCTCTTTGGAGGTACAGTGAATGCAGGGCACAGTGTTTGGGACTGGGAAATAGATACAAATAAACAGTAATAGCTGAGCTGTATCCTTTGAATTGGATATAATTTAATAATAGCAAATACACTGCTATTCCAAAGGATAAGCTATAATACTGCATCTATGGGAAGTGTTCAGAAAGCTAAAGCAAAGTGGGATTTTTCATATTCATACATAAAATACTATTACAAGTAGCTATTGTATCACAACTGCTTTAAAAACAATGGGCCAAACTCTGATCCCTGAAGTCAACAGACGTTTTGCCTTTGACATTAATGGGCCATGATTTGGCCCAGTGAGTTTAATTCACCACATTACTCAAGCTGTCCATTGATATAACTCCACACTGGGGTAAAAGTAGAATAGTGCAGTGGTGAATCAACCCAGTAACACTTAATGACTTTCTAAGTTGTATATACAGTTGTACCACTGGTATTAGGACAAAAAACTTGCCCAATTATGAAGTTAGTTACAAAGATGTTTGCTATAATTGTCATAGGATCACTTACAGAAGAGACAAGCCAGAATAATTCTCAGATGTCTCCAAACCTAATGTATCCGAACAGAGAATACCACATCAAGAGAGAGAAATCTGTTACTCTGATGATGCATCCACCAAGAAAAATTCCATTTGCTCTAACAGCTAAAGTAAAAATTAAACTTGAGAGTGCAGATAGAGGCTAGTTCCAAAGACAGTAGCAGATTCCTAAACCTCTTTATGTGGTCCAGCCACTAAAGGAACACCCTCACACATTTGGCCAGCATGTTGTACAGAAAAGTTAGGAGTTACTGAAGAGACAGAACAACATACAAACATGTTTATACTGTGGTTGTCACTGAAAAGCCAAACACAGCACAGATATGTATTGATCCACATGATTTAGATATAGCTATAAAACATAAACATCGGATGAAACCTGTTGAAAGTATGGCCGCTGAGCTCTCAGAAACAAACATGTTTTGGAAGTCAAGTCTGATGACTTCAGCAAATATTAGTCCTGCTCCCAAGGCATTTTAAAGAATAATTCCACAGATCTTTAAGGAATTAAACAGTGCTAAATTTATAATGGCTGATGATTTCATTTAGATGAGGGACCTAAGGAACACAATAAAAGACACAGACAAGTTTTACCGAAAGCAGGAGAAAGACACCCAATATTAAACTTAAAGATGTAAACATTTGGTCTAACAGAAGTTATCTATATTGGATGGGAAATCGGGCAAAGACAGATTAATCACTGATTCAAACAAATGGAAAGCAGCAGTTGGACTGTTCACTCCAGAACATAGCCTAGATCTACAGCTATATGGGGATTATGTGACAAAATTCCCTCCAAATCGGTCTATGGCTAATAAGGGCTTGAAAAATCCTGAGCAGTCTGGCTGAATCCAGCAAAGCACTTAAGCATGTGCCCAGCTGAATAACCATGAGTTACTCAATTGACTTTAATGGATTATTCAACTACTTAAAGTTGGATCAGGCCAAATGTTGGATTAGATCAGAGTGCTCAGTACTTTGTACAGTCAAGTCCTGTGCCCTAATGCAAGTACTGGAAAGTATACGTGACATTGTGTAGCATAAGGAAGACACAAATAAACAAACATTTGAGCCACTACAAATGCTGATCACCATTTTCAACTATACCACTACCTCGATATAACGCTGTCCTCGGGAGCCAAAAAATCTTACCGCGTTATAGGTGAAACCGCATTATATCGAACTTGCTTTGCTCCACCGCAGTGCGCAGCCCCGCCGCCCCGGAAGCACTGCTTTACCACGTTATATCTGAATTCGTGTTATATCGGGCCATGTTATATCGGGGTAGGGGTATATTATGATTTAATTAAGCCAGTTGCATTGTCTGTATATCTCTTTCAAAGGCCTATGTGCATGCTTAATGCAGGAAGGGCAGTCAGTTGCTTCTATACCGAGATCTCCATACAAGACTGAAACCACTTTCCCAATCCCTAAGCAAGAGAGAGATATGATACCCATATTTAAAAGAAGAACTCTACTTGGTTGTTTGAAGTTTCACTAATTTATATGTACACTTTTAATTTATATAAATACATCACATATCACTTGAAAGTTTGTTTAAAAATCCTTTTATCTATAGCATCACTTAGAATGGAATGTGTGATCTCAGTGTGGAATGTAATTTGGGTTAGGAACTAGTCATACTCTTAATAGGTAATAAACAGTCCAACACCAGCTGAAAGTGGAGCACTTTCCTATTCCTACCTCAAAATCAGAAAAAAACCAAACCCCACAGATATGCCCTCCCCCTAATTTTGCATAAACTGAAACCAGCAGTCACATCCCCAAAGGTGGCCATCTGAGGAAGGAATTAGCGAAAAGACAATGTATTGCTAGAAGGAAAAAGACTGCTTGTTTCAGCAGAACTGAGTAAAAATGTTCAACAAAACCCAGTCCTCATCTATGAACTGAAAAATGTTAGCAAAGGGCAAGAAAGATTTTTTGTTTTGGCCTGTTGTACATACTTAGCTAACAGACACAATAGCTTCCAAAGAACTCAAGTGAAAGTGCTGATCAGGCTCATGAAATCCCAGAGAGATTATGGGAAAGGCTAGAGAGAATTTGACCTAGAAATCTATTGGATGTTACTTGATTCCTACTCTAAAATCCACGAAAAAGCCAAAACTAATAAACAAGTTGTAAAATGTTGATGGTTATCAATACTGAATCACAGTGTGTGCAAGGCATAGAATACCAGGGGTTCAGATTACTGACAATAGCCCCCAGTTCACCAATATATTCACAGAGTAATGGGAGGACTGAGAAAACCATTCAGAAATAAAAAAATAACCCCGCTAAATATGCTAATAAGGATATGCATCTAGTCCTGCTGGATCTTAGAACTACACCAATAAACACTCTCTTTTGTAAAGCCAATAAAGAAATTGGTTTACCTGGCACTGATGCTAATGGGCAAATGATCAAGGTCTTTACTAGCCGTACAACCTCAGTTATTCAAACCTAAGCAAACAGCAGACTTACCAATACATCTGTGAGAAAGGCAAAACCCCCCAAGAATGTTAGTATGAGAAACATATGGGACCATTGCCTGCATTGATAGCCACAACCATGTTGTTATAGCAAACCATCCATCTGTGAACTGACAAAAAACAGCCTGAACTCAGGAAGCATTTGCAGCCCAGGGTAGACTTGTGATTGTATATTGTGGAAATGGACACTTTGTGGTAACAAAGATATACGTGGAATATCTGTGACATCCCAGATACCAGTCAATGCAGAACTAAGTGATGAAAACTGGGCTTTTAAAGGAACAGGGTGGAGCATTTGTGGTTAAGGCATTGAACTGGGGTTCATGGTGCCTGTCACAGACTTCTTGTGTGACATTTGGCAGGCTATGTAATCTCTCTGGGTCTCAGTTCTCCATCTGTAAAATACAGTTAATAATACTTCCTTTCTCTCAGCCCCCTCCTCGTTTTTCTTGTCTACATAGACTGTAAGCTCCTGAGGACAGAGACTGTCTCTTGCTATATGTGTGTACAGTGCCAAGCAAAACACAGCTTTGATGTCAGTTGAGGCCTATATGCACTGTTATAAAATATGAAGTAATAGCAACAACAGATAAGGGAATGAGAGACTCTACATCAATGCCAGCAGAGTCACTCCAGACACATGCATATTCCATTCATGAGTGTCATCCAGAACAAACCTTGTCTCACACACAGAGATGCACATCTGTGGAATAGAAGATGACCACTGGCAACGATCAAGAAACCCCTATTAGTCACTAGAGGTGACTAGAAATGGAGGAAACAGTTCAGATAAATAAGATCCTTTCTCAAATCTTCATCCAAAACTCAAGCTAAGACTTGAGGTCTAGAAAATGGAATTAACTTTCTTCATTATTTTCCAGTGTTGATTGTAATTCTGGTACTGTCTGTGGAAAAGGTAAAATGCTAGGAGGAGTATAGTTTTATCAGTTCTGATTTGAACTTCACCAGTATAATCTGATCTCTCTGCCAAAATCTTTCTTTGATTAAATATCAATCTCAGGTGCAGCTGCCACCTATCGCTTATATCCATGCTGGTCAAACAGAAAACAATACCTGGTGTTAAAATATTACACCAGCAACTGGAACTTTTTGACATCTGTGATCTGTTTACTGGCTTGTGTGAAATGAGGGTAGTGATTGCAGTCTTCTTGCCACTGGACAGAAATCTACATAAAACAACACCATCACAAGTGGCACCACTATCACTACTCTTAGCAGAGAGATCAGGATTTAATGGATAATGAACTATTCTCACCTTTGTTTCTCTCCAAAGCATGTTTGAGAAACATTGATGGGATGACATGGGGGAGCATGTGCTGCCAATACGTGTTCTGTGAATAAATAGAGCACTTCACGGTCCAGCAATGTCAATCTGGCACCTTTCATGAGCAGTCACACCAACATTGCTTTTTACAAAACTGGACATACAGCCTTGTTTATTTTCCACAGCATACAAAATCTTGTGAGGTGCTGAAGGTCTTAGGAGGTGCTGAGCACCCTCAGTTTTCAATGAAGCTCATGACATGAGCTGAGGACATGGGTCCTTGCAAGAGCAGACCCTCAGCTAGTTTGTTTTTTTACACCATCAGGAATGCAACACAATGACTCTCAGGCATTAGAGTTCCTGCTGATGCTGAGAACATTTTGCTCTTTGTATCATTTCCCAAGGAAGTCCAAAAAAGGCACCCCAATTTTTTTAAGTTATTCCATTTATTTCTGCTTTGACACACACTTTTTTCCATGGACATATTAGCCTCCAGCTTTAGATTCCAATTCCAAAAGGATGAAGGTTTTTCAGACACCCCATTTAAAGTTAGTTACTTTTTGGCCAACATTAATTCTGTTTTCAGAGATTTCATTGAAAAGGGCAAAATCAACTTTAATTTATATTTACCGTCTTTTATTGGGTGGGAGGGCAACACCCACTGTGTAGCTAAACAACATCCTAGGTACTGCATGCAGCATTGCAGCAGACCTAGCATAGCCTGGACACTGCAGGAAGGTTTCATGTGGTCCTCTTAACAGCCTTTAGATACTACAGGTATTTTATAAAGCAGCTATGATAGATAGATAGATAGATAGATAGATAGATGAATGCAGCAAGTGTTCTAGAAGAAGCAGCTCAGGACACAACCATACACCAGTGTAGTAGCTGAGAACACAATTAGATCTATTTTCTCCAGTTCCTGCAGATAGCTGCAACACAAAACTGAAATGGAGAAGTGTTCCACAGGGCAAAGGAATGGCAGCAGGAGAAGAGCTGCAATAGACAAGCAAGCACAGAGTCAGCACATAGCTCTGGGAAGCAAAAGACAACAGTAGTTCCAGGACAGTTGTGGCTGGCCTACAACCTCAATTTGTAAGC
Organism: Terrapene triunguis; assembly: GCF_002925995.2. NCBI lineage: Eukaryota > Metazoa > Chordata > Testudines > Emydidae > Terrapene > Terrapene triunguis. The sequence goes on along the minus strand of NW_020664530.1, from coordinate 2,124,021 downwards.
ACTGCGTGACCCGTATGCCAGAAGGGTTGCCTTCTTCCTGCTCCCTGTCATTACACAAGGCCTCTCCAGGCTTACACAACTACTGACTCTCTTTTCATGGGGAGACGCTCCTACGCTGGTGAAAGAGTCAGGAACCAGATTCCAGCGTCTAGCAGCCAGTGTCTGAGACTTTTGAACTCAGCACCATGACAGGCTGAATCTGCCTTCACACTGAGAAACACTATTTTTTTCATGGGACCCAACATCCTTCAACCTCCTCTGCATTAGGCCTATAGCACGGCAGCAACCGTTAGCCAAGAACAGTTGACTTTAGTTGAACTGCTGCCCACTCAGGTGCTTCCGTCATAGCCAGGTAAAAACCTAACCGTTCCCTTCTTCCTTCACGGTGCTCCCAGTCTCCGCTGGTCTCGAGAGCAAATGACTGTACTCCTGCTTTTCCTATCTTCATGAGTCTCATCCCCATCTCTGCATCCTGCTGAAGCCTCTCTGACAAGAATGTCTTCTATAATGGTTCATAAAGACATTTTAGAAGAGCCAATTATTTTCCCTTTGGAATGAAACACTTTGCACCAAGCGTAAGACATTAAACGTTTTTTTTTAAACAAAATCACATCTATCCCTGAGACCTGTCTGCAAAAACATTACTCTGGTTACTTTCTCTTTGGAAGGTGCAAAGATTCTATAGTGATGAGCACAGCATCGAAACTTAGAGATATGCCATAGGTTATTTCCCCTCTGAATAAAAAACAAAGTTTAACACCACTCCCGAAGGATTCCTACTTCCCAATACGTAATCACCGGCACAGACTGAGATTGATTGTTTGGGGCCCTTTTGAAGCGGTTCAGACTCTTAGAACCAGAGGCTTGGAAAACATGAGAATCACAGCTCAAAATAATGCCTCATTAACAGGGGAGACAGATGCAATAGGTCCAACACGCAAACCTAGGAGAAGGCCATCTCTTTGAAAGTTATGATAATAAAACCAGTGATGGAAAAAATAGCTCATAATCCGGCCCATCCCCCCGCCAATTAATGATATTACAAACAAAAGCAAAGACTTTCAGCTACAAGGAGGATAGGAACTCATCTTTAATAGCCATGCTTTAGGGGTTGATAACTCTGTCATTTCATGGGTAAGATAAGACATTTATCTTTCATACAACAAACAGTGTAACACACACCTTTATTGTTTTCCAACATCAAATTATCATTATTCTATTTGATCTAAAATTTATTTTCTTATGAAAAATTCTGTTTAAATTGCATTAATTCATCTAAAATATAGCACAAACACAGAATTTGATTAAAAAAAAATATCCCCCAGTTTGTGCTTGTGTTAAACTCCAGTTTGAATTTTCGCCAGTAGAGGGCGCTCAAAGTCTAAATAAATACATACAGTTCTATTAATCTTCATTCTACTTAATTAGATCTCCTATTAAAAGTCTTCACTTCGTGGGAATTAGCTTGCTCTCCATCACACACACACAGAAACGCTGTAGACTGAGCAAGATTTCACACATGACAGAATGAGGAAGCTTCAGTCTTCTAGGAAAGCTTCTTTTTTCCATTCCTCTTTTTCTGGACAGACCAAGTTTTGTGCTAAAGGGAAGTCTCTCCCTTCCCCAAGGCAGGACTTCAAGATTATAACTCAAGGAGGAGAGCAATTAGGATATTTTATACCCTCCCATTTCATTTGGGGCAACGGTTTCCCCTTTAAATCTACTTCTGTCCTGTCTATCCATATACAGTAGCTACAGCGTCAGGTGCCTTCATGCAGACAGAATTTCCTCTGTCAGGCTGTATGTTAGGCTAGTGGCTGCTTGAGGGTGAGAAGCAATGTGTAGCCTTCCTATCCCATAAACACTCTGTGATGGCCCAGCACTCTGCAAGAGCAACATGTGAGAGCTGGAAGCAAGAAAAGCCTATGGTGTGAGCAGGTTGTCAATAATACCCCCCAATATCTTGCCTCTCATTCAGCACCAGAGACTTCAAAGTGCTTCATGAAGATGGGTAAGCATCATTATCCCCATTTTACAGCTGTGAAAATAAGACACGGAGATGAATTGACTTGCCCAAGGTCACACAGCAAGATAATGGAGGAGCTGGGTGAAAATGGAGCGTGGGTCTCCTAACTCAGCCTCGTATCCTATCCCCTGGAATGCACTGCCTTTCCTCTATGCTATGCTGTCAAGCCCTACTACCTTTAACAACTTTGTAACGGGGAAAAAAGAGACAGAAATGGACGATTTCCCTTAATCGCTACTTTACTGTGCATATCCAATAGTACAATGTAACTTACACACAGATGTGTCAGTTAGAAAAATGTCTCCTTTAAAATGTTCAAGAGTTTTCGTAAAAGCTAACAAGGCAAAGAACTGGCATTATCTGACACTGGGCCTGCACACTGCAGTATATTTGCCAGCTTGGCAGAATCGCCTGAAAGAACTGGCGATGCTGCTGCCAAGCTCTGTCACAGAGCGTGCACCACTGCAGATAGTGCTGCGGAACTTTTGCAGGGTCACAGAACCCCATGCACCAAGGCTCCACCACCATCCATTCATTGCCTTGGTTTTGCTATTGCTCAAATAACATGGTGATGAGAGTCATAAAAGTAGGATGATCTAGCGGCCAGGGCACTATACTAGGACCCAGGAGATGCAGGTTTAATTCCTGGCTCAGCCGCAGCCTTCCAGTAAGACTGTGGGCAAATCACTTAATCCATGCCTCAGTTTCCCAAATGTAAAATGCGCATAATACTTTTGTACCTCACAGGGGGGTTGTGAGGATAAAATCCAGTAATGATTGTGGAGCATTCAGAGCTTATGGAAATAACGGCCATATAAGTACTCAGATAGATAGGTATCTAGATAGCCAGACAGATACAAGCTTATTGTGACTCTATCAAGTTTAAACATTTTAAGATAAAAGCTGCTATTGCAAGCCTCTTCGGGTCAAGGAATCCAAAATAAAAACAAACCACCAGCTCTGAAATAATTGGGATTATTCACATTCGGAACAAGCAAAGGAAGTGAGAGAAATCATTTGCCAAGGTCATTTTTAAGACTTTAACCATCTAGACATCTGAGAATAAAAAGTTACATCAGGCAATTGAATATGTGAAGCCACGTACCAAGAAAAGCTGCAACAATTTAATTTCTTCCCCCACAACCATTCAAATGGAAAGAAACAAATACAGTGTTTTATCCTTGACTGAAAGCTTTGCAAGTCCGAACTCTGTAAATGAAAGGAAAATGGGCTTATGCGTAACTGGCCAAATTCTGCCCTTGTGACGCTCCATCGGCTTTAACTGGAGTTACCCCACAGATTAATTTGGCCCAGTACGTTTACCATTAAGAGAAAATTCAGTTAATCTTGATAGCACAACAGCTTTGAAGCACAGTGTTAAAATGTCAGAAGGCAACTGTCTCACTATTTAACCTCTTTTTCCTCAGCTCTCAGACACCGGCCTGATTTGTAGTTGCAGCTGATAAATTACAAGGTTGACTCTAGCTCCTAATCCACTGGCTAGAGATTTTCCTTCTTCTAAGTTTGGCAGGCAGAAAAATTTGTTTTAAAATGCACCCAAGTGGCATTTGCAGAGCCTTTAAATTGAAAGGAAACTCTGATTTGGCAAAAAATACAAGACCGGCCCTGTTGTCTCCTGACTTCCCTCCTTCACATTTCTAAATACACACACAATTGCATGTACCAGCACAAATAAACACAATCATTAACACACAATCACACAAACACATAAAGCAGAGATGAGCCTGAACCACAAAATTCTGATCCAAATACTACCCACCCCCCAAGTTTATATTTAGGGGTTTGTTTCAGCCCCATCTCTAATACAAAGAGAGTCATAATCACAGAAACACAGTGACAGGAATACACACATATTAACATCCCTAAGAGGGAGCTTCCAAACCTACATGGACTTAATTGGATCCTGATCCCCATAACCAATGGCTAAAAAAAGCATGAAACTCAGTGTTATGCACTATGTGGAAAATGAGCTCTTCAGTCTTGTTAAACTGGGATACAATTTGTGTGTGTGTGTCCAACTCAGACAAGCTGACACTCAATCTAATCAATTATTGCTGTAATTGCGCATGAGTTATTTGTTGTAAAGGAGGTCTGGGATCTTTCCTCTAGTGCATCTGTTGTTCTCCTGCTTCTGCGTTTCAGGGAGTCTCTTTAGCCTGAGGATTCCCATTGCCAGTACCCAAACAAGCAGGGCTGTTTCCATTCTTGTGAATCTGTGTATGTTTGTGTGTGCGCATGTGTGTCTTGGTAAGATGCATGTTCAGAAATGTAACTGTGTATTTATGCAAAAGAGATGTCCCATATGTGTGACTTATAAAGATGTACAGTGTTGCACAATGTGTGAATTATTCTGATTCTTATATATACAGGTTTGAAATGGGCAACTGGGCACATGTAATTTAAATGTATTAATACCAAAGACAGAAGGGCTAATGCATCATAGTGGCTGTTGTTTAATGGATGAAAAAAGTTGGTGAACTCCAACACACCAGCATAGGAAGTAAGGAAGCTAAGCACTGCAGGTTAAGGCAAGGTGCTAAAGTACAGGAGTGAGAACCCTTGAACCAAGTGACAAACTGATTTACTTGTTTCTCATGTTATTTCCTTTAACCTCGTATTTCACCTTTCTACTCTCTGCATCTAACTTCACTGAACTAATAATGCATCCCCCCCTTCCTTCAAAAGATTGGCAGCCATGGAGACTAAAGTCCCTTGTTTATCCGTAGAAAAGATACAATACAGTTATCGGCAGTACATATCGCTACAACCCTAGATGTCAGAAACCATGCTGAGGAGGGTCATGCCTAGTGGTCAGAGCCAGGGGGTCAGAGCCAGAATGGGGCGTTCAGAGTGGGGTTGCAATGAGGCCAGAATGAGAGAAAGGCTGGAGCTGAACTAGGAACAGGGTTGGAGCAAGAGGAAGGCTGGAGCAGGCTAAGGCTTGAGAAGTCTGTTGCCACTATCAGGCAGGGAAGCTCTTGAGTGATCTTGAGCAGACTGACCTGCTGCTCTTTCTGAGAGACTTAAATACCTACCCTGAGAGTCACCAGACCAGTTTGTGGCTTGTGGATTGGCTGGAGCCCAGCACAGGAATAACCTTACAATAGATCTCTAACAGTTCTAGATCTTAGTCTCCTTTGCCATTCAATGTTTGGCTTCTCTGCTGAGAATGCCAACAAGGGTGCCAATTAGTCCTAACTGTGCAGGTCACTTTGCCTTTGTGCAACATTTCTCCAGCTGCAAGATGGAGATACTACTTCTTACCTACCTCATGAAGGTGATTCACATTTGTATAGTGTTTTGAAGTGATAAGGTGCTTTATATGTGCTAAGTATTATTATGAATAACAGTACCAATCACATTGACAACCACAGTCAAGTGATGGATGTACAAAGCAGGAAGGGTCCCTGTGTCCATATATTCTTACTTGTTGTATCATCTGTGCGATCCCTTTGGAGTCCATGAGGTTGCATGATGGTAACCAAAGACAGAATCTGGTCTCTTGACTTGGCCTCCAGATAACCAGAGATTCAAGTTGGTACCTCTTGTCTCATAACAACTGGCTTAGATTAGGGCAGCTATAGTAGGTAAGAAGAAGAGTTATTGCCTGAAACTAGTCAATACAAAATTTGGATTATGCACGTCTTAACTATGATGTCAGCCAAGCAATGAATAATTTACTCAGTAAAAATTGTCAATACTCCATCACTTGGGGTACATGCAGGAGAAAATGAAGAGGAAGATATAATGGAATAACTTTTGTACTTGTGTGGGAATGGACTAGATGACCCCAAAATCTCTATCAACCCTGAGACATGTAAGTCAATGGCATGCTATCCAAGTAAGTATTGATTCATATAGGTACTTATAAGACACCCCCCCCATCATTATAGTACATTTTAGACTGTAAATTGTAAGCTCTTGGAGACAGGGATTGTCATTCACTACATGTATGTACGCATAGAGAGTCTCCAGTACTCGTTCATATCTGGCTACTGCACCTCATCAGAAAAGTAAAATGATCTGAAAATTGTAGGGGCTTTCATAATAGCTAGGGTTATTAGAACTGTGTGAAACCAGACTGATTTCACAATCCTCAAATTTAACTTTCCATGAAATTCAATGAAATGGCAACATGTTAGTTTAAAATATGCACAATTTTAAAATTTAAAATTCCACTTTCAATTTGGAATTGAACCATTTTGATTCAGAAATCGTCTAATTTTTTTTACAGGCAAATGGTTGCATATCCAAATGACACATTTATAAATATGGCAAATTTGGGCATCCATAACACTCTCTGAAGTCTGTGACCGCTTTGGATATGCAAAGGATGCAGGATCAGGTTCCTAAAGGTTATTCTTTCCAGCAAGAGCAACAGCCAGGCAGTTTGATAGCTCTGTCAAGGAAGAGGAAAAAAGGGAAGGGAATAGATGAAAACTGGTTTAGCTTTAGCAAGGCCCAAGGTATACCCCTTCCTGAACAGCTGCAGATGACTTTCATGTATCAGAACAAGTGTTTTTCAGTTGTGCTGGGGCTTGGAAAGATTAGTCTATGTAGGAGGTGAGCATCCTTTCTACATAGTACAGTCCTGCTGCACAGGGACAGCATGTTGCTGCACAGTGGGAATTTAGGAGTTTGGTGGCAGCTTGTCAGTCTGCTGCTGCATGGATCCACTGACCATTCGTCACCCACATAGGGAAGGTGCAAGCAGCACAGAGGCTACCTTTAGATGTGAGGCTGGAAAAGAAGCTGCAGAGCGACTGCTGCTGCTCTGCGGCCTGGGGAGAGGGAAGGATTTCTTCCCTCCCAGCCCTAGAAGAACTCTCCGGTACATGGAGCAGCTGCCTGTTCTGTGAGCAGAGCAGAGGATTTCAGTCTAAGAGCAAAAGTAACTGTTAATGGAAAACGTATGAGATGTCTCCACTGCAGCTTTCAGTGCCGCTGCCAGACAGAAATCCTAACAATTTTAAGTTGCCATATTCACTGAATACAAACTAAAACAACTGTGTATGAGTGAACATGAAGAGGAATCTATAGCCTCTTGTTCTTTCCTGTGATCCTGACAGGCTGATAAAAAAATGTGGTTGGAGTATATGGAAGGTATTCCATAAATACACTGAATGGAACTTTCAGCATCTCCAGGGAGCTCATTCATCAATTCTGACAGGGATATACACATGAAGGCCTTCACTGAATTAAAAAAATGCTATCCACTTATCTCAACGTTTGGTTATCTCTAATTTCAACGAGCACTCAGAGAAATGTTAAGCTCTCACTAGGCCTTAAAAAATAAAAAGGGTTCCTAAAAAAAATGAAGAAGATATTGTGCTTAAGTACAGGAGACATTCTATGATTCCTGGTGGACATATTGCCTTGCATTAAAAATGTATTTACTCACTAGTATTTAAATCTCTCATTTTCACTGATTTAGAGAAAGATATTAAAATCTTGACTGAACAATTCAGCACTCCATAGACAAGTTTTAAATTCCATTGGCATGTACTATTGTCCATTTTGTGTGATTTTTAGGGGAGTTTTCATTATTAAATCTGAAGCCTTTTAGGGATCAGAAAGCTAAAAATAAATAGGAACAGTCTATATCAGGGGTCGGCAACCTCTGGCATGTGGCTCGCCAGGGTAAGCACCTTGGCGGGCTAGGCCAGTTTGTTAACCTGCCGAGTCCACAGGTTCGGCTGAACGTGGCTCCCACTGGCCACGGTTCGCCGCTCCAGGCCAATGGGGGTGGTGGGAAGCCGCGGCCAGCACATCCCTCGGCCCGTGCCGCTTCCCGCCACCCCCATAGGCCACGATGGGCCGAACCTGCGGACACGACACGTAAACAAACTGGCCTGGCCCGCCGGGGTGCTTACCCTGGCGAGCTGCGTGCCATAGGTTGCCGACCCCTGGTCTATATTATTCAGGTAGTGCTCAATCCTGCATATTTCTGACTACATCCAAGAGCAACTCAACTCCTGCTACTCTTAATGGGAGTTGTTGGTGCTTAGCATTTCTGAGAGGTGCTCTGCACTTTACAGGATGGATCCCTTCAATGACAAGCACAGAGCACATTCTAATACTGGCAAGCTTCCAAAAAAGCTCCAGCAATGATCTCAACCCTGACCTGGAGGGACTCTCTCTCCAGCGGCCAGAGATAATTCAGTTTCCATGTTAGCTCAGGCCTGAATCTTTCCTGACCAGAGATGGTCAATTGGTGCAAATTATGAGGAGCTGTCTTAGGTCTCAAGATACAAATTACCATCTGACAAGAAGTGAGGGCTATAAACTGATTTTATTTAGAAGCCAAACAAAGGTAAAAGACTAGTGCTGTATCTACTAAGCCACCAATCCCATGAGATAGCTAGGTTCCATTTGGAGGTTATGGGGATGGTGATTTGACATATTGCCCTGTGTAATCAATACATAATCAGTGACTTTAAGCACAGTGAATACTTACTGTACTGAACTTCTGTACTATGTTAATCAACTGCTCCTTGGTACTTGCAGCAAACAGGCACATTTTGAATTTCACATGAGTTTGGTCTCTACAGTTTGAAAGGTGAAACTAAACAGACAGATGCTAGAAATTTGGGCACTAAATCAGACTAAGAATCCAGAATCATCCACATTACTAAGGCAGTCTCAAACTGATCCTTCCTAGGATGCCCACTTGTAAATGACAATCTTACATTTGTACAGTATTTTTAATCTAAGAGCTTTACCAGAATTCACTAACTGACTGTACAAACTATATGTATAGCAGGGGTTCCCAAACTTGGTTCGCAGCTTGTTCAGGGTAAGCCCCTGGTGGGCTGTGAGATGCTTTGTTTACTGGAAAAAAAGCAACAGAGGGTCCTGTGGCATCTTTAAGGCTAACAGAAGTATTGGAGCATAAGCTTTCGTGGGTGAATGCCCACTTCATCAGACGCAAGTAATGGAAATTTCCAGAGGGAGGTATAAATCAGTATGGAGATAATGAGGTTAATTCAATCAGGGAGGGTGAGGTGCTCTGCTAGCAGTTGGGGTGTGAACACCAAGGGAGGAGAAACTGCTTCTGTAGTTGGATAGCCATTCACAGTCTTTGTTTAATCCTGATCTGATGGTGTCAAATTTGCAAATGAACTGGAGCTCAGCAGTTTCTCTTTGGAGTCTGGTCCTGAAGTTTTTTTGCTGTAAGATGGCTACCTTTACATCTGCTATTGTGTGGCCAGGGAGGTTGAAGTGTTCTCCTACAGGTTTTTTTATATTGCCATTCCTGATATCTGACTTGTGTCCATTTATCCTCTTGCATAGTGACTGTCCAGTTTGGCCAATGTACATAGCAGAGGGGCATTGCTGGCACATGATGGCATATATAACATTAGTGGACGTGCAAGTGAATGAGCCGGTGATGTTGTAGCTGATCTGGTTAGGTCCTGTGATGGTGTTGCTGGTGTAGATATGTGGGCAGAGTTGGCATCGAGGTTTGTTGCATGGGTTGGTTCCTGAGTGAGAGTTGTTATGGTGCGGTGCGTGGTTGCTGGCGAGAATATGCTTAAGGTTGGCGGGTTGTCTGTGGGCGAGGACTGGCCTGCCTCCCAAGGTCTGTGAAAGTGAGGGATCATTGTCCAGGATGGGTTGTAGATTACTGATGATGCGTTGGAGAGGTTTAAGCTGAGGACTGTAGGTGATGGCCAGTGGAGTTCTGTTGGTTTCTTTTTTGTGCCTGTCTTGTAGCAGGAGGCTTCTGGGTACATGTCTGGCTCTGTTGATTTGTTTCTTTATTTCCTTGTGTGGGTATCGTAGTTTTGAGAATGCTTGGTGAAGATCTTGTAGGTGTTGGTCTCTGTCTGAAGGGTTGGAGCAGATGCGGTTGTACCTCAGTGCTTGGCTGTAGACGATGGATCGTGTGGTGTGTCCGGGGTGGAAGCTGGAGGCATGAAGGTAGGTGTAGCGGTCGGTGGGTTTTCGGTATAGGGTGGTGTTAACGTGGCCATCGCTTATTTGTACTGTGGTGTCTAGGAAGTGGACCTCCCGTGTAGATTGGTCCAGGCTGAGGTTGATGGTGGGGTGGAAGCTGTTGAAATCATGGTGGAATTCTTCCAGGGTCTCCTTCCCATGGGTCCAGATGATGAAGATATCATCAATGTAGCGTAGATAGAGAAGGGTGGACGAGAGCTGAGGAAGCGTTGTTCCAGGTCAGCCATAAAAATGTTGGCATATTGTGGGGCCATGCGGGTGCCCATGGCGGTGCCACTGGTCTGGAGGTACATATTGTCACCAAATTTGAAATAATTGTGCGTGAGGATAAAGTCACAGAGCTCAGCGACAAGTTGTGCTGTGTCATCATCAGGGATACTGTTCCTGACAGCTTGTATTCCATCTGTGTGGGGGATGTTTGTGTAGAGGTCCTCTACATCCATGGTGGCTAGGATGGTGTTTTCTGGGAGGTCACCAATGCATTGTAGTTTTCTCAGGAAATCAGTGGTGTCATGGAGATAGCTGGGAGTGCTGGTGGCGTAGGGTTTGTTTACTTGAGTGTTCGCAGGTACAGCTGCTCGCAGCGCCCAGTGGCTGCGGTTCGCTGGGACTTACCCTGAACAAGCCGCGAACCAAGTTTGGGAACCCCTGATGTATAGTAATCACTTCCTCCACTAGTTGAATGCAGCTAGCTCTGAGGAGGAACATGGCAACTTTTTACCTGCACACAGCAGCTCTGCACAATGATTAAGCTGAAGATACCACATCCAACTGAAGCAACAGTGATTAAGATAGGCAGAATTGAACAACTATTTGGAATTAGTCCAATACATTGGAGATAATAGCAGCATCTTTGTGGAACATGCCATAGGTATTAGATCCTTTAATGACCGCAAGTGGTCAGTAACTTGGTCATCCAGAACAGTGGCTTTCAACTTTTCCAGACTTCTGTACCCCTTTCAGGAATCTGATTTGTCTTTCATACCCCCAAGTTTCACTTCACTAAAAAACTACTTGCTTACAAAATCAGACAAAAATACAAAAGTGATACAGCACACTATTGCTGAAAAATTGCTTACATTTTTACCATATGATTCTCGTTTTTACTATATGATTTTAAATCAATTGGAATATAAATATTGTACTTACATTTCAGTGTATCGTATATAGAACGGTATAGACAAGTCATTGTCTGCATTAAATTTTAGTTTGTACTGACTTTGCTAGTGCTTCTTATGTAGCCTGTTGTAAAACTAAGCAATATCTAGATAAGCAATATCTAGATGGGTACGCATACCCCTGGTTGAGAACCACTGATCCAGAAGATAGTACCTCTATCAAAACATGTGCCCCCTAACACCTGGGGTATTGTTCCTGTACTGACTAGGGAAGAAAAATGTCACTTGTTGAATCACTAGTCCCTAAGTCTTCCAGTAACACTGGAGTATTTTCCCCAGAACCTTCCCATCTAAAACTGACCCATTTAACTGGTGACATAGTACATGATGAACTATCGCAGCCGGATTGTCAGAACCCAAATACTTTGAATGTATATAGTCAAGGATCCCAAACATTATAATAAATATATTTTTAAATGACTTATCTGCTCTTGCCTCTTACGGCCTCATCTCTGCCCCTCCATGCCCACAAAGGTGCCACCCCAAATGCCCATTTGTCTACATCTCACACAAACGCCTCTGCATTTAATTCCATGCTGCTTCCTATTCATAGAATGCCCTCTCTGAATATATTTGGAAGGCCACAAAACTCTCCCCCAAATCCCTCCTCAAGACCCATCTTTGCTCTGGTGCCTACAAAACATCATCCAACTAATGGTGGCTAGGCACAGAAGCAGCTGGGGGATAGCAAATTTTATTTATTTGTTTAAATAGGGAATAATAATATTTTTAAATTACTCCAAACCATCACACTGTGCCTATAGCTAGCCCACGTTAGCGTGTGATCTTATCACCATTACCCTTACCTTCCTTCCCATTTTCTTCTCGCAGTTGGTTAAACTCACTCAGTACATCTTCTTTTAAATATGACTGTAAGATCCTTGGGGCAGGGGCCATGTTGTCCTAGACGTTTGCACAGCACCTAGAACAACAGTGCCTGATGCAGGCCTTTGGGCTCTGCCACAATTTAAATAAATAATAACCTTATAACAGCCTTGTAATCTAGTACTTGTAATCCCATTTTATATATGGAAAAACTGAAGCACAGAGAGCTTATATCAGTGTTCAAGTATTATACCACATGGTATAGTATTACAATAAAAGTATAAATGACTCTATTATAAGGCATATCCACAAAGGGGACAAATTATTTCTGGCATTTCCCAACTTTTGCCTACTCAACCGCTCTACTGCCTGTCAACTAGATCACAACCTACAGCTATCAGGTATTTTCTTTAGCTGAAGTGGCAGAAGTCTGTGCAGTGAATCTAAAGTTTTCAACCCTGCTAATGACCCATGTGGGTGTCAATATGATGCCACAGGATGGAATACCTGTTTTTTTTCCCAGTTTGCTTTTTTAAAAGCCAAGGAAATTAAACGCAAACATCTATGTTAAAAGAACATCATAAAGGTTGCAAAGTCAAGCATTCAAATGTTAGAAAATACCAGAATTAAGCTTGCCTGTGCAACCCTAGTTCATAGAATCATACAATCATAGAATCTCAGGATTGGAAGGGACCTCAGGAGGTCATCTAGTCCAACCCCCCTGCTCAAAGCAGGACCAATCCCCAACTAAATCATCCCAGCCAGGGCTTTGTCAAGCCTGACCTTTAAAATCTCTAAGGAAGGAGATTCCACCACCTCCCTAGGTAACCCATTCATGTCCCTTGTATTTAAACAGTGTGATGGAATCTTATTACATAATCACATACTACTTTTTCCACAGGACTCCTGCCTCAGTCAGTGCACAAGATGGACCTTCCCTGAGGATGAATCAGGATTCTGTAGTAAAAGAGGCTGTTGTCTGTAGGACCCATGTCCTAATTTGTTACAGAAGCTGGAAGGTGAGAAGTGAATAAGGCAGAGGATTGCAGAAGAGAAAGGGTGGTTTTATGGCTATGAAAGTTGAATGCTCGGAGAACTGGATTTTATCCCTGCCTCTGCCACAGAGTTCTTGTCATTTAAAACAATTTTTTCCCACAGGTGATCAATAATTTGTGTGTTCCTCATTTTCTGGGTGCCTGACCTGATACCCTGGGGTCTGATTTGCAGAATCTCACAACAACTGAAGTCAATGGGAGCTATGCTTTGAACATATTAAGCTGGTAAAAGGACATAACTCTATGAACATTGAGTGTATCAATATTAGCTTCCACAGGAGAGCTATGAGGTTTAGGAAAGAACACAGGTAGCTGTATAAATTGGTTAACAGGAAAACTGAAACCACTTTTGGTAAAAATTTCAGATGCAGTTTGAAAGTAACTCGTTCCTTATTTAATATAGTGTATGGAGGGCTAGCCACTGAGACCTGTTTGATATATAAGCTGAAGTAACAGACATCAAAAACGCTCTCTTAATGGATATGTGGTATAATGGACATGACAGAAACACTCGTATTCAAGCCTCAGATCGGAAAAAGTCTCCTTAACTGGTGGGAATACATGAAGCAAGCCCTTTAGAAATCTGAATAGCGTGGGCTGGGAAAAAAATTGAATGACCATCAACAGGCAGAAGATATGCAGAGATAGCAGCTAAGTGCACTCTAATTATAAAACTGATTGTTAGACTGGAGTATTTTAAAGACAGAGCTAGTCCAAGATATCAGGAATAGAAGACTCCATGAGCTGAAGATAACTTTGAATGGCCCACAATGCAAATGCTTTTACTTAACTCTGTATGTCATTCCTGTAGAAGTCTTTCTGCTCTGAATCAAAATACCCCATACTGCTGCAGAAGAGCTCTTGCCAACAGAACTCAGCCAGCTAGTCTCCATGACGTAGAAATGCTGGATCTTGATGTAATGCAAGACCTTGGTTCTGAGAAATGATCTCTGGAATGTTTGGGAGTGAAAGAGAAGAGATGGAGAATGTCCTCTGTGACCTTCTGTGGTGAGTGGTCCAAAAAGAACCAGTTGTTGAGAAGGCTTTGTCTCTTAAGCTGAGCCACTGCCACCAAAAGACATTTAGTAAAAACTCTTGGAGCAGTTGGCAGGTCGAAGGGTAGGACTCTGAACTAGCAATAAATGTAGTTGACCATAAAATGCAAATACTTCCTGTGAGCTGGGTGGATCGACACACACAAGCAAGTATCCTGAAAGACAAGAGTCACAAGCCAGTTGATGGGATCTAGAGAGGGGATTATAGAAGAAAGGGTGACCATCCAATGCTTGAAGAGACAGATGAATTCGGTGAAACATCTGAAATCTAGTATAGGATACCATCCTTCTCCTTTCTAATGAGCAAGTAGTGGGAATAGAACCACTTGCTGCAGAAATCCCAGGCATCATCACCACTTCATCCAGCTTAAGAAGAGTGTCCATCTGTAAAAGCAGCAAGCTGTCATGAGAGTGGTCCCTGAAGAGGTACAGGTTAGTGGGTTGCGAAGTTGGCAAAGACTAAAATTGAATTGCATACCCTTTATGGATAACTTATAGAACCCATCTACAAAAACTGAAAGGCAATTAGGAGAAAGGAAGGAGAAAAGGAATAAAGATCCTCGAAAATCCATGTAGGACTCTCAATCATGGCGTCTTTGCCAGATGAAGAATACACAGGTACAGTAGAAGAAGAAGGGTCTCTTTTTTCCTGGAAGTGAGGTCTTTTCTTAGAGTCTGGAGTCCTCTGATGATAGGAATAAGATGGGGGAGAGCTCTGTCTCAAGAAAGCCTGAGGCCTTCCTTACTTTCTCCACTGAGTCACACTATAGAGACCCAAAGACCGAAGGGTAGCCCATTTGCCTTTTAAAGAATGAAGCACCTTGTCCATTTTCAAATTTAAAAGATTGGGGCCCTCAAAAGGCAAATCCTCCATTATGGTCTGGACCTCTTCTGGAATGCCTAGTGACTGAAGCTTAGATGCTCTGTGTATAGTGACTGCAGTGGCCATGGATCTTGATGCAATGTCAGAAGCATCCAAAGAGGCCTGAAACAAAGACTTCACCATCACCTGACCTTGTGCAGGAATGGCTCTGAATTAATCTCTGGATCCCTGGGATAGTTTGTTAACAAATCTGATACCCCTGTAACAAACAGTATTTAGTCAACAAAGCCTGGTAATTGGCTATGTGGATCTGCAGGCCTGCTGAGGAGCATACTTTCCTCCCCAAAATATCAAGCTTATTGGGCTCCTTATCCCTAGGAATGGATTTAACAGCACCAGGCTGCAAAGATTTTCCATGACCTGCTGCCACAACCAAACCCCCAGCACAGGGCAGCTGAAAAAAGATCCTTTTTGGGGACCTCCAGTCTACTTTTCTTAGGAGAGGCTGAGATGGAAGCTGGAGGCTAGGATCTGCCATAGGTCCTTGGTCAGCTCCAGAATACCCTCATAAATAGGCATTGCTAGGTGGTCTTGGAAGACTGAATGTAATACAACAAATAATTTGTGGCAACCCTCCTGGACTATTTCTAATGGACTCTTCAGTCATTCTTTTAAGAAGGTTCTGAAATGCTTTGAAGTCATCTGTTGTGGAAGACACAGATATTATAACAGCTTCGTATAGCCAGTGCAGCAGGATGATCATCCTCCTCCTCCCTGAGATTCCTCCTCACTGTGAAAATCCTGACTCAGCTCCTGAAGGATCTCATGTTGTGATAGCTGAATCACTTTAGATAGATCTGCAAAAGACAACAACTTGTCCCTAGATCTGGGCCCTGTAGAATAAGGAACAGAATAAGAATGATGAGGATCTGATGGCAGTATGGCAGTCCATAATGTCACAGAGATGGAATCCATGAAATTTGTGATCTTTCAGAAGCATTTTCTATGATGAGAAGAACTTCTCCTAATGTCCCTTTCATGAACAGATCTTGGAGAATGAGAAGACATTGTAGGAAAAGGACTTCTAGAAGAAGTTGTTGACAACAAAAATTCTCTAGATCTCTGAGGAGTTGAGACAGGCTGAGGAAATCCAGACATAACGCTCTTAGAGGTGGAGACTGGTGAAGAAGAAAATGGGTGCCATGGTATTTTTATAATTGGTACGCTGGGTTCCATGATAGGGGGAGACTTGGACATCACAGACAATGGAAAAATATCCAAGAGTGGAAATTCTGGTTCCAGTGTAATCATCAGACCAGCAGGTTTTGTAAATGAAGCCAGAGTTGAGGAACTCTACACCAAGGAAGATGGTACCGCCGAAGTCAGCACTGTCAATACTGGTATGGAAGTAGACACTCCAGCAAGTGGAAGATTTCTATCACAATATGGTACTAAAGATGTCAAGATGGTACTGATGACATTGGTACCAACATGGAGGCAACTGATTGCCAAAGACTAATGGTGCTGTACCAAAGCCAAGGGACATGAGTCAGTCGGTACCGGAGATTGACAGTGCTGGTCAGGCTTAGAAAGAGCAGGCTGGGAAAAGTCAGAAGAGTTGCTCTTAGATCTGTTTTAGGAAGAGTAACAGACTGTTTTTAAGGTGGGACTTCAGAGTCAAATGCACTCCTCATGGATTTCTCCACCAAAAATAACTTGAGATGAGCATCACAGGCTTTGTGTGAATACTTAGAGAAAGAGCTAGAACTCGTCAGGGATATGAATTTCCCCTAGATAGAAGAGTCATTTCATTTGCCCATCATTAAAAGTCATAGCTGCCTCATAGACAGGGCGGGTTTTAAAACCTGGAGACCAGTCTCTGTCATCAGACCAGACTAGGTACTGAGGAGAGAGATAAAAAAACCTGTCTTTTTGGTTTTGGGGATGGTGGTTGTTCTTGATTTACACCGGGTGGCCAAATGAAACTTAATAATGAAACTACAACCAACCAACCAACACTAAATCTCTACGCTGCACTAGAAAGCTGAGGGGAAAGAGTAGAACACGTTGTGGCTCCATCTTCATGTCATGGGCAGAAAGAGAGAACAGAGTCATAGCGGGGCTGCTCTGCCTTTTATACTCTTGCAGTGCAGGAGGGAGCCAAGGATATTCAGGGCACAGGCGCAGCTTCCACATACTGGTCAAAGAGTCCAAGCTTGTGTGCACAGTGCTCATTTGCCTACAGTGGGATCCATGTGGAGAAACACACGAAGAACCTTAATTCTGGCATTTCTTCACTTGTAAGTGCTTGACATTGCAACCTTGATAATGTATTTTTAATGTAGTTTGTGTGTGTGTAATATTATATATATATACACATATATATGTGTGTGTGTGTGTGTGTGTGTGTGTGTGAGAGAGCATGTATGTGTACATCCCCATACGTGTATGTATGTATATCTATACAGTGTCTACACAAATATACATCTGATATGTACATAAAATACTGAAGTCATGCTAATCCTTGTGATGATTTGTAATGGAATATTATTTCATAATCCAGCTATGTGATCTTGCCTGCTGGTGAATTATATTTTATGAGTACAATTTAATTGTATGTATTATCATGTGAGTACATATAATACAGCAAGTATTCCTTCTGTGAACATATTGGGCTGACTTAAGAGTAAAGAACCTCAGTCTATTTAGTCTATTACACAGAAGGTTAAGTGGTGACTCAATCATGGTCTCTAAGTATCTACATGGGGGGAAGTTATGTGATACTAAAGGACTTTAACTAGCATACAAAGGTATAACAAGATCCAGTGGCTAGAAGTTGAAGCTAGATATGTTCAAACTGGAAATAAGGTGTACATTGCTAAGAATAAGGGCAATCAACCACTGGAATATTTTACCAAGGGATATGGTGGATTTTCCATCACTTAAAGCCTTTAAATCAAGACTGGATGTTCTTCAAAAAGATATCCTCTAATAGAAATAAAAGGGATGGGCTTGATGCAGGAATTAATGAAATTCTACTGCTTGTGTTACATAGGAGATCAGGCTAGATATCATAATGACCCCTTTCTGGTCTGAAAATCTATGGATCTATAACTACAGCCTATTGTGGTGTTTTATTCAACTGAGACCACCAAAAGCATTTCACATAAATGCAGACACCAGACAACAGATGGAAACAACTTTTAGTCATTACCAGCGTAGGCTGTATTTGATGATTTGGGGCTTGAGCCTGTCCAAATCAGACTCTTTGATGGAAGGGTTCCTAATACAGTATTTCATATCCAATCCCCAAGCCATTCCCTCTCCCTGAAGTGAAAAATAATATTCCTCCAATGGGGGAAACACCGTCAACTACACATATATATATGTGTGTGTCACGTCTACTCCTGGCCACTAATTCAGTCACAGACATTTTTGCGGTCTCCTTCCCATGACTCTTCATAATCAAGGTGCTGTCTCACTTCTGATGCCTGTCCGTCTGGAAGAGTCGCCCCATCTTCCTATCTCAATATAGATGAATCATTTACTCTTTTTGTATCTCATCTTAAAGCCTTCCCTTTCTTTCTATCTCATCCCTCCTAACTACTCCCTTCCTGCCTCCCTCACATTAAGGGGATCTCTTTTGGGTCCCAAACCACTGAAAAATGGAGTTATATGTGCAGGGGGTGACTATATCCAGTAATATAGGTTTGCAATACTAGAAAAATACTGTCTACCTAGTAAATCAATAACGAATATCTGTTTAAAAACGTAAGTTAAAAAAGAATTATTGAAATCTTTAGAAATTTGGCATCCTTTCTATTATAGATAGATATATAGATAGATAGAGTTTAAGTGACCCAAAATAGAGACTTAGCAGAAAATACACTTAGGATACAATAATTAAGTAATTAGTATGTGTACAGTAGAATCCACCTATAGGGAAATCACATGTTGGATATAGTGATAATCCATTATGTATTATTGAAATATATTAAATATAGAAGCTGCAATTTTCATTACAGTGAAAATTCACTGATGTTTTACGAAGAAAGTGTCTTTCTCCTATGAGGATGTCACTGCATTTCATTAGTGTTGATTAAAGGTCATCTTTCTGAAAATACCAGACTTCAGCAGGAGTTTGAAACAGGGGAAGGACTGTCCGACAGGGGAGAAAAGGATGATTGGTGAGACATGAAAGAGAGCTGGTAACTATTTTCGTATGACACATGAGACATGTTATAATAAAGTTGACTAAAGCTAAGCATGAGTTAGCCAGTCTTCTTGAATAATGATGTCACCCACTTTCTGCTTTCTCCAAACTTATGAGTAATAAAAGCGGGGGAGGGGAATTATTACAGTAACTTACTCTTAGTGGGCAAGAGTGACATCAGCAGCAGCTGAGCAAACTGACTGAACTTAGTTATGTGTTGTTTTTTCTTCTTTAGCAATGACTAACAAGGGGCTAACAGCATCTGACGAAACAAAGGGCCCTTGAAGGATGCTTCTAGTGGAACGTTTGAATAGGAACCACCATTTTTATTCTGCTTAATTTTATAGTCGAATGATGTTTTGGTTGTCCCACAGCATGCTCTTGTCTTTTTTCTATTCATAAAATAGGTCAAACATTACCCCACAACCAGTTCTGACACAAGATTGTTTGGGCCTCATTTTCTGTCTCATCTGCTGATATTATAATGACTTTTTTCTTCATTGCTAATTCCAGGCTGTCTTTACAAGAGGAACTAAATGCATCTTTACAGCATGGATTATAACAACAACAATCCTAAAAAGTTAAACGTGGTGTGTAGAATGCAGAGCCTCCAGTTAATCTCTGGAAGAATGTTGTGTTTAATTACATTTTCCTTTTCCAAACTGATAGAGACTTATAGAAATCCAGCCTGCTATTTAACCTTTGCAAACTTGACCTCCCTAAATTAGATCTGGCCACCTGGAAATATTTACCAACTGAACTGAAATGCACTTGTGAAAGCACTGCCAGTGTAAATTGAATTCTTACCCCTGTCGAGTAACAGCACGTGCATTGTGCAGCCCAAAATGGAACTCTGAGGTGCCCGGACAGAAGGTCAGATACTTTGGACTCTTTCTATCAGGTTAAGTCTTGCACATGAGGCAGGCAACATTTGTACTGATAAAAGGGGCACTACCTCCAACTCCTCCCCTCTCCCATTCCCCTGTGAGGCAGTGATAGAATAACTAACTGGAACCTGTGGAGATATGACAATACGTAACTAAAGGTTCCCCAAGCCTGGCATTATTAAACAACAAGGAGTCTGGTGGCACCTTAAAGACTAACAGATTTATTTGGGCATAAGCTTTCGTGGGTAAAAACCTCATTTCTTCAGATGAACAAAAGCTTATGCCCAAATAAAGCTGTTAGTCTTTAAGGTGCCACCAGACTCCTTGTTGTTTTTGTAGATACAGACTAACACGACTACCCCCTGATACTTGATTATTAAACAGTTATTCTTTCTGACTACAACAAACAAACATGGAGTTTACATTCTAATCATTTATATTTCCAAACACTATGAGGCTTCTCATTGTCACTCAGCCATCAGACGTATCTTGTGGGGAAAATACATAGGGGCTACTAAAATGAACTAGTTGATAATCCCAATGGTAACATTTGGAAACTCCTCCACAAGTTGAGTGAGGAATACTACTGATAATTAAATACTTAATCATATATCAGCTGAGTGTGTCCTAAAGATGTTCTTGGCTGGAGATCAGTCCTGCTTTGAGCAGGGGGTTGGACTAAATGACCTCCTGAGGTCTCTTCCAACCCTAATCTTCTATGGTCTTGCTGGCATTTCACCATTCATGACTAGGTGGCAACATAGTCTTCTGAGAATGGGGTGGGGGGCCTAGGGACTATTGCTGTGTTCTTATCTCCATTCTGCCAGAGATTTGCTTTGTGGTCTTGGACAAGTTACTTGACCTCTGTGTGTCTAAACTTCCCCCACAGATAAACGGGAATAATAATAATTACATACTTCACACAGGATCTTTGAAGATTAATTAGTTAATTTTTGAGCAGCACTTTAAATATTCAAAGCACTATATAAATGCCAAGTATTATTACCCAACACTAGTTATTTTATCTTTTATGCTTAACTTATCGGTGTTGCTGAATCCAATAAGGTAATATAAGCTCTTTGCTATTCTTAGTGTATTCTCACCTAATCTTGGACCTCAAATGTCCTTGTGAACAATGTACTTTTCTTATAAGGGCCACATTTGGAGCAGATCTCTAAAAATGCCCCACAATATTTGTAAATGTATCGATTTGTGCGCACCAAACTCTGTATTTGCAAGTGTAAATAGCGTGTTGCATGGCAGATGAGGTAACTGCACATGTAAGTGCCCATTAAGTCATGCAATAATTTTGTCATCAAAAACTGGAATGGAAATCAGGTAATTGCATATACAAATGGGAAGACAGATGAATAACAACCTATTTATATGTGCAAATGCAGGGGTTTTGATGCAGAAGCAGATGTGTCCAGAAGTAGTTCAGATTTATATTTAGCAATCTGCTGATACTGTATCCCTAGATATCAACTCAGTAAAGAACTGATTGTCTGGAAGAAAGCAATGCATTTGGTCGCACTTTGGGGTGTTAACAAGATGGACTTTTTGCTGCCAACAAGATTTCTATCATGTGATATGTGCTGCCATTTTTTTGGCATCATTCTCATAGGTATGTCCTCCAATAAATAACACTTCTGAGGAAAATATCTCCTGATTTGGTCCAGCAAGGTATCTGTTAGGGAGCCAGTCACAGTTCCCTGATTCTTGGCCCCTGTGTAGGTTAGAACAGCCCAGAAGCTGCATTGACTTGTGCCAGTTGGCTTTGGCTCTACACCAGCTCGGAGCTCCTCAGTGTTGGTGGTATCCCCAGCAGAGAATTTTGTGGGTAGTTTCTGCTCCCTTTGCATTACCTGTATAGCACAAAGATAGAGAATTAGGGCAGAGAATCTGTCCTATTATATTACTCATCCACCTATGAAGCACAGTCATCTCTAGAAGAGTATATGGCGGCTATTCTGCACCAGTAACACTACAGAAGATAAATGGTATCATTAGGTCAGAAACGTTGATTGGCCTAAGCACTCTGTCTGAAATCAAAACTCATCCTGTAACTTTCTCACATCTTCCAAATTCAATTGTCATTTGGAAATTCTGACCTTGAGGCCCATTTCTGTTTCCAGAATGAGATATGCAATGTGCTTCCCATAAATATTTAAATGTTGAGCCCACACCCGCAGTTCAGATGGTTAGCTCTGCAGCTTCATAGGAAAGGCAGCACTGCCTGATGATTCAGCTCTCAAAGACTATGAAAAAAACACAGTCTAAAACAAAAGAAAAGCATTTGCCTAATTTTTCAACTTAACTATATGTACTTTTTCGTTAAAACTGTACTGGTGGAGGAAACATTTCCAATTGTCTGTGATCAAAGCTAACGAATCATAATACTAAACACTTATAAAGTGCTTTTCATCTTCAAAGTCCTACCCAGGAATGACTGGATGGCTCAGGGGATTAGCCATAAAATATTTGGCTATGGCACTTTCCACTGCTATAGCACCAGTTCAAATCCAACCCACATCAGTGGTCATTAAATATCATTTCCAGGATGGCTATTTGGTGGCTTATGTGAAATGAGTCAGTCGTCTCAGTTCTGTTCTCAATGAACAGGTGTCCAAATCATGAAACCGCAACTGGCAACTTTTTTTTTTGTTTGAGTCCCAAGAACTGAACAGTCAGAGAGAATGAACTAACCTCTTCATCACACAAGCAAAAGGGTGTGCAAGCTCGTATTGCTTCTGCTTATGCTATACCTCTCCTGTGAATAAGCAGAGAATAATAGTATTCAAAGCTGCCAATTTGGCACTGAGCAGAGGAGCTAAATTCAGTTTAAGAAAAAAACAAAACGTTAGAACTAACCAAGAAAAATCTGCTTGATAAGAAACCTCTCGGTACAGTACTTGGTTGATTTTATCGCATGCAAGAGATACTGTACTTCTAGATTCTTGGTTACTGTCCCTGTATGGGCAATTTCAAAGGAGCAATTAAAAGATGTGTGCATGGAAACACTGATGAGCCCAGCTTGCACACAAAAACTTTATTCTGAGCTACCTTATGTCACCCCTTTTAGCAGGCCACCCTCAGGAGTCATCATGAGGGCATGATACCAATAAGCAGACAATGAATAAAGAAAATAGCTGTTTCTAAGTTCATAGTTGGAGCGCAAAAGTTATTGAAGAGGAACCGATATACTAAGCAATTGGCTATGGTTTGCAGACCTGTTTCCCTAACCATTAAAAGGAACTTTAAAGGCCTGATTTTGAATGGGCCTCTAGTAGGCCTCCCATTTGGCAGGTGTAATTTGCACATAGTTTCCACCACCGGGACCCCGTGGAAGGGCCTGCTGGGCTGAATTCAGTTGAAGGTCTGTGAAAGTGACAGCGCTTATGAGCTCCATTCCTATCCCTCTTACATGTCAAGAAATTTAGTAGTGTCCAAAACGTAGGCAAAATTCACTCCAGCCATCAGTGGAGTTAAACCAAGGATGAATTTAGACCATGTTTAAAATCAGATGAAAACTGGGACCTAGTTTTTTAAAAAATATCAGATTGTTAATAATAGGCAGTAATGCTTTAGAAATAAAAGAAAGATTCAGGTCAGATCCTTATCTGATGTAAATTGGCATATGAAGTCAATGGAGCTATCCTCACATCTACATCAGCTATGGATCTGGCCCTTCACTTTGTGAGCAGACAAACACTCATCGGACTTTCTAAAATCACGAAGCATTATTATACTGGAAGAGGCATCAGTTAAAGGTGAACCACAAAGCCCTTTACCTAACACCTGAGTTCTGGGTGCTCTTTTTATCCTGTAATGGCTGGCCTCATCCCTACAGGTTAAATCTGGGTCCAGTTGAAGTCTGGTCCCACACGAGTCATTGACTTCAATGGGACTGAGATTTGGTTCTAAAAGCTAAAACAGAACAAGTGGTGGAATTGACACTGCTATAGATGCTATGATGCCATTAATTGCAGTTAGAGGAACTCAGAACATGGATCCCTGGATCTATCAGGCAAGAAAGGAAGGAACTGATTACCAAATATTTTGTTTTAAAATTTGCCCTTGGGCCAAATTTTTCCCTGATGGTACTCCATTGATTTCATTGGAATTACACAAGGAATGATTCTGGCACCTCAGACCAATGCATGTTTCCTGGAATAGGCCTTGAGTCTTAAATGATAAGTTAATTAATAACCTTTAAAACACCTTTAAATGTTAAATGCTGCTCAGTCTCTAGCCATAAACTTTTCATGGAACTTGCAACCAAATAGGATCTACAGGCTCAGACTCTCTCCAGGAAACTGGCAAAGTTTGCCAGTCTCCATGTTTAATTTAAGCCATTTGATGTGATCCTTAATCATGGTCTCTCAAAATATATTTGACGCAAATATCACTCTCAACATTCTCCACATAACAGAGCTGTTTCTCAAGGAAAATAGCTAGCCTAGCACTGTACTGGAGATCTGCCTGCTATAAGAACTAGATGGCATGTTAGCTAATGCGAACACCTCGATTACGCTACACAGTCGTGATTAAACTATACACTTCATAAATCACAAATAATTTCCTTTTGTAAATAGATTTTTTCCCCACCCCTTGGGATGTTTTAAACAGACACTGACTGTACACCACGTTTGTGTCATTTCATTTCAATCTGATAACATTTTCTGTGTCACCTGCTTTATGCATTTGTATCTTCTGGCTTTTAGTTTAGAGAGGAAAACAGCAACATACGTGCTCCATGAACGTAAACATAAAAATATTCTTTTTAAAGGCATAGCTCATTGTTCAATGAGCTGTAAGGAAAGAGATCAATTAATAGCATGAGTGGAAGGCGTAAGATATAGTTCAAGATAAAAATGAACATACTTGCTTTTCTTGTTCTACTGACTTCATACAAGGACAGACCCTGATCAAATAGCACATAGTTAACTTGGTCCCTGAGATGTATGTCAACAACCATTATGAAACAAAGGGGAGAACATGAAAGCTATTTTTTACTTCATCCTCTGAACTTGAGCCTTTATCCTCAGATGAACTTTATTTTTTGACCAGCTCACTAATTATGATTGAAAACACTGGCCCCTCTAAAGCAGCACATAAGCCTTAGAATTAGCAGCAGCAAAACTGGCCCTAATTGGTCAATTTACATAAAAGTGGAAACATAAAACGTCTAAATATAAGTTTCTGGCACATCTTTTTTCACAATTACAGTAAAATAAGGTACAACAGAGTGACATTCCAGCTGATTCGCACAGCAATCTGTGCCAATGTGTTTTCTAGTGACTGCTCTTCAAAGCAAGAGTGGAGACATGCAAATATTCTTGTGTGCAATTCAGGGTTCTAAAATAGCCACTAAATCATGCAACCTCCTCTAGGTGAATAAGGAAATGGCAGTGGGCCATTTTGCTAGTGGCTGGTAGGATTAAAATAGACAATTAGGAAAGGAGGCGGGTTATTGGTATATTAACATTTCTCTCTCGCTCGCTCATTTTGATTCACCACGGAAATGGAACATGCCTGTAAGTCAACTTGTAGGTCCAGCCTCATTCAGATTGTATGTGGTTTCAACCGCTGACACCAGAGCCCGAGTAAGAAATCCCAACTGCACTAAATGAACAATCATTTTCTGGATTCTTGATCTGACAAAACAAAAGGAAAAGAAAAAAAAATAAGAAAAAACTTCAAGAGTCGCTCTGAGGAGCAGTTTCCCTTCCTGGGGGGCAGGGATAAAAATAGAAGCAGCTCATTAATATGACTTGACACTGCTTAATGGCAGCCAGTGTGAAGGGTCAGATCAGCGGGTTTTTCCAGCAGTGCTCCTGGAACACTACCAGCAGGTGTTGCTGTAGATATAGTAAAAGACAACAATGAAATGAACAGAGCAGGATGGAGTGGAGAAAAAAAAACAGAGAAAGGAATAAGCATGAAAAAAAGTAGTGATCAAATAGAGCATTCATAAAGCTTTTGGTAAAGCTGTATACCAATTCCCTAAGGAAACGAAGAACATACACTGAAACGAATAATGCGGCCCTTAATCTCTCTCTAGAAATCCTTGTCATATATCATATGGATGTTAGCATGATTTACTTGGTAGCAGTCTTGCTCACAGCAACATAGTGTCTGACCTTGTGTGGCTGTTCACTATAGTGCAGTAGTTGGGAGGAAAGTCGCTGCATTGGTACAGGTATCGTACTTGGACGAGAAGTTTAACAAGGAGGAGGAAGTTAAAGATCTCACAATATGTTGGTCCCGAGTACAAGATAAACTGGCTATGCTCCTGGCCAACTTTTTCTCTATCCATAAAGTCAATGCTGTGTGAGCTCTTACTGAGTGCATGATAGATGCCTCGTTCACAGGCATTCACTGAACTACTGATATCAGACTTGTTATTACAAAGAACTTTTGTTTGTTTGTTTTTTAGAGCTTTTAGAACCAAATCTCAGTCCCCTTGAAGTTTGTGTGGATACTTTAGGGTGTGAGAGGTGCTAGTTAAAATCAAATCAGTTCTAAGAAAACAGAATTCCATGCTCAAAAAGTTCCTTTCCCTGGTTTTATTTTAGTGTTCCAGAGTTTAAGATCTTGTCCTGAGAGTAAATATGTGTGTGCTCATCTGTAATGAAATTATATGCTCCTTAAGTATCTCTCTCACTATCTCTAAAGAGGAAAATGCTCTCCCTAACAACTATGATTCTGAATGCCTACTGAAACCGGTTTCAAGAGACAAGAGCCTACAATCAGCAGCTTGTGGCACTCTGAACGGCTTATTATAAGCATATTCCTGCAAACAACACAACCTATCTGGTCATATGGTTCCCATTAAGTCCTAATTTTGCTCATTTTACCAAACTTATCATGTGAACATGGCTCATTCTTCAACCATTCTCCATTCAGACAGGAGTCTATGCTGCATGAGCATTCCCTTGTACCAATGCAGGTTTAATATTTCTACTTGTTTTCCTGATCAACTTAGTCATATTCCAAAAAATGTTCATACCCATGTTACAAACGAAAATATATAAATACAATTAGAAAATATATTCTGAAGGATGGGGAGTCAATGGGTGTTTTGATGAGTAAGAACTGCAGAATCCGGCCCCAGGATCATAATCTGAATGACAAAAGAACCAGCAACAATGTGTGAGTACAAAAAAAGAAAGATTTTGGGCCCACTTTTGACCCTTGCACCGATTTTACTTTGGTATTACTCAATCGACCTCAATGCAGTTACTCTTGATTTTCACTAATGTGAGATCAAATTCTGGCCATTTTTTTTACATGTGCCAAGTCAAACATTATTTACAAGACAGACAGTATGTGTTGTTAATTATAAAAAATTTTAAGATGTCCTATTTTTTAAATATGTGATGCAATCTGCATGCAGAGAAACAAGAACAATCGGATGTGAGCAACATGATCAAAACAAACAAACAAAGTTATAAACAGCTTTAGAAGCATCCCTAAATAATAAAGAAGCAAAACTTAGCTAGTAAAGAATTATACCCACCACAAACTGATTCTGAATAAAATCATTCATTTTCCTGACTTTTCTTAAAACCAGGACTTGCAAGTAGAATCTTCAATGTTTCCTTACCATCAAAGCAGACTAAGACAATTATCTAATTAGTAATTAAATGGCTGACAGATCCTGTGATTGAACTAACAAAAGCTTATCTGTATATATTTATCTAATAAAAAGTTGAAATTTCCCTCTTTGACTCAGCATGTTTAGTTTCCGTCTGATTTTTTAAAGCTGTATACTTTAAACTGGAAGAGGGTTTAATACTGATACTTGAATCCATGACACTTGAATCCATGACACTCATACTAGACATCAGCTAATGACCAAGAAGTATGTCTCACACAGGAAAACAGTCAGTCAGTTGATGATGTCAGTTGGATAAACCAATCAAAAACAATATTCCAACCCACCTAATTTTGATTTAATAGTTCACAGTATTCCAACCCATTTAAATATGTGTGAGTGAGTATACACATGAAAACTACAGTATACAGCTTCACGTTGTTCCACAAAGAGGAATTTGAGCAGTTCTTGACACATAATACACAGTCTCCTAGAGAGAGTGAAGACAGAAAGGTAAAAACTTTAAAGTCTGAGTTTTTTTCTTTTCTTTTTTAAATTTAGACATTTTATCTGCATGTTGTCATGGATATATTTAGTGAATGTATGCACAAAAAATTACAGCTTATTTAACTTTAGATACTAATATGAATTATATTCTCTGTAGTTATTGGAGTAATATGGACTTTAAAACTTAAACATATTTAAGTGTGCACAGTACAGAATATATGTATATATGTACACCCAGTCTACATATTTGATTCAAAACTTTGTTAATGTAGAGTTCTTTAAATCACTAAACACCAAGATATGTCAGTACTATATAACGTATATATAATAGTACATATATATAATACATGTGGCTAAACAACCACACTGGATGAGAAACTAATTATATATACCTATACCTCTATAGCAATATACATCCATACTGTACTTATATGTCAGATATTACTGTGATGGGTGCTACATAAGAATTTATATGGATATGTTAATACCTCTTATTTATATACATACTTATCTACTTTACCTGTCAGTACCTGTAACTCTAAATGTATATTGTCATCTCAAATTATATTTTCAGTCAATTAAACTTTTAGTCCTATTTCAGACTCACTTTCAAACTTACTGTAATTACAACAGACTTTGGGTTGCTCATGAGACCCAAGATATTTATATATAGCAGGGGTTGTGTTACAAAGATGTGTTTATAAGAATGGCTGCAGGGTTTATAAAGGAAATGCTGACAGACCCTTAAGTATAACAGTATAGTAACTGAGGTCAGTAGAGCTCAGATTAGGGTGTACTGTAGATGCTTTTTAATAGAGAAAAACTCTTATAAAAGAGCCCCATTGAAAAAAGAATTGCACTATGTAACATTTGCAAAAGTCTTGTTGATTGCGCAAATACTTCTGTATATTTAATTTATTTTCACTATATTATTCCCTGCCCTTCCTCTCAGATCTCGTGCCTGTAATTGCTTTATGGGAATTGCAGATCTCACAACGCTTATATTTATAACTTCTTCCCACTACAAATACTTTTGATGATAATATACGGAACTGTACTAGTTGTAAGATAAAAGATGACCATATATAAAAACACAAATATTGTGTGTGTGTGTGTGTGTGTGTGTGCGAGAGAATAAAAGAAAGAACACATGTAAGAAAAAAAGAAGAAAAGTGATCTTAAAGATCTCTCTAAAAGGCAGTTAGAAAGAATCTTGAAAGTTTGAGGTGATAAATCCAGTTTTCCAGTTTTTCATTATAACGTCAAAACATAAGGAAGTTTTCTCACTTAAGTGTTTCTTCTTAGCTTGCTAAGGTGAGTAGAGTAGAAGATTATAAAGCATGTCAGGACAACGTGAGGTGCTGTAACTGACAAAGATAATGATTTTTTAATATGGGGCCAGATCTACAGCTGATGTTAAATGGCGTATGATTACTAGCAGAGGATCTGGCTTTTAATAGTATTTTAGATTTACTCATCCTATGTAATCACCTCTTCTGATGTCATGATTATACTATGTGGTTTAAATGAATGAAACAAAAGAAAAGTGCTTTCTAAAAACAATGGGCCGAATCTAGAAGACTTTACTCAGACAAATTTTTTATTTGCATCAGTGAGGGTTTTGCCCGATTAGGGATTGAGTAAAAACTGACTCAGGGCTTTAAGATTTGGCCAGGTTATATATAGCATGTTTCACTGTCAAGCACTTTTCAGTCATTACTTGATTAACCCCAAACCTAAATATATCTGTTCGAGAAGTTCTGGGCGAACACTAGGGTAGAATGAGGCATATATTTGGATAGGAAGGCAGCATCTTAATATGACACAGATATGTGCTGTACTGTCTCCTGCTTGTGTCTTTCTATGCTTGGCTGCATTGTGCAGCTGGAAAAAGTGTAATGTACTGTATAGCTCCCCTCGACCCCCCCCCCAACAAAAAAGTTTTATTTTGCTCCCTTCAGATTTCTTGCCAGTGTTGATAACTTTGACCATTAAAAAGTAAGTGGAAAAGTAGCATCTTTTCTCTTTTTTCATTCAGGACAGAACAATGTTAAGCTCCAAACATTCAGATTCCCTGTCTTCATACTCCCTCCCCCCCGCGCACACACACTATTTAACATCTAATATTGTACAGGAGCAAAAACAAGGTGCTTATCAAAAGGGTGAACTCTTTTCTTTCATTCATTTTTCTCCTGTTCCGTTAAGCTTGTAATGTTGTTGAAGAAATAGAAAAAGATGGGGAATTATAGCAAGGAAACTCAAACAGAAAAATTAAGAGAGAGAAAGAGTAAAGTCAAAAGAAGTGAAAGAGATTTAAAAAAAAAGCAAAGGGGGGTGGGGGAGGGCAGAAAACATGAGTGGTGATATTTGAAGAGAGGTGTGGGTTAGGGAGCAATGAGCATAAGGAAGGCAGCTTGGCTGTTCCTCCCCCTTTCCTAATCATAGCCCTTACTCACAGACAAAACTCCCTCCCTCTCTCATTCACTCACTCACTTTAGGCCAATCCGTCCTCTTTCTCTCTCTGTGTGTCTCTCTCCTACTCTGAGACAGAGTCAGAACTCTTCTCCCTGACAGCCACAAACATCTACAGCACTTACTGCATTCAGAGAGGGAACCTGCAAACAAAACTTCACAGAAAACTTTCTATTCTTGTTCCAGAGAATTTGCTGAAGAGGCGAGGGGAAAAAAACAAACATACAAACAAACAACAAAAAAACCTGTGTGTGAAGAGAGAGGAAAAGCAGGGCCTTTTAAAAAGGGAATCACAACAACTTTTGCTGCCAGGATGCCTTTGCTTTTGAAGAGAGGATTTTTGTTGGTGCTTTGCTGGATTATAGCGAGGAGTTCTCCAACCCCAGGATCTGAGGGGCACAGTTCAGTCACTGACTGCCCATCGTGTGCCCTTGCCACACTCTCAAAGGATGTGCCAAGCTCACAGCCTGAGATGGTGGAAGCAGTAAAGAAGCACATACTGAACATGTTGCACTTGAGGGACAGACCTAACATCACCCAGCCGGTGCCCAAGGCAGCACTTTTAAACGCCATAAAAAAACTCCACGTAGGAAAGGTGGGAGAGGATGGCTATGTGGAAATAGAGAATGACATTGGAAGAAAAGCAGAAATGAATGAACTTGTAGAGCAAACTTCAGAAATCATCACATTTGCAGAATCAGGTGAGTGCTAGAAAAA
The DNA here is from genome assembly GCF_002925995.2 of Terrapene triunguis. Classification (NCBI taxonomy): domain Eukaryota; kingdom Metazoa; phylum Chordata; order Testudines; family Emydidae; genus Terrapene; species Terrapene triunguis. Next base: position 2,092,683 of record NW_020664530.1, on the reverse strand, counting down.
ATTACTGTAAAATATATCTTTCTATGCCAGAACTGCAATTAACTTGTTTCTTCTCCCCAACAATAATATTTTCTGTAAGATTATAAGGTGAAAGGGGGAAGGGGGCAAAGAGAAAAGGACTGTAAAAGAATTTGATTCTACCTGATTTAGTCTTGGCTACAGCTTACTTGCTTACACTTGCTAAACTCACACAGCCAAACAGTAAGGAAGCTATCTAACCAATCTTGAGCAGAAAGTCAGGCTGCAAAGGAATCTTCCAAACTGCTTGTGAAACCAGAGCAGTTGCACTGAAGTACTGGATCCTGGGTCTGATGGTGAAAGGGAAAGAGCTGCAACCTCTCAGAAAGTTTCTGATGAAAGAAAGAGATCTAAATACTATTTTTTAAAATAAACCTTCCTTGTTTAAAAAAAATACCAGTAGGTATTATACCACATGGAGCATATGGAACTTAATACAAGCAAGAGGACATTTTTGTTGTTTAATTAGCACAGCATCCTAGGCAATACATTGTTTCAGCGACTGTCAGATAAACTTCAATAGAACCAGGACAAATACTTGTAGATGATCCAATTTGTAATGCTAACTTTTGCATGCTGGAAAAAAAAAAAAAAAAAAGAGGAAAGATTCTGTTCCTAAGTGCTCCCTGCCAAAGAATGCAACCTTGACAGTGTTCACTTTGAACTATTCTGCTCTCTTTAATTGGTAAGAATAAAATGTTCAGTGTATAGAATTTACTAACTAGTTGCTCAAAACCTCATCATGCGCCTATAGAAAGCCGCCGTAACGTTCTCTCCTAAATGAGTAGAACCAGAACTCAGTACAATATAATATATGTATATGCATATACATAAGATTGTCTACATCTTGCTATAGCTGTATCACCAATCTGAAAAGGTATGAAATTGCTAATAGCAACTGTTTTTATGATGCTGTCTAGCCAAAGAATTTTTCTTGTTGCCAAGACAGTTTTAAAAGAATGTCACTGTTTTGTTTGGTACAGCATATGGTAGGCAAAGTATGCACAGGAACTCCAAGCATTTTTGTTTAAAAGTTTGCTGCGGCAGTATAAACAATTAAGACAACACTCAGAATTTCCAGTCCTGAAAACCTGTTGACTCAGATGTTCTGTTTGCAGGCAAGCCATGCACAGAAGTGTGCATGCTTTTAAGAGCAGACATTCCTGCCGGCTGTATGGCTTCCAACTGTACAAGAAGCCCTTGCCTTTGGCGTTCTTGTCAATGCAGCCGTTATCAGTTCTTTCCCTGGGAAGAGTCGTGCTTTTCTTCCCTTGTGTGCTCGCCATTTCAAACATTGGATAGAAGATCTCAGTGCAAGTGAACACTTGAAGCAGCTGTGATTTTCTACCTGTTTAAGGAATGGACTTATGGAAGCAAAGAAATTGCTAGGCTAATGAGCAGGCTCCGCACCTGGTTTTCAGCACCTCTCTCAAAGCAGAGTGGAACATATATGGAATGAATAGTGGTTTCTGTTCATCCTGTGAGTCCCAATTATTTGTAAACTCGTTATTGTCTTTCCTGAGCCCTGATGCAAAGGAATTCTGAATTTGATATATGCCTATTAAACACGACAGCCTTAAATTGCAACTCCTAATCCAATTGGCTCAGAGTCACATGACCAAAAATAATTGTGCCATTGCCCACAGACTGGCCAATAGTCCAGCTGCCAATCTCTCTGTTAATAACTACTGAACGCTCACACAACACCAATTTGATTTACGTCCATATAACGATCAATATTAACAACAAAATTAATTTAACAAGATTTGTGGTATCTAGTTCTTTAGCAGAATGCAGGGTGCAGAATTTTATTCTCTTGCCTTTTTGGTTGCATTGATGCACTCCACCTTCTTGGAGCCATGGCAGGTATCTTCTAAGAGATGTTTGGGGCCTTTTTTCCATATCAACCGGACATTTAGTTGGAAGGAGAGTAAGGGAATTTTTTTTAAAGTGTTGAATAATGTACAAGAGTCTAAGTTTATAATGGAAAAAAATGACTTCCAGTAGGGTCATTACTGCTAGTAAGTTCTTTAACCTGCTGAACAAATAATTTTCCTCTATAAATTCAAGATCTATTAATAATACTTTACAGTTAAATAACACTTTCCATCCATGGAGCTCACAGTGCTATACAAACACTAATGATTTAATTCAGCATGACATCAGCTCGCTGACATATACTCACTTGTAAAGATGGAGGTTAAATCCTAAAGTAGTATTATTTTCCCTATTGTGCACATGTGGAAACTGAGGCAAAGAGAATTCAAGCAACTTCTCTTAGGTTATAAAAGAAGTGTGTGGAAGAGCCAGGAACAGAACACAGATCCATGGGCAATCCTCAATGCCTATAACAATTAATAAGAAAACAGCTGATAAAGAGTCTACATCATTGAGGTCTGAGACTAAATATACTCTTCTTTCAGTTTGGATAATATTCTTACTACTCTTACTAGAAACCTCCATCATCTAAAAAGGAAGCAGTAGAGAATCAATGAAAATGAATGGAAGCTTGACACGAGTTATATCAGCTAAATGCTAGTGAAAATAGGAGTAAGAATTCAGATTTTTGTTTGTGTGGGTATGACCACACATAATCCTATCATACTTCACCCTCTCAGGAATTGTGGTTATTCTATACTCACAGGCATAAAAAGAGATATTTCACTTTTCATTGTGAAATCGTCTCCAGCTATTGCACACAACTATACAATGAAAATGAAGTGTGCCCACATTACTCTGTGCATCTATTCTGTTTTTCAAAATCTATATTCAGGCTGATGTTTTATAAAACACAGAGACTAAAATGAAAAATAGGAGAGGATATAGATAAATGGGTAGGGGTGAGGTGAGGGGGAGGGACTAGAGTAAATGTATTGAACTCTTCTAAAGCACAGGTGTCCTCATATCCTTGAGATCAGCAGAAGTCTTGGCAGGTATTTTTCACTGCTACAATTCCAGGCACATCTTTGTAAAACTAATGACCAAGAGTATTGGGCAAAAGTTTACAAAAGAACCCTTCTGTACCCTGGCATTCTAACAAATAAAACATGAAAATGATTTTCTACTTACATATCCAGCTAAGATTACTAACTGAGATTAGTTCTGCTGTGAGCATCCTTTTGCCAAAACGCTGTGGTTTACTTCAATTTCTTAAAAGTTGTGTTAGAGAAAAGGGGGGAGGGACAGACATATATGTTCTTGACAAGCATAGCCACAAGTTTCCATTGCTTAGATAGCCGATGCTTATAAAATCTGGTTGGATACTAACCCCTTTATTTTTTTTTTAAATAGATAGCTTATTAGCCAATCAACTACTAAGCCCTGGGATAGTGCCAAGTGCATATACTGATCCTGGCAACTAAATCAGCACTGAACAGGGTTGCTAACGTCAGTCACTGGGTAAGAGAGGGGAGTTATAAGCATTGAAATCCTAAAGCTTGTCATTAGAGATATCAAGAATAAATGAGAATTGTGATAGCTATTCACATCAGTTTTACCTTTTTGCATCATTTCCTGTCAAATTTAGACGTGAATTGACTTGGCAGTAAAGACTCAGACATCTCTTTTCCTAGACAGATAGCCAGCCCTGGCATTAACAGCAAGGTGTTTGGTGGGGATGAGGGGGAAAAAAGGAGGATGGATCATTTATCCCTCTTAAATTGTTTAATCAATTGCCTTTTTAAAAGATGCTTATTTAAGTGCACATCCTTCGGTGCTCAGTAAAGCACTCAATGGCCACAAGAGGGCACACTCTTCCAAAGCCTTTTCAGTTCATGCAATTTAACCTTCCTGCAAGCTGCTATTTTACCTAATTGGATCCTGAATCCCAAAGATCTTTGTGCTTATCTGTAGCCTCTGAGTGGAGATCTTGTTTCTTCCATCTAGTTTAAAAGGCAGAAATTAACTGGAGTGGAATACTACCGGAAAAATAATGCAATGTAAGGAAACAGGCAAAGGAATGGAAAAGATAAATCTGATCAATTGCGGGATGCTTACATTCTGGAAATCTAGAGATCAGAAATGATTTTTTTTTTAAACAGACACTGAGAAATGTGACCGTGAATCATCAGCTGAGCTGATTTTATCACATTTTTTCTAATGCAGTCTCCCTGGCTTTTAGAAAACAAATCTCTTTCCCCTTGGTTTTTTTTTTTTTTTTTTTTTCCACTTTGGCATACTTTATCAAAGATTCCAAGTTTAACAAATGAAAGCAAATTACTTCCAAGAGAGGAAAACCCCTCTTAATTAAATGCATTTTACTGAAACAAAATGAGAAGCTTCTCTAGGGGTTGGTTTGGTTGTGAACAGTTTAAGAAAGTGCAGGTGAATCAGAGAAGGAGAGAACTAGTCTAGAAAAGGTATCTGCGAGAACATCACTGTGCGTGCAGACATGTGTGCACTTGTGTCTGCAAATACAGCTGTGTACATGTGGGCACACATTTGCTTGTATATATGCATAAGTGTGCCTATGTATTTTTATGTACATGTATGTGCCAGGGCATGCAAGCCTGGACATGGGTATGCATGTAGTGTTTCTGTGTAAATGGGTTTGGGTGCCTGAATAAATGTATGTGCATGCACGTCCACATGCATGCCTATGTATAAATGGATGCATATCAGTGTCCATATGTATATAAACTGGCCTGTCTGCGTAAACGTGTGCATAGATCTGTGATCGGGTGTCCTTAAATGTGGACATGTGTATTTGTAAGTGTGAAGTCAATATTGTTTGTGGCAACAGAGCTTTAACAATTTAATTTAAGGTCAAATGCTAGTTCATTTGAAGTCAGTGGAAATTTTGCTATTCATCTCAATAAGTACAGGATTTGGCCCTTATTGCACAAAAGTGCAATATTTTTATGGAAGGAGTGACAGCTTAGAATTCAGATCTGCAGTATTATTAACATCACACAAATTGTTCTTTTGTCTTCTGCAATACAATGAACCATTTTAACTTAACATTGCAAAAACCTTACTGCTGAAAGCACCCCTACAACGCCCTTGAAAACACACACACACACTCATGAGGAAAGATTTTTAGCTCTAGTGAAGGAACTCTATGTTGTAAGTGCAGAATGTCTCCTTTTTGGCTAATAAGTAACACATTAATTTCAGATAGAATAAAATATGAGTCAATAGTTAGTAGAGCTGAATTTACTCAAATTTCAGATGAGACGACCTTGCCTGTACCTTTTCTGTTGGCCATTTCATGAACATTTAGGGGAATGGGTTTTTGTTCGCATGAACATTTGGGGAATGGCTGTTCTTCCTGCAAATACCTGTATTCACCTGTAGACAAGAGTATGTGAACATGAATACAAGGTATTTGCTATTTGCACCAGAATTGCTCTTCCCTTGTTTAAAGACAACAAGGAGTCTGGTGGCACCTTAAAGACTAACAGATGCCACCAGACTCCTTGTTGTTTTTGTAGATACAGACTAACACGGCTACCCCCTGATACTTGTTTAAAGAGTTACAGTTATCCAGTCCGGGAGCAGAAACACACTCCTGCGACTTAGGTGACCAATCACACGTGAAGAATAATGAATAATTGGAGAGAATCATTGTGAGTGATCCATAGACTGAAATACATCCACATAAATTGCCACTGAATAATCATGAATAATGAAAAAATTGAAATAATCAGTCTGCTTAGGGATAATTGCCAGACAGATAACAGGGCTAAATTCACTGGATAAACTGTGAACAATTCCTCTAGCTCTAGTGGTCATTAGTAAACCTTTCAAGCAATTATCTCTCAACCACACTCTTCTCTTCATTCCCTCCAAAAGAACCTTTCTACTAACCTATTTCTTTTTCTCTGTCTCCCGGGGAACGAAAATGAGGAGTAAAGAGAAGGATGCTTTTGAATGTAATTACAGATTGGCACACTGTACAAATCTCCCTCCCCCCCCTCCACCAAATCTAATCATAGGCAGTAGTAAAGTTAGCAACTTAAAAAAAAAAGCTTGCTTTGTAGGGAAAAATAGTTCACTTACAGTATAACATAAAAATGACTCAAAATGAAACAGCAATGAAGAATGGAAATTTAAAGTCACAGAGCTCTCTTACACAGTGAACCTTTTTCCATGGCCAATTTAAATGCCGTGTATTAAGAGTAAGCTCCACTGTAATGGTAGAAAGTGTAATTGCTTCCATGGGTGGTAGTTGGGTCTGGGAGGAGGGGAAACAAAGACTTAACCATTTAGTAACATTTGGTTAAGGAAAAAGATCTTTTTATTCAAAAAGATCTTCTAAGTTGTACAATTTAGGCCCTACCTGTGTAGGTGCACATAGCTCAAACTCACAGGGCCCTATCCTGAGGCACAGTGTAAATCCAAAGTCAGTAGGCTGGAACTGCATACTAAGGGACTCAACTTGGCAGAAGTGAGGAAAGGAATCATGAGCCTCAGAGTGCACTTTAACACCAGCGATCCTGTGGCTTCTATTGAGAGACCTAAGAGGGAGTAGTAAATGCAGCCTCATGCAGGGATTGGCTGCGTGGGGCCACAAAGTGCCTGGGCCCACTGGCAAAGCCCCTGTTTATCTGTGACATGCCTGCTTTCCTTCTGCATTCTCCTGGGGGACACCAAGCACACAAAAGCCAATTCTGAAGAATGAAGAGGTTTCAAAGTCCCTCACCTCCCAGCTCTGGCATGGGTTTTTCTAGTGATTTGCCACCTTCCCTGTCCCCTTGCCCCCATTCCATGCAGTCGAAAAAAATTAATTCTTCCATATTAGGTCATTATACACAGACATAAGCAGCCTTATGATTGCCCTTACAGTTTTTGCAGCTTGGTACATGGAGGATTTAAATGCATCCTTCCTTCCCATCACATGTTCAGGCTCCAGTCTTAAAGGTGTGCAAGCAGGGCCGGCTCCAGCATTTCTGCCGCCCCAAGCAAAAAAAAAAAAAAGCCGCGATTGGCGGCGGCAGTTCAGCGGCAGGTCCTTTGCTTCTAGAGGAAGTGAGGGACCTGCCGCCCCCGAATTGCCGCAGGTGCCGCCCCTCTCCCTTGGCCGCCCCAAGCACCTGCTTGTTAAGCTGGTGCCTGGAGCCGGCCCTATGTGCAAGCAATATTGTAGGGCAAAAGATGATAGCAAACTCTCATTAAAATATCAAATAGTGTTGTTCTATTTCCCTCCCACTGAATAATTCCTTCCTTATAAAAGCTTTTACCACATAACATAAATTATTTTTTATTTTTCACTTTTCTCCACAACTTTTGCCAACGTATTTAACTTTGCTAGAAGATTCCTGTTTGCTCTTTAGAATCAGGACCTTGTTTGTGGCAGAGACCGGCCACAGCTGGAAAGTAGAGATGTGGAATCAGATACAAACATCCCCAGTGTTTTGTTAAGTAAGGGGTGAGAGGCACTCAGATCTGGGGTTCTGGAATAAGCACATCTCTCCCTTCCCTAGCACTTTCTTCTGTGATAACACAATCCAATATTTTGTCAGTATCGCACAGAAGGGATGAAGTGGTCAGCAGTGTTGGATTGTGGGACTTTCCACATGAATCAGGCAGGAGGAGCAGGATGATTAGAAATGGGAAAAGTCCATTGAAAATCAGCCACAGCAGACAAGGAAATACAAAAAGAGGACAACGAAAGTATTGCTGTGAGCTTGTGATGAAATGATACCACCCAAAACATTTAGTGAGATCTCTTTTGCACATTCAGTTATCAGACAGACTGCAGCATGCTTTTTCATTAGACAACTATATATAAAGGCAGTGTACATTTCCAAAGCATTACGCATTACGCAAGGTTTAACTGAAGCTAAATCCCTGAGCAACGCTTGGGGAAAAAGGGACTGCAGAATCTCTAACCTAAAACACTTGAGATGTGATTCCTCTTAGGATATTTATGTGGCTTTTTTAAAATAAAGACTCTAATATGGTGAACGTTCATTCATATTGGGCCAATTCTTGAGGTCTAACTCAGGTTTTACTCAGGCAAAACTCTCACTGACTACAATGAGAGTTTACCTGAAAGAGGGACTTTGTACAAACCAAGTTAGGACTTCAGTATTTGTACTGTTAGTTCTTTCTCAGAAGCTGATTACAAAAGATCATAGTTAGTTGATTTGGGATTTGGGGTGAATTCAAGAGAGTTTTGATTTTTCCCCACCACTATTTTAATTTTCCCTCCAGCTTTGTTCCATACTGGCCTCCTGAAAACAGACCTAAAAAAGGGTTTTTTTTTAACATTATAGAATTTTCTGCTAAATAATGTGGGCTTGAGGACTGCATAGAATTTTTTTTTTCATACAGAAGCATTAGGACAGTTTGATTTTTTTGCATCTCCCTCTTTCCTTGGAATTTAAATCCATAGTTCTTTATGAAAACATGTCGAATAATGTTGGTGATGCTGTTATGGCATTAGACTCATCTTATGTTACTTTGCAGCAGCCGTTCAGAAGTGAGGTAAGGCAAAAGCATTGAAAGTCTATTCAAATACTTCACGCTGTATTAGTCCATTTTTTTATTACTACTAGGGATTAATTCAACTTTCAGAAATATGGGGACTTATGAAAAACTAATTTTAAAAGATCCAGAGATTTTGTGTCTTTCATGCAACATCTGTCCAAACTGAATAACTAAATTGTTACACATACTACTCATCAGCCTACATATAAGATAACTGTGGCTATTTACAGATGGAAGTATGTCACTTTATAATTATTATCAGCTCCCGTTATAATGCTAAGAACAGAAATGTTAAATATTGCACCTGGACACCTAACAGTATTAAGTAACCCTTTAATAAGTACTCTCTTTATAAAGCCCCTTTCTCATTATACATTAGAACCAAAAGCCTAGATTTGAATTCCCTTGAATTTAGACGTGTTTCATATCTAGATCCAGATCCAAATCCAAACCTGCAGCATAGTTACACTATTCTAAATGCTTTGCTCAGAAGTTCAAGCGTGTAACAAAGGGGGTACGTGTATCATACTTCTTGAGAGATAGACCATAATAAGCCACAAAAATTCAATTCCTGATCCAGAACTCTTGCATGTTTTGGGGTGCTCTGATTTAGGTTTTGGTTTGGCACAATACAGAGACCTGGGCAAGCTATAAAGTTGGGGTCCAGATCTGAACTTTTCCAAATTTCTGGCATATATGGAGTTTTGGTTAATGCCCATCTGTATCAAAAACCTTCTGCACTTATAAAGCAGACAGCTTTGCCATAGTTTGTTTACTGCCAGAATGGAAACATGAGCACCAGCCATGCAATAGCAAAAAGGGCTAACTCATTTCCTTTTAATCACTATCAAGTGATGGTCATTCTCAGAAAACATCACATCTCAAAGCTTTTGTCAGCTTGGATTGGCACGCCAGAACTCTCTGGTCTCTTTTCCCAAAACTTCTTACTAATTTTAAGTGAGAAAAGATACACCTCTGAAAGCAATACATTTACCCCACAGTCCTGTTTAATTCCATGAGAACCTATTTAACCCCCTTTGGAGGCAGGTATCAGCAAAGTCAATGGGAAACAATCCATGTGTTTTTCTGTCCCAAGGATAGTTCAAGTCCACAATTTCATACTCTCACTGGGAAGTAAAACAAAAATAAAACAGTGTGCCCTCTGGCTACTCTAATTTAGAAATTACTGTCTCTTTGACCTGGGAATTCCACCTGGAGTAGCTGAATATATCTGTATCAGGACTTCACAGAAAAAAGAAAGCAACAGTGTGGACAGGGTTTTAGGAGCCAGGAAATCTTGAGTTCTCACACAGGGTTTCCTCTGCGGCCTTAGGTAAATCACTTAAACACTGTGTCTCAGATTCCCAATCTGTGAAATGGGGATATCTCTGAGGGGTGTTGTGATAACTAATTAATGATTGTTTGTGGAATTCTTTGATGAAGAAGAGCCAGGATCAACAGCCTTGCTGATGCAATAGCACTTTTCAAGTGACCTTTTTGATGCTTTGGTCCTACCATTTCAGTCTTGATCAGTGGTTGCCCTTGATACCCTGACTCGCATTGAAGAGTACCTCACTCAACACCTTGCTCCACAAGTGTGATGCAGTTTGAATAAGGGTTTCAGAATCTGCCCATCCTGCCCCAGAAAGAAAACATGTAGCCCTTTACTCCCAGGGTGCTGGTCTTCTCTTTCTCTAAAAAAAAAATCCAGCTTTCCTACAAATCATAATGCCATAGTCTTAGACACAAACCATCTCTGTTTCTTTTTTTAAAAAAACCAGCCAATTCATTCTCTCTTAACTTCTTCATGCTTAGTGATCAAACCATAAAACAGCCCTCATCGTTCACTTTAACTTCTGCCAGGGATATGAGATCTGTATCAAAGAAACTCCCTCTCCCCAGCATAATCATCATCACTGGCATCCCAGCAAGTTTATATAGTTATGCCAGAGAACCTTCTTCAGAAGGTTCTTTAACTCATTTCTTGGTGGATTTGTCATTACTATCATCACAACGGGCACACTATGTTAAATTAAGAACAGAATCTATAACTAATAGTTCACAGAATTAAGTGTCTGGCTGCAGAACACTAAGCCATTCCTGAAATGTATAGATCTGTGAATCTCTCAATGCTAAGAGTGATATTTAAGTATTGCTAGGTTTCTGAAACTATTGGCATATACTTCCTTGGTGTAAGAACTTAATGAAGAATGATGATGATTTATATGGGCTAGATCCTGCTTCCTTTGGCAAAGCCCCCATTGACTTCTGTGGACACGGATCTAGCCCCCCAATTTTTATCACTAGACACAGATTTGTATGTGTATTATATATTTTCATGGGCTTTTTTTTTTTAAACAGCGATTACTTTCCCTGTCAGTTAATAGCAATCACAAGAGAAAGCCGAGCAAAATTAACCCCTACACACCAAGTAATGCCCACTTGCCATTAAATGCACTGCATGAATTCACATGTATGATTAATGCTCCCATAACAAAATTTTATATGAGAAAAAAATAGGAAAACAATTACTTCAGTAAATAGAGAATTTCCACTGCAGGAAAAGGTAACATCAAAGAGATGTGGGAGACAGAGGGGGTTAGCAAGGCACAGTAGGGAACACTCAGAATATTAAATAGAAACATAACTTAGGGAATTTTATTCTTCTGGTGACAATACAATCTTATCAAAGGAATGAAAAATACATACTAACCGATTCTTCCCATCTGTTTTTATTTATCAACTTCAGGCACGGCTAAAAAAATGCTGCACTTTGAGATTTCCAAGGAAGGCAGTGACCTCTCGGTAGTGCAGCGTGCTGAAGTGTGGCTCTTCCTGAAAGTCTCCAAGGCCAACCGAAGCAGAACAAAAGTGACCATCCGACTGTACCAACAGCAGAGACAGCCCAAAGGCAACTCTGAAGGGGCAGAAGAAATGGAGGACGGAGGGCTGAAGGGTGATAAAAGTGAGACTCTCATCTCTGAAAAGGCGGTGGACACCCGTAAAAGTACCTGGCACATCTTTCCTGTCTCCAGTAGTGTGCAATACCTGTTGGACCAAGGCAAGAGCTCCCTTGATGTGCGGATTGCCTGTGACCAATGCCAGGAGACTGGAGCCAGCCTGGTGCTGCTGGGCAAGAAGAAGAAAAAAGAAGATGATGGGGAAGGGAAAGAGAAGGAAGTTGGAGAATCCACAGTAGAAGAGGAGAAAGAGCAGTCACACAGACCTTTCCTGATGATGCTTGCCCGGCATTCAGATGACCGCCTGCACAGACGACGGAGACGGGGCCTGGAGTGTGACGGCAAGGTCAACATCTGCTGCAAGAAGCAGTTCTTCGTCAGCTTCAAGGACATTGGATGGAGTGACTGGATCATTGCTCCCACAGGTTACCATGCCAACTACTGTGAAGGTGAGTGCCCCAGCCACATAGCGGGCACATCTGGTTCATCATTATCCTTCCACTCCACGGTCATCAACCATTACCGCATGAGGGGCCACAGCCCCTTCTCCAACCTCAAGTCATGTTGTGTGCCCACCAAGCTACGACCAATGTCCATGCTATACTATGATGATGGACAGAACATCATCAAGAAGGACATTCAGAATATGATTGTGGAGGAGTGTGGCTGCTCATAGACACACACTCACACCAAGGGCCTGCTGTCTGTGTGGAAAATTGAAAAGAAGCTGCAGTAGAGGAAAGACCCGACTATGGTTTAATCTTTCCAAATGAAACAATTAAAAAAAAAAAAAAGACAACACATGGAGTTCAAAAAGACTAAAGACAGACAAAGGAAGAAAAAGAGCGCATAAACAAACAGGGCTTGAATGAGAAAATTTTTGAATAGCAGTGTGGGGAGGGGGATTCCCCTTCCTTTCAATATGTTCCATATTTTATTATATAGTATGTTAAACATTATTCGTTACAAGGGGAATTGTGTTCCCTCTCCTAGTTATCCATCAGTTCAAGCCCTGGTAGCAGCTTGCCTAACCTGCAGCAGTTTGGACTCTGAGTCCAAAATGGCATTGAAATTCGTAGAAAAGCCATGTGTATGAACACTACATTCACTGGCACTTTCCCCTCTCCCCTCCCCCCAATTTACCAAGGACATAATGAGAGTGTATGTACCATATGTGTGTGTGTGTGTTTGTATGTGTGTGTATATATATATATATGCCTGTGTGTGCACGTGTGTTACACGAGCATACACACATACATATGCACACACACACACAAATACACACATACATACACTTACTTATGTTGGTAAAGGGACAATATTGCGCAGGTGTTCACACCTTCATCTTCTGCACTACATTTGCAAAAAAACCCCACAAAAAAAACAAAAAAACAACAAAAAAGAAGAAAAAAAATGAAAAAGAATGAAAGAAAGTATACAAAGTTACATTTCGTTAAGGTGCTTACAACATTAGAACTATGCAACCTAGTTGGTTTGAAACTGTTTACCTGAGAGAGAAAGGAAAAAAAAAAAAAACAGAAAGACTTTATTTAATGGAAGTAACTTTTTTTTTGTTTCAATGAGAGATACTTGAAAGGAACATGTTTGTCCAGTTACTGGAGCCGAACATTTCTATATTTTGTAAAAAAAAATTTTTTAATCGTTTACTATTTGCACTACAATGGTGTTTGACCTGTCTAATCTTTATTTAACAAGTATATTCGAGGGAGGTTGATTGGGAGTAGGAGGGGTTGAGAGCTGCACTTATTGTGGGCTATACAAGAACTGCTACAGCACACAAAATAGTTATTTATATTATAATAATAATTATTATTTTGTACCTTAAAAAGAATAGACACATACACCAAAGACATTTATGTGAGCCTCTAAACAGTCTGTTTGTGGTTGGTACCGGTCATAAGTAACAAGTCAGGGTTTAGATTAAGGGGACAGTTAGGTTGATTACATTCAGGCTGAAATATTGCCCAAAACATAACATTGCGATCTGGATTTAGCTGTGGATTTCAAACCCCTAGAAAGTCCTGGGGTGCTTGGGTCCAAGATTCTATTTCAGGCCCATCTGTGATAGAATTGTTACTCCTTTCACATTCATGACACTAAGACTTTTTCCTGATGTACAGCAGCTGTACATTGTAGGAAAACAACTTCATACAAGGGGGATATATATATATATACGTATATATACACATGGTATAAGCACTTCAGGCTTCACCCTAATGTTCTTAAAGCAATGAATGGTTGTGTGCAAAGCACAGTGTATTAAAAGATTATTTTTTATTGCATGGAAAGGAACACATTTAAAACAATCCCTCGTAACAAGAAATCTAAAGCTCCAGTGTACCACTTAGCAAGATCTGATGTCATACTGCATGCAGCTTTGGGCCCTCCCCACCATCACCCTGGTAGAACACAGAGCAAAATGAAAGCTATGGTATTATTTCTATTTTAAATACAGTCTTTAACTGGCTGTCTCAACCACCGCTCTCCAGTCTGGCGACTCTTGATGAGTTTGCACACTATAAGACCTAATTTTCAGTGTCAACACCTAACCTGAAGGGTCCAACCCGTAGGGCATAGGTAGATAGGTTTTTAAAATTCTATCACTGTCATATTTAAAAGAATGCTGAAGTAAAAACATTTGTTGTTGGGTAGGGGAAAAGGTTAGAGGGAATGGGAGAAACCTTAAGGCCTTGTCTACACTGAGTTTGGAAACCATGAGGCCTGATGCTGCAAGTTCTTACCTGTGTGAGTAAAGGTTTGCAGGACCAAGCCCCCATGTTAGCAACATCCTAGTGAGCTGTGCTTAAAAAAACACTTCTTGCTAGAAAAGCATGAATATGGTTCCCCATCTTGGCGATAGCACGGTTTGTAAAAAAACAGTTTTATAGCACAATTAAGCCCTGTCGACACTGGCCAGGGATACAGTGTGTTAGCACCTTTATGGCAAGAACCGTGTTTAAGCAGTGTAATCAGGGCCTTCATTTTTGTCAGCCAAAACTCCGTGTGTGTGTGTGTGTGTGTGTGTGTGTGTGTGTGCGTGCGCCCACGTTTGTATGAATCAATTGAGATTTAAAAAAAAAGGAAAAAAAATTCCTCTGTTGAATAAATATCAACGTATGTGCTTATAGCTAAGTTTTCTATCTAATTTATTCCATAGTATTTAGATTGCATAGTACAGCTAATGGGTTATACATTTATGTACTTTTTATACAATGCATTTTTTACAGACTTGTTTGCAGTTTGCAAAAAAAAAAAAAACTTTGTAAAAATTGTAACAATTAGGTAAACACTAAATTTGTCACTAAAGTATTCTATAAAATATCAAGGCTTTCTGATTTAAATTTTTCACAGGAGTTTTTTTTTTTTAAGGGGTTACTAATTGCCAATGCTAAAAATAATACATAAATAATTTCTCTTTACAAATTAAACAAACCAAGTGCCTGATCTTGCATCCATTGAAGTGAGTGGCAAAATTACTATTGATTTCAATAGGAGGCAACTCGGATTCTGGAACACTGGAGGCCTGATCCAAAGTTTATTGAAGTTAGCGAAAAGCTTCCCATTGACTTCAATGGGCTTCAGATCAGACTCTAAAATTGTATATGTAGCCCTCCTGGAAACCTTGCTCATGTCAGTAGTCCCATTGACTTCTCAGACTGGGGCTTAGCTTTGGTCTATTGCAAACAGTGTGTGGGGAGAGAAACTATTTGCATGAATGATGCCACATCCAACATCAACTAGCTCCCACTTACATGAGACTATAGAATGGTTTTTTGAACCACTATACAGCATGGTTAATCTCTATGTACACTGGTAAAGGGAGCCATGTTAGCAACTTCATGCTAGCAAGAGCTATTTTTAAGTTTGGCTAGATAGCAGCTGCTGGCATCAACTCCAATCCTTCTGCCATTAAAGACAATGGCAAAACTCCTATAGACTTCAATTGGAGTAGGATTGGGCTCATGATTTTCCTGGCCAGAGCAGACAGAGTCTAATTTAAAAAAAAAATACTAATGTAGTATAGCTCAAAAAGCCAACTCCCTCCACAAGTTTATATGTGGTGAAAGGGGACTGGTTCTGGAAAACATGAAACTAGCATGAGAAAATTCTCAAGTGAGGAAAGAAAAGAGGATTTTAGATGTGGTGGGTGGGTTACATGATATACATATTGGAAAGAGTGGGAGGTTTTCAAGTCAATAAGTAACTATTCCCAAGCCCTGCTCAGTAGCTTGAATTCATATGTACACCCTGTTTCCATATTTTAAAAGGTTCTCTCCCTTCAATCTCTAGACTCAGTCATGGGGTTTTGATTTGTGGTCAGAGTTATTTAAAGAAGAGGGAAATGAAAACCTATATGATAAAATCAGAAATTGGGATGTTAATCAAGACTGACTGATCAACCCTCTCTCCCCGTAATAATTTGGTTTAATTAAATCTACATGTCCTCAAAATAGCATTATAAATTGCTACCACATTTGACAAGTTCTTTGAGGGGATGTGATCTTGAAAACAACCTCTCTTTTTAGGTAGTAAAAGAAAAGCAAAAGGAAAGGCTTTTAAATGCTAATGTATTCCACTCCATATAAGCCACTCCTTGTGAAACTGAAAATTAAAAATATATTTCTTCAGTATCTCTCCAGCCCTCGTGCTGTAAAATTTGTCAGACCTTCCAAAATGCTGTCTCCTTCCATGTTAAAAAAGATCTACAAATGTCAGATATTAACAGTACATACAACTTGGAGAGCCTGTTTTAAGTACAACATTGAGATATGTATTAGTGAGGACGAATGTATTTATCTGTGATTGTATTCTGGGCCTTTAGTAAAAGGAAATGCTTGCAGATAGTTATGATTCCTTTTGGGATTTTTCTGCACTTACATTTCACAGCAGAATGCTGATCTAGGGCCCCAACTTGTGCCCATTGAAGGGAATGGGAGTTTTGCCATTGACTTCAATAGGAGCAGTCCCTTAACAATCACTGGAAACTAGTACTGAATCATAAATACCCCATTATTTGTATTCAGGTCATCAAGTTAATTTGGGGGTAACACTACAAACTCGAGGTGAGATTGGCAGCATCCTCTGAGTTGGAGAAGCTTAATCACCCATAGAAGTCTATATACTAAATTAAAAAAATGAAGGGCTACTCTTACTCATGCTGAAGAGTGCCTTACTCTGCAAATAGTCCTATTGAGCTCAGTGGGGGTACGCATATAGTAATTACTACTCGACATGAGTAGTGGCAGAATCTGTTCCTAAAATGTAGATAAAAAGGCATGTGTTAGCGTTATTAACACCTTTAAATTAAACCTCACGTTAATCATAATCAATAATATGGGTCAATGTAAGAACCAGTTTCTGATCCACTTGCTAATACTTAATAGAGCCTTATTCCACAACTGGTGTCTTTGCCTTTAAAGGGACTACTTGTGGAGTAATGTGCTATGCAGTCTGAGTAAGAGAAATAGGATTTTGGTCTTACATGAACAATTACAATTCATATTTCCATGGGCAGAAACAAACAACTTCTGGGTTATATAGCATTTTTTTTTTTTTTTTTTTTTTTTGGAGATACAATGAATTTGTGTTAATTCTTAATGGGGTTTTGTATTTAAACACTTTGAAAACCATAAATTAATGATGGGTTGAAGATATATATGTATATGTATATATGTGTATTATATATATCTACTATATATATATATATATATATATATAAATATATATATATATATACACACACACACACACACACACCAGTATAGATATACATATATATAAATTATGAAAGCCAAGATATTATGAAGCCTATTTTGTTTTTATCATTTTGTGTTTTGTTGTTGATGTTATTATTATTATTATTTTGCATATTACATGCAGTGCTTTAACCAATGTCTGTTTGGCTAATGTAATTAAAGTTGTTAATTTATATGCGTACATTTCAACTATGTCAATGGTTTCTTAATATTTATTGTGTAGAAGGACTGTTTTTTAAATTTACAATATGTTTAAAGAGGTAACAGTTTGATATGTTCTCATTTGTTTATATTAGAAGTTATTTATTTTCACGGCATTCCATCTGATATTTTGATATTTGAAGGCATGCTACCTATACTTTGTACAGTTAGTGGGCAGTATTCATCAGCTCCCAGTAGATTCTTAGGCCTTACATTAAATAAAAGACCTGTTTGGGGATTTTTATTTTAAATCTTTCTTATTGGTTTGCCAGGAATAACTCAGCGCACTAATTGTCAGATACTTTGCCTGCGTGACCAATTTATTCCTACTGTAATTGCCTGAGACAGAGGACCAAAGTTGTCCCTGGTGTAAGTCCAATGAGTTCAGTGAAGTTACATCACAGATGAATTTGGCTTACAGAGAGAAAATGCCTGTGCTGCAGGAGAATGCAAGGAAAAGGCAGAACGAGAGAAGAGGAGAGTCTTTGCATTGGGAAGGGATTTTCATGTGTTAAAAATGTTTGGGTCCGGTACAATTTTATTTTACATTGTTCCTTTTGTTATCTTGCTCTTTCCCTACACAACAACAGCAACAACACAAGTGAAATAAATAAAGGGAGTTTCACTGAGCTTTGTGTACTCGTCCCTTAATATGGATTCCTAGTTGGGAAAGTGGGGAGATGGGAAAATAACAGAAAAAGGGAGACAGAAAAGTGATACAGGCAGATGTCTCCTCGTGTAAAACAGATCTTAAAGTTGGGAATTCTACCATCACTATCTATTAATTCAAGTACATGATCCCAGGGGTGATGGGATATTTTCATTCATTCATTTTTTTAGCTAGTGGAAGATACCCACGTCTGAAAAAGAAAGCAAAGCACATCTGCTCATTTTGAGACTGGTAATTCTTCCATGACATATTTCTCTGCAACTACAAAAGGATTGAAGACATACAAAAACAAAGAGAATTAGGAGTTACCATAGCAAGATAAAACTACAAGGGCTACTAGTCTATATGAATTAAGGTATAAACTGATCAACAGTTTCATGATTTGCTCAAATAGGCATAAACAATCAACTAACCAGCTGGGCTAAAGAAGAAATTCCCCTGGTGGTATAGTACTTCACAATTCAGTACTATATACTCTGGGGTTTTATCTTATTTATTTAGCAGTCCTTATTGCCTACGAATACAGCTAGTCCAGGCTAGATGGACCATTGGAATGTTCCAATATAGCAAGCTGCAGGGAGCAGGAATATTGAGGTTCATCTTTATGATAGATTGCCTGCCTGGTGTTCAAGTGCACTCCATGGCTGCTTCCAGTTGGCCTTTCAATAATCAGAACTTTTTCTGCAGAGCCAGGAGAACTGACTTCCTTTCTTCTAGGTTATTAACTTGAATGCCACTTTTCAGCAAATCAACAGTAACTGCCAGAGAAAATCATTGGCACTAACAATGCCGCAGGACTTCAATAAGGGACTGAATACTTTTATTAACATGTATGGATCATTTGCAGCTGTGCCAGCAAAAGAAATCTAAATGGTACCAGTAGTTGCACTAGCAAAACAAGGCTATGAGGGCTATCAGTCCTTATGCTCCAAGGTGCAAAGTGACTAACAGTGATAAAAGTGAAATCTAACTCACATGGTTCACTCAAGGGGGTCAGGAAGAAATGTACCCCCACACCTTTCCCCTAGTATTGAATAACTGACCTAGTATATTATGGCATGTTCTCCTCTCTCTGAGGCATCAGGCCATTACCCCTGGTGGAAGCATATAATAGATAGGAGCACGGTGTCATCCAGAATTCTTACATTACTATTGAGGGTCATGTACATCACTTTGTCTTTTACGCTGGTATTAAGTATGGTTGCTATTGTTTTAACTGTTGCTGAAATGCTTCATCTAATGAACAATGGAGACCAAGGAGGTGCATTCCACATTGATGGAGCAATCCCTGGCAAAATTAAGTATGCTCAGTACACTATCATAAGAACAAATTGCCAAATATTAACAAGAGATTAAACAATTAATAAATAGACATGACTAGATTAACAGAGTGGTGCTGAAGAATAGTTCCACAGATCCTGGCACTTCTGTTGTGCTCTGCAGTGCTGCAAATGCCAGGACATAAATATAGTGATGTAAATGTCACAGTCTCTCTAGTCCCTCATAGAGTTAGCAGGGCCAGCTCCAGGCACCAGCGAAGGAAGCAGGTGCCTGGGGCGGCCAATAGAAAGGGGCAGCACGTCCGGGTCTGCGGCGGCAATTCGGCGGCCGGTCCTTTAGTGCCTCTCTTCCTCTTCGGCAGCACTTCGGCAGCAACTCAATCACTCCGCTTCAGTCTTCGGCGGCAAGTCCTTCACTCCCTCTCTTCCTCTTTGGCGGCAGTTCAATCGGGTTTTTCTTTTTTTTTTTTTTGCCGGTTGGGGCGGCAAAACAGCTTGAGCCGGCCCTGAGGGTTAGTTGTCTTGTGGGAGTTGTTTCATGTACCATATAGTTGGTAATAATATGAGAGGATTTAATGTTGCTAAAACTAAACCAGCTCTTTATCATGAGAACTATTTACAGAGTTTCTGCTACTGCAGTTATCACTCAAGCCATGTGCACACAGACTAACGTGCTGGTGCCTCCTCCAAACTCTTTCCTCCTACAACCTGTACTCCACCCTCCAAGTTCCACACAGATCGCTACAGGAGTGACCTAAATCAGTGGCTCATGTGCTGCTTGCATCTCTTCTTGGTCCTACATGTGGCATTGAAAGATTCCATGGGCCTCATCACTGTCCTGCTCTTTCTGCTGGAGATTCAAGGTAGAGCAAATGGAGCATGGAATACTATAGCATTATAGCTGTACTATAGCTCTGTATACAAAACAGAATAGGGAGTGACAAAGAAGGTAGCATGCAAGACGCCAGCAGCTAGACTCTGTGGAGAGAGAGGAATCTAAATTAACTGTAAGGTTCCACTCATCCTTCCCACATCCAGAGGAAAAGAGAATGAACACCCCTTATCTCCCTCTCAGTAATCAAGGTGCCAAGAAGGGCACCTTGGCTTACAGCATCTATAATGGGGAATTGAAAAAGAGGAGATGCCTCCAAGCCTCCCCCCCCAGAAATTGAGGGGCTCAACAGTTACTTTATCATTGAATAGAGCTATCACAATTTATTGATGCAATGTCAAAAATTCAAATCAAACATGACAACTCAATGCCAGGGAGCTATGGCACAATTTTTTGGTGTGTCTTAGCCATTTTGCATCCATTTGATGAGGAAGTTGTTCTATCTCTTACAAGACAAATATCTGTCACCTGCTGTGCTTCCACAAGACAAGAGACCAAAAACACGTTCTAAAACGCTGTAACAGCTTTATTCAGAACAATATTGAGAGGAACTTTGGCCTCAGGAACCAACACAGCTCCCTAAGAAAGGCTCATGCGCAGGTTGCTTCTCCACAACGTACAGAAAAGCAAGAATGTCTTTCTTTTACTTTGTTAAACTACAGATTATGGCCCAGTCCTGTTGCAATTGGTGTATTCCAGATTTACACTGGTTATCTGAAAGCAGAATTTGGTCCCATATTTCAATAAGATAACTGAATACAAAGAAACCCCAAAGAGCTGAGAATCTAACAGAAGACAACATACATACGAGTATAAACCAAGCAAGTGGCTATTCAAAGTTGAGTGCCATTTGCCTACGCCTTTGAAAAGCATGAAGATCACCAAGAGTTAAGTTATTTGTGGAAAGAGCTTCCATTTTATCTCCATTGTAAAATACAATCTCCAATCTCCCTTCTAGAGTTTGCCTCTAACCTTTACTCCTGGGGGAATTCTGCACTAAAAAGTTAAAAGTTCTGCAAAATTCTGCATATTTTATTTGTCAAAATAATGCAATATAATCAAACCAGTTTCAATTATTTTGGTAATTTATTTAAACTACAATACAGAAAAAAGTCACTATAACTATTCAGCATTTCCTAAACACATGAGAGTTAAGTTACAAATACTTGGTAACCAATACCCTGCATTCCAGTTATAATCCTGGCTGGATACTTTGGAAAGTGCTTGGTTCTGATTGCCCTGACATTTTATTGACTGTTTGATAAACATTTTATTTGCCCTCTAAGTCTTTTTTTTTCTTTAAATGGGTAAGTAAAATAGATCCTGAGCTGTAATCTAATCCCATTGTGCCTCTCTGGCACAGGAATAAAAAAAAGCCAGAAAGCACACAGATCTTCCTAGCTGAGGATTCCTTTACTGTCATTTACAATAAGGCTCCTTTAGACCACTCTGGGAATGTAAAAGAGCCTTACAACTTTTACAATGTGTTTTATGCTCCTGGGGAATTGACCATGAATGGGAACAATTAACTAACAATAGGAACCTATTAACTAACAAACAACTACGCAGGCTGGCTGCTACATTTCTGCTCTGCCTCAGGGGACAGAGCCCGCCTCACGCCTTCCTCCAAACAACCTGAAGCCCTTCTCCTTCACGCTGGGTGCTCTGCTATAGAGAGCGAGAGAGTCTTTCTTGCTCCTTTGCACACACTCCCACCCAGCCCTGCTCCTTTGCGGTGATTAACGTCTCCCCAGACATGCACAGCCAGCCCCTCCACTCCTGTGGTGATTTACATCTCTGCCAGCTGCTCCAGGCACGTGAACAGAAGCAGCCAGGCTACCGGGAAAGAGGCATGTGTCCCCTGCAAATTTTTTTGCTTCCTCATTTTTCTGCAGCGGAGCAAAGAAATCTGCAGGCGATATGAATTCTGCGCCTGTGTAGTGGCACAGATTTCTCCCAGGAGTAAAACTTATTGAGGACTGTCTGTTCCCACTCCAATTGGTGGTCTAGAGGCTCTGGCCATCTGGTTGGGGCTGAGCCACATAGTCTATAGGCCTGGACCTCTGAGTGGGACACAGCAAGGAGCAGTCTTTAGCTCAGAGCCTCCTGTCTAGGGCAGACAGCAAGTAACAGTCTGGGGTGCTTGCCCTCTAGATGGGATAGAGCAGCAAGCAGTCCTTAGCGTCATCCTTTGGGCTGGAACACACACAGCAATCACAGTCTAGGGGCCAACAGCCTCCTGGCTGGGGCAGGTCACAAATAAGGCACAGGACTTCCAGCCTAGGATGAGTAGGTTGGGGGAATGGGGTCCACCCGAGGAGTTGGGGAACCTGGGTCCCCCCTACTCCACCAGGTCCCCACCCAGTACCCTAATAGTGGCCGGTGATCCTGCCACTGGGTCAGCGGGGATCCCACCAAAACACGCTGACTCGCTTCCTGGCAACACAACTGGACTAATATCTGGTTCCCCAGGCTACTTCCTGCCTCTGAGGTTGGCATGATACTATGGTGCAGCAAAATCAGCCAGCTTTGTTACCCATCTAATTATATCCAAATATTATTCATTTTATTGACATTTTTATAAATTCCTTTTCTTTTGAATCACAAAATGACACAACCCCCCCAGGCCAGGCAGCTTCAGTCTCTGATTATGATCTTTTGAGAGATTATGATCTCTCACTCAAAGGCTAGTCAGTGTTTCCTCCAGCAAGTTCAAATTCAACTCCTGCTAGCTGTTCTAGTCAAACAGGCTGTAGGCACCCGTTGGAAGCCAGCTCTGTGAGTAAGTCAACTTGTGAATGACCAGATCTGGCCTGCTGCATTCATACAAAGCAGCAGAGATTATGCTGTTTAGTTTATTATTCCTGGCCTACACTGTCTAAGAAGTAAGAAGGGGGGAACAAAAACAACCCAAAACAAAACAAAGATGAGTGATGTGGGAAGATGTAGATAAAAGAAAAAAATTAAGAACGGCCTTTAAGGCATTCTTGTATAAACATAAGTGTTAGTGTTATACAAGGGTTTTTGTTTTTTTTTCCCATAGGGAAAAGGAGGGAGTGTAGACTGAAAAGGAGACATGGGTGTAACTTCAAAGATATGAACACACCAGTGGGCAATAAATATTTATAAAACAAGACATGGGCAATAGACCATTAGCCTGCCACACAGTCCTTCCACAAAATGATATATGAAAGACTAAGCCACGATAAAGAAATGCCGAGTAAAGTCACAGTGGGCCTAAATTTAGATTCATGTAGGTTTCCAAACACAGCATTTTCAAGTATATTAAATGAGAAGGAGGGGAGAGGGGAAAGTTGAAGCATTTTTCAAACTAAACACAACTGTTTCACATCTTCATTTTTTCTTTGTTTCTTTCCTTTTTTTAAAAAATTTCCCTCAACTTCCAGCCTTTGTTCCTTTGTCTCCTAACACATTATTATTCTCAATATGACAAAAGCTGTACTTTTTATGCCACATTTTTGATACATTTCTAAAGGAAAATCAAAGACAGACCTTTGACTGCAAGGAGATGTGCAAGTTTGCTTCATGCTATAATATACTCCATCCCCCATTTCCACTTAATGCCTTCACAGACAGACTGCCACCTAGGCATATCCCTGATTGACCGCTTCCCCAAACCAGGTACTTCTGCTTTAAATTCATAGACATTCTATTGACAGCAATGGAGAATGAAGACCTGCCTGGTACATTTAGCAGCACAGAAGAGATGAAGTAGTCAGATTTGCATGTTAAAGACCTGGAGGGACTGGGACTTGGACATCCTTCATGGTAATTTAGACTGCTAATCATTAATATGCAGAACTAGCATCTCACATAGGCCTCAGATGGCAGTGAAAAGTGAAGGTACATCCCTAAGGAGCGATTTGTTCTCAACAGAACTATTTCTTCTGTGTATTCACAGTTATATCTGATAACAAAAATGTTTTTTTTACCATTTTTTACTTCCATTAGCCCTGCCAGCCTTGAGTGAGAACCATAAATGAGTTGTATTCTGTTTCATCTTCGGCACAGTCCCTAGAAAGGTTTACTGAGCTCCAATAAGTTACACCTACGCAAATTCACTGAAGACAATGGGGTTGACAGGTATCCACGAAAGCATCATTTGAAGAAATTGGTGATCAATGGGGTTACAATTTCGTAAGTCCTAAACTAGCCTGCAGTATATGATGATGATGTGCCAGAAGAAAGAACCTAGCTTCACCCTCAAACCCTAGTGCGTTTGCAGAGCTAGTATTTAGAAAAGACTGCTTTTTACTTATAAAATGATCACTTTTGATGCAGAAACTATTTACAGACTATACCATTTTTAGTGTCACTTTTTTCAGAGTAAAGCCATACCTTAATGCACAGTAGAACATTATGGCATTCTTAAACTAAAGAGAAAAGGAAGATTTTAAAGGCTAGGCTTAAGAGAAGTGAATCTGAGGCCTAAATTCTGATTAAATTTAAATCCAGAGTAATTTCATTAGATTTATTCCTGATTTTCACAAGTATCAGTGAGATCAGAATGTAGTCAGGAGAGAAAAGGGGGGAGAGTTTCTATAAAAGAGTAAACAAAAGCACAGCAACCTTACATTATGAAGAACTGCAGGAGGAAGACACAGGGCAGCCAGATAGGGGCCCCTCTGTGGTACTCAGGGACCAGAAAATTGTCCAAGGTGGGCAGTTGAGGATTCCCTCTGAATACTGGCCTTAGAAACACACACACACACACACACCCATATGGGAGTGTGTTTTTCTAGGAGGGGGAGGGACTCAAGTATGCTGCTCTCTGGCAATCTCCAGCTGGTGTAAAGTACCCAGGGACTTCTGTACAAGCCTGCCTAATTTAGAGCAGCGAGGATCCTCAAGGTTATGCTGAGGGACAAACCAGTCCTCAGAAAGTTGTGGGATTTGTGGAGTGCTTAAAGCTACCCTTCTCGGATGTGCCAAGTGGAACTTGGCAACAGTAGAGTTATATTCAGCAAGCAAGAAGGTAGGTAAGTATGGGGTCAGAGAGGTAATGGAGAGCAAGTCCCTGAGGAGTTTTGAAAACCAGCAAACCAATTTTGAATTGGAATTGGAGCTGGACAGGAAGCCCAGGTATTTCTATCTATCTATTTATCTAGATTTAAAATCATAAAGATTCCTATCCAAGGCTGTAGGAAGCCCAACAGAATTATGTATACAGTAAATACAATTAAATTAAATCTCAGCAGCATTCAGATCAGTTCCACAGGAACTCAGCCAGCATACCCTCAGCCCTCTCCAGAGCCCCTATCAAACAGATGTATTTGGGGCAATTTTGGACCATTGGAGGAAGAAGTTCCAGAGTCTTGAAGCTCTCACAGAGAATACCCTGCCAGCAAGAAGCACCACTCAATAAGCAAGACACTGTGTCCTGCACCAGCTTCAGTGAGGTGACAAAAGTATGGATAATAGTGGCAAGGTCCTTTTCCAAAAGGAAAGGTTGCAGCCTCCTAGCCAGAAGCAGATGATAAAAAGCTGACTGGATAATTGCTGTAATATATCAGAGGGGTAGCTGTGTTAGTCTGAATCTGTAAAAAGCAACAGAGGGTCCTGTGGCACCTTAAAGACTAACAGAAGTATTGGGAGCATAAGCTTTCGTGGGTAAGAACCTCACTTCTTCAGATGCTTCTGTAGTTGTCAAATTTGCAAATGAACTGGAGCAAATTTGACACCATCAGATCAGGATTAAACAAAGACTGTGAATGGCTATCCAACTACAGAAGCAGTTTCTCCTCCCTTGGTGTTCACACCTCAACTGCTAGCAGAGCACCTCACCCTCCCTGATTGAACTAACCTCGTTATCTCCATACTGATTTATACCTGCCTCTGGAAATTTCCATTACTTGCATGCTGTAATATGGTTGTCAACAGCAACTGGGGATTTAAAACCACGTCTAAGTTGTGAACCTTAGTAACTAATGGCAGATGTACTCCTTCAATCAAAGGCATTCATATTACCTCTGTTTTCCCCTCTGGATGCTTCCTCCAAACCACCATCATCACCTCACTCTTGCCTGGGTTGAGTTTCAGTCGGCTCGTTCTCATCCATGCTCCAATCTTGACTAGACAGTGTCTGAGGCACTGATGTGCAGCATCCAAATCAGACAAGATAGAGACATACAGTTGGGTGTTGTCAGCATACAGAAAACACTGGACTCCATGCCTCCTTACTCATCCTCCTAATGGCTTCATATACATATAGAGCAGGGGGAGTCACAGAAAGGCCCCTGTAGCACTTCACATTTAAGAGCTCTTTGGGAAGAGAAGCAGTTGTCCACAACTACCCATTGAAATCTCTCAGAGAGAAAAAAATGAAGCCATTGAAGAGCAATCTGATACCACACAGTCCTTTCTAATGATCCTAAGTGTCATTTCTGTAGTGGGCAAGTATAATTATTTTTGTTGCAGGAATTACTGGGAGAAATTCTGTTGGCCTGTGTTATGCAGGAGGTCGGACTAAGATAATCAGAACAGTTACTTCTGGCCTTAAAATCTATGAATATATATTCCTACATCAAAAAGACCACATCACAGTAACCAAGATGAAGAAGAGAGAAATGAAAGTTCCTTTAGTTTTTCAATATATATATAATCAGTGCACACCTCATCCCCAAATATATTCAAAATTACAACACAGTATGTTCTTCATTCGTCAGCGTTTTCTCTCAACAGTCTTTGGTTTTGGCAGCACAACTAACATTTTGCTTTAATTCAGATGCAACACACTGTCAGGTTTAAAAGGTCTCTGGAATGATGACAGCTATACTGTGAGCTCATTGTATTTTACACATTGTTTGGGTATCTTTCCTTTTGTTCTAACCTCAGGCAATAGAGAATATTCTGCTGATACATTAGTAGTATATGGGAAATGCAGTTGCAAACAATTGCAGTACAATACATTTAGAATTCTCATACATAGGATTTTAGCTATATACTGTGGTTCTACTTGTAGCCACATGGCATCAGCTCTTACAATCTAGGAAAGGCGGGTCAGTTCTTGGATGAGAGATCTCCAAGTAACCCATAAACATTTCAGGGAATGGTATTGACTACTTTTGCTTCTGAGTCAGTATTGAACTGATGCCCTAGTATGGTGTAAAGTGGCACTATGCTGCTGGAGGTACTGACTTTGGCATGAAGCATAAAAATTAAGTTGCAGCCATCTGTGGTCATTTAAAAGCTCTTGGCTCTTTTTGTCCGAGTAGGGGTGTAAACACTTGTGATAATTAAAAATCACATAGCACTTGCCTACATTTGCGACACGCTGCCTATCTGAAGCGTCGATTGCATGGAGTATTCTTACTTTCTGACAAATTATTGTGTAATGTCATTCTGTGCTTTTAAATAGTTGCTGCATTTTACTCTAAGGACTGCTGCACTTCAGTATCCTGCGTATGATTTGTATTTCAGTTTCTAAAGCCTTTTCAGATGACCGACGCTATGTAAATATAAGATCTTATTATACTGGTAAGTATTTATGTCGCTGGACATGATGTATATAGTTAGGACGTGAATTGAACACTCTTTTCAAGAGGAGATAATTGTGATTGGACACAGTGAAAACAAATGTAGCAATCATTTTGCCATCATCTCAAGGAATGTGATTAGCTAAAACCTAAAGGGTTTTTTGGGATCCTGACTCTTATGTAGGATTTCTGGTACAAGTATATACAAACTGATGAAATGTTTTACATACAGTAATACAATACCCTAATTACAGTATGTAATCCATCCATACATCTATGAAAAAGTAGGAATGGTAGGAACAGAGTTTTGGGGCATTTGAATTCAACTTAAGCATGGTAGGACAAATCCTGAGGTCCTTAATCTTTATTCAAGTAACCTCACATTGAGGTGAAGTAAAGACCCCAGCATCTGCTCCAGTGCGTTAGATATTCCCCACATTCTTGTACAGTATTTATTTACTATGGTGCTAGGCACATTAGAGAGACCCAGGATAGACAGACAGAGGAATTGGATGGCTCAGGGGATTGCGTGAGACACAGAGAGGTGTTTTCAGGGGTGATGTAAGCGATAGTAACTTTCAAGTTGGTATCAAGTATCAGAGGGGTAGCCTTGTTAGTCTGGATCTGTAAAAAGCAACAGAGAGTCCTGTGGCACCTTTAAGACTAACAGATGTATTGGAGCATAAGCTTTCATGGGTGAATGCCCATTTCGTTGGATGCATGTAATGGAAATTTCCAGGAGCAGGTATAAATATGCTGGCAAGAATCAGTCTGTAGATAACGAGGTTAGTTCAATCAGGGAGGGTGAGGTCCTCTGCTAGCAGTTGAAGTGTGAACACCAAGGGAGGAGAAACTGCTTCTGTAGTTGGCTAGCCATTCACAGACTTTGTTTAATCCTGATCTGATGGTGTCAAATTTGCAAATGAACTGAAGCTCAGCAGTTTCTCTTTGGAGTCTGATCCTGAAGTTGTTTTGCTGTAAGATGGCTTCCTTTACATCTGCTATTGTGTGGCCAGGGAGGTTGAAGTGTTCTCCTACAGGTTTTTGTATATTGCCATTCCTGATATCTGACTTGTGTTCATTTATTCTTTTACGTAGTGACTGTCCAGTTTGGCCAATGTACATAGCAGAGGGGCATTGCTGGCACATGATGGCATATATAACATTGGTGGACGTGCAGGTGAATGAACCGGTGATGTTGTAGCTGATCTGGTTAGGTACTGTGATGGTGTTGTTGGTGCAGATATGTGGGCAGAGTTGGCATCGAGGTTTGTTGCATGGATTGGTTCCTGAGTTAGAGTTGTTATGGTGCGGTGTGTGGTTGCTGGTGAGAATATGCTTAAGGTTGGCAGGTTGTCTGTGGGCCAAGACTGGCCTGCCTCCCAAGGTCTGTGAAAGAGAGGGATCATTGTCCAGGATGGGTTGTAGATCACTGATGATGCATTGGAGAGGTTTAAGCTGAGGACTGTAGGTGATGGCCAGTGGAGTTCTGTTGGTTTCTTTCTTGGGCTTGTCTTGTAGCAGGAGGCTTCTGGGTACACGTCTGGCTCTGTTGATTTGTTTCCTTATTTCCTTGTGTGGGTATCGTAGTTTTGAGAATGCTTGGTCAAGATCTTGTAGGTATTGGTCTCTGTCTGAGGGGTTGGAGCAGATGCGATTGTACCTCAGTGCTTGGCTATAGACGATGGATCGTGTGGTGTGTCCGGGGTGGAAGCTGGAGGCATGAAGGTAGGCATAGCGGTCGGTGGGTTTTCGGTATAGGGTGGTGTTAACGTGGCCATCACTTATTTGTACTGTGGTGTCTAGGAAGTGGACCTCCCGTGTAGATTGGTCCAGGCTGAGGTTGATGGTGGGGTGGAAGCTGTTGAAATCGTGGTGGAATTCTTCCAGAGTCTCCTTCCCATGGGTCCAGATGATGAAGATGTCGTCAATGTAGCGTAGGTAGAGGAGGGGCGTGAGTGGACGAGAGCTAAGGAAGCGTTGTTCCAGGTCAGCCATAAAAATGTTGGCATATTGTGGGGCCATGCGGGTGCCCATGGCGGTGCCACTGGTCTGGAGGTATATATTGTCACCAAATTTGAAATAGCTGTGCGTGAGGATAAAGTCACAGAGCTCAGCAATAAGTTGTGCTGTGTCATCATCAGGGATACTGTTCCTGACAGCTTGTATTCCATCTATGTGTGGGATGTTTGTGTGGAGAGCCTCCACATCCATGGTGGCTAGGATGGTGTTTTCTGGGAGATCGCCAATGCATTGTAGTTTTCTCAGGAAATCAGTGGTGTCACAGAGATAGCTGGGAGTGCTGGTGGCATAGGGTCTGAGCAGAGAGTCTACATATCCGGATAGTTCTTCAGTGAGAGTGCCAATTCCAGAGATGATGGGGCGTCCAGGATTTCCAGGTTTGTGGATCTTGGGTAGTAGATAGAATAACCCCGGATGAGGTGCCAAGGGTATGTTGAATTGTTCCTGTGTAGGTGTAGGGAGTGTCCTGAGTAGATGGTGCAGTTTCTTAGTATATTCCTCAGTGGGATCTGAGGAAAGCGGCCTGTAGAATTTGGTATTGGAGAGTTGTCTGGCAGCCTCCGTCTGGTAGTCAGACCTGTTCATGATGACAACAGCACTTCCTTTATCAGCCTCTTTGATTATAATGTCAGGGTTGTTTCTGAGGCTGTGGATGGCATTGCGTTCTGCACGACTTAGGTTATGAGGCAGGCGATGTTGTTTTTCCACAATTTCTGCCTGTGCACGTCGGCGAAAGCATTCTATGTATAGGTCCAGACTGTCATTTCACCGCCTCTGACTCAAAGAATACTTTCAAGATAACACTGAACAGTGCACTGATACACAGATACCCTCCCACCAACAACACAGGAAGAAGAACTCCACATGGACTCCTCCTGAGGGTCGAAATGACAGTCACAACATCACCGGTTCATTCACCTGCACGTCCACCAATGTTATATATGCCATCATGTGCCAGCAATGTCCCTCTGCTATGTACATTGGCCAAACTGGACAGTCACTACGTAAAAGGATAAATGGACACAAGTCAGATATCAGGAATGGCAATATACAAAAACCTGTAGGAGAACACTTCAACCTCCCTGGCCACACAATAGCAGATGTAAAGGTAGCCATCTTACAGCAAAAAAACTTCAGGACCAGACTCCAAAGAGAAACTGCTGAGCTCCAGTTCATTTGCAAATTTGACACCATCAGATCAGGATTAAACAAAGACTGTGAATGGCTATCCAACTACAGAAGCAGTTTCTCCTCCCTTGGTGTTCACACTTCAACTGCTAGCAGAGGACCTCATCCTCCCTGATTGAACTAACCTCGTTATCTACAGACTGATTCTTGCCAGCATATTTATACCTGCCCCTGGAAATTTCCATTACATGCATCCGACGAAGTGGGCATTCACCCACGAAAGCTTATGCTCCAATACATCTGTTAGTCTTAAAGGTGCCACAGGACTCTCTGTTGCTTTCAAGTTGGTAAGCGAGCATAAGCTATGGTAAAATGATATAAAGCAAACGAGAAGGAAAGAAAGAGTTGTGGCACAAAAACAACAGGAAAGTACGTGGAAGATTAAGTCATCGTTCTCCTCTACCCTGTGACTGTGTGCACAAATTAGGTAATTGCATGCATAAATGGTTTATTACACCTCTCTCTAGCCATTTATTTGTACATGCAAGTACTGTACCTGACTGCTCATGCAATCGTAATAATCTATGTCCAGTCACAGGTGTGCCTTTGCATGTGGCCCCAGAGCTTCTACCTTCTGTAACTGGCTCTATGTCTCCTCAGTTGTCATTTGGGTTTCTTTGTACACCAGAAATTTAGGCAGGCTACAGCAGTTATCATTTAAAAATTTCTAATATGACCTTTGAAAATAGATAAAGTTAAGCATGGTATTATTTATTCTTAGTAAATATTACAAGGAATATTGTGATAAATTTTTAAAGGCAACTGCTGTATGCAAAATTAATACAATCCAATCTTGATGAGAATGTGGCATGAGATGCATTTGTGCGCATATGTCTATCAGACTGCAGTTCCTTGAACATAGTTATTCAAATCAAAAAGTAAAATAGATGCTTTGGTTCCTCTCTAGCTATACCGCCTCATACTATTATTTCATCAATGTCCATCAACTGAGGCTCACTGAGTCTAATAAGTATATGGAAGGCAGACTCAGGGCTTGTCTAGATTAACGCCCAGTGAGTGGCAAAATGGGGTGTAAATATACAGCTCACTAGCCTGCTACATTCTGTCTGTTTGGACCCTGTTACCATTCACCAAAAGATCCATAATGTGCTTTGATCTATTCTGCTTTGAAACAGGATCATGCCAATGTGCACTAGGGAACTTTTTGTGCATTCTAGCAGCGTCCATGTCGGCAGTTAATGTGTTGCATATGAGCACACTGTAGATTTTACATCCTAGTTTACTGTGCACTGTTTGTCTAGAAAAGCTTTAATACCTGGCACATTTCCCTCTATCTCAGTACTATACCTATACCTAAAGTTCATGATTCTAGGGAGTCAGTGTGCTTTTATACAGATGAGATTGAAACCTGAGGTCCTGACCACTTATGATGAAAGATCCCGTGACACTTTTCACAAGAGTAGGGCTATTAACCTCCTTGACCTGACCAAATTCCATTACCGATTAGGCACCATGGGGTGGAGTATTGGTTTAGTACTGACTCAGCGGAAAGAACATCAAAAACGTCAAATTTAGTAGATGCCTGAGTATGTGTGTATATATTTGTGTGTGTGTTTATAGTGTATGTACACAGTATATGTTGAACAGAAACCAAGGAATGATCTGACCACGGAGGCGCTAAACCTACTTCTGTGTCCCAGATTGATGTTTTATATCATTTATTGGCAAGAATGCCAAAGATGTTACTAGACCATGTTGATTTGCAGAAGATATATTGTAAACCAAAGCTCATAGACTTCCCCAGCTCTCACAGTTTCAACATCCAAGGAGGAATTACAGCACCCTAATGTTAGTGCAATTCAGTGGAGTTACATCAGCATTAAATGGGGTGATGAAGTAGAGAATCTGGCCCATTGTATTTAGCTCATCTTTTCTATGCAGTGGTTGCTATTCAGCCTCTGAGTAGCGGAAGGTTAACATTAACTTTCCTGCTTGGTGCATTTTTCTCTTTCTGCAGGCTGCCACCCTGAATTAGGTTTTTTTTTTTATATAGTTTGATGGGAAGGATCTTTGCATTCATATTAGGAGATTAATTTAATACCCTTCTGATATTCCAGTGAAAGCAGCTGTGGCATTTAGGAAATTCTGAACACCCACAACTATCACCACCAATTACTCCCTTTGTTAGTCCAACCTTGCGGTGGAGACCCAGGGAGAATTTCACTGTCAGTTTGAGCATTTCACAGCTTCCCATGTTTCATGGATATATATATGGTGTACTTCACATTTCACTTGTTTGCTGCCCCACCCTGTTAAATGTAGCTGCTTTGGTAATACGGTGTAAATCACTTTTTATGGCCACCGCACCATTTTTCTGCTAACAGCTGTCATGGTGTAATAAGCTATATCATACACTAAGAAGAAAGAGGGAGGGGTGGAGTGTGACATACACAGTCCAACAGATTTATTATGCTGCTTGTTTGATAGGCCTATTCATCTTTCAACACTGGGCATACAATAAGTCCTTCTAACCCAAACTAACAGCACTAGGAAAATGCTAAGAATGTCGATAATATGCATATCAGGAAACACTGATACTGTGTATTCAGTGGGGACAACCTACTCCTTTGATAACGGAGCTGATGTATTTTAGGCATCCATTACCTTCAGAATATTTTTTTTAAAGGCATTTATAATTTAGGTTGCAAGCATAGTGCAAATCTGTATTGAATACTGGATTATATCTGTTTTAAGTGTGTGGGGGGTGTTTATAGATCTCAAACATGCTTAGAAGTCTAATCCTAAAATTTCAAAAGGGGCTATACTTCGAGTGCCTCAATTTCTAGATGCAGATCTTGAATAATCTTGGAGAGCTCTATTTTTTCATAAAATGCTGAGCCCCCATGTCTTAAAAATTAAGCCTCTTTAAGATATCTTAAGTTGGGCACCCAAATCACTAGTCATTTTTGAAAATGTAGGCCTAGATAGCTCTTCTGCTACATTAACGACGTACAGAGACAGATTAGACAGTCATTTTTAACAAATTGAGTGATCAGCTGGGACAGGTTGCCGCTTGTAGGGAGCCGCCCAAGGTGAGCGGCGCCTGGATCCGGCACCCCACACCCTCTTCTGTGCCCCAATCCCCCTCCTGCACCAAGATTCCCTTCCAGAGCCCACACTCTGCACCCCCTCCCATTCCCCAAACCCCTGCCGCTCCCACGCCAACTGGACTATAAACTGGACTTCCTATGAAGATCAGAAATGCTGGTTTATAGAGCTTTCCGGTTGGTGAAGTGACGGATAAAACAGCTTTTACTGTATATAAATTAGAATGTGAGGGGGAAGCTTTATCCAAACAAATTTGAATAAATTCACAAGTGAAACCAGCCTGAAAAATCAAATGAACAAGTAATTTTTTACATGTGTAATTGTCTCAACGTTTTGTCATTCCCAGTCCACATTTAAAACAATAAGACAGAAATGTGGATAAAATCATGCTACCCTTCCCACTCAAAATGAGCTATTTTTTTCCAAGCTTTTATGCCTAAAAAATGTGGTGTCTAGGAATTAATGATTTAAACTATGTATAATAAGCATTTTAGTGTTCTGGTGAAAGAAAATAAACAACAGTATTAGCTAATCTTTGTTGAAATAAACAGATGCATAAAAGGGGCTATCGTCAAGCAATGCAGGATGGAACAAAGACCATTAGGATTCAGCATACTACATAAGGTTCAGCAGTGGTTAACCATTTCAGACCAGAATGGGTGCATAGGATGGAGGAGTATACAAGTAGTTTTCCCTCCCTGATGTCCCCTGCACAGAGATCAGGTATAATTATAGCTCTTCAGAGCACAAGGGCTGCTCTGAGGTAGAGCTACCTTGAGTACTCGCTTATGTGTAAGAGGTGGGAAGGGGAGAACTGTAGCCCCGCCTGTTCCTTACTACAGCCAGCAGAACTGACCAGATGTAGAGAATAGTGCTCACTGCATCCTGCTAAGAGATGCAACATCTCATTGCCCCCCGGTCCTGTACCTCAGGGCTGTGATTTAATGGCCCAAATTAAACCCAAATGTTACACAACTATCAAGATTATTTGCAGAGATTGATAATAAAGATGGAGGAACCCGGAACCCATGGTTTAGACTAGGGTTTAGGGTTTTGGACTGGAGAGGTACAAACCATCTGAGATTTGTTTCAAGGAGAATTTGTGAATGTATAGTGCCCAAATCAGTTCTGATGGGTTCTCGGGTCCTGAAGCATTAGAAAGTTTCAAACATTTTTATATGATCGCCTTTCATTGTGACCCCCTATACAAATTTGGAAATGGAGAGCTTCATGTACATTTGCAGAATTTTCCTGAAGTCATATGCGGGACTAGGCCTCAGCTGTACAACAGCAGATCTTTGAGAAACAAGTGTCCTGCAGAAGAACTGGGATCTGATATTTTATGTAAGCCAAATATGGAACGATGAGTCAATTCACAATAAAAGATGGAATTACAGGCGGAGGTAAGGATAGTAGGCCTAAGGGAAACTACAATTATGCAAGATGACTGCTGCCAAAGTGATAGGGGGCTAGCAGACTTTTTTTCTGTTTTTCCCCCTAATTGAAAATATTCCTGAGAAAGGAAAGGAAAATGACTTTTCAGCTGAACGTGCCCTCCTGAGCCCATCAAATGGGCTCAACTAATAATGGATGCAGGTGAAATACCCTGTGACATCTGACACGTGATTTATCCCGCTAACCCCGTGTTTGGCTCAAATTATACCACAAAGGCAAACAGGCAGACCTAAAAAGTTTGCTGATTTCCAAAAAGCTTGCCAAGGGCTTCATTGGATGGCTCACATAATATTAACAACAACAACAACAATATTAATAACAACAACAACAACAAATAAATAAAATGCTCTAATGAATTACCACTGGTTTGCAAATATATTACACTCAAACCAAGATAGATTTTGAGTATATTTGCAGTTCAAATCAAACTTTTTGCACACCTCTAGTCTAGAATTCCAAATATTCAAAAACTTTTAAAGTTAGCATTTTATAATAGTAAATGGGGGGGAGCAACATATACTCTAATTTTAAGAAATTATTATCCTAACACCAACCAAAGAAGAGACTTTCCCCAAATAATCCATCCCCTGTTTTACAGAGTTTCATATGTGCTGAGACAGGACTTTGGGAGTTTTGTCAGCACTGTGTAAATACATACATAATACGGACATGATCAATAAGGCTTATACTTACAGGAGTTGCTATTAAAATCTTTACAATTGCAATTTGCACATAATTAACATTACTAGAGAGTTTATGATATTCCCCACACCATGAATACTGCAGTAAAGTTAATTAGGCAAAAAGCAGAATTGTAAAGATTTTAATTTGTGTAATGCTTCTTTTAGAGTCTCAGTGCCTGGATTTAAGGAGCTCCCAGGAGCTGGGAAAATAGCAGGGGAGTTTGAGTGGGGAAGGAAGAAGAATAAACCTGATTTTTTACAGGAATTCATAACTGTTTTGTAAAATCTCCACCTACTATTCTATACTACATTTCCCAATTTATGAAATTTTTTGTTATGAAGAAAACCTTATCTGTTTTCCATCGGAACACTCATTTCTATTGTGTGTTTCTTAGGGTATTTCAGTTCCAAAATTGTTCAAAAATAGCCACGAGAACCCCTGGCTTTTATTATGGGCTCTGGACGCTGCCTCTGCCCGCAGGCACTGCCCTTGCAGCTCCCATTGGCTGTGGTTCCCAGCCAGTGGGAGCTGTGGAGCCAGCGCTCAGGGCAGGGGCAGCGTGCAGAGCTGCCTGCTGTGCCTCTGCCTAGGAGCAGCAGGGACATGTAGCCGCTTGTGGGGAGCTGCCTGAGGTGAGTGCCCCCTGGATCCGGCACCCCGAGCCCTCTCCCATCCAAACTCCCTCCCTCTTAGCCCTGGTCTACACTGGAGTGGGGGAGGGAAATCGATCTAAGTTACGCAACTTCAGCTATGTGAATAACATAGCTGAAGTCGACGTACTTAGATCAACTTACTGTGGTGTCTTCACTGCGGTAAGTCAACTGCTGCCACTCCCCCGTTGACTCTGCTTGCACCTCTCATGGCGCTGGAGTACAGGAATCAATGGGAGAGGGCTTGGGGGTTGATTTATTGTGTCTAGACTAGACACGATCAATCGATCCCCGCTGGATCGATCGATGCCTGCCGATCCGGCGGGTAGTATAGACATACTCTTAGTTAACTGGCATTTTTCACTTACTGGAAGCCCCCAGACTCCAACATGCTGGATAAAACAGCTTTTACTGTAGTTTGATTTGGTTTAGTGCATAGATTCCTTGAACAAAACCAAGAATGAAATTTACACTCCCCAGGGACCAACAAACTATTTCTAGAAAGATGGCTAGCTCTTACTCTCAAACCTTTAATCCTAAATGAACTAATTACATATTAAATGTCCTGATCCACTTTAAAGCAGCACCTACAATACTGTATAGATACCCCTAGAAAATAGTCTGTATATAATGTGGATTAAGATGATGGATCAAATTTCTCTCTTAATTCCACCCATATAAATCCAGAGTAACTACATTTATTTTGGATTTACACAAATTGAACTAGTAGCAGGCTCTGGTTCATTGTTTCCAAGGCTATGTCTGCATTTATGGTGGTGTGTGGAGTACGTACTGGGGGAGCGTGCAGTGTATGGGTATAAATAGCAGTGTAACCAGTGAGGCACTGCATAGGGGAGTAAAGACACACCAGAACTTTAGGTATTTACCTTACACAGCTCTCTACATACCCAAGTAGTGCCTCTCAAGTCTGCACTGCTATTTTCAGCAGTGTCGTATCCCGCAGCTGGAGCCCCTCTCCATTTCAGGGAAAGGCTCTAGCAGTGGGGAAAGACCCCTGCCATAGCCTTTCACTACCATGTATTGGTATACACTGCAGTGTGGCTGCAGATTGCTGTTCACTGCGGTATGCGGCTACACATGCCCTACATGCCGCTGCCAGAGTAGACAAGGCCAAAAATGCTCAAAAGAACAATGCAAGCCAAGGGATGTGCTCCCCCATTGTTCCAAATCACAGATGAGAAAATGAGAGGACAGCTAGATCTGTGTGAATAACTGATATTTTGATGTACTGGCAGCCTGAAAAAAAAAATGGGGAAAAAATGGTTCTGGGTCAACCTGAAACAATGTTTTTTTAAATTTTTCAGTGAATGGAAAAAGTTGGAAAAAATGGTTTTGGGTGTAACCAAACATTTTGTTTGACTCCAAATGAAATGTTTCATTTTGTTTTCAATTTTTAAAAACTTTTCTAAAAATAAAATTGAAGGAAAATTTGAAATTTTCAAAATGTCAAAACAAAACTTAAAAATATTGTTTCCCCCCACATCTGAAATAATTAGGCAATTCAACACAAATTCATAGAATCTTTAGGTGAACCCAAATCTGCATATTTGGGCCAAAAAAGTTTCGGACTAAAATTTTGCCCAACTCTATAGATGACACAAGCTAGTATTGTGTATTCTCCATTTGTTCTCAGTTGGAGCTTCCAAATTCTCTGGAAGAGACTAGTCCACATTTGCACAGCCAGTAGATGGGTTTAAATAGCAACTCTAACCTGCAACTAACAGCAAAAACAATGAAGTATGGAATCAATTTATGTCTCTAAATAATAATAGGAAATTGAAAATCAAAGATATTTTCTCTGTTTGTCAGACTGTCTCACTTTTAAAAATTCAAAGAAATAAAATGAATTATATATGGTGGGTTTTTTTTGAAAACCTTGTTTAATTGAAGTCAATGGCAAAAGTCAGGTTTTCATGCACAGTGTATACACACACACACACACACACACACACAGAGTATATACACAAGTTCACTTAATCATTAGATGGAAAAAGAACGAGGAGTACTTGTGGCGCCTTAGAGACTAACAAATTTATTTGGGCATAAGCTTTCGTGGGCTAAAACCCACTTCATCAGATGCATGCAGTGGAAAATACAGTAGGAAGATATATATACACAGAGAACATGAAAAAATGGGTGTTGCCATACCAACTATAACGAGACTAAGCAATTAAGGTGGGGTATTATCAGCAGAAGAAAAAAAAATTTTGTAGTGATAATCAGGATGGCCCATTTCCAACAGTTGACAAGAAGGTGTGAGTAACAGTAGGGGAAAAATTAGCATGGGGAAATAGTTTTTACTTTGTGTCAAGACCCATCCACTCCCAGTCTTTATTCAAGCCTAATTTAATGGTGTCCAGTTTGCAAATTAATTCAAATTCTGCAGTTTCTCGTTGGAGTCTGTTTTTGAAGTTGTTTTGTTGGAGAATTGCAACTTTTAGGTCTGTAATTGAGTAACTGGGGAGGTTGAAGTGTTCTCTGACTATAATTCTTGATGTCTGATTTGTGTCCATTTATTCTTTTGCGTAGAGACTGTCCGGTTTGGCCAATGTACATGGCAGAGGGGCATTGCTGGCACATGATGGCATATATCACATTGGTAGATGGGTGAGGACAAAGTCACAAAGTTCAGCCACCAGGTTTGCCGTGACATTATCGGGGATACTGTTCCTGATGGCTTGTAGTCCATCTTTGTGTGGAATGTTGGTGTATAGGGCTTCTACATCCATAGTGGCCAGGATGGTGTTTTCTGGAAGATCACCAATGGATTGTAGTTTCCTCAGGAAGTCAGTGGTGTCTTGAAGATAGCTAGGAGTGCTGGTAGCGTAGAGCCTGAGGAGAGAGTCTACACAGCCAAACAATCCTGCTGTCAGGGTGCCAATGCCTGAGATGATGGGGCGTCCAGGATTTCCAGGTTTATGGATCTTGGGTAGCGGATAGAATACCCCTGGTCGGGATTCTAGGGGTGTGTCTGTGCAGATTTGTTCCTGTGCCTTTTCAGGGAGTTTCTTGAGCAAATGGTGTAGTTTCTTTTGGTAACCCTCAGTGGGATCAGAGGGTAATGGCCTGTAGAATGTGGTGTTAGAGAGCTGCCTAGCAGATTCTCATTCATATTCCGACCTATTCATGATGACGATAGCACCTCCTTTGTCAGCCTTTTTTAATTATGATGTCAGACTCACGAAAGCTTATGCCCAAATAAATTTGTTAGTCTCTAAGGTGCCACAAGTACTCCTCTTTCTTTTTGCTGATACAGACTAACGCGGCTACTACTCTGAAACCTGTAGATGGAGTAATTTTTTTGTTTTTTAAACAGGAACCCAATGGAATTTATTGGGCAGGAAATCTCCAACATACAAGGAAGACGTAATTAAACAGATTTAGATGAACTAAAATCATATAGCAATATCACATTACAGTAATATAGACACACACCTCCTTTGCATAACTACATTGTAAACTGACGATGTAGGTCATATTTACTATCTGCCCTAATGGGCATTCATCACTGTGCTGCCCCACAACAACATTCAGGAAATGATTGTGAGTATGAGAGTCAGATTTTCCTCCCTGGATTCCCATTTATTTTGTGTGTGTGTGGGGGGGGGGGGGGGGGACAGTAATCTGCTGGCCCTACATTAATAGTAGATTATGTCCCCTGCTATGTCAGCTCAGCATTGGCAGTGCATTGTGGGAAGCAGAGCTGAGACTCCACCCATTCCTGTGCGTGCCTCTCCTTTACCCACCTATAAGCAGGTGGAGGAAGAGAGACGAAAAGTGGGGGAGCAGCCCTGAAGTGGCTGCTCTCTCCTCCCTTGGACTGTGACCCACAATGTAGGTAGCTAACACACATGAGTAACATGGGCATGCAGGATGTGCACTTAATTAGTTTTATTTTACAGCTACAGCTATACCACTTCCCTAAAAATAATTCATAGTACATAGAAAGTAGCAAATATGGAATTCTGGATGAAGATAATAGAGTGTGGAGGGAAAAAAACAGTGTAGAAAACTGGCATCCTGGGAAGGATGTCATCTGCCAATGAGCACAGGTTTTGAGATGAACAATGAATCAATTAATTGTCTGAAGAAACAGCAAAGTTATGAGAAAGAGCAGTCTCTCAAAATATCTGATCTTGGTGGTTACAGCCATTCAGTGTTATGTGAATGAGGTTTGGCTCAATCCGTAGCCTGATGGGAAATGGGAGAAGAGAAGAGAAGACCTCAGTTCTAATTTTGATCTTGAAACTGACATTTGTTGAGGTGCAAGATGTTTTTTACTTAGAACATTTCTCCCAGCACCTGTTGCCCTTTTCCCAGCCTCCCTAAGAGCGGAAATGGACAGAACACAGTACTTGTTTACAGTCTTGTCTGGCTCCTGGGTCACTGCTGGATTAGACTGTGGTTCATAAAGGCAGCTGTGACAGGTCTGCATGGGAGTGGTGCTCCGAGAATAGCATTAGATATCTGAACAGGAAAATGAGTTGGGCAGTTCCCAAAGCGATCTGCCCTCAGTGGTAGTCAGGCTAATATTATAAAAGTGAATGTTTTGTTTTTTCATTTATATATGAGATTAAAGTGAGAAAAAAATGCAACTCTTTATGCTGCATTGCTGAGATGGTATTCAGAAAGGCTACTCCAGTAAGGCCTTCTGGTTTAAACTCATAGCAACACAGAAACCTGCTGATTAATTGCTTTGTGCTGTTAGAAACTCGGGGATGCTTCAGGTGGCTGCAAGTAACACTGGAGCTTGAAGCAACAAATCTTTGGATGAGCTCAAACATTCCAGGTTTTCCTGTGCTTAATATGTTACATTGCTATGTTGATATGTAATGTCACAGATGGTAATATTAGTCATGAAAGAACAAAGAAGCCAAGTCCGTAGCCAAATTAAGGTTAAAGGGAGAGGGGAACAAATTTATACAGAAGACAGGGTTTACTTTAAAGCTTCTTAAGCACCACTGAACACCTTCTCAAGATCCACATGTTGGCAAAAGTGCCTTTAGAAGACTGTAAATCTTTAACCTGGCTGGTATCCATCAAAAAAGCTGAAGAAAGAAATGTAGTGAAAATGTTCGGAAATGAATGGATGATCTTAATTTAACAATGGGCAGCCATCCCACAAATTCTCATGGAAACCAGCGGTAGCTTCCTCTCTTTTTTTAATTAACTGTGCAGCCCTTTCCAACAAGGGGGCTTATAAAATGTATGTCTATCTTCCTTGCACCATTTAAACTTCCCTTTAACCATTTGTGTGCAGCTCAGTCCCCCTTTCGGTAAGAAGTTCAAAGAAGAGAATTTAGATAGATAAGCTTCAATGAGAAAAGAAAGTACAGGACACAAACTGAAGATGTTCCTTTGCAGATTGGCCATGCATCTGGATTGCTAGAGGAAATTAAGTAGGCCATACAGAGAATATAATGTTCCTGGGAAAACGTCATACAATAATAAAACTGTGATACTAGTACAAACACTGGTGCTCTCTCCCACTGTCTTCCTTTTAATTCCACAAATTTAGGAAATGGAGCTGATAAATACTGTGGCTACATGAAAGAGATACAGAAGTAAGTCTTGTCATTTCTTGAGTAATTTCAGGAGGGGACTAAGCAACATCTAAAACACCAACAGAACAATTTATATGGAGGAAAATGACCTCATATCTGACTCATCTGAAGATTGGGGAAGGGGAGGAGAAAAAACAACTGGGCATATTCAGACCTGGTATAAGCAGATGCAGTTCAATGTAACTTTGAAAGATTTCAGAAAAGGAACAAGTACCATGTACAGATATAGAACTTTCTTCCTTCTCCTCTAGTTCAAATGAAAGGCGAGAAGAGAAGAAAGATATTTCATCCTCAGTATATAAAATGCTGTATTATGTATGTTCAGTTTGGAAACAGACGTCCCACTTTTCCTCCTCACTTAGCTGCGTCTGCAGAGGTTGGGGTCAATACAATGCCAATCTACAAAAATTGTGTAAATACCACAGAGGGAAGACAGCTGAGGGTGCTTCAAAGGGGTGTAATGTGGAGCAATGCAATGAAACTGAACAAAGAAAATGTTAGACTGAGTAGCAGGGAAAATTCCTAACACTGATTTTTATTAGACTGGAGTAGGATCCCCAGTGAAGAGTTAGAAGGCCATTAGCCTGAGATGGAAAATACTGTATACTGTAGAGAATAATCTTGCCCTGGCAGGAAATACATAACTTAATAGGTCTTTTCCATCTCCATGCTTCCATAACCTGGGGCCATTCCAATGTGTAAGGTAAAGGAAAGATATATTAAACTACTGTGACTATTTTATAAAGCATTTGAGATACCTTGACATAAGTAAGCATATACAGTAAAGCTGTTTTGTTTAAGAGATTTTAGTGTTTGGAAAGAGATTTGATTGTTCTCCACGGACTGGACAAATACAGTGAAGGCAGCACTAGTGGCAAGCTTTGCCCCCTCCCTTCAATGCTATTCATTCTGAACTCCAGTTAGTCTTCACTGTCCTGCCTTCCCTGAAGAAAGAAATGCCAAACTAAGCTGCAGTACATATGATGGTTTTGTAATTTCCTTGATTATGGCATGTATCAATCCCCAAATTCACTATATCCATTATTCCAGTTTTCACTTAAGCCATAAAGTAGGGGTGCTGACTTCAAGTTATAAAATAAATTTACCATTTTATATGATGCATGATTAACTGAGTTACTAGTGAAAACCTGAAGTCACTCCCCAGATGTTGCAAGAGCCTGAGAGTAACACAGAGTTGGTTGCATTCAAGATTTGAATGTAAAATCTGGAGTGAGGATGCATTTTTTCAAGGGCTGGAATTTTAACAGTATTTGGCAGCCACTTACTTCCCCAAAATAACCAGAAACAGTTAAGAGGATTATCATGTAAAGAATCATAGTAGATGCCCTGGTCGATTAGTAGATACACTGTGAGGTAGAAACACTGAAGCATGGCACCCAAGCCATTTTGAGTTAGAAAAGCCAGAAGAGAGACTTCGACCTTTGCAGAAGAGGAAAGTAATAGAAATATGTAACTGTGCTTACCTGAAAATCTCCTTTCTTCAAGTAAGTTCCACAGATCCCTACAATGGGTACTGCAGGCTGCTTGCAGGTTGGGGGC
Organism: Terrapene triunguis; assembly: GCF_002925995.2. Lineage (NCBI taxonomy): Eukaryota > Metazoa > Chordata > Testudines > Emydidae > Terrapene > Terrapene triunguis. The sequence continues at coordinate 2,048,743 of NW_020664530.1, read as the reverse complement.
AGAACCAAACTTCTCAGTCACGGGCAGCAGGGGATGCCCCAGCTCCTGAAGTTCCCTCCAGTCGAGACAATTTGCACAGTTAGGATAATTCATTTCTACTTTCCTAAACTAAACTATATTTGGAGGAAAGAGCATAATAGTTTTTCCTCCTACGGAGCATGAAAAATTCCAGCTACTGATAACAAAGCCAAGTCCTTGATGTCAATTTCTATCTCTATTCTGGATGACCCATTTGTCTCCAGGATGGCCAAATCTATGGACCTTATTACTAAAAGAACTGACATTTTCATGTAGGCTCAGTGTGATGCTCTGTACCTCAGGGGGACACCCTGCATCCCCATGTTCATCTTTATAAAATGATTGTGTGGTATCCAATGCAAAGTTTGTCATGTTGGGTGTCTTTGGAAGGCTCATAATGCACTGAGCATGGTTGTTATACTAATTGTCACAATAATGTTATAGTAAGGTTATAATTTCATGTATATAGTTATGAGGCTGAAAATGTATCCTCATGGCTTAATGCAAGCCCATGCAAAAACTCGTCAGGGCGTGGATGGGACAAACCCAGCCCAGCCTCACAGGAACAATGGACACTGGCTTAGGCAGCAACAAAAGAATCTGTTAGACCCTTGAGGGAGTCGCCCCCTTCCTTTGGGCAGTTTGGGACTGCGATGAGGTAATGCTCACCTGACTCTGAAGGGGGGGTGTGTGCAAAACCAGGAGGAAAGAAAGGACATGATACAAGGGAGAGACATTTTGCCATGCTGTCTCTCTCCCACCTACATCTACAGACACCACCACCACCACCACCAAGTGACTGAAACACTGATCAAAGGGGAGAGAGAGCCTGACTGAAAAGCCAGCCTGTGGTGAGAAGCATCTAAGTTTTTAAGGACATTGAAAGTGTTAAGATCAGCTTAGAATGCGTTTTGCTTTTATTTCATTTGACCAAATCTGACTTGTTATGCTTTGATTTATAATCACTTAAATCTACCTTTATAGTTAATATATCTGATTGTTTATTCTACCTGAAGCAGTGCATTTGGTTTGTAGTGTGTCAGAGACTCCCCTTGGGAGAACAAACCTGGTACATATCAATTTCTTTGTTAAATTGACAAACTTATATAAGCTTGCAGCGTTCAGCGGGCATAACTGGACACTGCAAGATGGAGGTTCCCAGGGTTGTGGCTGGGACCAGAGATATTGGCTAGTGTCATTCGCTCGCAAGTTGCTGGGAGCAGCTTACATGCCAGAGGCTGTGCGTGAACAGCGCAGGAGTGGGGGTTCTCACAGCAGAGCAGGGTAAGACTGACTCCTAGAGTCAAGGATTGGAGAGGCCTAGCAGATCACTGGTCCAGACAACACCAGAGGGGAACGTCACACTCAGATACATTTTTCTATTCTTGTTTGTGCTAAGGTCCAGAGATGCATTATAATGAGATTTTTATAGCAGTGTGCCAGAAGGGTGGGAAGCAGGATCATCCTTTAAAGGTGGACATCCAAAACAAGGTAGATTATAGATAGATATCTTTTCTGTTATCCCCTGGACACTAAGGCATGGAGAAGACTGCACTATGGCAGTCTGTCACCTCCCAGTACAAGAAACATGGCTGTTATGCCCTGAGATTGTCAGTGCTCCTAAGGGCTGGACTGTGATGCATAACTGAAGGGAGAATACTTCTTGAATTTACTTAGGGAATGAATGCTATGACAGGGTGAGGACTACCTGTCTGCATTAAAAGTACAAAACTAGGTCTCATTAGAGAAGGCTTCCAACTTCAAATAAAAGGCTCATCTGATTGGAGATGGTCGCCATTGGGAAGCCTACTCTAATGGGTAGGAATTATGATGACACCTCCTTCAGGGGCTCAATCTGGGTAGTACTCTGTGGAGCAGAATTGGGTTCCAAGGTCATGCTCTATGATCTTGCAGGGCTGGAATATGGTTGATGACCTAAGGAAGTATTTAATGTTGGGATTTGTATAAAACTTCCTTTTCTTGAAAATGCTGAGAACATTAAATGTTAACATGGTAATTAAACTAGGGACTTTGCACAGGCCAGTTGAATAAGTTTTACTTGCTGACTTCACTTTTGGGGTCCAGGAAAGCAATAATCAGATCATCTAAGGGCTTATCTATACTTACATCACTGCAATGGCGGAGCTGCACTGGTGCAGCTGTGCCTCTGTAGTACTTAAACAGAAGAACTTCTCCCATTGGCATAGGTACTCCACCTCCCTGGGAAGCGGTAACTATGTCAACAGGAGAAACCCTCCCATTGACATAGTGTTGTCTACACCTGGCGTTCAGATGGTATAACTGCACCACTCAGGAGTATGACTTTTTCATACCTCTGAGCAACATAGTTATACCAACAGAAATTCATGGTGTAGGGTAAGTATTTATTCTAAACCTGTATACTCCCAGGTAGTGGATTAGTCTTCTAGTAGCAAACCGCCTTTGGGCTATAAAGACATCCAAAGATCCAATGCTAGGCTAATCTAGTTGGAGAGCCATAGCTTCCACAGCCAGAAAGGCATAAACAGTATGATTACTGTTCTCGTTTCTATCTTTTGTACTGTCAGTCAGGGATCAGTGGAAAAGGTAGGAAGACATATGGCAGGGATTTTTGCACAGCTTTGCCAGAGGTCATTCCCCATATCACATCCTGGGTCATGACATACAGAGAAACTGCAGGGCAGTTTATATACTGTGTCCAAATGCAAAGAGGTTGATAACCAGCCCACCAATTGATTTATGATGAGAGAGATATTTCAGGGTATAGGAACCACTCTGCTAATCAGACTTCTGCCATATATGTCTCAGTGTTCATCTCCTTCTTGCTGTGAAGTCCACGGGGACTGGAAATTTTGCTCTGCCCAGGGCAGAAGAATTAATATGAAAATTGTCAGACACGTTGACTATCATGACCAGAATATGTCTGTTATTCATGGAAGGAGGTTCTGAGACCTCAATGAACATGATATTCCAGATGACGGATGCTGTGTTCTCACTTTCTGGGACCCATTCTCTGTATTGAACTGGGAAGATCCCATCAAAAATAAACTGTTGTATAATAATCCCAATTGTGGGGGTGGAGAATATACAATTTGAGCTAGATAATCTGCCAACAGATGAGACAGTGAGATGCAGAGGGGATACTGGAATTATTGGATAGGTACCAGATGAACTCTGGAACCTTGAGACATGCCTGTCTATGAAAGCAAAATTCCCAATAGGCTCCAATAAGAATTGGATTTCTGTTTCCGTGACACCGCTTGTTTTCCATTACGGCAATCTTCAGCTTCTCTTAACATTCTTCTGAGATGAGACCTTGTACCCAATACTATTCATCTCACCCCAGGCCTATTGCTAACTTTTCTGGCACCCTGGGTGTATCCTGAATCCAGGATACTCCAGGAACCGTATCACTCTGTGTGATTACTTCAGCTTTCTCTCTGTAAAAAATTCCACAGAAAGATGGTCCAGAAGAAGATAAGTGAATTTTGTTCCTTCAGTATTGTTGCTACCATATTCCTGGAGAGAGATTCTGAGAGTACATGTAAGATCAAAAGGTAGTGACTGAAATTGGGAAAAGTAAAAGGCCCATCTATAAAATCGAAGAATTGTCTGAGATAAAATGGCAATGCTTTGAAGCCAAGCCTCTTTTAGGAGCTTATTTAAGTGTTTTAGACAGGGCCCTGCTCCGCTTGTCCCAGATACTCTGAGGCTAGAAACAGGGTGGGGAGCAGAATGTAATGCTCTGATCTGAAGCAGATGATGGATGATTTCATTTATGTTGTAACCTTTCTATGGGTTTCTGAAACTGGGAAGGGAACAAAGCTGTTCCTGTAATTCTTGCACAGTTCCATAGGATACCCCATTCTGGACAACGTACAATGACCTCATTAGATCAAAGCTGCAGATAGCCCTTTCGATAACAAATTTAAAAAGCCTGGCACCAATCAGTAGTCTATCTCCAGATAGGACTGGTAGGGATACTGCAGATAGCTCTGAGGTAAAGAGGACACCTAGCCCTGCACTTGTTCCAGCTACCACTTGCAAAGAGGTATTTTGAACAGCTGGGTGGGAAAATGCAGACGTGTTTGTTGAAATTAGCCTATTTGTAAAAATCTAACCATTCTGTGAAGACAGTTGAATTTCAGCAAAGTTCTGATGGGACCCTGGTAGAGTTCCAACAAAACCCTGCCTGTCTGTTTTCCAGCCTGGGTTCATGGCAGCCTACCACCTGGACTGCACTGGAGTTGAGGACCTCAGAGCTCCCAGGGTCCATGACTCCTGATGAGACCACCACACCGACTGCCTCTGAGTTAGGGACCCCAGAGCTTCCAGTGTCCGTGGCTCCAGGGCAGGCCACCATGCAGACTGCCAGAGTTGGGGACCGCAGGGTTTCCAGGGTTCACAGCCCCAGGGCAGCCCACCCAGCAGACTGCCTGACAGCCAGGACTCCATTCCCTTTCACAGAGAGTTTTGAAATATATGGTTTTTGTTCCAAATTGGAATGAAACCAAATTTCAGTATATCAAAATCCTCCACTAAATCCTGTGACACAAGGCCTGCATTGCATTGATCTACCTTGCTGCACTCTGTAAAGCTGAGAAGGGGAAACAGTACTGATTTTATTTTTCATTCCCTCCCCCTCTCCTCCCCCCGCTATGGGAGTTTGTCCCCATAATTCTGCTTCAGAGGGGATAGTAAAACTGTGCTCAGAAATTGCACCAAAATATTTCAAGAGAGTGGCTAGTGAGCTCCTATCCTCAGAGAGGCAGAGCTTATTTGTCTCCATTCTCCCACATTGGCTCCTTCTGGGTCTCTCTAAGAAGGCACTGGTCTAGGGCTCAAGGATGGGCTTCCCAGAAACTCTACTCTGCTCTTCCAGTCAGGATCCACATGGTCCAGGTAGGTCCAGCATTGGCACATTCATGCTCTGTCTGGTGCCCTCCGTTGGTGGCCTACAGGGGCAAAGAGGGTGAGGAGGCAGCTGAGCATGCATGGCTGCTGGTGCAGGCTCTAGGGACTCAGGCCCGGACTTCCATCTGACACACTACCCTTTTAGTGTCATTCCCCTCATGGAGATGGAGAAGTGGCAAGGGAGGGGTTGCTTACTATGGAGCCAATTCTTTTCCAAATATGCCTCGTTCTTTACCTGCTAGGGGCAACCCCACCTTGGTGGGGACTGCACTCTGCCCACAGAGCTGGCCAAACTCCCCGACAAGACACTCAATAAATGTGGGGAGCAAGAGACACAGACCCTTCTTTTACCTTCTGGGCTTTTCTCAGTCTAGCTCACATCCTAAAGACTGCAAGGGAAAGAGCCGCTGCAAACGCCTCAGAAGAGCAAGGGGAAGTGGTGCTGAAGGGACATTGCCACAAAATAAAAAGCAGCCCTAGGACACAGCTGGGAATTAGAGGAACACATTTGTGAGCCAGGTTGTGAGTCAGAGATTAGCAAATAAGTTTGGAATTGCCCTCAGAAAAGCTCGGCCATAGGTGGGTCAGATTGAACTTCTGGCCAGTGTGGGGATAGATTAAATGGAGGAAATTTCTGACAGGGGGCAGTCTGGCACTGCCCTGCTGCCAGTGACTGACAGGCCTGATGCTGCCCCTAAGCTGCCAGAAAACTGAAGTAATGGTTCCGTGGACCTTAGAACAACAAAGAAATTGCTTTACACTCCTGCACCTACTGTGATGGTTAGCTAGGAGCAGACTTACGATCTCACTGGCAGCAGAGATACACACAGTAAACAAAGCTGAAAACAAACAGCTGTGTAACGTATAGCATTAAAGCGTTTCACAGTACAGCAATAATAGGACATAAACAAGTCCCCCACTAATTGGAGGATATCCAGCAAGGCACGAGGACTGAAACTATTTGATTGTAGTCTTCATGAGATGAAATGCACACTGCAAGAAAGTCCTATAGAAATCTAAACAGTGTCATTGAAACTGCCAGGCCATCAATAAAAGTAACAAATGGGAAGGGTTATAATAATATATACTTAGCACTTTGAAAACCTAAAGTGCTGACAGGACATTAATCCTCCCAACAGCGTTGTGAGGGCAAAGGCAGCTTTAGCATTTTGAGGTGGGCCTGTGAAACAATTTTTGGTCTCAGCCTCAAACTGACCGTTCGCCATGATCACACCACTATGAACTAGAGTGGCCTTATAATTTTTCAGACTGTGAACAAGATGATGCTTTGTTTTCTCCACTCCAAGTTTGGAAAGCAGTGCCCAGCTGGTTTTGCTAGAGGTCAGGCACAATTACCAACACTAGACAAACATTTTCTAAGAACAATTCTCCCAATAAACCTGGGCCTGAGCACCACTAGACTCCCAGTCACTGAAGGCATTTGATAAATGTTTGGTTATTGTCTCAATGTTTTTCTTTAATTATTAAACTATGTAATGCAGAGTGGCCAGCAACAGACATCTTAGATACTCAAAGTAGCCATCCCTAACACATACAGAGGAAATCTCTGTCAAAGTCTGCCAGAAAAAGCAATGCCCTAAAAGTAGTGCACATCTTTTCTTTCACAAATTAGTAGTTACAAATTATTCATCCCCCCCCACCCCCAGATTAAGAGATAGTGCTGCTTCTCCTGCACTAAAACCCCTGCTTTTTGGCTTCTGTCACCTATCTATTATTATTTATTGTTTGTATTATTTTAGTGCCTAGGAGCCCAAATCATGGACTAGGACCCTGTTGGGCTAAACACTGTACAAACACAGAGCAAAGACAGTCTATTTAGGGTTATGGTTGTGCTACCTTGTGTCACTGTCTATGGTCTCAATAAGTCAATACTCATACACAACCCTCATTCAACCATTAGAAATGCTGGATACACCTTTATGGGAATTAGGAATAATTTAATACCACCTCAGGCAACTTTTGAGCAATGATGAATGACCAAGTACATAAGTCCCTGAAAGGCCAACCAAATCCACATCATAGTGCTGCCATGGATTTTCAGCTTATGACTATAATTACACAATTTCCAATTCCAGTGAGTGACATGAGAAGAATTCCATAGTCTGACATTAGAAGCAACTTTCTAGGTAACTATAGAGACCAACTGTATTTGCAAAAATCAAATCTGAGAATGAGAGTTGTAAGGAACTGGCCTGAAACCCCTCTCTTCCTAATAATACATACACAAAGTTTTAAAATGCACATATCTTTTTGGTATATTACAATACAGAACACTTAAAAATGAAGACATTAACGAGCCAGTCTCTTTGGATCTCAGAATCTGTCCCATTTTTTCTTGATTTAAACTCTTATATTTCAAGCGAACTGTTAGCAGTTCAGACATGCCAGAAGAGAGAGCATATCTCATTTTAGATTACTCACATTTCATCTGGAAAAAGCAAGGCCATTTCCACTGCATCACCTCCTGGAATTCTTTTCTCTTCACCTGTCACCCAGATAAGTTTGGATAAGATAAAAAACACTTTCCCTTCTTCCCCCTCAAAAGACTCAATTTCCTCTTGCTTCCTACTGCCAGTACCTATTTCACAGTCATAAATATCCACAAAGACGACAAGATCATTTTTTAATCTGGTTATCCTTGCAGAAATGCTATAGCTCTTCCCCCTCCCCACAAAGAGGGTCATTTTTCAAGTTGACCTTTAATATTTTGGGATGGCCTTAGTCTTAACTAGCATTTTAGTTTGTGAGGCTACAGCTTAAACTATATTTTTAACCACAATATCAATTTGCTGGTATCATCATTCAATGCCTTCCATGCTTTTGTCCATATTGATCAATCCAGCAGCCATCAACACAATTTCTCTCCTGCTGACTTCATTGTCTTGCCTGGCTAAAGTATATTTGAACACACAGAAAATAGTCTAGTCATTCTCCCCAAAGTCCTGGTCAGAAATCTCTTGTGTAAGAAATCAAGTATGCCTGAGATAGGAAGGGTCCTAAATTTAAAAATATATATTTGTTTCTGTTTCTTGGTATTTTTTAGATTTCTTTTCCCTGCATAAATGTTGCACAGGCACATGGGGATTAACAATCGGGGCTAGTCTACAGTCAATTTTTGCACAGGGTTGACTATACTGAAAAATGTATGATTTAGTTATATTGGTGCAGCCCCCTAAAATGTCTGCAGTAAGGCATAAGAAGCTTTACATTGGTATCTGAACAAGCAATATTGATACAAATTTCCTGGTATCAGTACAACTGCTTCCACACTTAGTGTATTCACACTTATCCATTTCCCCCCTTCGATTTAGTTAATTTGGTGCAAAAATTAAATGTAGACCAGTACTCAGCCACATACACCTGTTTTAGCACAGCAACAGTAGCCAATAAGAGTTCCATTTGGTTCAGAAAGGGGCACACAAGAATGGAGAAAACTCTTAAGCCCCCTCTGCACCACTCATCTATGCAATGGCAGATCATCAGCTGTTCCTATATTTGCAAAACAAATACTGACTCTAGAAATGTGACAGACGAGATAAAAAGAATTAAGAGAAAAAGACGGTAGGTTATGCTATCAAATTAACAACTCTGAGGTAACATGGACCAAGTGAGATGAATGGGTTAAAAATTGTTGATAGGGTTTAATAGTACGTATGTAACATATACTGCTTCAATCTATTATATTCTCTTCCATTGCATAACTGACACTCTTTTAATACTTATGTAAGACAATTAATTGTAGTGTCAACAATTCTGTTTATTTTTCATAAAGATTTAGTAACAAATGTACTATTTGCATTAAGGACACATAATGTACTAGACAAAACTGAGTATCATTGTTGGATGTTATTCTTGAAAACTAAAACTGGTCAAGTAGTGCAAGTGATTTAAGGATAATTTTGTGAATAAACTAGCTGAGTTTGCTCCACTATTATTTATGGGGTGATGTTATTCCTTGCTGAAGAGTCTTCAGGTGATTACCAGTTTATATGTAAAAATGTTATGGAACATGAAAGTTCCACAAATTTTAGCACAAGTGATGATTTGTCCCAAAATTTGTACTGAATTGGGTTATTTATTAAAGGCTATTTATTATGTCCTATTAATAATTGGTTATCTTCCTGTTTAAAAAGTGTCAGACACCCAATCATGGAGCTGAAACAATTTTACATGACTCGGGTGATAATACACACACCACAAAAACTGAAGAACCAGTTATTGAAAACAAATTCAAAGCCAACAGATGCCGAACAACTCACAGGGTATTTATTTACATAAACTCTTCAGCAGAATACTTGTGAAATACAAGTGCATCAGTAGATATCAGGATCAATTTGTGAATGATTCACAAAAGGAGAAAATAGCTAAATTCACTGATAACGATGTGGAACCAATAATTCAAATACTTCTAATGAAAAGTGTATAACGTTAAAACTGGAGAGAACAAGAATCAGTACTACATTTGGGATTGGGATTTTTACAATAATCACCATTGACATATTTGCAGCATTTACTGTTGAAATCCAGACTAAGTATGGTAACAGAATAAGAATGTTAACCACAAGTAATAGGTATCCAAAAAGCAAAACAAGCCTCATGCCATGACAGTTTAGGATTTCATGACTGAAATAAGGAATTATTTGTGATTGTCTAAGTGCAGAATTTATCAAAAACGTCCACACACACACAAAAAACCAAGCCCTAACGGGCGAGTCCTTGTTCAGCTACACAACTGTACAATCATTTCTATAAAAATGGGAAACCAATGAAGCCAAAAAGTTAGAAATGTGTGCTGCTAGTGGAAATCATAGAATGAATATTCAAGGTCAGATTCTCTGTTGTGCCCAGGAGCTAGGTACATATTTTATATTTGTTTATATTCAGGTCCTAGAAAAGAGGAACTGCCTGTGTTTGCATCTCCATTAGTTTATCTCAAAAAATACTTAAAAGAAAATAGAAGAGAGTCTTTGAGAAATATTAGACCGCAGCAAAAATCAAAACCAAACCATGCCCAAAATACAGCTAACCATGTTATCTTTTAGCTAGGTCTGTGTAGAGAAAATGCAGAGGCATTTCTTTGGGGGAGATGGGAACTATTTTGTGCCAAAACCTTAAATATAACTCATGCTTTCCATTCAATAAACCCTAATCACACTATATATTACATATGCACGTTGGTTGCGTGGATGGAAAACATGACCAGCCAAAAACAGATATTCATAGCTCCAAAGAAGGAACTACCTATTTACTTCCCCTAAAGGGAACAATAAAAGAAGTTCTCCTTTCTTGGTCCCTTCCCCACAAAAACAAACAGTACAGCCAAACTGAGTAGGTCTTAAATCAAACAAAAAAATTCCATAGGGCCAGTTCAAGCATCTCATGGTTAAAGTAAAATGTGGATAAATCTGGACAAGAAAGCATTGACATGAAGAAAATTATTGCATATTATTGTATCCTTAAAACATATAGGGCCTGATTCAACTCCCACAGAAGCAAGTGAAAATACTCCCATTGATTTGAGGTCCATAGGTCTGACTCAGCAAAGTACTTAAAGTTGTCTAACTTTAGCACTTGAGTATTTCCATTGACTTCAGTGGGAATTGAAGACAAGTTTAGAATTAGACACATACTTAAGTATCTTCCTGAATGGGGCCTTAGTGTCGAGTTGCTTTCCATATTAATAAATAATAATGGTTAAATGACACATAAGTGCAGGGATTGCCCCATTTTTTCTACATAATTAGATAATGTAACCTTATTGTTTGCTGTATTTCCTATACTTGCTGCCAGGTATACATTCCTAGGGAATAGTGTAAATTCTGATGATGACATTATTTAGCAATCTTGGCAATAATATAAATTATATGAGGCAACTGTACAGCTTTTAAAGGTGATAACTGTATTATATGATATAGTATAGCTGTCTGTTGGAAGCATGGTATATTAAATATGCTTAAAATATTATGACATTGAGGTCACAGATCAAATCCAAGATATTATTGCAAATCAATGGAATCATTCAAATGACATACAAAAAGCGTAAACTTCCAACCATATTGGAGGAGATCAAAGTTGCCTGCTCAAGTTCATTGGTCTTACAGCGAGATCACTAATCAGATCTGAGCAGTTATTACAAAGCTAGGGCAAAATACCATTTCAGTTATGGCTGTTGGTTCCTAATATGGGAGAAATTCACATCTATCGATTCAGACAGTCATACTTTCAGAATCTAAAATATAGGATACTATTGTTTTATGTTAACTAATTAAATGTTGAAGTTATAAAAAAATCATAGAATTATCGAAATGTAGGGCCGTAAGGAATCTTGAGATAAATTCCAGCCCCCTGCACTGGGGTAAGAGAAATAAAACCTAGACCATCCCTGACAGATGTTTGTCTAACCTGTGCTTAAAAACCTCCAAAGATGGGGATTCTACAATCTTCCTTGGAAGTTTGTGGGATGGGTTGGACCCCTTAGGATGCCACCTGATGTGCTCAGATACCACTGAACCCACCTTTTATGCCAGTTTGGCCACCCTTTTTACCTGTCTTGCTGAGTCAGGCTATTAAGGGTGCTCCAACACACACAGGCAGAACTACCCCCAACTGCAGAACAAAACAGACACGGAGATCAGTTCTGGGAAGGCTCAGCTTAAGGGACTTGCCCCAGCACACAGATGTTCACCTCCCAAAGATATATTATGAAATCTGCCTCCTCCCTCAATGTGGAGGAGGGTATGCACACTTCTTGCCCCTCCTCCCCCAGTTAGAAATTACATAAGCCAGGTTTAATAATAAAAAATAAATTTTATTAACTATAAAAGTCAGATTTTAAGTAGTAAAAGGGGTAACAGAACAAAGCAGATTACTAAGCAAATGAAATCAAACGTGCAAACTAAGTTAGTTTCACTAAAGAAATTGGTTACAAATAGTATTTCTCACCCTGGATATTGTTGCAGGCAGATTGCAAAGTTTCTGTGGTTCAGAGTTCCAACTGTATTCCTTTTCAGACTGGACCCCTGTCTCAGTCTGGACTTCCCCCTTGCCTTCCCTTCAGGTGGCTTTTGCAGTTTTTCTTCTTGGGCAGACATCCATGGACAGGAGGAGTCTGGTTTACCTTCCTCCCCACCCTTAAATAGGATTTACATAAGGCAGGAATCCTTTGTTTCCCAAATTTGACACCCCCCCCCCCTTCCCTTACAGTGGAAAGATACCAGAAGTCCCGGGTAACGTTTAGTATCAGGTGACAAGACCACCTGGCTCTGTAGTATCACAGCATCCATGAGTCAGTGGCAGTATGGAGCATCTGCAGGAAGGCCAAGCTTTTCACAGTCCATTGTCCTCGCTGATGGGCCATCTGCCCTGTCTGGCTTTCCCATTGTTGTACCTGAAGTGTTAGCAGGGGGCATCACCCAAAGTAACAGTCAATATTCCTAACTTCAGACACAGAAATGCTACAGGCCTACAAATTGGATAATTGCATTCAGTAAATCATAATCTTTCCAATGATCTCATACGAGCCATCCTGCATAAAGTATATTTCAGTTATGTCATATTCATATCATAAGCATATTTTCATAAAGAATATGGAATCACATGTCACAGTTTATTCCAATGCTTAACTACCCTTATAGTGAGAAAGTTTTTCCTAATATCTAATCTCCCTTGCTGCAGATTAAGCCCATTACTTTTGGCCTACCTTTACTAAAGGTAAACTATTGATCAGAGTCCTCTTTATAACTGGCCTCAACATATTCAAAGTCTATTATAAGGTCCTCCCTCAAGACTAAACATGCCCTTTTTTTTAAAAGCTTTCCTCATAGGTCAGGTTTTCTAAAGCTTTTATCATTTTTGTTGCTCTCCTCCAGACTCTCTCCAGTTTATCCACATCTTTCCTTAAGTGTGGCACCCAGAATTGGACACCGAACTCCTGCTGAGGCCTGACAGTTACTTCCCTTGTCTTATATACAACACTCCTGTTAATACCCCCCAAAATGAAATTAGCCTTTTTTGCAATTGTGTCACATTGATAATAGATCAGAAACACCCCCAGATCCTTTTCAGCAGTACTACCACCTAGCCAGTTATTCCCCATTTTGTAGTTCTGCATTTGATTTTTCCTTACTAAGTACTTGTACTTGTCTTTATTAAATTTCATCTTGCTTAATTCAGGCTAATTTTCCAATTAGTCAAGGTCATATTGAATTCTAATCCTGTCCTCCAAAGTTTTTGTAACCCCTTCCAGCCTGGCATCATCTGCAGACTTTATAAGCACACTCGCCACTCCATTATTCAAGTCATTAACTAAAACATTGACTAGTAGTGGACCTAACACTGAACCCTGCAGGATCCAGTTTGACAGTGTACCATTGGTCTTTAAAACCAGTTGTGCACCTACTTTAAGTAATTTCATCTAGACCACATTTCCCTAGTTTATGAGAATGTCATGTGGGATTGTGTCAAAAGCCTTAATTAAAATCAATATATATTGTGTCTACTGCTTCCCCTCCCCCCACCCACATCCATTAGGCCAGTAACACTATCAAATAAGGAAATTAGGTTTAATAAAATACATGCATATGATACTATAGTGACATAACACAAGTCCAATGACAGCACATTAGCTCCAGATTCATTCTTCAGGACATGTTCATTCCTGTACTATAATTTCACATTTCTCCTTTGTGAAAGTTCATCTTATAACATAATTATAGGGGATATCTCCAACTTTTACTAGAATATGACTGACTGCACACTTGTGCCAAGGCAGATGGTCAGCAGGCTGACATGCTTTCTTTTGGAATATGTGGGCTCTTGATGCATCCCAATATCTTGGCACAAACAAAGGGAAGGATTACAGAAAGCTCCTGTTTCTAATACCTGCTCACACACATTGGAAGTACAAGTCAAAACAAAGACAACATTCCTTGTGCAATTGTAACCCACACACCTTCTGGGTGTGGTGTTCTGTCCCATCTAGTGGCACCAAGACCACTTAGAGAGAGTTAAATGAGTCTGCTCTACAGGCAGTTGGCTTTTAGCTCATGCGGTAGCGGCTCATGCACTAAGCTCCAGAGGTCCCAGGTTCAATCCCGCCAATGACCAGGGTTTGTCGGCATTACACAGTTAGGCAGTTCTGAAAAGAAAATTATTTTAACCAGTGAGATTTCAACAGCAAATTCCATTTTGTTTGAGATGGGTGCCTTTGCAGCTAGTTGTGCAATGTATTTTAAATGGAGTGTAACCAAACTCATGCTGTATTGCTTCAGAAACATACACTTCCCCTGCCCCCCCAACAGATGGGTACCCATTCTCTGTTGACCCATTCCTACACTGTATGAAGCACAATAATTGGCAAACCATTCAACACTACCGAATTAAGAGCAAATACTACTGTTTGGCAATACTGGGCTTTAAAGAGCTAACCAACTCCTGAATGCAGTCATCAGGCCTTCTGCACTGAAAAACTAAGATCCTTTATAAGTATGAATGACTGAAAGAGAAACTTCAAAAGACTCCTGACACATTCCCCTAGATGGCATAATCTTGGGGCCAAGGTAACTCTTTTGCTCTACAAGGAATAGTGATGATTTAAACAGAAGCGTAATGGCAGTCAATTGATTTTTTGTTGAAGACTGACACAACAGTTTCAGTAGGAGATTTGGCCGATGGCACAATCAAGAAGGAAAGCCCCATCCAAAAGCAGCACATAAAGAAACCTCAAAAAGGTTAAGACATTGCAGCAGTTGGCGTCAGTTTACAATTTTTCTTTCCTTTCACTGGTGCAATTACCAGTGATAGTCTGCATGCAAAGGGTCAGATTCTGATTTCACTTTTGCTGGTAAATGCAGAATAACTCAACTGAAGTCCATGTAATTGTTCCACATTTACATGAGTAACAGCAAGAAGAGAACCTGGCCCAGAATATGAACAGGAAATAAATCATTTTCCTGATTCATGAGCTTATAACTTAACTTAAATCAGTTACCAACTGCAAAGCACCCCTGTGCGCACACACATCTCTGTGAGATTGCTCCCACTCTGATACAACCTTAAGGCAGTCCTGGAAAACCTTCTGGAAGCATTTGAGGCTGCAGTAGTACAGCAAAGTGTGGCATGGGTCTGGTTAATTTCAGAAAATTGGAGTGTTGGAATTACAATGTGGTGACAGGACTCATCAGAAGGATTTATTTCCGTGCTTTGGGCCGGTGGCCTAACAAATTGGAAAATATTTGCCTATGTCCTCTGCTTAAGCTCCAAATTAAAGTGACATCTTTTATTAAAATTGCTAGTTTTATGTACTGAAAGATATGCCATACACAATCTTACTATCAATCAGGCTATAGTATGTACAACTTTCATTATGTTAAATACCATACTGAATTTTTAAAGAACACAAGGACAGAATTTCTTCATAGAAAAATTCTTTAATTGTATATGCAATACAGTCTATATAATTTTTTTGTACAAGCTATATGTATGCTGTTTAATACTGTCAATATTACATGGTTGTTTGCAGTGTTGCTGTAGCCATGTTGGTCCAGGATGTTAGCGAAACAAGGTAGGTGAGGTAATATCTTTTATTGGACCAACTTCTGTTGGTAAAAGAGACAAGCTTTTGATCTTATACGAGCTCTTCTTCAGGTCTGGGAAAGGTACTATGAGTGTCACTGCTAAATACAAGGTGGAACAGACTGTTTAGTGTAAAGATTTAAATTATCTGTTCCACCTTGTATTTAGCAGTGACACTCAGAAGGCAAGGAAGACATACAATCCATATCTGAGAGTGTATACTAAGCAGAATGGAAATAATGTTCTACAAGGGATATGTGGACAATAGAATGGTGTGTTGTGTTCCTGGAGACAAGACATGAGACATCACCTAAGACTGGATAGGCTTCTGGAGTCTATGGGCAAGAAACCATTTGTGATGGTCCATACCAGCATTAATGACACAGTGTCATGTGATATTTCACATATTATAGATGACTTCACAGGTTTTTAAAGGGTGCTACAGGAGGGGAATATCCAAGTAATCTTCTTCTTGAGATCTGTTCTGTCATGAAAGTCAAGGAAGACAAAAGTCATAAGATTCTGGAAGTGAACCCCTGGCTAGGTAAGTGGTGTAAGGTTGCGGGTTTTGGTTTCGTGGAACACTGGTCCACCTTCTTTAGAGAGAGGTGGCTGGACAGTTTGGATGTCTTCTAGTAGAGGGGGAACCAATCTTCCAAGGGACAGGCTGGCTATAGCGTGTCAGGAGGCTGAGAAACAATAAAATGGAAGGGTGAACAAGGGGAACAAAGGAGCACGCATTTAGCACAAATTCAAGATGTCAAGAATAAAATTAATCAAAGTACCAAGGGACCTGAAGACAAGAAATTCTTTAATTGCCTATATTCCAATGCTAGGAGCCTGGGTAACAAAACAAAAGGAATTGGAACTGATCATTAATGAGCATAGATTTGACTTCTTGGAATTACTGAAACCTGGTGGGAGATTCACCTGACCAGATTTTTTTTTTTAAATGAACAACCACTCTGGTTGTAACCTGTCTAGGAAGGCTCAAATGGATAGAAGTGGAGGGAGAGTGGCACTCTGTGAAAAATGGCATTACCTGTTTCCAAGTTACTGATAGTTCTGAAGCAAATAATCTTGAATGCTTATGGATTGATGTTGTAACAGATAAAGCACAAGATGGGACACTACTTGGTGTCTGCTACAGATCACCATATCATACTAGAGAGCAGGATGACTGTCTCCTTAAACACACATATATAATGTGTAGGAGGAAAAAAAGCTGCATTATAATGGGGGACTTCTATCTGAGTGGCATATGCTGGAGGTCTGTTGCATCCAACATGGGTAAATGCTACATGAGACCCCCCAACTCAACAAACAAAGAGGAATTGATCTCAGAACTAAAAAAATTGTGGTTGCTTAGGTGCAAGTGATCCTGATTTGGTTACATTGGTGTGTGCAAACAGAATAAAGTCCAAACCAGTAATATATACTTGGTGCTTTAAAAGGACCAATTTCACAAAGCTGAAAACAATTATGAGCCCCATCAGCTAGAGAAAGAATTTAAACAGAAAAATGTGAATGATAATTGGAAACTGCTTAAGAACATTTTACTAGATGCCCAAAAAGCCACAATCCTACAGCGGAGAGAGAAAGCTATGCTGGTTAAAAAGACCAGCATGGCTTTGAGGGGAAGTGAAAGTGGCTATACATTTTTAAAAAAATACTCAATACATAACAAATGGAAAAGTGGGGGGGGGAGGTTTGAGAAAAATGAATATAAATGAGAAGCTAGGATGTGTAGAAAAATTGATAAGGGAAGCAAAGGGATATAAGGGGAAATCTATGGCCAGAAGAGTTAGACAATTAAAAGAAAAACCACACATCTCTTTCCCCCCCCCAACTATATCATGAACAAAAGGAACCCTAACATTGGTATTAATCCATTACTAGATGGACATGGTAGAATTGCCAACAATAATGCAGAAGTGTTCAAAAAAAATTTCTGCTCCATCTTTGGGGGGGAAACAGCTAACATTCATCATGATGAAATATTTTCTACTCCAGTTGTAACTAAAGCTTATGTTAAAGAGCAGCTACTAAACTTAGACATTTTTATATCAGCAGGTCCAAATAACTTGCTTCCAAGGCGTTTAAAAGAACTGGCTGAGGAGCTTTCTAGACCATTAATGTTAATTTTCAATAAGTCTTGAACTACCAGGGAAGTTCCAGAAGACAGAAAGAAAGTTAATGTTTTGTCAATTGCTAAAAACGATAAATGGGATGCCCTGGATAAGTACAGTCCCATCAGTCTGTCATCAATCCCAACAAAACAATGGAGTGGCTGATATGGAACTCAGGTAATAGAGACTTAAAGGAGGATCATAATTAATGCAAATCAACATGAGTTTATGGAATATAGGTCAAGCCACACTAACTTTATATATTTTTATGAGTTTATAAGTTCGGTTGAGAAAGGTAATAGATGTTGTAATATATTTAGACTTCTGTAAGGCATTTGACTTGGTACCAAACAACAATTCTAATTAGAGAGAAATGGCACACTTTTAATGACTTTTAAAGCTAGTTAAATGATAAGTCTCAAAACATAATTGTAAATAGAGATTCATCATTGAGCATCTATGTTTCCATTGTGGATCGGTTTTTCCCACAGGGATTGTTTTTTGGATGTATGCTCTTTTACATTTTTATCACTGACTTGGGAGGAGGGGGGTGAATAATTAGGGATAAAGTTTGAAGATTACACAAAGATTGGAGGAGGAATAAATATCAGTAACCAGTGCTCTCTTTGTTAAAGAGCAATCTGGATCACTTGCTGTGCTGGGCACAGACAAATACTATGCACTTCAATACAGACAAATGTAAGGTCACAAATCTAGGAAGAAAGAATGTACACATTACTTACAAGATAGGGGACTCTATAGTAGGAAGCAGTGATTATGAAAATGACTTCGGGGTCATGTTGGATAGTCAACTGAACATGAGCTTTGTGCAATGCTGTGGCCAAAAGGACTAATGTCATCTTTGGATGTACAGACAGGGGAATATCTAGTAGGAGTACAGAGTTTATATTACCTCTGCATTTGGCACTGATGTGACTGTCACTGGAATTGTGTGTCCAATTCTAGTGTCCACATTTCAAGAAAGATGTTGATCAAGTGGAGATTGTCATGGCTCTTCTCGGAACCATGATTAAAGGATTGGAAAGCATGTCTTATTGTGAAACACTTAAGGAGCTCAATTTATTTATCTTATCAAAGAGAAGGATAAGGGGTAATGTCATTGCAGTCTATAAGTACCTAGATAGGGAACAGAAATTTGATAGAGGGCTCTTCAATCTAGCAAAACAAGGCATAACTACCAGTGGTTGGAAATTGAAGTTAGACAAATTCAGACTAGAAATAAGGTGAAAATGTTTACCACAAAGGGTTATTAACCATTGGAAAATTTACCAAGGGTTGTGGTGGATTCTCCATCACTGGAAATTTGTAGCTCAAGATTGGTTGTTTTTCTAACCATGCTCTAGTCTAAGCACAGTTATTGGACTTGACGCAGGAATGAATGCAGGGAAAAATTGATGGTCCATGTTATGCAGGAGGTCAGGCTAGATGATCACAATGGTCCCTTCTGGCCTTAAAATCTCTGAATTATTATTGTTAAAATTATTATTAATATACCTAGCCCCTTGTCTGAGATCTTGTCTACAGCTAGCTGGACTAAACTATGAAGTGTTACAGTCCATCTATTTGTTAACTAGGGAGAGTTGAAGAAGTAGTGAGACTAGGAGTGGTACATTTCCACAAAGGAGTTATTTTTAAATCCTAATTCCTAGATTCACTTCAAACTCTCTGGAAAATGAACTCCCAACCACAAGATATAATGTGGTAAATTTGGTACCAATAGACACGTGCTTTTTCATAAAGAACAAAATAACTTTATCCTCACTATATCTGCAAATATCATTGCAACTAACTCTGAAGTGGCTGCCGACACCTCCATAACAACATGCAACTCGGAGCAGAGAATATAATTTAGGATATGTGAGTTTGGTGCTCATATAGTTTACTGTGCGAATAATGTAGTAATGAAAGAGATTGTCCACCTGGGAATACAGACAATGCTTTGTTGTGTCATTTGCTATGTCCTGTAGATAAAAAACCCAGTGTTGTGCCCTAGAAGATAAAGTGAGAAAAGGCCACTACACACGAAAGTGTCTCAACACCATATCAACTATCTGTGAGTTACCTTGTTTTTTAAAATCATTTATATTTTTGTTTCCTTTCCTTTATCTTTTACACAAACAATGCTCAGACAGCTTTACAGAAAAAGCTTTGCTCTGTGAACTACTTTACAGACACAGGGTCCAATTCTCCATTCACTCTGGTGTAAGTCAGGAGTAACTTTACTGAAGTTTACAATAGAGCTGATGTGAAATGACAATTTGGCTCTGTATAATCTTCAGCTATTCAAGAACATACTAACACACTGAGTTCCAAATAAGTTAGAAGCTCCTGCTTCAGCTGATGTTTTGATAGAAATGGTAGTTGAGTCATTGCAGCTCAATGTGGATTTTATTACACTTAAGAAAGCATAAAGAGGCAATAAATGTTACATACACTTTCCTAGTATGTTTTGAATGTTGGCCACAGCACACAAGTGGGTGGAACGACAAATAGTTGCTCTTTCAGAACTGGTTGTCACGGATTTTCAGCAGAAAGTTTGACAGCATTTACATTAGTATCTACTGCTGTGTCTCATTGTTTATTGGGATTTTTACCCCACTGATGTACCAGTGTTCTTAGGACCATACTGTTTTATGCCATTATTAGAGATGGGCCCAAATCAAACCCCAGATTCATCACCCAAAATCTTTGCAAATGTGTGATGTAGTGGAAAGGCAACTGGATTAGGAGTCAGGAGACCTGGATTCCATCAAGAGCTGGCCAAAACTCCCATTTCTGGTTTGTGAAAAATTTCAACATTTCAAAATTTGTTTTTACTCTAAATCAGAATGAAACCAATTTTTTCTAAAATTTCTCAAGAACTGGATACCCTGAAAAAAATTCATTTCAGAAAACACCAAAACATGGTGTTTCTAAAACAAAATACAATCCCCAGAGCAGCTGAGAGAAATTGACATTCTTGTCATTTTTGCCACCGCTATTAGCATTGAAACTGACAAGAATGTCGATTCTGGTCAGCAGCTGCCAGGGTCTATGGCTCCAGGGCAACCCTGGGGTCTGCTCTGACCCTGGGAACTCATTCCAGTCTCCTGGGCCAGATGACTCCCCAGGTTGCCCAATTCCTGAGCGGGCAGCCTGGGGAGCCAGCTGGCCCAAAAGCCTGGAAGCCCAGTGGGCCCTGTCTCCGGGACAGCCTGCATGGTGGGGCTGCCCCAGAGCCTAGGACTTGGAAGCCTGTCCCAGAACCTCCCAGCTCCATGGCATATACTGAGGGTATATCTACACTGCAGCTGGGAGTGAATCTCCCAGCTCTGATAGACAGACTCATGTTAGCAGGTCTCAAACTAGTGCTCTGAAAATAGAGCACGGGTTGGAGCTTAGACTCCTAAGCCTACGGTGTTGGGTGGTCTTGACAGCCCAAGCTCCCCCCTGAGCCCCGATGTCCACATTGCTATTTTTATTTAGCGCACTAGCTCGAGCCTCTAGGACTTCCAGGCTTACAGCTCTGTGGCACGAAATGAGAGGCCAAACCCCAGTTAGAGTCAGGGATCCCACAGCTTCCAGCTCTGTGGCAACTGGGAACCTGGAAACTTTGGAAGTCCTGGCATGGCATGGAGCTGGGCAGTCTGCACAGTGGGGCTGCCCTAACGCTGTTGAGGCTAGGAGCCAGGGTCCCTGGTTCTGGGGAAAGCCGCATGGCACAGCTGCCCTAGAGCAACACGCTTTGAAAGCTTGGTGTCACTGGCCTCAGGCAGTCCACATTGCTTGGCTCCCCAGCAGCCCACCGGGCCTGTGATTTGGGGAAAGTTCATCAAACCCAGCCTACTATCACGAAAAATTTCAGTTTCAACAAATTGGCGTTTTCCAGCTAAACTGTTTCACTGGAAAATTTCCATTTCTATCCTTAGATCTGTTGCTGATCTGATGTCGGTAAGTGTGACAGGATTTGACTCATCGCTGTGTCCTGGGAATTAGCTTAGTCCAGCTATGCGCCCTCATCTGGTGACATCTCACCGCCATCACTTCTGCTCCCAGATGCGAGTTGTCCCAACAAACAGTGTCCTCTTCAGGACACAGCCCTCCAGTTGTGTCACATTCTGTTCTCCTCCCTTCCAGGGGAACCGTAGCCCACTGTCCAGCCACTTCCTCAGTGGCAAGTGGGAGGGTAGGCTCACCCACTACTCCAGGCCCCCACCCAGGGACCCTGTTGATGGCAACCACATACTGCATCCCCTCCAATCCCACAATCTAGTTCCCTGGGCCACTTCCCCACAGCCCCAGCACCTTCTCCATTCTTGTCTCAGGGCCTCAGCATGGCAGTAGTCAGCCGGAAGCTCACTCTTGCTCCCCAGATCCTGCCAAGCACTACTTTGTTCAAGGTACTGGCTGCCCTCTACTTGCAAGACAGCTAGTCCTGCTCCCTCCACAAGCTCGAGTGAGTGACTGACCTGACCTACCCTGCGGCTCTTCTTATATCGGCCTGTCTGGCCCTGATTGGCTGCTCCTTGTAGCCCTCTCCAATTGGCTGTCTCCTGCACAGCCTCCCTAGGGTCCTCTTCAATTGACTGCCTGTTGTGAAGCCTCCCGAGGGTTCTTTTAACCCTTTATGGGCTAGTGTGGGGTAGATGCCCCATTACAGTAAGTCACTTCACCCATTTCCTTTCCCACCCTTTGTCTTGTCTATTTAGATTGTAAGTTCTTCTGGGAAGGGACTGTCTCTCGGTGTATGTTTTGTACAGTGCTTAGCACAATGGTGTCTCAGTCTTGGTTAAGGCATCGAGGCACTACTATAATACAAATAAATACATGAATACTACTACTAATAATAATAATAATAATGGTGTGTATAAGGATTCAGTATCTGGATGAGAATTTTCTTGATGTTCCCTATCTTTATATCAGTTGAACCAAACTGATGGATCTCATCTCTTTTAAATTTGGGGCGTTATGGGGTAGAGTTTGAAATCAAGATCAGGACCTGAATTTTGCAGTTCAGGCTCATCTCTAAATATCAATTATGGTGATTAAACTGGCACTTAGATTGCATAGCACTGAATTTCCCTCTCCTATACTGGTTTATACTACCCCAGTGTTACTCCACTAACTTCAGTGGAGTTATTCACTGATGAGAGGAGAATCAGGGCCTATCTAATCACCATTTATGTGACTAAAAATAACACTTCCAAAAATGGCCACATAGGTGCCTAATAAGGCCGTTTAATAAGTATGTTTGTGCAATCACCGCTAGTTTTAAATAAGAAGGGGTGGGTAGGCAGGTCATTCTCTGAGAAGGCTTCTGTACTTTGGAACTTGTTTTCCCCTTGCTTCAACAGATGTATTAACCTTCTGGATACACTGCAACATCCATCTTTTTTGGTAGGCCTTTAGTGAGGGGAGGTAAGTTGATCAACTCACCGATTGAGTATTTTACAAAGATAGTTAATTTAACGTTACTGGTTAGATTTAAAAAAAAACAAAACAAAAGAAGCCAGATATTTCACTTGAATATTGGATAGCAAAAAGAGTGTGAGATGCCAACTAAATACGTTTTGAAAAGTGAAAAGGGAATATACAGATTGAGACCAGTCAATGGAAAATTTCACATACAGATGGGCTTCTGGCAATTATAAAGCTTGTTCCCCTAGACTTAGTTACTTTCATGAAGAAATTTGAGTTGTTTCTGTTAATAGCTAGAGCACAATGAGGATTTCTAACTGAATCATCTGAAAGACTATTTTAAAGAGTGACTATAATAGCAAGTATTACAAGCTTCCAGCTCAGGCTAAAAAGAATCCTTCCTTAAGTGCAATTACTTCAATGGGTTGGGCTTTTTTTTTTTTTTCTGTCCTCTACCCCCCTTTTTCTTTATTCCCTCAATTTTCACAGAGCTACAGTAACAATTAGTTATGACTCAGATCAAGAGGATTAAAGCTGTACTATTATTAAAACCTAACTGGGGGATTATAAACTACTTTTGAATTCATAGGGTATCTAGGTAGCAATATTTATCCATGTATTATTCATCAGCAGATGATGAGCTGAATATGGATGGTTGAAACAGTTTGGATAAAATAAGAAGAGACCAAACTTTCACCTAAAATTCAAACTGTGCCTGGATTTTTTTTGAATTTTGAAAAAAATTGGTTAATTTTTCCCCCTTTTGAGTTGCATTGCCTCTGCACTTTCTGGTTTTGTCCAGTAATAAAATAATCTGAGAACGAATGAACATGCAAGAAGAGGCCACACAAAAGTCTGTTAGCATGAGCTTTTCAAAACAAGAAGGATAACATAAGTTCACAATCATTTTTGCACTAGCAATATTATTTATTCTCCCATCATTTATCTTAACTAACAAGTGGACCCAGTTAATTACAGTGTTTCAACGTAAAAAATAACAGGAAACTTGTTACAAAAAATTTTAAGGAAGTTATCCTAAAAATAATGATATCTTATATGCAATAATGCATGTACATATAAGTTTTGGCTCGTATATGTTTTGGTTTTGGGGAAACCAAAGTGTATTGCAAATAAAATTGGGACATTTTACTCTGCACTAAAATGTAGCCGCCTTTCTAACGGCACACAGAAATTGTATAATTCAGCACAGGAACTCTATACTACAGTTTAGGATACAATAACTTATTCAGTTGTGGGAGAATTTATTTAGGCACAATGTAGAATCCTGGTCCCATTCAAATCAATGGCAAAACTCTCCTGGAGTTGAATGGGGCCAGGACGCCATCCAGTAAAATGCCCTTTTATTGGAATCTGGACTGGACATGGGTTCTGTAATGCTACTTTGGTAAAAAGTACCATCAGATAGAGCTTTAACAGCCTCAAGTGGGCAGGACTTTGCTTTTATATCACACCTTAGATTAGATGGCATTCAAGCTGGTGAGAAAAGTTTCAAAACTCAATTAAAATTTCAACGGAAAAAGGGACACAAAATTCAGAGAAAAAGTCATCCCATTTTCAAGCAGCTGGTCAAAAAAAGAAATTTCAATGACATTTTTGTTCCTGAAATGTGAAGTTTTATGAAAAAAAATGGAATAAAATTTTCAAGAAAATTGTCATCTTGTTCTTGACCAGCTCTGGTTGGCACTTTATAAAGATCAATGTGATCATTTTGTGATTTATACATAAGTAAACCTTCTCAGAAGCCAGTTACTTTTTTTAAAAGAAAGAATCCATTTTTCTGGTGTTGTCATATTACCAGCTATTGAGAAAGAGAACCTGATTTTCATTCCTCCTTCAATTCCTTGTAATTCTCACAAAAAGATTCAGCTGAAGAAGCTGTGTGTCTCCTTACAGCATCCAATATTCAGATGTTCTTCAGGAAACTGTACAACATTTCACACTTACTTCTTTCTTCTTTCCAGTTTTTACTAAAAACATGTGAAGTGGCTTTGTTTAAGGATCTGGTTTACTTCAGACCAAAAGTTTCTTGCAAACTTTTGCTGGGAAAAGTATAATTTACTGACATATACTGAATTAAATATTTTAAAAACCTTCTATGGGTTGGGAATGACAGAGGACACAGGGACTGGAAGGTGTGCCACAAGCCTCAAGTAGCACATGACTACTCCTTCATGCAAAAAGGCCAAAATATCTCAGTGATGTTCTTAAAGCAATGAAATGCCAGAAACCAGTAGCCATAGGTAAAGTACTTAAATCCTTCCAACATTTTTGCAAGACAGGCTTATAGCACAAGCCAAAACCTGTCCACAGAAAACCATGGTAAAACTGAAGATCATACCTCAGTGTACTTTGTGCGGCTACATTTTTTACACATCTAGTGACCATACCTCTTGAGATTTGGACTTGCACAGGAATATGTTGCATGCCTCCATTTATTGTTTGCCATGCTTAGTGAAACAGTGTTACACCACCTTTGTCAGCAGACATTTTTACAATAAATTTACCCAACACCGTTTGTAACTAAGTTGTAATAATCTCAAGATGTGACACACCAGTCATTTAGAAGGGAGAATCCACTCTTGGTGGGACAAAAAGGTAATGACAAATTTTGTTGGACCATTGTGTGCACACAAAATAAGGGCTTATTCGTGTCAGTTAAGAGGCAGAGTTGTGCTTAGGAGAGGGATGAAGCGAGTTACCTGAGATACAGTCCTCAGGAACAATATACCCCTCTAACTCATCCGGTATACCTCCCTAACTCATTACTCTTTCAGAGACACTGTGAGGGATCACAGTGTCTCTCCAAGGGCCAGACTTTTACAAGTATTTAGGCAACTAGTTCAATAGGAGTTAGGTACCTAAATACCTTTAAAATTCTGCCCCTAAAAAAATT
Source organism: Terrapene triunguis (assembly GCF_002925995.2). NCBI lineage: Eukaryota > Metazoa > Chordata > Testudines > Emydidae > Terrapene > Terrapene triunguis. Next base: position 2,022,757 of record NW_020664530.1, on the reverse strand, counting down.
ATACCTTAGCAAAGCATGGAAATGGCAGCCCTTTTTATACCTTTTAAAAGGTATAACCAGCACTCCCTCCAGCACAGCTTTTCTAGCACTATCCGGTGTGCCAAGGGGCAGGGTTGTGCTATTCCTGAAGAAGCAGGGAGTCTTGGGTTTCAATTAATTTTTATTTAACTGCTCCTTCAAGAACATAGAGATGACACTGAAATTAGTTTCTCACTCAGACAGTCCCCAAACCCTTCTCTCTCTAGCCAACATCCTGCTAGATGGCATTATACAACAAGGGCCATGGCCACCACATCTCTTCTGGGCCATTCAGTAAACTTGGCATAGCTAGTCAGGGCCTTCTCTCCCTATCACAGAGAGCACTGGTAACCAAGTTATTGTTACTTTCTGTAGGGGTGTGCTAGAGAGGGAAGGAGCTCCTTTCAGGAGCAATATAATTTTGCCCTTCATAAGCTGTGTCAGAAGAAGACAGTGCATGGAGAGTCTACAAATCATCCACCTGTCTGTTTTCCTCATACCTCGGGTGTCACAGAGAGCTCACCTGTTTTTTTACAAGCACACACATTGTTTTATTTACCAGTCTGTGAAACTGAACTAGGTATCTGGTTCCCGGCTCTCTCTCTCTCTCTCTCTCTGTCTCAACTTCCTGCTTCTCCTTCCAAAAATGCTTTCTCTCCCCATTCCCCTTAATGTTGAAATGCCCTAAACTTAAACACAGAGCTAAATAATTAATAGAACTATACTGCTGACATTACAGTACATGCACTAATCATTTAGGACCAGACTGCTTTTTTGGGCAATACCGTGCGTTCACTGTACAAAGCTGCTTCTGGAGGTATTGTGACTCCAAGAGTGGCTGTGCAATCCTTTGAGAGCTCCATTGGCTTATCTGATGGCAGTAGAGAGGGCTGGGCCCATAGTCCTACCTCCTCTGGGGAGTTCAGATTCATGTAGAGCTTGACCTGCATAAGCATTGCCACTCACTCCCTTGCACAACTGTGCAGCTCCAGAAACAGTCAGTCAGTCCACTTGGGTATGTTCGAAGATATTAAACTTCCAGCACATGTTGGCATAGGTTTTCATTTGTGTGGCACAATTTGAAACATAGCAGATAGCACCTGTTGCTGGAAAATTTCCCCTAACTACTGTGTCTTTTTCACTCCAGCACAGGGCAGGACATGCCACTCCAGAGATGAAAAATCCGAAACTGCTTCTTAGCTTTAAGTCAGCATGTTTTAGTCAACCGCCAAATTCACAGGTGAGGCTATTGACTCCTGTTTGGAGGAAACTTATTTATGTGGTCAGTCAAATGTGTAAGTAAACAAAATAGTGTAGGAAAGGATCAAACTATCACAGTTAGTGGTTGGATCCATTCTTCTCTCTTATTGCTTGGAATAACTTACATGCAAAATAAGTTACCATATTGTAATAAAGAATACCCAGGATAAGTTTTCATTTCCATGGTATGTTTACTACTGAACCTCTTTATGCTTTCTGAGTTACAACCTTCATTTGTACTATATATAGGGGGGACATTTTTCTTCTTCTTTTTTCTTGTATGACAGTTTTAGACAGTCTAAAAATAATACTTCCCCAAAAGACACGGATCAACGTGTTCCACACTCCCAATATCCTTCTGTACTATTCAACAACAACATCTTGCTTTTCTATAGTATCTTTTCATCTGAAGATCTCAAAGAACTTCACAGCATTCCGAAGGCTCACAACAACACCCTTGTCATGTAGGTAAGTATTATGATGCCTATGTTACAGAGCAGTAATTTGAAGCACAGCATGGTTAAGTGACATGCCCACATTCACACAGTGAGGTAGGCCTGACCTACACACAATGTTGCACCGGCATAACTAAATGTAGGATGTTGGATTGGTTTAATTAAACCAGTGCAACTTTGTGTGTGGATACATTGGTTTAACTTGCTTCTGTTATTTAAACTGATGTTAGAGTTTCCAGGATGGAATATGGGTAACTGGTTCCAATCCAGCACCCAAGGCTGCAGGACTGGATATCTCCTGTGAGCTAGAGAATGGGATACACTTTCCCCTTTAGTGTACCGGCTGCATTCCAGCCCTAGAACAGGGAGACACAACATTTGTATGTAGACAAGGTCTTAATGGGAAAGCCCATGGGAATAAAACCCAGATGTGCTGCCTCCCCCATTCTCTCCTTTCTGCATCCAGCTTTTGTTATTTCAGCATCAGCCAGATCTTACAGGAGGGAATACCAACGTTTGTAAGGCAGCTAGATTTGGATCATTTGCATAAATTACACTATGCTTGACAAAATTATCCATTATTCATTGTAAAAGAATTACCCAGTGTCACTCAATATATGCCAACAGTTAGAAAAATAATACCAGTTTCAGAATTTCCCTCAATCCAGATCACTATTTAACTTCATTATGTTCTGTCAAATCTTCCGCAAACACACATTTATTTGTATAAACAGTTTCTGTCTTCTAATCAAGGAATTTTAGTTTTAGCACAATTCCTGAGCTCCTAATCTAAATGTTAGGAAATTACATAAAAATTATATTAGCATATAAAGGCCCATATTCTCCAGCTTCTTCTTCCCAAGGCCATTGGTGTATACTTTGAAAATAAATGTGTCTGTCCACAGAGTTGGCATTAGACTCGGTGGGGCCCAGGGCAGAAAGCCGAAGCCCAAGCCCCACTGCCCGGGGATGAAGCCGAAGCCTGAGCAACTTAGCTTTGTGGGGCCCCCTGTGGTGTGCGGCCCGGGACAATTGCCCTGCTTGCCACCTCCTAATGCCAGCCCTGTCTGGTCACACTGGTGGTACTATGGCTGTTGTGGAAAGGCCACCTTGAAAAGGTGGATCTTATATCTTGTGCTGAACATAGTGACTCTATGGTCATTGAGCACAATTTCTAGGTTCCTATACATTCTGGCAATAGACCCCAGTTATCCAAACCATTGTTCTGATTTGCCAATTGGGACTTTTGGAGATGTCAGAGCTGTACAAGGTTACTTGGCCCTATCTGGGATCTTGTCATCAGAAGCCATTCTCCAGAGGCCATAAGAGTTTTTGTTCTAATTGTGCCAGTTCATTCCGATAACACTGAAAATAATACAGCACAATCACAAGAACATTCATGATACAAGGCATTTGTGATATGTGACATGTATGCTATAAAAAGGGAATTATTCACTCCTGTGGAGATGGAATCCAGAATATCAGAAGTAGCTTCATACCATAATTCATGGAAGGTGACAGTGAAGGAGCCCTGTAGTTACCAGTGAAATGAAAAAAGGCTAGTAGTAGTAGACGACGCTAGGCCTGAGGCTTTCTGTTGGTTCTAAAGTATCAGATCACCTTACTAACAGAATGCCTTGGGATTAGAGAGAACCAGAATGAGGAAAAACAGTTTGAAAAAAAAAAACCCCTAACATCTGGACCAATCTGATGTCAATGTTCGGTTATGGAATGAGTTGACCTTTGCTGACATGCATTATAGGGTCCAGCAGCTCTATGCACTTTCTGCTGAGTAACATATTGGCTTCAAATCTCACCATTTATTGAACTTCCCCAAGGTCAGAAATCCAGTAAGGATGGGGAAACCTATTTGGGTGAAGGTATGAGTGGCTCATCATTTCATCAAGTAGCAACCCAAATCATTTTTTAGGTTCAAGAACATCTAAATGTCACTCCGAACATGTTTCTTGGGGGAAATGGCCCTGTGACCTCCTAGAAAAAATGTAAATCCTAGGAAATTGATTCTTCACTCCAGTCAGATGGAATTTATTAATTTTTAAACAAGCCAGTACTAGTCAGTGTTGTCATTATTTGTTGTCTCCTCCTACTGAACTGAAATAGGCCACCTGCCTGCTTTTCCTTTGAGAACAGAAGAAAATAAAAGCTACCAGAGCTCACGCACACTGACAAAATCGTGAATAGGGTTTACTCAAGTTTATGTAAAAACAGCCACACATTTCTACAAGTCAGCTGCTAGAAGCTAGAATTATTACACTCAGGGACTTTGGAATACAACTTTGAAGCCTAATAAGGAACCAGTATGAAATGGTTGGGATGGAACATTTTACAAGGTAACTGGGTGCATCAGGTTTATGTGGTGACAAAAAAGGAGGAGGATGGACGTTAGATGGAGTAGATTAAAAAGCACTGCATTCAAATGTGCAAGTGTTGTGCCCACATTGCAGGGAGACAGCAGGAGGCAATGAGTCATCCAACATTTAATCTAACACCCCCTAAAACAAGATGTATTCGGCATCAACGTGGGATCTCCAAAGGACTCTCAAAGTTCTGACGATGAGTGGCATGGGTTACTCACGCCTTTCTTTCCCTGTAATGCAGCCAGCAGTTAGTAAGCAATTTGATTCAGAGGGAGAGTTTCTGATGAGTCATACAGAACCCAGTATCTCAATTTAAGGGCTCTTTGTCATCTTTGTAGATTTCTTACTGCTAATTTTATGTAGAAAAGGGCTTTCGGGGACATCATGATGCTCTCCCTTTAGGGAAAAAAAAAGTAAAGAAGGAAAGAGTGAGTTCAGGGAGTCATGGAAACAGGTGGTTGCTGCAAGTGCACCAGAGACATAGTGTGTGAAATTTGTTAGCATATTGTGGACTCTTTCGGTGGTTGATTTTTTTTTAAAGAAGGTAATATTAGGGAGAAATTAATCAGATTGTTAAAAAACCTGGCAGAATAAACGTGTCAACAAACCTTCTTATTACCCACACTCTATTAAAACACTGTGAAAGATTTCTATGGAAACATTAGGCTATGAGAAAGGGGAATACCCAGCTCTGTGGAGGCTCCAGTCCTCATTTCAAAAAGAGATGGGCAACAAGTGTCAAAACTGATCCCTCCTTTAATCAAATCCTAGGAAGGGGGAGCATGGCAACGTTGGAAGATTCAAACCCAAGAGGCCTGGTTGCCTGTGGCGAACAGCAGGAATGCTGTGCTAATGCTGAGACATGAAAGTACAGATGAAAAAAAAGTTTCTAAACTGATTTGAATTGGGATGACTAAAGCTGCTACTTGAAATTTTTCAGCATTTGGAGAACGTTTCTAAGTGTGTAATGGTACGGACATCCTGAGAATGCCGACATTTTTCAGAATTGATGACACCTCCCTTTGCAAATGAACAGCAGCTCTGCCTTTCTGCTTTGCTCTTATGTGAGAGCAAATGCACAATATTCCCACCACCTGGAGCTGAGAGAATTGTGACGCCCGGTTTTTTTATTATTCACACCTCCTTTCTTTTACACCAGATCAGGGTCAATGGAATATTTAGCATTTTTACACACTTTCCCTCACCCCTAAAACAAAAGCTCATAAATGATTCAGAAAAATAAATCCATACTAATGTCTTTGTTCTAGAACTCTATGAACTAATAAATAGGTCCTCCTCCCCTAGCTTCTGAGAGACCCCCTGACTGGAATAATATTGCTTCCCAAAGCATGAAATATAAGTAAGATTCCCATTAGAACTCACTGAGACACAATATTTAGAGATCATGACAAGTCTCCTCCTTCTAAAAGATCAAAGGGAAAAAGGACGGCATAGGTATATGTTCCAATACAAAGCTTTCTGGGCAACATTTCACCGTTTACATTTCAGTCAGGGTTGCTGGAACAATTTGTACAGTGGGGTGCTGAGAGCCATTGAACTAAACTGTGAACCCTGTATATGAAGGAAACCACTTCAAGAAGGGGGTGCGGCAGCATCCCTAGTTCCAGCACTTATGATTTCAGCTGCCTCCACTAAGTAAGGACAATTCATCTGAATGACTCTTTTTCAGTATTTTCTCTATTCTATGATATATTCAAAGGTCATGCTGATCCTCATTAAATATGTACTTAAAATCTTGTCCTTTAATAACCCTTTCAACTGATATAGCAACTTTCATCCAAAGATACCAAATCAGTTGCAAGCAACCTGCGGCCCGTGGGCTGCACTCGGCCCATCAGGGTAATCCGTTGGCGGCCCGCGAGACAGTTTGTTTACATTGACTGTCCACAGGCACGGCCACCTGCAGCTCCCAGTGGCTGCGGTTCACCGTTCCTGGCCAATGGGAGCTGCAGGAAGTGGTGGCCAGCATGCCACTGTGGCCTGCTACCCCTTACTACTGAACCCTCCTGTCTGTCGGCATTGCATCCCCTTCTAGTAGTGGGGGTCAGAGCCAGTATGAGGGCCTGCGGTCAGAGCTGGAAGCCTCACTCCATATGTACGTGCTGGAGCTTCAGGACATCCACAATGCATACCATGCCTTCCAGGACCGCAACAGGACACTCACTCGTTCACATACTCACTGCAATACCATCACGATGTACTACGTGAACAAACAAGGGGGAGCACACTCCATGTTGCTCTGCCTAGAGGTGATCTATCTGTGGCAGTTTTGCGTTGAGGAGGACATTACTCTGATAGCTGTCCATTTACCTAGGATGCAAAATCATCTCATGGACCATCTCAGCAGGTAGTTTTCTGTGTCCTGTCCACTGCCCCTCTTGTGTCAGAAAACCACATTCCTCATTGCTAGTGAAGACCCGTTAAATCAACAGCAGAGTGCTCTCTGGTCAACTCCAGTACTCTACCTCTCCGAGAAGAGTAAGGGAAGTCAACCAGAGAGCGTCTCCCATCGACGCAGCACAGTGAATACACCGCGGTAAGTCAACCTAAGCTGCATCGACTCCAGCTACATTATTCATGTCGACTTACCCCGGTAGTGAAGACAAGGCCTTATTTGCAGGCTCTGATGATGGGGCCTCCTTACACACTGTTCTCCAAAGAGAAGGTAACTTTATGACCACATCCAAAAATTATCCAAAGTGGTCTCTCAGTTTCATGTGAACCAGGCAGTGTATTTACCTGTGTTATTCCCTAAGCCACATTCATCTCCAAAGGAACAGTGCCTCCATATTTTGGCTGTCAGGCGATGTCTAGTCTTTTATCTGGACTGAACTGTTTCGTGCTTCGCTTCACCTATGTCATATGCAGACCTCATGAAGGGGCAAGCACTGTTCAAGTGCCACATGAAGCGGCAAGTCTCTGCACAAACCATCTCTGGATGGATAAAAGCCTGTATCAAGACTGCATATGAGATAGCTTTGGCTATGTCTCCTCCAGTTACAAGATCATTCGACAAAAGCGCAAGAAATGCCAATGGTCTTCTTCAGTGACATTTCCACATTAGACATTTGCAGGGTGACCTCGTGGTCATCCACCCATACATTTACAGACCATTATACTTCCAGAGTGGATGCAGGTCTCAGAAGGGGAAGTCCTGTGATCCCTATTTTGATAGACTGCAAGCCCCCCCTCCGCACCACTCCTGCATGGGGTACTGCTTGTGAGTCACCTAAATGGGATACATGTCTGCATCTACTTGAAGAAGAAGAAAGTTACTTACTGTAAATGTGGTTCTTCCAAATGTGATGCAGACGTGTATTTCACGATCCACCCTCTGTCCCCTCTGTATCGGAGTCTGCCACAGGGATGTTCGGTGCAAAGGATCTGAGGGGGGTTGGGACAGCGTCACCTCATATAGCCAGGGGAGGGGCCACAGCTACAAGCCACCCCTCTACAGGTACTGCTGGCAAAATCTCCAGGCACACTAGGCGTATACACATTTAAGTGAAATACATGTCTGCATCATATCTTGAAGAACGACACCTACAGTAATTAACCGTTTCATCCAGGTCTCCCTACTGCCAGGACCCTGCTCTAACCATTAGACCTCTCCTTTATGGATTGAAAACAGAAAATTATTGCTATAAAAAGTAACCAAAAATACTAGATTTTTTGGCCTCTTTTCCCCCCCTAGAATATAGAGGATAAAATTTGGAGTGCAATGACATAACTTGAATGAAACATTGCCTGTTGGGTTCTGATTGTTATTTGTTGACAAATCCACTTACATAAATGTTCCAAAGTAACAGCGAGATGGAATTTAAGATAAGCATTCCGGAACCTCATAGATGGCGGGTATAATAGGCCAGTGGAGACTCAGCCTCCCCAGTGCAGCCACCGCAGACCCACTGCTGGACACCTGGGCCTCTTCCTGTCCCCGCTCCACCCGTTCCCCAAGGCCCTAACCACCCACTGCTGCCTGGCTGAATCCCTCCTCTCCTCCATTCTACCCCACCACTCCTGAGGTCCCCGCTGATTGCTGCATCCCTCCTCTCCTCTACTCCCCTCCCCCACAAGGCCCCCACCACCCTGCGTCCCTCCTCTCTTCCACTCCCCTCCCCCACAAGGCCCTCTCACCGTGTTCCTGTGGGTGGCGGGGGGAGGTGTCACGGGAGAGAGGGAAGGAGAGGAGGAACATGGTGAGTGGCAGGAGGGGGCCAACCAGGGGTGAGGCCTGGGGTGGAGCCTGGGGTTGAGTATGGGCACGGCTGTGGGCAGAAGAGGTGGGACAGGAAGCTAGCCTCCCCCAGGGGAAGCTTCACCCACTGCCCATGCAGAAGATATTATTTAGGAATGCCATGGGCAGCATGGTGTTTTATGCACTGTATTGCCTTTGTATCAGTAATCTGTATAAGGAGTGATCTGTAATTATGCAATTACAGCTGATTAGTGTCAAACTCATGTGAACACACAAGGTTTGAATAAACACCATACAATCATGCTATACCCAGCAAAATAGAACACCACTGCATTCAAATAGGTCTGCAGAGTTGAAATGACATATATACTCTATAGGAAATTGTCCTGTAAATGACACTGCTTTTTCTCCCTGCAAATTGCAATCCAATATCCTAGTCATTTCACATAAGGATTAGTGATAAGTGAATGTCAAAAGGCTTGGAATTCAAGTTTAATTTAGAAAAAAAACATCCCAAAGATTTGTATACTTATCAGTAGTTAATTTGCACATCCTGATTTTGCAACATTCAGCAAAAATCTCACAGGTATGAGGTTTCTGGCAATTCTGCTTCTAGCTGTGATATACTGGTCTAAATTTTCAAAAATGACTAGTAATTTTGAGTGCCTAATGTGAGACACCTTGGAGGATTTGCAGAGGGTAAAATACTCTGAACTTTCTTAAAATCAGCCTGCTCCCGGATGTTTTGAATTGGGCACCCGAACACTGAACCCCCAGAAATTTAGGCCACTTTCTTATAGTATTTTGGAACTTTTAAGGTTTTTGTCTTAGACTAAAAGTGGAAATTTAAAAAAAATACACATACAACACAGCATCTTAAAAAAAGATTTGGTTCAAGTAATGAATAAAGGTTCAGTTGGGGTAGGAAGTTTCTTATTTTCTCCAAACTTGGTCACTCATCCCTAATAAAGATGGATTTGGAAGTGCAACAGGAGATAATTTCAAATGTTTTTTTATTTTTTTAAATATTTTTCATGTTGTGGAACACCAAGTGATGTGCAAACCTAAAAAACAATTAATTTTAAATGGCATTTATTCTGCCAGGCAACGAGATAGGAAAGAATAAGATATCTATCTCACAGCTACTAGTAAAAGAAGGAATGTTCTGAAAAATCCTCACCTATCACACTAAATAGGTTAAACATTGGAATAAATTGCCTAGGGAGGTTGTGGAATCTCCATCTCTGGAGATATTTACGAGTAGGTAAGATAAATGTCTATCAGGGATGGTCTAGACAGTATTTGGTCCTGCCATGAAGGCAGGGGACTGGATTCGATGACCTCTTGAGGTCCCTTCCAGTCCCAGAGTCTATGAATCTATGAATCACATCAAACTGAGGAGCATATTGTAAACTCCTTGCTCACACTGGTGACAGGTTTCTCACCCAGGTTTTCTCATTCAGTCTAATAGGATCAGTCAGATGAGTTACTGCTCACCAGTATAAGTGAGGTATTCACACATTGGCAATTAATTTTTTCAGGATCTGACCTCCAGTGGGTGTAAAATAGGCATAACACCATTGACTTCATGGAAACACCAGTTTATAGCAGCTGAGGATCTGGACCAAAGCTGTTCCCTGTATTGTAGGGAGGGTTCATTAGCCATTGCTAGGTACCTATACAAAAAGTGAATGAACTTTTTATTCAGCCCAGGCTGAAGCATTACAAGTTAACAAATGGGGAACTAGATAGATTAAGGAACAGATGAATCAGATACAGAGACTTTCATCCACAAAACACCAGTCTGAATCTGATTTAAAACACTAAGTAACTGAAGTCGTGACAATCTGACAATTATTTCTTGGCCTTTGCGAAGCAAGGTGGTCTTAGTCCTTTTTTCAGTGGGCTGCTGTCCAAGCCACAAAGATCACCCTCTGTAACTGGCATCTTTATTGACAGTTTCCACAGAAAGACTAAGGATAATAAGTCAAGAGGCATGATCTACCTTCTTGCCACACAGGACTGATTAAAGCAGGCACAGCAGCATGGGGAAAATTGCACTGCTGCTGTCTGTGCTGTAGTTGTTCTGTCAGTAGACAAGGAACACATCCCTGCATTGTCAGTCTGACACATGTCACAAGCATGGCATTATCTGTTTTCAAAAAGGGGGCTCAGTCTAAAAGTTCTGCTGTTAAACTCAAAAGCGGTTAAATCTTGTCTCCATTGTAAAGTTGAAAAAACCTGGTCTGTTTTGAACTATACGTTTTTCTGGTGACAGCAAGATGAGAAAACCGCTTTACCCAGTTTGGGAAACCCTCAGTAGAAGTACTTGTTTAACTTTCATGCAGCAAGGGAAAAAGAAAGAAAAGAAAAACTTGTGTGAAGATCAGTCTGATACAATAATTTAATGGCTTGATTGGTGAGAAAACAATCCTTGGTAAGGTTAGGGTTGATGTCCACTTGAAATTTACTGTTTAAAAAATCAGAAATCAAGAATAATGAGGGCATGCATCAGACACAGTATAATACCAGTTACTCTGACCACAGTCTTTATGATATCCAGACACAACCAAGCAAAGATTAAACACAGTTATTGAGATTGTTTGGTCTTTCTTCTGCGTATCTTTTTAGGCACAAACACAGGAGAACTTTGTGGTCCCCACTTCAAAAAGGCAGTCTACTGTACAAATCTAAAATGCTAGCTTCCTGCTAATTTAATTTTGATGCCAGAATAATGTATTTCAGTATTACATGGAGAAAGAAGGCTGGATTTTTTTCCCACTTGTTACTGAGAAACCAGTACAGATACAGTTTTAGGGAAGGAATATTAATCAGGGCGTAGTCAACTGATGTCATGATTATCATGAGAGATGGGGTCTGGTAAAATAGTTAATTGGAGCTCATTGTGGAACTGAGGCAGGATCTGGAGTCTCACTGCAATCATTTCAAGTCCATTTGTGCATATGCACATGAAACTTCTGATGACTGAGTTTCTCTGGGACGCGTCCCTTTCATCAGTATAAGACACTGTGCAGGAATCAATTAAAGCGCATTGTGTTGGTCACCAGAGATGAAATTCTGGCATATAAACCCCTCTAGGCTCTCTTAAAAAATCTGGGACCAGTCCTCCATTTGCCTATTAGGTTCATGTCAGGCTTTACTTCCGACGTAAACATCCTCTGTGGTGTGCTTACTAAGCCAATAAAAAAAAAAAAAAAAAAAATTCCAGCTTGCTTGCATGATCATTGGGAGCATTGAGCATGGGGCTGTTGGAAAGGAGGAAAGAATAAACTGAGGGTCTGAAGACAGTGTGAGGGAGGTGTGGTCAAACAAGAACAACATCAAATTTACCAGATGGTGGCAGAAGCAGAGTGACGAGGGAGGAGAATAGGAAAAAATATTCCCCAAAGCGGCTCTCCTGAAGATCTCATGCTGTTGCTAAGAAGAGAACTGCAAAGTTCCAGGAGATGTTTACTCCAGTACTCATGCCGTTCCTGCCAGCATAAATGTGCCTGTGTTAGTGCGCACATACGGGGCACATACTTTGTACTGGTGCAGGTGTTACACAAATAATGGTAACCATGTAGGATATTTTAAAGACACACTGTTACATCTTCAATACTGTCTTCCCTTCCAAAAAAATGTTAAAATGTGAAAGCAAAAAACATTGTCTTACTGACAAGAACGCTAATGATGCTTCTAAAACCGGCAATTTATTTATACTGTATTTTGTTTGTACACAGCAGCTGGTTTACAGGACTGTCATGTGGCGGTGATGGCTACCTTAAGAATTTTACCACAGTTTTTCTAAAAAACCAAAAATTCAAACTTTTTAATTTAAAATCCAAGGAGAAAGACTTTTTTTTTTATTGGCCCTTGCACAACTTAGCCACTGCTCACTGTTCTTAAAATCACTGGCTCCATTGTCAGTGATAATAAGGCTGGGGGAGAGACCCCGGGAGGTAAACCACAAATTTATTTGGTCTTTAAGCTTTATTAGTATGTAGGCTGCTATGTGATCTTTGTGAAACTCAGAGATGCAAAGTGCAGTTTGTTTATGAAAGCTACTGCCAGTGGCTGAGATTAGGCTTTTCCCAATGGCACCCCAGGGAGTTGGGACACTTCATGTAGTCAAGTGTCTGTCCACTTGTCCTGCAATTCTATGACTATGTTTATGCTCAGCCTCAAGGCTTGTTTTCTTAATCTGGATTCAATGTAGCACAGCTGTGGTATTGAGTGGGTTGCCAGATATGTTAAGGCAGCATGTTGAACCCCAGAGCGGCAATGGTCACAAGTTGGTCGAACCTCGTTGTACACAGAAGAGTATGGCAGGTAACCACAAGACAAACTTTTGACTATTGCAGGGATAATCCTCTGAGGAAAAGGTGCTTGTTGTGGTACTATCCTGTCCACTGTATGGTCTAAGTTAATTACTTACTTGATTTAGTCAGTGAGACTGCAGAACTTTGAACGGAGTCCTGTTGATATAGTAATGCATCTATAACCTTTCCCTCCTTCCCCATGTTGCTATCTCAGCCAGACTGCAATGAATGCACTGCTTGTAGCTAAACAGCACAAGAGTGACCAGATGGATTTCAGAGCTGCCAGCATTCACCCTTGGCTTGCAAACACCGCCTATGGGATGTTGCCTGTATCTCGGGGAGAAAAAATTACACATATCAGATGCTCTTGACTGTGCCATAGATATTTGGTGTAATCTTGGGCAAGTCATTTAACTCCTGAGTGATCGTGGGCAAGTCACTCAATTTCTCTGTGCCTCTGTTTCCTCGTCAGTAAAATAGGGATATTATTACTTACTGACTTCACTGGAATATTGTGAGGCTTAATTCAGTAATATTTGTAAGATCTGAGATCCTCAAATGGTAGGCCTTAGAGAGAAGGAAAGTCCTGCAGTTAAAGTCACAAAAGTCAACTCTTGCTTTTAGTCACTAACAGCTTTCTGAAGCTGCTACCCCTTACTACATTTTGTAGGCCTTGTCTTTGCCTGAAGGAGATTTTTTTTTTAAGTTTGACCCAACACATATAATTCATTGTGAAGTACAAGGAAAGTGAGGGGGAAAATTCCACATGATAAAATTCTTGCAATGTCTTTTGATGGCCCTAGCTCCAGGGACACTATAGAAAGAGAGTAGAAATTTGCCATGAAGTGGATACAGCCTTCTACAAAAAGTGTTGTGGTCAGTGACATTTCGTTTTGATTTCACCTAATTATGAGTCTTTGAAAATGGCACTTTGTGCATATGCAGTGCAATTGGTATGATTTTAAGCCCTTTTCAGCAATATTTTGAGTCCAAGTAATCTGTGATTTATGCACGGGTAACTTAGCAGCACTGTGAAAAATGTAGTCAAGGGACAGGGTAAAGGAGGCAGGAATTAGGAATTATTTTATGTACCAATATGGTGCCCGCCCCCTGAGAAGGACAATTGTTGAGATGTCAGGTGTGTTTGTGTGTGGCCATGCCTAATTAAAACTGATTTTTTCTAACCTTTGTGAAAATGCACTAAAGAATGAAACAACAAAAATGGCCAAATAATTTTATATAAAAGGGTTCTCACACTCATGTAATCTGAAAATAGAACAGTCCAACAGATACAGCAAAAATGTGTAAGGTCAATTTTGAATAAATAACAAAATTGCAAAGTTGAGAATGCTCAGCGACTGGTAGGGTTTCATGATTGCCTCAACATCCGGAGCATTTTATAATCAATCTGTTGTAACATACATTTCAAATATCGATATAGAGCAGTTTTAACAAAGGCTAGGCCTGCCAAATTTTGGATAATGATCCACATTCCAAACACTCCATAGTTTAGAAGCATTCAGACTGAGCCTTTTTTATGTCTTGAGAAAAACAAGAGCCAATCAGAAAACTACAGTAGTTCAAAGTCCTGATCTGGATACTGAAAATGCTACAAAGTTATTTGGTACTCTCATGTGGTAATTTTTCTGTATGAGAACATACTTATGGATATTGCATTAAGGCAAAACAGAAAGCTCTCAATTCCACAGAGGTTAATAACCATACAAAATAATAGACTGTCGTGTGTATACTATTCACATGATATAGTATTTTCCTTTGGGACCTCCATCACAGGAAGAACAAGTGCAAATGAAATATTGTAGGAAAGAACACATGGAAACTGAAGAACAATAAGTTCTAAAGCCAGAAAGATGAAGCCAATGATATTAACCAACACTGCTAGTTATTCCCTTTCCCCCCATATAAAATACTAATTGGTAAACCAATGAAATGTCAATATGGGGAAAACTTATTTGAATCCCATCGCCTAAAAAGATATAAGACTGGATTCAGAAGGAAGTCTAAGATAGCTTAAGTAAGCCTAAAGCTTGTTCCAGCTCTTCCACACGTTGAACTTCACCAACCTAGATTTCCTTGGAAATTTATTGAGATGTATCTTACACCCTCCCACACACCATCTCAGAATGTGGCCCATAGTCCTTAAATATGTTAGGGACCAAATTCTTACCTGGCATCTTTAAATGCATATTTCTATACAGAGGACCAATACATTCCAGAAAGGAGTACATCTCCTGAACTTCAGAGATGTGATCCTACTCATACTAGGACAACACAATGAATACTCATATTTTTATGTTATCTGCAACTCAGGAGTGCAGGGACAAAGAGACACATGGGAAATGAGTGTGAAAAAACCCATTGGATAGCTCCTGTCGACACTTTAACAGCAATGGAAAAGTAAGTACTGCATGCACTTAGTGCTAACGTCATGACATTAAGGTCTGCTCACTGCCCTTAGAGCAGCCTGGAGAGGGACAAAAGGAAAAGGCAGGATCTCATCTCTCTCTTATGACAGACATAACACAAGCAATAAAAATTAACAGATGATTTTGAGCCTTTTGTTTACATTACATCAGTTCCTCACTGCTCTCTAATGTTCATCAACCTTCATTTAACAAACCAGAGAGAACTAAGTTTCAGCTGTTTTTTTTTTTTGGATGGGGTTTCCCCCTTTTTTTTTTTTTTTTTTTGATCATTTCTCTTTGAACTGGTTTTAAGTGTGGTTATAATCTGAAAATATCATCCTGTTAAAATGCCATTGTCGGTTTTCATGTTTATTGTCTCAATGATTTCCAGATCAAATTTGCTCAGTTTACAAGCAAAATTTTGTTGTTGTTGTTTTAATATTTACCAGGGCTATATACTCAGCCTGGGTACTGAAAGCCAAACTGGCTCATACCTCATCCTCATCTGCAATAAAAAGATTCTGCAACTGGAATTTAGTTAACAATTCTGTTTATGATGTGTGAGACAGTATAGAATCCAACTTGCTCTCCCATAACTACATTGGCTGTCTAGCGCCAAAAGGAGAAAAAATGAAAAACTTGTTTTTGTGAGTAAGATACACATATGAAATTGGGTTTTCACACAGAGAACAGAGCTGTTGACTAAGAACATGCCATTTTCACACAGTCACTTTTCTGACCATAACCACACTTTAAACTCTGGGAATGGTTTTATTTTTCTCTCCTGTAGCACACCAGATGTGATACATTTTAATTTTTTTTTTTAACAGGACCCAACTTAAGGCCACATGACAAAAACCTGACACCATAATCCTTAAATTTATATGCCTGACATTTTGGAAGTCCTGTGTCAGGGTCAAAATCCTAGTAAATCAAACTCCTCACCCTAAAACTCTCCGTTCATCTAATGTTAAATGGGACAGAATGTCTCCATGAAGTATTCTTATGAACAACAGAAGGTTCTAAGATGTAATTTTAAAAAGTCTCTTAGCTGTAGTTGCCCACTACAACATACTAGGAGTGGCTGATATAGCAGTTTGCTTCTATGAATGCTCAGCTGTCTCATTGCTGGGTCTACATGTGTCACACATTTCACCAGGACCGGCTCCAGGCACCAGCCGACCAAGCACGTGCTTGGGGCGGCACCTTGGAAGGGGCGGCCAATCTTGGGGTGGCGGGGGGCACTCGGGGTTTTTTGTTTTGTTTTTTTGGTTCGGTGGGGCGGCGCTCAAGGTTTTTTGTTTGTTTGTTTTTGTTTCAGCGGCGCGGCACTGGGGGGCGGGGGCTTCGGCGGTGCGGCGCTGGGGGGAGCGGGGGTTGGCGTGGCGCAGCGCTCGGGGTTTGGACAGCCCAGCGCGGCGCTTGGGGGTTTGGGTGGCATGGCGCTCAGGGGGCGGGGGTTTTGGCAGCACGGCGCAGCGTGGTGCTCGGTGGGGGTAGGGTTTTGGCAGCCTGGCGCGGCACTGGGGGGGGGGGGGGGTTCGGGAGGGCAGCGGTCGGGGGGGGGGTGTTTCGGCGGGGCAGCGCTCTTTTTTTTTGCCTGGGGTGGCAAAAAAGTTAGAGCCGGCCCTGCATTTCACTTCAGTCTTTGATTCAGTCTGGTGGCTACCTCTCTTTGAAGGTGCTGTGCAATATGGGATGTCATAGAAGGAAGCAGTGAATTATGGGACACTTCAAAAGGGAGGATACCACCGGCCTATAGCAAAGATTCCAAGAAAGTGGGAGGAAGAAACAGTAAGTGGGAGGAACTGCAGAAGACCTCTGTGTCTGTTACATTAAAAGACAAAGACTCCTTTAAAGGCACACAGGCATTTCTTTTTTACCTAGCCAGGATATGACAGGCAGGCATCACAAGCATCCTTGGTCAGTTGCATATGATAGCTTCTATTTTTCAAAGGTAATAATCCAGGAATCCAATTTTATAATACATCCTTGAGGCATGAAATGGAAGTCAAACCATCCAGATTTTGCAATTGTTACTTGGCACATTGCATATGTGTAATTAAAAACCTTTTGATGGAAATCACTGCCATAATTTGCGAGCTTTCTTTAATCCACCTATAGTATATGCAGCACCTGCAGGCACCTGTTCTGTTCTCGTAATACAACATCAATAACATGTCTGAAGATGATGGGAACTTAGAAAGGAATGCCAGTTTGAAAACTTGGCTGGTGCTTGGCTCTTCTTGTTTACGTATCTAGCCATCCCCTAACCAAGAAATATCCCATGGACAAATGAGTTTTCTTTTGGAACAGAGTCCTGGCCAAGTGCAACTAAAATATTTTATCACAAAAAATAAATTTAAACAAAAACAATTTAATTATATACATGGCCTTTAGCAATGTATATACTGAGTTGCAACAACAGCAATACAACGAAGCAGCATGCGATTTATTAGTGAATTAAAAAACTTGCTTTTTGCCAAAGCAAGTGCAAAACTTCTTTAAATATTTTGAAATTGCAGACTTGAAATGATCGATTATTAACAGACAGCTGCAAGTTTTCTTGTGAAATTCATCCTAAAGCTGCTGTGTTTGGACTGAGCTAAATGCTGTTTGTCGGGTTCCAACTGTGAGGACCCAAAATGTTACTTTCTAGTTTTCATGTTCCCAGTCATGTCCCCTTGGCCCAATTTCTCTTCTCCCTATTACTCCAGCAGCTTCCCTAGAAGAGGAAAGCAGACACTGCCTCTCAAAAGTAATTGTGTTCTTCAGCTTTCCTAAGTGGAGAAATCCACAGAGCATTGTCCTTCCGAACAGGAGAGACAGTGCATTCCCTGTGCATTGAAAACAGAGAGTCTTTAACCCATTCCAGAGGAGAAAGTATATTGCCATGATTCATGGATTTGCTGTACTGACCATAAAGCATTTTAATACCGTGTCATTTCACTGGGGAAAAAATTACCACTTGCCTGTAAAAAGGAACACGCACATATAAGTTCATGTTTTTCATAGTCTTTGTTGATCTTCAGCACATAGTGAAATACTCAATGAGGGCTGATTCAGAACTAGCTAATGTCAATGGGAGCCCTTCAATTGACTTCAATGGGCACTGAATCAAATGCCTAATTACTCTAGTGTTTTGTTTTGTTTTTTTCACTTTTTTGATAAGGGCAATAACACACATATTTTGTACTTTGTAGAGCACCTTTCATTGTAGAATTTCAGATGCTTTACAACTTACTGCTGGAGCTGAGTTAACAATAGATTTTTGGGTTTGGTGGCCAAACCAAAAAATCCCCTCTCCTCTCCCCCGCCCATTCTGTCTGTTTTGAACTAAAACTGATTTGTTTTCAGTTTTTATTGCTGGAATGAAAAACAAACAAAAAAAATCCATTGCATTCGATTACAATTGACATTTTCCAAATGGACTGTTGATTCAAAATGACGTTTAAAAATAAAATAGTTTTGTTTAGAAACAAAATGTCAACTTTCAAAAAAAAAAAAAGTTTCTTCATTTTTTATTTGGCCAAAACTATGTGCTGAATTCTACCCAAATTCACTAAAAGTCTTGCTTATCCTCAAACTTCATTTTTCAGTGACTTTACTATTTGCCAAAAAATAAAAAAAAAATAAAAAAAATCCGCCAGATCTATTAACTGCTAAATCTGTTAATCCCCAGGAATGTGTCAAATATTATTCATTTTTCAGGTTGGTAAACTGACGCACATAGAGGTAAGTGATTTGACAATGTTTAAACAACGAGAGGCAGGAACAGAATCGGAACTCTCATGTTAGGTCCCTGTTCAAGAAAAAAAAATCACTTACCCCTACTGCAGCCTCTTTACTTTTCCAGTGATGCCAGCCTCACTACCTTATTTGGTCCCATATCCAACTCTTATTTCAGTAGGGTTTTTTCCACGATGCCTCAGGTATGGAACAATTTCTCAACCTTAGTGTGTTAGGACTGATTTGAATTAGAATACGGTAGGGCCTAAAATTCACTTCTTCAATAAGACTTACAAACAGCTAACCGAGTCATTCAATGACAGTCAACCTTACTCACCTCAATATTTTATAGGAGCGGGTCAATGGAAAATTAAGCATACTGTTAAGTTTACACCTTCTTTTGAATCTCCTGTTTTCTAGGGGATATCTATCTATTGTACAGCACCATACACATCACTAGCACTTAAGCAATACTGGTAGCAAACTTGATATTAATAGCGTCAGAGGTTACATACAATCTTTCATCTCCCATTTCAGGAAAGGTAACTTTGAAAGTGGTATTGGTTCAGCTTCTATTTTATATTGATTATATGGATTTAATTCCTGTCATTCTGACTTAAAATGTGGGCAAAGCATGAAAACAATACTATTTTTATGGCTATCAGTCCCCTAATAGTAATGGTTATGGATAAAACCATAGAATCATAGAACCACAGGGTTAGAAGGGACCACAAGGGTCATCTAATCTAACCCCCTGCCAAGATGCAGGATTTGTTGTATCTAAACCATCCAAGACAAATGGCTACCTAGCTTCTTTTTGAAAACTTCCAGTGAAGGAGGTTCCATGACTTCCCTAGGCAGTTTGTTCCATTGTTCTACTGTTCTTACAGTTAGGAAGTTTTTCCTGAGATTTAATCTAAATCTGCTATGATGCAGTTTGAACCCATTGCTTTGTCCTGCCCTCCGTGGCAAGAGAGAACAATTTTTCTCCATCTTTTTTTATGGAAGCCTTTCAAGTATTTGAAGACCGCTATCATGTCCTCCCTTAATCTCCTTTTTTCCCAAACTAAACATATCCAGAACCTTTAGCCTTTGCTCATATGGCTTGCATTCCATCTCTTAGGTCATCTTTGTCGCTTGCCTTTGGATCCTTTCCAGTTTCTCTACATCCTTTCTATACAGCGGTCACCAAAATTGGACACAGTACTTTAGCTGAGGCCTAACCAGTGCAAGTAGAGTGGTACTATCACCTCCCATTACTTGCATGTTATGCCTCTGCTAATGCAAACTAAAATTGCATTTGGTTTATTTGCAACAGCATCACATTGGTGACTCATGTTCAGGTTGTGATCCACCACAACTGTCCTTGGTGACTAAGTTGGATCTATCTTCATCACCTTTGAACCCCACATTTAGTTGGCTCACCTTCAGGACCATGCATAAACTGGTGGGACAGCCTTACCAGTGGCATAGTTCCCTCCTCTCAGAGATGATCCAGAAGGTTGTAATGAATAATTCCCCTCCATGGGTTCTGTTCGGATTCCTTCCCCACTCTGAACTCTGGGGTACAGATATGGGGACCCGCATGAAAGACCCTCTACGCTTATTTTTACCAGCTTAGGTTAAAAACTTTCCCAAGGCACAAATTCCACCTTGTCCTTGAACAGTATGCTGCCACCACCAAGTGATTTTGACAAAGAATCAGGGAAAGGACCACTTGGAGTCCTATTCCCCCAAAATATTCCCCCAAGTCCTATACCCACTTTCCTGAGGAAGGCTTGAGAATAATATCCTCACCAATTGGTACAGGTGAACACAGACCCAAACCCTTGGATCTTAAGAACAATGAAAAATCAATCAGGTTCTTAAAAGAAGAATTTATTTTAAAAAAGATAAAAGAATCACCTCTGTAAAATCAGGATGGAAGATAACTTTACAGCGTAACAAAAAGATTCAAAACACAGAGGATTTCCCCTCCAGGCAAAACTTTAAAGTTACAAAAACAGGGATAAACCTCCCTCTTAGCACAGGGAAAATTCACAAGCTACAACAAAAGATAATCTAAAACATTTCCTTACTATTACTTACTATTTCTGCAATATTAGATGCTTAGTTCAGATATGGCTTAGGGAGATGCATTTTCCCTGCCCTGGTTCCTTGCTGACTCTGAGAGAACAAAGGAACACACAAAAACAAAAACCTTCCCCACAGATTTGAAAGTATCTTCTCCCCTTATTGGTCCTTTTGGTCAGGTACCAACCAGGTTATCTGAGCTTCTTAACCCTTTACAGGTAAGGAGGGATTTTATGCTATCCTTACCTGTATGTTTATGACAGGTTCAAACATGCAGAGTCCTGCAGAGCTTCATTCTGCACCAATACTGTATGAAGAGCATTTAAACCTGCTAAGGGACACTTTAAGACATTAAGGGCTGTTACTGAGACCCAGTTCTCATCCTCATCAGACCTAAAATATGAAGAATCCCTGATTTACTCATTCCTGGTTGAGATGGGAATATGAATAAAACGAAGGTCTCTGAAGCTCAATCCACAGGATTACTAGTTGGCTAGGGACTCATTGCCTATTAGAGGGTAAGGTTATGTTTGCACCATCTAATGGACAACCATGCCTGTCTTCTGACAATATGGGCTGCAGCCTAGGGACTAGTCTCGGTCTGTTTGGATTCCCACATGGCTTTGGTAGCTCGCAGTCCACTTGCCTCTTGCCTCTCATGCTGTCCATGAGACTATGGCCTCTTCACTCAGATTTGGACCTTGACACTGTCACCAGATCTCTGCCCCACCAGCTATATTGTTTCAGGTTTCTTGGCTTCTGGTTATCCTTGAAGGAGTGTCTCCAGGTTGAGCAGGTTGAGAAAGCAGAAGCTCACCTCCTGAGTGAATTGGGTGGCTATGAGCACCCCCTTGTTTTCTGATCTGCTTTTTGATGGTTATGCATTTGCTTCCATGCTCAAGGTTTTGGTTGCAATTTCTGAAGCCCTGAATTGTCTGGGATCCTGTTACATGAGCGATTACCTTTTCCCCCATATCTCACTTTGCCAGCTCAGATCTGCTGGGTTGCTCTTGCTGATGGTCCCTTGAGTTTCATCATCTGGGACTGGGACCAGGGTATTCTCAGATGAGGACTTGTGCCCTAGTTGCCTATGAAACTGGCTATATCTGGCTGTGCACCAAAGCTCAAATTTGACTAGCACCAGAGCACAAGACAAGGTGTTTATACAGGCCTTTATGTAAGCAGCATGGAAGTCCAACAGTTAAATAATTAAAATTGATAGCCTCTAATTGAGACTGTTTTATGTTTGTTTTTAATTGTTGTAACTGTGCCAAGACCCTACTGCAATGTATACCACATGAAAATAAACTTCTGACTCCATTCATCTGCTCAAACTAAGAGACAACGCTCCCACCTCATTTTAAGTGAAGGGTATGATGGGTAGCAGAGTGGCTGGCAATTGTTATTCCCTATTGTAGAACATATTGTTTGTCTTATTGTTTAAATTATGTAAATACTCCCAGCAGATGTGGCAATGTGAGCCTAATAATGAAAATAAAACTTTAAAAATATATACCAAGAAGTCAACTATTATGAATGTTAAAGAGTTTCCCTAACTGAAAAATGGTTGGAGAGGGGGCAGGCCTTTCTTTAACCACCAGACTGTCAATGTTTGAGGGCACTAATGGAAATTGTGTATGAAGTTATCATTGCGTGTTTCTTCTACAGTAATTGGTATACCCTGAAACAAGATCTGCAATCCTGGCATTCTTCAATTATGATGCTTTACATCTCTTTGTTTGAACTAGGGACGTGTGAATTCATCATGCTTGTTTTTGAAAACGCTCAGACATTGCTGGCTGGAATCAAATATTATTAGTTGTCCTGATCAGAAGAATGTATAAAAAAGGAGCATGGAGACAGGCCACAGAGAGAGAAAGAGAAAGGCAAACAGAATAGCAAACGGAGCAGAGTGGGTAGCATGTAAAAGTAATACAGAGAGACTGTAAAATCAGAGCAGAGAAGGAAAGAGAGAACAATTACTTGGAGATATTAAAAGCAAGGAGTCTCTGCTGCTCTCTTTTAAATGAAACAGAAATGGAACTAATTATTCATTTGTTTCACAATTTATATCTTCATGTAATTACACTGACAGTAGTGCATGCTGCCCATGTGTGTTCTTTCCACAGCCATTATTATGGGCCCTTCTGGCCTTAGCTGTGTGAAGCCTCATGCTAACACAAGTTTAAAAGAAATTGCTGTACTTGACTGATGTTCATTTGGTGCAAATCTATACTCTCCATCGTATTTACAAAGCACGGGACCTGTGAGCATGCAGCTTTATCCTAAGGGCCGCCTCCCTCTCACTCTAACATGGGAAGAGTTGAGCGAGTTGCCAGTGGTTTCTCATGTTTCTTCCTCATGCACCACATTTAGCATACTGTGACCAAAGTGTGTGTGTGTGTGTGGGGAGGGGGGGGTCTGTTTGCTTGAGACATTTGCACACAATGAAAGCTAAGTAGCAGAAGCACTTATCCACTTTGGTGAAAGGGAGAGGTCTGGCTTAGAAGTAGGAGCAAATATCAAGAGGACATAGACAGATGTGAGAGGGCAGCCTTAACATCAGTCCATGGTGCCATCATCATTAGGGATCCCCCAGGGCAATAGTGCTGCTTGCAGGATAGCCCATAGCACTGCTGCAAACAATTAATGGCTAATGTCCCAACAGTAATTTGACTGGAACAGAAAGGTAGTGTGGTTGGGTTCACCTTACCATGGACAGACCAGCATATAGACGAGTTAGTGCTCACTGTGTCATTTTTGGTGGCAGAAGTAGCAGAAATAGTATGTCAGTGTGCCATGTGGGGCATGTACAGATTTAAAGACATATATTGCCAGTTTAGTTTCATGGCAGAAGTAGACTTTGCAATTTGATATATGAAAATAAACTTTTGTCTCTAAAACTCCACATTTCACGAAACTGAGGATGTGACCTGGTGAAAGGTTTATGGCCAATTTTGCCATGTTCTAGTACATAAACAGAAAACATCACATAAGTCAAGTCGTGACACTCACAAGACAGCAGTAAGAGGCAAGAAGACGACTAGCAAGAAGAGCCTGCATGGTGGATCTTCAGGTCATGTGGAGCTGACGCAGTATGGAGGGACAGGATTGATAGATTACAAGAATTCAGCTTTAAAGTGAATGTGAAGCAATAGCACAAGGTACGAAGATGTAATGAAAGCTTCTCTTGGGTTCATGTTATCTGTAATCATCTTCTACATGAATTTGGAAAAGGGCAATTGAATTCAGTAATTAAACAGACTCTAACAACACTGGCAGTGGCCTATATGCTGTCATTTTCATGTAGTCCAGACATAAGGGAAACTGTGGCCATAAACTTGTTTCACATATGAATAAAAAAAAATCTGATGCTTGTAATTAAAAGTTTGGAAGAAAAAGTGGAAAATAGTCCTATTTGCTAGATTGAATACTGACTAAAAAGATATATTTTATTAAATCTATGGACTTAGAAGTCCAAGATTTCATCCACTGGGGTTTTGTTTGGGGTTTGTGTGTGTGCTTCATATACAGTATAATGTGCTTTGTTCATTGTTGCTGCTTTTACCCCCGTTGTAATTAGAAAAAAAAATCAATACACAGACTATGTTCAAAACTCCACAGTCCATACTCCCTTTCCCCTCCCTATCTCCCCCATCATTTCATCCAACAATTAGTTTTAACCTACAATGGGCCATTATATGGTTAAGTTTTCATATGAATCAACACAGATGAATGCAATAGAGTACATTGACATAACCATGTAAAAAAGACTGTATGGACCAACATTTGAAATGAAAAAGCAACATTTTTTTGTCCTGGGTAAAGACTAAAATTTGTAACTGACATAAAAGGTAATTTTTTTAAAGACTTGTATTTTCTTTGCCCTGGTCCCAGTTATTACTGCTGTATTTGAGACTCCACAGACACTGCATTTCTTCTACTGGCTGGACATTTCTGAAATAGTACCACTATCAGGTAGATCAGATTGTTGGCAAAAGCTTTGGCACCAGAGAGACTCAACAAATAAATTTCATCACACTGACCCTGTACTAAACAGCAACTTTATGTGGATAACCTCATGGGAATGGAAGTTGAGAAAGAGCTATTTCAAGGCCTCCAATAACTTAATCTCTGGACAGTTCATAATGCAAAGCCATTTCTGCTTCCTTTGCTCTCAGTGCTAGAGTGTTTCTGGAATACTGTAATCCTAAAACGGTGGGGAGGGTGACATGGGGGGGTAGGAGTTTGAGAGAGGAGGAGGAGATCCCACTCTAATTATACACTGCTTTAAAAAAAAAAAACAGGAGCCAACTTTTTTTTTTATCTTGGAAATTCTCACAGCCTCAGTTACGTGAATGCAAAAAGTAACTTTTATTTGAAGAACCAACACTCACTTCTTTGTTAGGAAAACGTAAGGCACCACCACCCAGCAGACTTGAAGGCTCCTATATTATCAGCTAACTATTTCCTGGGTATATGTTCACCCTTTCCATGCAGCTCGCCTACTTTTTCAATCAAAGAAGAAAATAAAATGTGGGGAAAACAAATTCTGTAAAGCAGTTGAAGTATCTGTGATTTGCTGCAACTCCTTTTTTTATTTATCTTTTTGAAGTAATGGAAATTTCAGAAGTGTCCAGCTTTGCAGAAACAAAACTGGACAGAATCCAAGGGGAGCCCTAGTACAACACTATGTGTTCTTTCCAAGGTAAAGGGACTCTGCTTAGCATTGCTTGCCATCATTTTAGAATGAGCCATAAGAGACAGGGCCAGTGTGTGTGGTTGAAAGAAATTGCCAGGGTGGGAAAGGGTTCGTTTTAGTGAGAGTGTTAATTAATCATTAATGAACTATTTATGCATGGAATATTTAACCAATTTATCAAGATTTATTATAACTTCAAATCTATTTTTCCATTACTGGATTTTTTTCACCCAGAAATATTACAGCATACTACTGCACTATTCTACCACACTGCAGTTTAGAACAGTGTTTTCAACTGTGCTGAGCCATTACTGTAGAAAACTGTAGGCATTTGTTAAAGGCTGTCTCTGAATTCACCATATATAACTCTCAATATGTATGTGTTGTGGAAAACAGGCAATCCAATTTCCAGTCAGCTCGAGAGAAGAAGTGAACATTGCTATCTCTGATCCTAAAGGGCTTGTTTTCTTGGTCACAAAAGCACAGGCACCAGTTTCCTCAAAGCCTACTATGCAATAGAGATGGGATCAAATCAACCCCCAGAACTGAGCCACCTCTGAACTTCTGTGAAATTCAAATCTGGATCAGATTATTGTGTGGGAGGCCAGGGGCCTCCCTGCCACAAGATCTTGGTCTGAATGCTCCAGACTTCTCAACATTTTAGATCCAAATCTGACTTTGGGGGTTGGTTTCATCTCTGTCCCTAAAAAACACAGGGACAGACTGTGCCTGACCTTAGCATGGGGGTGCAAAGTGTTTTTCCCATCCCTTACTTGTACTCCCTCTGCAATGGCTAGGCCTGACAGCAGACAGGAACTGCTCCCTACTGGAATTGTGGGAGATTCATGCTAGTCGTTCCAAACAGTGCTGAGAGTTTGGGGCAGGAGGAGATAAGATAGGGCCAGGATTCTGACCACAGAGCTGGTTGACCATACAAGATTAAGCAGGCTGCATGGTCCAAAAGGCTGGTGCAACATGCCTGTTATCCCTGTGCATCAAGGAGTTATAATGCTTTCTAGAGCACTATCCTCTCCCACCCCAAACATGGGTCAATGCCTAAAGAGCACAATCTGTCCCGTTCTGTATAATGCAGCAACTTCAGATAAGCTCTCCCCTCAGGCTCATATGCAAGTGCCTTATTGTTCCTAGGCAGGCTAAGAACAAACAGACCATACATTATCAATGAAACACTGAAATATTCTTCTCTGTTGTCTTCAATTTTCCTTCTGTATGCAGAGAAGTCAGGCCTCATCCAGCAACAAGAAGTTTTGCAAAGCCATTGTGATCTCACAGTTACAGAGCAACATTAATACTAATATAATAAACAGGAGGTGCTTTGAGTTTTTTCAGTTATGCTAGTTGAGGGGTTTTTTTAAATAAAGGAATAAGAAAAATGAAGACATCTCCCTTCCCGCCTGCTTCTTTGACCATAAATCTTCAGCACGAACATTTTATTCCTTTTTAAATACAATGCATCTTTTCATGAGGCAGCTCTTGGAAGCTAGCCTTACGGCATGTTACTGTATAGATCAAGGTAGAGTACAGTTTACAGGGTATGCTAGTTTCAATGGGATTGGGAGGGGAGATGAAGTAGTCTTATGAGAGGAAGCTTTATTAACTAGAGGTTCAGTCTATGGATTTCACAGATTTTACTGGCCGCAGCTAGCCGTGGCAATTCTATTGCATCGTGCCTGAGTTTTAAACACGACTTTGCATTTCATTTCACCCTGTCCTTGAGAAAGACAGGTGTCCATGGATAGTGTATCCGGACACTAAACCAGATACCCAGTCCAAATTCAGGAATGACAAAAGGCTACTGTGATGGAATAAATGCTTCCTTCTCAGGCCAACATTTACAGTTTCACCTTCTTTGTCTCCCAGTTCATTGCCCTGGTAAGGTGTCTAGCAGCCGACAAACAGAGCCTAAAATTTAAGACGTCTGCAAAGGTCAAGTTAGCTTTACTTGCACGTTTAGTGAAAGGAGAGCCTAGGCATCTTGCCTTGGTTGAGTAAAGTAACAAAGCAAAACAAAAGAGAAAGTTTAAGAATTTATCTTCTGGAAGTCTTTTGCATCCTTAACAATGCCTTTGTATTTCAGGGCTTTTCAGCTGGCCTTGTCACACTGGAAAGATCTCTGCACAGTCAAGAAAATCCTCCACACAGTTTGATCTCATAAGACCCTGAGATATGATAAGGTTGCAAATCCAAAGCTTTAAAGAAACAGTGACAATGAAAGGGCAAAAACCAAAACAAGTAAAAGGGCAGGGAGTGCGGTTACAAAAGGAAAACGGGATAAGTTTACAGTGTATCACTTTTTTAATATGGGGATAAACATTCATTTGCCAGCTTGATTTTCAAGTTTACCTTTTTAGCACTAATACTTTCCCGCACTTCACCAAAGAAACTGAATTCAATTCTCTTTCTGCCTTTGGCTTCCCATGCTCATGACTTTTCCCCCCAATTGTTTACTCTTTTTACTCTATTTTCAGTAAAATGTCAGCAAACAATTGTCATCTGCTATCTGTAAAAGATAAGTATAGGTGGAAAGGGGAATAGAGAAATCTAACACGTCCCTGCAAGTACTACTGTACTATCTGCAACAGATACATTTATCTGTGGGTAACCTGACCTTCTAAATGCACCCAACAGTATTCTGAAGAGTGAATGCTTGACCCAACACACTTGGGTAGAGTAGCAATGGGTCCTTCTTTTAAAAGACACAGGTATTCTGAAGAATGAATACCTGACCCGACTTGCTAATGTCATCCAAAGGGACTCTCTGCATTGATTTCAGTGGGAGCTGGATCACATGCTAGGGAAGTTGTAACGGGTTTTACTTTTGAATGTCAGGTATGGTTTACTCCTTTCTAACCATGCACTTTTGCATTTTTCAGCTGGCACATCACACAGTAAAATGATCAGTTTGGAGGAACTGAATCACACTAGGTCATCCCAAATTTAAAAAACAATAAATTATCAATTATCAAAATTGTAGTTAGAAACCTGTTGTTTTGAGATTAATGTGGTATTTAACACCACAAACAAACAGGAAAATAAAGAACTAATACTACTCATTCAAAATCTGGGGATAGAGCCAAAAATACTAGAAGGTTGTCAGTGTCAAGTGCAAAACACCGAATTGCTGTAATTTTATAATGTGTGCTCACATTGTATGCGATTGT
The DNA here is from genome assembly GCF_002925995.2 of Terrapene triunguis. Classification (NCBI taxonomy): domain Eukaryota; kingdom Metazoa; phylum Chordata; order Testudines; family Emydidae; genus Terrapene; species Terrapene triunguis. The sequence goes on along the minus strand of NW_020664530.1, from coordinate 1,993,993 downwards.
TCTGGCAGATCACCTGATATTGGCTTTTTTCACTTAATGATCATACATTTTTATGAAAAATTGGGGGAGGGAGTCTTTACAACTAGAGCTGGGCAAAATTTTCTTGATGAAACATTTTTTTCACTGAAAAATGCATCTTCAGATGGATCAAAAACATCCAAAAAACTCAAAACATTTAATTTCAACATTTTCAAAATGAACTGCTTCAATTTTTTTTGTTTCAAAATAACTTTTCGCTTTGAATTTTGCTTCAATTTTTTTTTTTCAAAAAAAGTAAAAACCCTCAAAAAATGAAACATTTTGTTTCAGGAAAGAACAAAACATTGATTAGATCCAAAATGAAACGCTGGTCTTTTATATTTCATCAAAAATTTAGAAAATTTGCATTTTTTTGTTTGTTTTGGGTCGACCCAAAACTATTTTTTTCCAAGTGTTTTGGTTCAGCCACCAAACTGAAAAACTAGTCATTCAGACAGCTCTATTTGCAATCCAAGTGCAGAGTCCCCCTACTTTTACTCAAGAAGAAAGTCCCAGTGGCATGTTAATTGAATCTTATAAAATCATAGAAATAGAGGGTTGGAAGGGACCTTCCGAGGCACTGAGGCAGGACCACATATACCTAGACCATTCTTGACAGGGGTTTGTCTAAGTTGTTCTTTAAGAACTCCAGTAGCGGTGATTCTACAACTTCCCTTGCTAACCTATTCCCTCATGAGGAAGGGTTGCAGGTGGACCCTAACAAAATTTAGTATTATCCAAAAATAAGCAATGCTTATTTTTAAAAATACTTCTTAAAGATTTCTTTGGGAACGGAAATCTACCCAAGGCCACATCTTGCTTACCCTATTCACATGAATAGTCTTTCTGAAGTCAAAGTAACTATTTGTCTGAGTAAAGCAAGCAGGATTTATCCCATGAAAGTTTGTTTTTCACTATCACAAGCCATTGTAATTTTTAATTAATTCATACAAACAACACCCTCAAACATAAAATACTGCAAAACAGAATTTTACCACATTTCTCTGTACTTGTAAGCAGATGCTCAGAAGAACACTCACTCATTGCCACACTGTCTTTGCTGTCAACATCTCACAACTTAAACTGTACTTACATAAGATGACCACCAAGAAACCCTACGACACTACTGTGATTCTTCCTTTGATTGTGTACTAACATATCTCAGCATAATGTTATGGAACACTGTGCTGTTAGGGGAACCATCTTTTGCATGAGATGTACAATTAAGTCCTAACCTAAACAGCTGTAGAACTTTTTGCAAAAGCAATGATGGTGGCCTACTGTCTTGGTTAAATTCCAGTTTTGACATTTACATGCTTCCCACTTAAATTTCACAACCTCAGTTGAGTGCAGAACTTTTCATTTTTGTCTGAAATTGTTGGGTGGTATTGCTATGTATTGTTTAACGGATGCTGTGTTCCACCTCAGACGTGACTGAATTTCAGTGGTTTTGAATTATTATTGTACAATATGTACATTTTGTAAGGTACCATAGCAATTTTTGGGATGAAAGCTGCTGTATGAATTTAAGTTATTGTTCCAGGGGTTAAATAGAGTGAAGGCATACTAATTTAGACACACAGATTTGAAAAGATTTCCAGTTAAGCTTAGGCAATATATAATTCTTAACTTAAGACATGAATGACCATCATATTAAAGAGGCTCTGTTGCAGCACTGACAACCCAAACTTTCAAAAAATCATGAATCACAACATCTAAATTAATTTCTAAAGACAATGTTTTGCAATATTGAATCGGCCCATCAATTACTCCAGGAACCTTACAAAATATATATACACACATACAGAGAGAGAGAGAGAGAGGTCTATTTTTTTCACCACTACATAGGTCAGATTGATTTTACTTTAAAGATAATTCCAGACAATACCATGCAGTATATGGGAATAACCCAGACATGTGACAGTAAATTCTGAAAGGTCCCATCTGAAAGGTTCTCCCCCCTCAGAGAAAACAGAGTTCAACCCACAGATTCTTCAGCTATTCTATGGACAGCAGCCTGGTATCTCTTCAGTTTCTCGGGGGACCATCTCACCTCCAATGGGGCCAAGCTGCCATGGACTTCCCCCCATTTGCTACTGTAGAGACCTCCCTCTGGGTTATGGAATTCCACATCAAGGAGAGGGAAAATACTAATGTTAATACTGTGTTACTGTCTTCGTTGGTTTTAATTTAAGTGGGGAATGACAAGGGGATTAATAAAGGGTTGGGGGCAAGAGAAACAATACACTGAAAATGCCAATCCCTCAGATTCTCCTTTTCCACCCCATCTTATTCCCTCTCCACATGTGGACCCCCGACACCGAGGAGTAGCTAGTGCAGGGAAAGGGATGGGAATGATGCTGCAAGGTTACTGCATTCTCTCCCCTTTAACATTCCCAGAGGGCATCAGCCAAATTTTTAATCCTCTTTTGTCTGGAGAGATCATATGGAGCTAAGTTGGTGTTCCAGTTTTTAATACTTTTATTTATGTTCTGTAACTAAAAAATAGCTTGTGGAAATCCCAATTATGTGTTTCCTTCTTGACAGTTAAAGAAAAAATGTATTCAAGGAATCAGCAAATCCTCTGTCAACAAACACTCCACCCAAGCTGCACAAGTCAAAAGAAAAGTAATATGGAACCATGCTTACACAGGGTGGCCAGATGCCCTGGATTACTCAAGGCAGTGCTGGAATTAGGCCCACCATCTGGCCCTATTTAGAAGGAATATAGGGCCTGCTCCCATTTCCCTCAGGGTGAATGAGAGGTTTTCTATTGATTTCACTGGGCGATTCAGGGTACTCAGCGTTTTTGAAAATCAGGCCTCTTTATTTGGTGCTTAAATATATGGACTTTGAAGCCAAACTTTGGCATCCATTTTTCAAAAAAAGCTTTGCCCTGTCTTTGTATGAAAATGTTAACTTCTGTTCTCTAAGACTTATAATATCTACAGTTCTACTGTGAACACACACTCTCTCTCTCTCTCTCACACACACACACACACACACACACACACACACACAGAGACCTGCTGCAGAAATCATTAAGGGCAGAATTCCTGAAAGTTTACCACCTTCAAATAGATTACTAGATCCCAGGGACAGAGAGGTCTTGAATAACAAGTAGCTACCACATTGCAATGAGGGAGAGATGATGGTTCTATACTGAAAGCCAGAAAGCTGGCCTAGCAAAGCAGCAGCAGTAATTTAGGAGTTTGAAATACCAGATGATTTAGGGCTATAGTCAGGTCTAAAAGTACTACCATTATTGCAAGGGACATAAGCAACTCTTATTACCTCCTGCTTCCTTTCAACCTCTTTCATTCATCATCTGTGTGAATAGCACTGTACCCAAAAATATAATGGGTTAAATACTTATACTGTTTCCCAACTCCAACATTATTTTAGCAAGTATTCTTTTAAAAAAAGATTATTGCTGTTCATTTGCAAGTTAAAAAACACACAGTATGCTAGGATATTTGTTAATCTGGAACTCTGACAATATTTCATATTATGCATACTGCCTTATCTATTTACACAAAATATAAAAATCTGATATATGTATTTCAATGCTGTGATGAGGAGGGTTCTGATGTAAAATCCATTGCAAACAATAGAAGTAAGTCCTTACTGCTAACAGCGTAAATATTTTATTGCAAGGACTTGATAAGAGTCATCTCACAGAGCAATGGATCCAGCATGGGTTTGAGAGAACAGCGTCAACAACCTAGCAATAACATTGTATTGCTATAGAAAGTTGTCATTGAGATATGACAATAATCATTTGTGGATGGAAGTGAAGCTGTAATATATCTGTGGTATTTTGTGATTCATTGTATGAGCGTTTTCCCAATTATATTTTAGAAAAATGTGAAGATGGCTCAAAGAATGCCAGATCTCCATTATACCTAACTCCTATTTTTCCCTACTGTCCCCCCCACTTCTCTCCTTCTCCCCTCTCCTATTCATGCATGTTTTCTCCTATTTTATTACTGTTACCCCCACCCTAACATGTTATGCCTATGGGGTACTGTCTTGTTTTGCAGTTTTGACAAGTTGTGAAATTGCATAATTCCATAATTCTGTTGGAGATCCTGTAAAGCATGAGGTGTCTAGAAACATATACAAGCTGTAAGTCATTTACCTTTTGTACTTTTAATTGTCTATTTATTTAAGAAAAATCAATAAAAATTAAAGGGTAAACGTCTGCCAATGATGCAATAAGCCACAGTGGTTTCTTTCATATGAAAAAAATACTACTATATTTCCATATCATCCAGCCCTGTGATTTTGCCCCATCTTACAAGCTCAAATATGTTGGCTATTGCAAAGCAAATGTCCCCTAACTATCAATTAATTCACACAGGGTGACACACCATAATACCCCAGTGTACAACCTGAGAAAGGTGTTATCTCTGCAAATAGAATCTACAGAGTTATCCACTCCCTGCTTATGATGCCGTCTAGTATTGCAAAAAGTAAAGACTTATTTGGTGGTACTTCTAGGAATGTCACAATAAATGCTGTGAGACTCCGTTTTTTACATAGGCCTTTCCCGTAGTTGCAAGACTGATAGGCAGGGGGTTGTGTTTGTCCTTGGAAGGAGTTAATTTTTTATATCAGTAACACAATACAGTATGATCTTGCATCTCTGAAATCAATGGGACTACTTGCAAAGAGTGAGGACTACTTGAGTAAGTCAAGGTTGCACGGTCAAGCCCTTAATTTGTACTCAATGGGACTATTCCAGAACATATTTACTTGTGTGAAAAGTCCTTACTCCTGTGAGTTGTCATAGTATTCAGTGAGATTATTTTCATCAGTAAGGACAACTCATGTGAGCAAGGGTTTCAGGATTAGGTCTAATATCTGCATTTCAATTCTGCATACATTCAAAGGCTTGAAATGAAAACATTTTATAAATAAGTAAATAAATAAATAATACATTAAATAAACATAGCAGTACCAAAAGTCGATAGTTAGTGGTGAGACTAGTCAAATATCCACTCCCTCCTTTGGCAGCCTGAAACCTGGCATATCTACCTCTGTTATAAGAGGTATCCCGAATTTCTTGCCAATTTGCTCTAACCATCTCCACTTATAAACGGAATTTAAATAGTCCTGGTTGCCCCCTGCCGCTGCTGAAAATATTACATCAGAAAACGTCTACTCTGACTCTTTGTTTACATGGCTCTGTCGACTGAAACACTGGAGAATTCATTGCAGGGAACAATCCTGTGTTGGCAGAAAAATTGACAAGATGACCTAATAGGTCTTTTCCATCTCTAATTTCCATGATTTTACTATTCCTAGAGGGGAAAATAACTTGTCAGCAAAGTTATTATAGAAGAAAATATAACAGTAAAAATAGCTAGAGAAAAAAGCCAACCTTTTCCTTGCTCTAACATATGAATGTAGTTATTCATGTGACAGTTCCTTGTTCCTAACAATTGAGAAAAGTATGATCCAAGATTCAATACAGTGGTCAGCTGGAAAACCCTCTTGAACTGTCAGAGGCTCAGAAATCCTGAATGGCAGTGGAAGATGAGCAAGGAAGTTAATAAGTAACTTACAAATATATGAAAAATGTAAGTGGAGTCTTCTCTATTCATTCATTGAACTTACATAGTGGAGTTTGGGAACCTGTCTAAAAACTTAATTTTTTAGAAATGTGAATTGAACAAAAAAAAAATATATAAAACCCCCTGTTGCTTTTGCTAGCCAACACTTTGTTAGAATGATATATCATCAAGTGCTGTTACCAATCCTTGCCTAAGCATAGGTTAGGGACTTCTAGCTGCCAGCACTGGTATCTCCATCACTTCCTCAAGCACACAAATTCACAGGATAGAAAAAAATATATAAATGGTAGGAAGAGCCTTCAAAAAACAGTCCAATTCAGGCAGGCATTAAAGCATATTAAGGGCCGCACTGAAGTGTGCTTTAAGTACCTTCCAGAATCAGTACCTAAGTTAAGTGAGTGAATTTGAAGCTTGCATCCCACAAGCATTTCTCACCAAAAGACTGAGAGTTACACTCATCATTTGATTTGTGTACATGATTACACTCAACATTCCTTAATTAATCTGGCAATCTACTGTGTGCTTTGTTTGCAAAAATGAAAACAGGGGAGAATCTGTTCATAATTAGTAAATGATCTTTACTAAACTTTAGTTATATTAAAAGAGCATGGACAATTCCACAAATTCCTCATCAGGTTAATTCCTGTGTAACACTAATAACCAGCACTGTTCTTCTGATCTGACTGGCTCAAGATACTACTTTAATTTTAACATGTTCCATTGTTGGACAGCCAAACACAGTCCACTTGGCTGAAAAAAGGCTGAAAAAAGGCCAAGGCCATGTGACGTACAGCAGTTTTGGAACATGACCCTTTAGCCTTTAGCCAACCAGAATATAACTGAAACCGCTGCCCACACAGGAAAAAGTTGTTTTAAAAGGTTATAATGAAAGTTTGGGGGACTGATTCTGTTCTCGCTTACACTGGAGTATGTGTGGAATAACTCCACTGAAGTCCCCCACCAGTGAGAAAGCATTGTATGTGAAATTGTGACTAGGCCTAGGAGATACCCTGCCTACATTTTAGAAAAATCTTAAACCAGACTAAGATCTAGATCTCTCTTGAGGTCTGACCTAAGCAGTTGAGACCCACACTGAACAAAAAAATGAACAAAAATCCTAGGAACTTAATTTTACTGGGGAAATTACAACAATCCTTTGGATTGAAAAGGTGCCTTCAGTAAAATGCATTTTTAGACATTATATCCCACATTCTTAGTCAGTCTTCCAACTTGAAGTGGAGGAGAAGGTGAATATTATCTATTATAAATCTCAACGTCAGTCAATTAATGTTCTCTAAGCACATACAAAATACCATATATGTATATTTAACTGTGGTGGAATCATGAGATCTTACATTGGTAGGCTTACGAAGTCCTGCCACACAAGTTGTAGTCTGAGGTGAAGTGAATATTCATAGCTATTTCTCAGCATTTAAAAAACTTCCTTATGGTTTATAACATCCTGAATACATGTAAATGATAACGAAATATGCCATTGTCAGCTAACAACAAGATTCACATTTCATGTGTTGTTATTGGAGGGCTATATCTCATGGCTACAATATTCTATCTGTGTATATCCCATTACTCAGGAAATACCAGAAATAGTATATCAAAGATGAAACAACCACGGGTGACTTATAAAAGTATAGCCTTTGATACAGAACAAAAACTTCATAGAGCTTGTAATACATTCTATATATACAACAGGCGTGTGTTTTTAGTTAGATATGATTATAATAGCTAGGAAGTAAAATTATATATATTCAGACTAACATATAAATGCTTAGGATCATATCCGGCTTTCCAAAGCATCAACACAACTCATATTTATTTCAGTGGGATTGCAAGCATGTCCCCAAAGGACATACACTGTGTTATTTGTCCAATATTGTTTAAGGTTTCAGAGGAGCCATTATGGACTGTTGTATACATTAATATTCTGGCACATGTAAAAACAGTCACGTGGTTTGGGATTATAGATATAATATATGAATAAAATAATTACTACAAATGTAAGTGTCACTCTGAAAAGTCGATTATCTTGGCTATTCCATTTTAAAACAAAAATATGTTTCCAACGCCTAATAGATTACATTTCAGAAATCTCAATCTCGCTATTTAAATCAAAGCCATATTTGTTGTATTGCATGCAAGATTCCAAGATTAAAACAAATACAAAACCCCACCAATAATGTGATCTGTGACATCATGAATAAATAAGTTATTGGTTTTAACTTTAAAATATGTAAATGAACTTTTACAGCTGAATTATAAACACCTGAAAATAGGATTTTATAATGGATATGTATATACAAGTAGGGACCGATGTTCTAGTTCAGAAAAATAAGTACCAAGCCAAACTTCAGCTCAAATGTTGAACTTGATCAAACTTAACCCACTTCCTTGAAGATAGGTCATATGGATCAATGGAAACAGACCAACCCCATAAACAGCGAACCCTCTGAGGAGTCTTGATGAGGTGAAGAGAGTGGTCCTCCCCTGAAGATCTGGAAGAGGGCTAGTTACACTTTTGAAGACATTGGGATGTGAGTAAAGTTCATAGAATCATAGAATATCAGGGTTGGAAGGGACCTCAGGAGGTCATCTATCCAACCCCCTGCTCAAAGTAAGACCAATTCGCAACTAAATCATCCCAGCCAGAGCTTTGTCAAGCCTGACCTTAAAAACCTCTAAGGAAGGAGATTCCACCACCTCCCTAGGTAACCCATTCCAGTGCTTCACCACCCTCCTAGTGAAAAAGTTTTTCCTAATATCCAACCTAAACCTCCCCAACTGCAACTTGAGACCATTACTCCTTGTTCTGTCATCTGCTACCACTGAGAACAGCCTAGCTCCATCCTCTTTGGAACCCCCTTTCAGGTAGTTGAAAGCAGCTATCAAATCCCCCCTCATTCTTCTCTTCTGCAGACTAAACAATCCCAGTTCCCTCAGCTTCTCCTCATAAGTCATGTGCTCCAGCCCCCTAATCATTTTTGTTGCCCTCCGCTGGACTCTTTCCAATTTTTCCACATCCTTCTTGTAGTGTGGGGCCCAAAACTGGACACAGTACTCCAGATGAGGCCTCACCAATGCCGAATAGAGGGGAATGATCACGTCCCTCGATCTGCTGGCAATGCCCCTACTTATACAGCCCAAAATGCCGTTAACCTTCTTGGCAACAAGGACACACTGTTGACTCGTATCCAGCTTCTTTTCCGCTGTAACCCCTAGGTCCTTTTCTGCAGAACTGCTGCCTAGCCATTCAGTCCCTAGTCTGTAGCAGTGCATGGGATTCTTCCGTCCTAAGTGCAGGACTCTGCACTTGTCCTTGTTGAACCTCATCAGATTTCTTTTGGCCCAATCCTCTAATTTGTCTAGGTCCCTCTGTATCCTATCCCTACCCTGCAGCGTATCTACCACTCCTCCCAGTTTAGTGTCATCTGCAAACTTGCTGAGGGTGCAGTCCACGCATCCTCCAGATCATTAATGAAGATATTGAACAAAGCTAGCCCCAGGACCGACCCTTGGGGCACTCTGCTTGATACCGGCTGCCAACTAGACATGGAGTCATTGATCACTACCCATTGAGCCCGATGATCTAGCCAGCTTTCTATCCACCTTATAGTCCATTAATCCAGCCCATACTTCCTTAACTTGCTGGCAAGAATACTATGGGAGACCGTATCAAAAGCTTTGCTAAAGTCAAGGTATAACATTTCCACTGCTTTTCCCTCATCCACAGACCCAGTTATCTCCTCATAGAAGGCAATTAGGTTAGTCAAGCATCCCTTGCCCTTGGTGAATCCATGCTGACTGTTTCTGATCACTTTCCTCTCCTCTAAGTGCTTCAGAATTGATTCCTTGAGGACCTGCTCCATGATTTTTCCAGGGACTGAGGTGAGGCTGACTGGCCTGTAGTTCTCTGGATCCTCTTTCTTCCCTTTTTTAAAGATGGGCACTACATTAGCCTTTTTCCAGTTATCCAGGACCTTCCCCGATGGCCATGAGTTTTCAAAGAGAATGGCCAATGGCTCTGCAATCACATCCGACAACTCCTTTAGCACCCTCGGATGCAGCGCATCCGACCCCATGGACTTATCCAGGTTTTCTAAATAGTCCTGAACCACTTCTTTCTTCACAGAGGGCTGGTCACCTCCTCCCTATGCTGTGCTGCCCAGTGCAGTAGTCCACATCCTCTCTCACTAGGTTGCCTCCCTCATTCAGTAAGGGGCCTACACTTTCCTTGACTTTCTTCTTGCTGCTAACATAAGTCATAACATGAGTTAAAGGCCCTGTTGTGGCCTGAAGAAAGCATCAAATAAAGAGGAGTGAAAAGCATGCATTCTGGAGGAAAATGGCGTACGGGAAATGCATTTTGCAGAGGAACATGTTCCAAATGGGAAACAGTTGCACAATCTATTGGGGAGAAAGGGGTTTGTGTGGAGGGGAGGAAATTTCCTGGACTAGTGGTAGCCCAAGTCTTCTCTGATGTATGCCACACTACAGTGAGTTTGTGGTTGATTTAGAAGTCCTAGTTATTAGTAAAATAGTCAAGGAATGTTTTTAATCTGTGATATTTATCCTGACAGCGTTCCCATAACTTGTTCCTGCTCCCATTGAAGTCAATGGCAAAACTCCAATAGATCTTAATGATGCAGGAGCAGCTCCACTAAGCTCTACCCTCTCATGAAAAATGAGAGAATCATGGCATGAGGCAATGAAGCCCCTTTTCCTTCCTGTAACAATTATTTTTATAAAAAACCTAGAACCATGGTGCAAAATATTCCACCATAAGACATCATCTCCCTACACTGCTTTCAATATCTGCCAGTCAGGAAACACAAGATCATGTAGAAAAAGGAAAAATGTATTTAAATAGGTTTTTAAAGGAAGAAGTGGAGTCCAGTAATTTAGGGAAGCCCCTAGTAAAGTACACTCCACCTCAGATATGAGTAATGGGACTTTTGTAACTTACATTCACCATGTGTGAGTTATAGAATTTAGCTTCACTGCTGAGAATTAAATATTAACCATTGCCAATCAGTGAGTATTCCAGATATATATTTAATAAAATATTCACCTCATCAGAACCGCAAATGGAGTGTTGGTTATTTAGTTAGATCAGCTCATGGAGAGACCACATTTGATCTCCACTGGCCAATGTTGATACAAGAAAATCATTAAGAATAGTTTTGCTGTTTCACTGGAGCAGGAATATTTTTCTGTTGGCGCAGAGGGTTGCTTTCCAGACAAAAATCAACCTAAATTGATTCCTGAACCTCTGGCCAAAGACCAAGGATTCAAGTACATTGTACGGAGGAATCTCCAGTGCATCTTCTTAAAGTGATACTTGAAGGAATAATAAAATAATGATCCAATATTCTACACTGACAGAAAACACTGATCCTCTCACCTATTAAAGAAAAATACAACAAGGTCTTCCACATAGATCTTCAGGTACACTGTACGCAGTCCGCATGCCATGGCAACGTGTGTGGCCCCCTGAGCTAATAGCTACAGGAATGCAGAGCCAGAATGTTCCTCCTTAGCATGCATGTGGGGTGGAAGGAGGGAATCAATCAGCACCACACCACCGTCTCTCCCATCTCAGTACTCACAGAGGGCTCTCCACATACCTGAGTATCTACACATATGAAGTGGATATAAAGGGGAAGGATTGAGGCAAGTCCAGGGGCACGCACATTGTTCCCCAGCCACAAGCAGTAAATCTGCCATAAATTAATCATGCCTGAAACTGCATTTCACTTCAGTGCTGAGACCCCTTTGAGCTATGGAACCCCAATCGCAGCAAGGCATTCCCTAGCAACATAGCTATATTATTATTTCTTAAGACAGGTAATATAAAATAGGTGCCCACCCCATGCTCTGGCAATTTCAAACTGGGACACCCTACAAAGATGTCAGGGTGCGTGTTTGGTAAATCCATCCCTTTAAAATGAACTCTGCTCCACATTGTCTTCTTGAAACACCCCCTTCTGTCTGCAGCCACACAACATTCCCAAACCACTGGCCTAGTTAGATCAGTGATTTTAATATATTAAAGATGGATTCCTAACAAATGTTCTTATTGTTTCCTAATTATTTGCAGTGGATTTCAAACCAGCAATGGCACAATTAAAAAGAAAATGAAAACTTCTGTAACCCTTAGAGAAAACGACTTCCATTCTGTGTATCACGTCTCATATTCATTTGAAACGCCAGCTGCATAAGATGGGTGTATATTTTTCCCTTCTTAGAATAATTTCTTTTTAAAAAGGAAGTTATGTTTGGAGGAGCCAGAATAAGTTATGAAAGAAGGTGTCAAAAAAAGACAAGCACAGGAAAAAAAATTGTATATGAGAACCAGCAGGTAAAGGCCACGTTAATCTGAGGAAGATTAACATTTGTTGTACTAATCTAAGTAATCACTGCATAATAAGGATTGATTGGTATCAATGATGGTGAATCAGGGCATGCCCATCAGCTTATATGGAATGCTGTCCTTTCTAATGTAGTGCAAAGAGCCAGCAGATCATATATGACCTAACCCATGTACAAATTAAACCCCATATATTTTGCAACAATGAAAAAACAGAGAAAATAGTGCAAATTGGGTGGAGGGGGAGAAGGTATTAAGGGGGGGCGGAAGAGGGGGGATGCAAGGAGAGAAGGAGGAACAGAGTCTACCCATTGAGCAGCCAACAATACATACACAAGGTCAAACAACTATGAATTATGATGCTACCATGCAAACAGGGGCCAGGTTTGCCATTCGCCAATGAGAGGGAAGCTTGAGAGAGCCCCTGAGAGCCCCATCTTTAATTCCAGATGTAACTTTAAAAAAATATCATACATGCCTCTTGTTTCCGCTGTGTGTGCTCAACTCCCTCTTGGGTTATTGGATGCACTCACTCCCTGCTATCACTGCTGCCAACCTAACATGTCCTGTCATCTCCCCTGCTTCCTGCCCCTAGCATCCTTGATGATTTTACTGTTCCCTTTCCCTTGCTTTCTCCTCTCAAGTATCCTTCCATCTCCATTTCGGCCTCTCCTTTCCATGCTGCTGGAGAGGTTTTCCCTTAGTGCGCCAGCGAGCTTTTGGGTGCAGAGAAGAGTGCTGGCAGACTCTTGGCTAACCCACAGATTAACACTTTGGACAAAGTTTATGGATTTTCTTAATTCACAGGTGGGAGTAATTCCCGTGATCTACGAGCTTTGTTTTGCACTGATTGCAACATTCCATGCATGACATCTAATACACAAATTACCTGGATAACTAAAAAATAACACTGATGTGTTAAAACTAAAGATTCATACTTGAACCCAAAATTTAGCTGAAAGGAAAATGGGGGGTTGGGGAAGAAGGCATCTGGGTTCTTGATAGGCCTGTTTTATTTGGAGGTAAATTTTGTTCTAAACCAACCAATTGACCTGGGGCTGCAGAGAAAACAGACTGAAGCATGAGCTAGAGTTAAAGTTCCAGGATGTGATTCTTAATTCACTTACACCAAAATAACACCACTGCAGTTGATATCAGTACTAGACTGAGGAACAAACTGCATGTGTGGGATTTTCATAAAACACTCAGTAGTGGTCTAACTGCTCCTATTTAATTCAGTGGACTTCAGTCAGAGCAGAGCTAGACCAGTGCTGAATGCTTTCAAAAATCCCACCCTGTAAGTACAGGATGCTCAGTGTGGATGAGTTAACAACCTGCACTCCCCAAGGCACCAGTAGAGGGAAACTGACCACGGTCAATCTCTTCTGTACAGATGTAGCAGTCAAAATGACCTGCAGGTTAGATTAAAATACAAATGTTTGTTAATTATTGTGGGATTGTATGTAACATGGCTAGGAGAGAGACATGCCTGAAGTAAATCCTGAGAAGTTTTGTGAGATTCAGAGGGTGATTTGAAACAATGTGCCAGACAGAATTAACTTGAAAGTTAAGTGGGTGTCCCACAAAATCTCTAGGGCAGTGGTGGGCAACCTGGGGCCGGTGGGCCGCACGCCAGACAGTTTGCTTACATTTGCACGGCCGCCCACAGCTCCCAGTGGCCGCGGTTTGCCATTCCCGGCCAATGGGAGTTGCGGGAAGCGGCGGCCAGCATATCCCTGTGGCTCATGCCACTTCACGCAGCTCCCATTGGCCAGGAATGGAGAACCGCAGCCACTGGGAGCTGCGGGTGGCCGTGCAAATGTAAACAAACTGTCTGGCGGCTCGCCAGTGGATTACCCTGACGGGCCACATGCGGCCCGCGGGCCACAGGTTGCCCTCCACTGCTCTGTGGGGAGATGTATGCAAGAACTTTAGTTATGCCAGATCTCAGCCTTTGGAAGCTGTGCCCTGAGAAGGGGACCTTTATCTGCTCATCACCTATTACATGAAGAAAAGATCAGAGGCCCAAGCCAGATAAAGGACTAAGTCTCAGATTCATGGGTGTGCGTGTTCTGAGCCAAGGTGTTTAACGACTTGTAACCCCTTTATGGGGTTTGAGGGGCTGACTCCTAACAAAGCCCTTGTTGGAGTTGGGCGGTGATCTCTGGTAAGCTTATTAGCATATGTGTAGATTCTTTTATTGTTTTAATATGTTTTCTCCATAATGCTTTCATCTTAAGAATAAATGTGCTTGCTTAGGAAAAGCTGTGTGGGACCCTATAACTGTGGGAATTACACTGTTCCTAGCCTCTGAGACGAAAAGCAAAGCAGGCCTGCATAGGCAGTTTGACTTGCTGGGGAATTCACAGTGTAGGCAGGGAACTGTCCAGCCTGGAAAGATCCCAGTCAGGAGAGAGTGAGACATGTGTCTCCACGCAACAGAAGTGATGGGTGGGGAACCAGAAGCCTGAGAGCAGAAGCCCTAGAGAGAGAATATAGGTGCTGTTGCCATGAACTGTGATGGTAGGCATAAAAGTCATTCAAATCAGCTAACTGAGCTCTGAACTTTAAGAAGGTGAGGATCTTCAAATACTTCAAAGCCTATGAACCTTGCCAGTTTTGTTCCAGACTTTAAGCCCATCGAGTTTACAAACTTCAAAGACCTGTTTAGAAATTTATAAACTCCAAGGCAACACAGAGTTCTTAAGTTTGAAATGATCACAGTGAGTAACCACCAGAGTTAACCAATAATCAGTGTTAAATCACCAAAAAGAACAGGAGTACTTGTGGCACCTTAGAGACTTCGGATGCATCCGAAGAAGTGGGTTGTAGCCCACGAAAGCTTATGCTCTAATAAATTTGTTAGTCTCTAAGGTGCCACAAGTACTCCTGTTCTTTTTGCGGATACAGACTAACACGGCTGCTACTCTGAAACCTGTTAAATCACCAACCTTCCAAAAATACCCAAAGATCTTCAGTGAGAATAAATAAAATAAACAATGTTTGAAGACTCAGAGGGGTAGCTGTGTTAGTCTGAATCTGTAAAAAGCAACAGAGGGTCCTGTGGCACCTTTAAGTCTGTTAGTCTTAAAGGTGCCACAGGACCCTCTGTTGCTTTTTAATGTTTGAAGACACTTTTTAAAAGTAGAAGTTGTCTTAGAAAGTTCAAAAATCAATCTTTCTAAAACACCTTGTCTGATTGACCTCAAACATTTCATAAACATTTTCCCCTTTCAGGAAATGAAACAAATTTTGAGATGAAATGGAATTTTTTTGAGGAAGTTAGGAATGGCAAAAAATAGGGTTTCTGGAGCTGCAAAAATTGCTCCACAATACACATAATGATAGGAGCTTAAAAGGAATACAGTACTTATTCATGATAGTGCCAAGTTTTTGTCATGGAAGAAATAAAGTGTAAAGTTATTTTAATTGTCTTCTGTTGCACTTGCACTGAAATGTTTACTTTAGATATTATAGCATAGATAAGAATGCAAGAAACAAGCTGACCGCTACTTCAAACTCCTGCTCAGTCTTTGGGGACTATACTCTTTGGCTTGCTGCTATTTCCTCTTCCCATTTTTAGAGGCAGGTCAAGTGCCAGGTTGCATTCAGGAGCAGAAAGACTATGAGAAGCTGAAATTTGAAAACAGGAGCTGGAACTGGATTTTATGCTGTTTTCAAGCCTGGAAGCAGATTTTTATGAATCCAGGATTGTGATTGTGATAGCTTGTGGCAAGCCTGTTTCAATTCCACCAAAGGATCTATGTTTAACAATAGTATATTTTATTCAACGCTATGCTGTATTAAAATAACTTCTTGAAATGTTTTTTTTTTTTTTTTGGCCTTCTCTGATGATTGTTCTCTTACAAACATAATTTAAACTAGCCATAGTCACCCCAGCAACGAGTCTATCCCCAGATGAGCAGTATTTATAAGCACTGACTGTAAATAATAATTTATTTGATCATTTAGCCTCTTTCTCTGTTAATCAATTGTATTCAAGTGGCTTATGAATCCATTCAAAACTATCCACTCGTGGTGAAATCATTCATTGCAGAGGGCTAGCACAAGGCATAGGCATCACTTAAGGACTCAAAATAGAGTTTTAGTGAGTCTCAAGTATTATATTGGCCCGCTGGCACAGGAGTGAATTCCATTCTGAATAGTTTGATAAGCTGTAGACAGGGCCAGCTCCAGGCACCAGCCGAGCAAGCTGGTGTTTGGGGCGGCAGCTTGTTCGAGGCGGCATTCTGCCCAATCCTAGGGCGACACGGCCGCTTTTTTGTTTGTTTGTTTGTTTGTTGTGCCGCTCTGGCCGCCCTCTAGGGGGCAGCGACGGAGAGGACGGGAGCGCCCTGCAGCAAGCCCGGCAGGGTAGTCCGCGTCCTTCCCTCCCAGACGACCGGAGCGGCGTGGAGCCTCCCAGCAGGCAGCGCACTGGTTGGGGCTGCGTGGTAGCACCCCGCTAAAGCCCTGGCCGCCCCCCTTCTCTCTCTCTCCCCCCTGCTCCCTCCCCCTCCTCTCCCGCTAGCCGGGGCACGTCTGCAGCGCAGGGAGTCCCCCTGCACCCTGGCTCCAGCTGCGCCGCAGGTTTTTTTTTGCTTGGGGCAGCCAAAAAGCCAGAGCCGGCCCTGGCTGTAGATTGTTTGTGAGGAGTTTGTTGTAGGTGTTTTCTTGTACTCCCTGTCTGTCTGTTGCATCCACCTGTTGTCTCTTGTTTTAGACTGCAAGTTCTTTCGCAGAAGGGACAATCTTTTTCTCTGTGTTTGTACCATGCCTAGCACAATGGGGTTTTGGTCTAGGATCTCCCAGGCCCTACCTCAATTAAAATAAAATAATTAGCATTCTACATTTGAGCTGTGTTGGGTAGTTATGACTGAACATATAAGGAACATGGTATTCTGTTTCCCAATTGAACAAAGGTAACTTTTTGAATCATATTTTTTATTATTAGCAGTTCTGATATTTGCTCCTTCCCTCCAAATAGTCTGTGAGTAAACTCATTTGCTAGAACATATGTGGACAGTGAATTCAAAAGAGGTGAAGCTAGTGACATTTCTGAGTGAATGCTTGCAGAAAATGTAGAGATATTTGTCCAACTCTGGCACTGTTCAAACACCCTTTCCCCTGACCTTCCTACAGTTCCAATGCCATTCATAAACTAGAGCTGAGGCAAACCATTTATTCTCTGTAGAGAAAACTTACCACAAAGCTTGCTTTCAGACAGGGAGATAAGATAAGAAGGGAGCTTTCATTAAGCACCGAAACAGAGCCTGTTCATTTGCCCCCCCATAATGCATTATGTAGATTAGTGGAGAATGACAGGTAGTGATGGCAGGAATTGAGAGACATAATTTTTACACAACAAGTATCTGACAACACTACACATGGGCAAATCTTTTGCTGTTAATGATTTATTTAACAAACGTAGTCTCATCTGCTGTTAACGTCAACAAAGAAGATGTGGAAGACACTGCTCTTATAAACACGACAGGTTAGGTTGCATGCTGCAAATCACACAGGCGCAGCCCACAGGGAAGGGGCAAAGATGCTTTAAGCCACCTTTGCATATTCCCAGTTCTGGGCAAGTAGGGAGTCAAAGAGGCCAAACAGCCAAACTCCCATTGACTTCAATGAGGCCAGAATTTCAACCAGCAGCCTTATTTTTCCCCCATGTAGGATATGAGTCTCTCTCATTGATTTATGCTCTCTATCAAGAAAAAAAAATACCCCAGATCTTTTAAAATTCCCCTGTCCCAAAGGAGATTTCTTACCTTACAAGTTTAATTCCTTTGTATAACACTGAGATCCTGTCTTTAAAAAAAACAACAGAAAAACTCTGAAGAATTTCATGAACTGATTACATCTGTTCATTGGGATGGTATGAGCAGATGCAGTTCCACTGAAATCAACAAAGCTGCACCTGTTGACACTGGAATTTAATTTGGCTTATGATATCTGGCTACCATTTGCTGGTTACAGCAATCGGCAACGAGGGCATGAATCGCCTCCCATATGCAGCCTTGACAATGAAAAGAAAATATTACATACTGTACAGTGCTGAATGTGAGTGTGATTTCCAGCTGAGAGACGCTCAGCACAACTCCTACTGAATCAGCCAGTAGGAGGTTTCCCTTCAGCCAGCTTGGCTGGGAGTTACAAGGCTTCCTGTCAAAGTTTCAGCTACTGTAGCATACAAGCCACTGTCTCCAAGGGCTGTATCAGGGAGAGACTCTGGCCACCTCTCAGCCATTGTCAGACTTCTTTTCCAGACACATCAATATTGCTTCTAGTCCTTACTCACACAAAACAGTTTAATATTCTATGCAAGGGACAACAAACATCATACCCTTGTGGTACAGTCTCTCTAGTTTGTTTTGGAATGAGACAATGGTTTCCCTAAGTCTGCAGTGTAAACATTCTCCTGTCTGTGAAGCAAATGGTAGCCAGTCTAATCACAGGGAACAGGTTCTCTGTTGGGTTACACACCTCAGAGAGAACACCTTTAAATATTATGCATTCCGAGAACGTTATAAGTACATCACATGAACTATAATTTTATTAAATAGCCATCTAATGGATTTGCTCGTGCTACTGGAAAGCTTTGTTGCAAGTAAAAATGGATTTGATAGATGGAGCAGAACCTACACCAAAGCACCTGCCCTTAGACAGCATGGCCCGACATCTGTGTCAGCAGCAGATATGCATTTTGACGCAGTATTACAGAGAAGAAACATCTCCTTTGGGCTGACCTGCTTCCTCTGGAGGAATGGGGGGAAAGGTTAATTGTATCACTGTCCAGCCATTCCAATTGGTTCACCTCACCCTTTTTGCACATGCAAGTTTATATGAGACAGCCCAATGGCTCAGACCAGGTAAGAGCACAGGATGATGGTAGCTAATCTCATTGAATACGATTGTTTCTCTTGCTTTGTGCAACATCCTCTGCTTGTGAGGATGTTAATCATCACTACTTATTGCGTCACCTTTCGTGGATGTTTCTGAGACATCATATATAGAGCCATGATCAACTAGATTACCAAAAAAAAGCTAGGCTTGGGAAATAAGACTCAGGCCTGATCTACATTACATGGTTAGGTTGATGCAATGCAGGTTATGTTGACCTAAGGCTTGTCTACACTGCCAGCCGGATTGATGGGCAGTGATCGATCCAGCAGGGGTCGATTTATCGTGTCTAGTATAGACACAATAAATGGACCGCCGATCGCTCTAACATTGACTCCGGTACTCCACCTCAATGAGAAGAGCAAGGGGAATCGATGGGAGAGCGTATCACGTTGACACACTGCAGGGAAGATACCGCAGTAAGTAGATCTAAGTACATCGACTTCAGCTACGTTATTCACGTAGCTGAAGTCCCGTAACTTAGTTCGATCCCCCCACCCTGTAGTGTAGACCAGCCCCTAGTTGTGGATGTGTCTGATATAACTGCGCTGCTGTGCCAGCTTACCACCACCACCTCCCTGAACGGTGTAGAGTCAGGGTCAATGTAGTTAGGTCAATGCAGTGTAAGTGTAGACACTGCATTACTTACATCAACTGTTATTGGTCTCCAGGAGCTGTCCCACAGTGCCCCACCCTGACTGCTCTGGTCACCCTTGTGAACTCTCCTGTCCAGTGGTCAGGAAGCTGCCCCTCCCCTTTAAAGCCCTATGAATTTTTGAAATTCCTTTTCCTGGTTGCCTGGCTTGGCAAGCACACCTAGCAGCTCTCCATTGTTGAGTGCAACTGCCCAGCCAACCATGCCAACTGCACGCTGCAGACGCGCTCCTGCCTGTAGTACTCAGGAGATGTTGGATCTCCTGGGTCTGTGGGGAGAAGAGGCTGTGCAGGCACAGCTCCAATCCAGTCATAGAAAGGTGGCCATCTGTGAGCAGATTGCTCAGGGCCTGGAAGAGAAGGGCTTACAGCAGGGACCAGCAGCAGTGCTACGTAAAATTTAAGGAGCTGCAGCAGGCATACCAGAAGGTAAGCAATGCCAACAATCTGATGCAGAGCTGCAGACCTGCTACTTTTACAAAGAGCTGCATGCCATTCTCAGGGGAGACACCACCATTCCCAAGAGTCTTGTGGATACTTCGGAGGAGCCTGAGTCACAGGCCCCAGCCATGAACAGCGAGGAGGAGGAGATATATGAGGAAGAGGAAGAGGAGTATGGGGGACAAGTGACAGGGGAAATCCAGCTGCGCAGTGAGCCAGGACATGTTTTTGATTCTGCCACAGTCCAGCCAGCTGAGCACGGGCGAGCCTGATGCAGGGAAAGGAACCTCTGGTAAGTATGCAGTTTGTTTTGAAATTACAGGGATGGAACCCCTAAAGTAGCAGGACACATCTGTTGGTTTACTTTTTTATATTTGTGCTAGAAGAGGTAGTGAGACAACCGAGAGGTAGAGATGCTATCTGCTTTACATTCCCCTCTAGGGTTAGGCAGAGGGGACCACGCAGAGCAGTTTATGTGCACTGGGATGTCCAATGACTCCTCTATAGAGATCTCGATGAAACTTTCATGGAGGTACTCTGCAATCCTCTGCTGAAGGTTTCTGGGGACGGCTGTCTTATTTCTTCAGCCGCAGTAGGACACTCTCCCATGCCATTCAGTGATAACTTCAGCAGTACACATTTCTGTACACAGGCTAGTCACATATGGGCCCAGGCAGCATCAGAATGCCAGCAGCAGTTGTGCTCTCTCTGCCTCTGTTACCCTCAGGGGTGACATATTAGCTAAAATCACCACTGCCTGTGGAAGATGGTGCCAGAATTCAGTTTCATTGCCCTATACAAATATATTCATGCCTGTGAGCTATTCCACCCTCATTCCCTCCCCATCCCCCTGAGGGCCATACTCATAGACTCATAGACTTTAAGGTCAGAAGGGACCAATATGATCATCTAGTCTGACCTCCCGCATGATGCAGGCCACAAAAGCTACTCATCATGGCTGGTGCTGTGTCTGGCACCATGCTGTATCAATCCCAAGGAGAAGTCAGAACGTAGTGCTTACAGCTATTGGGGATCACAGGGAGTGAGTTCAGTATCCTAAGGTTCAATTTCTGTTGCGAATACACTGGCAACGATATCTGTGTGTCTTGTATCTGCAGCTGCTGCCTTTGTGGCATTCTGGGTCTCCCCCTCCACACCCACAGAGCACCTGAGCCAGATAAGGAGGAGAAAGAAAAGGACTCGGGAGCACATGTTCCAGGATATGCTGCAAACCAGTGCTGCATCAGAGAACAAGACCAGGGCCTGGAAGATGACCTTTGCAGACAGCATGGAAAAGGAAAGAGCGGAGAGGAGAAAGGCCTGGGAGTACAAGCAGGAAAAGGAGCGGGAGATGCAGCAAGACATAATGCAGCTTCTCAGGTAGCAAACACAGATGCAGCAGACTCTGGTTAACCTGCAGGTTCAACAATCCCATGCTCGCCTCCCTCTGCAGCCCATTGAGAACTCAGTGTTGGACCTCTACTCCCCCTCAACATCCCACATGGCCGCAGGGGTCACTGCACTACCCACATCACTCCACTTAAAGACATTAAAGACAACGACAGCTGCACATACACTGACCTGTGAAAGACACAGTTGGTGTATGTGTAGTTAAAATAGAAATGACTATTCTTTCCCCTTCATAAATCCTGTTCCCTTAATTTATTAAGTTTTACTAAGTTTGAAATGTTTTTATTTGCCTGGTTCAATTCTATTTTTTGGAACATAATTCATCTTTATTAGTTCACAACAAATGCTGACTGGTGATGAGCAGGTCTTACAGAGTTCAATTTCCTGTTGCTACACTCTGTCAGAGAACCCATACCGTCATTCACAAACAATATTAGTAGATGCATTGGAAATGTTAGATTCCTACATACACAGCATTCACTACAAGAATCATACTGGGCTGCAAAAGAGCAAGGCCGGGCAGAGCACACAACAGCAACACACACTACTCTGGCTCATTATTAAAATAGTCTTTCAAAGCCTCTCTGAGCCATATAGCTCCGTGCTGAGCTCCTCTACTAGCCCTTGTATCTGACTGTTCAAATTCAGCAGTGAGTTGTTCCACCTCCACCCTCTGTCCCGGCAGAAACTTCCCCCCCCCCCCCTTTTTTCCACAGTTTGCAGGACACAGCAGGCAGCTATAGCAATTGGATATTCTTTTCACTGAAGTCTAATCTCATAAACAAACAACGCCAGTGTCCCTTCAAAGTGCCAAAAGCACATTCAACTGTCAATCTGCCCCCACTGAGCCTGTAGTTGAAGCGCTCCTTGGTACTGTCGAGGTGGCTAATGTACAGCTTCATGAGACCTGGAAGCAAGAGGAAGGCTGGGTCTCCCAGGATCACTATTGGCATTTCAACATTTCCCATGGAAATCTGCTGGTCTGGAAAGAAGGTCCCTGCTTGCCCCTTTCTGAACAGTCCTGTATTCTTAAAGATGCACATATCATGCACGTTCCCTGACCAGCCTGCACTGATGTCTGTAAAGTGTCCCTGGTGATCCACCAGCACTTGCCTCACCATAGAAAAGTAGCCCTTTCTGTTGATGTACTCTGTGCCCAGGTGGTCCGGAGCTAAAATAGGGATATATGTGCCATCTATTACCCTACCGCAGTTCGGGAAGCCCATTGCTGCAAAACCATCCACTATGTCCTGCACATTGCCCAGAGTCACAGTCCTACGTAGCAGGAGGTGGTTAATGGCCCTGCACACTTGCAGGACAATGGCCCCTCCAGTGGATTTCCCAATTCCAAATTGATTCCCAACTGACTGTTAGCAATGTTTCGTTGCAAGTTTCCACAGTGCAATCATCACTCACTTGTCAGCGTGGCTCTCATTTTGGTGTCCCTACATTGGAGGGCTGGGACAAGTCAGCACACAGATCCAGGAATGTGGCCTTACATATCCAAAAGTTCCACAGTCACAGCTCATTATCCTAAACCTGCACTATGATGTGATTATGGGATGGAGAATACTCCCCTGAATGACCTGTTTCAGCCCCAGGAGGCATTGCAAAAACTTCCCAAAACACCCTGCACTGGATGGTGGCGAGTAGCACAGTGGGATATCTACTCATGGTGCACTGCACTCTGCATCGATACAAGTTTTCCTGGTGAGGACATGCACGACTGATGCAAGAAGGGTAGTTAGTGTGCACATGCACAAGCAATGTAATAACTGTGGCAGCTGTATGCCAACGTAATTTAGGTCGACATAATTTGTAGTGTAAACATGGCCTTACACACTTTCCAATCTCCCCACATCAACAACAATGTGAAGGCACTGAATGAACCCCACAGAACCACTTGAATCCTAATAGTGCAATGGAAACCATTTTATGGTTAATTCAAGATCTACCCTTTCTAGCCCCAGACTCCTATGAATTTCAGTCTGCTTAGTTCTCAAACATACAAAAAATCAAAATACAAGACCTAGAATAATCCCATTACCTAAGTGAAAGTCTTGATAATATGAAGGGTTACTCTATAAAATGTCATTTTTTGCTTTGAACAAGTAACAGCCAGAAAGTTAAATCAAGATCTTTCACAGTAACTGTAAAATTATACCTAACTTGTTTTGAAAGTGGGTACTAATGTGTTCAGAAAAACTTGTTCTTCATCATATTTTATTGGGAAGATATCCAGTATTTGCTCCATTGTTAGCATATCAGAGCCCTGACATTGCTCAGAAGGACAGTTAAATAAATGACTCTACCAGTCAAGTCACTGAACAATTGTATCCCTGCCAGCTCACTTCTGGATCCCCTGCGCCAATGGATTGTGGTGACAGCAGTTATGTCACCAGTAAAGTCAAGAAGCAGAGAGTACTTATGCCAGCTCTCAAAACTGCTTATTTGTCTGTCCTATGGCTGTCACTTCTGTTTACTATGATCATTACCACGTTTGCAAAGAGTGAATTCGAGATAACACACACAGATGCTGTGAAAACATGAGGGAAATTAAACTATCCCTGAGAGAACATCTTCCTCCTTTGCTTCCAAGTATGTGCTTCTCATATTGTTCTGGGACTAGATGAGGAGTCTTTTTTCATATGATCACGCTTAAGCGATAAATGGTGATAAATGAACCTACAAAACAATCCACCATGTGCAAATGCTTTAACCTCATCTGTAATGCTCTGCTGTCTGACAACAGCATAAAAACAACATAGGTTGATTTGTGCCCTTCATAGGGTGCCCAGATGTATTCTTTTTCATGAGAATAATTGGATAATATAAGCCATTTGGTGCATTCTGGTGCTTTTCCAAAGGCAAGGCATTGCTATCCAAAATGACCTTTATTTACCTGGGATAAAAGTAATCCCTGACGGGGATGCTTTTGCAGTATTCTGAGAGCAAGATAAACTGTACTCGAGACAAGGAACAGCCAACCCACTCTTCAGTTTTGAACACTTCAGGACCACAAGATACCACACAAAAGAGCAACCACAATCTAGTTCATGCACCATATCCTCAACTGATATAAACTGGGAGGGATCCACTGAAGTCACTGGAGCTACGATGGTTCACACCAGCTGAGGAAGTGGCACTATGTCTCTATGGTAAGTATCTTGGGGCAGGGATCATCTTTTGTTCTGTGTTTGTACAATGCCTAGCACAATGAGGCTCTTGGTCCATGATTCCTCCTAGGCACTACAGCAATACAAATTCATAATACTGACTCTGAGGTGTTACAAGTGAATAACCACCTTGCAAGAAGAGAACTAGATCATTTTCATGGTTTTATCACTCAGTGGACCATTGGGAAGTGGAATTTTGTCAGTTGTGAATTTCTCTCCCATGCTACAATAGCAGCTCAGCCTTCTTGTGATGTATTGAAAACTGTGTTAAAATTGCAAGCTATTACTTGAAGGTTTAAGGGGTTTCCTGATCCTGCTTACAGGCGAGAGGGCTCTGAGGGAAGCATGTGATCTGCCTTCGGATCTCAGCAGTCAGTCTGCAAAAGAGCCAATCTTGAGCAAGGTTTCAGAGTGATAGCCATGTTAGTCTGTATCAGCAAAAAGAACGAGTACTTGTGGCACCTTAGAGACTAACAAATTTATTTAAGCATAAGCTTTCGTGGGCTAAAACCCACTTCATCCGATGCATGCAGTGGAAAATACAGTAGGAAGATATATATATATACACACACACACAGAACATGAAAAAATGGGTGTTGCCATACTAACTATAATGAGAGTAATTAGTTAAGGTGGGCTATTGTCAGCAGGAGAAAAAAAAATCGTTTGTAGTGATAATCAGGATGGCCCATTTCCAACAATTGACAAGAAAGTGTGAGTAACCACGAGATCTTGCATGATCTAAAAAATAAAAAGGAGTCATATAAAAAATGGAAACTAGGACAGATTACAAAGGATGAATATAGGCAAACAATACAGGAATGCAGGGGCAAGATTAGAAAGGCAAAGGCACAAAATGAGCTCAAACTAGCTACAGGAATAAAGGGAAACAAGAAGACTTTTTATCAATACATTAGAAGCAAGAGGAAGACCAAAGACAGGGTAGGCCCACTGCTCAGTGAAGAGGGAGAAACAGTAACAGGAAACTTGGAAATGGCAGAGATGCTTAATGACTTCTTTGTTTCGGTCTTCACCGAGAAGTCTGAAGGAATGCCTAACATAGTGAATGCTAATGGGAAGGGGGTAGGTTTAGAAGATAAAATAAAAAAAGAACAAGTTAAAAATCACTTAGAAAAGTTAGATGCCTGCAAGTCACCAGGGCCTGATGAAATGCATCCTAGAATACTCAAGGAGCTAATAGAGGAGGTATCTGAGCCTCTAGCTATTATCTTTGGAAAATCATGGGAGACGGGAGAGATTCCAGAAGACTGGAAAAGGGCAAATATAGTGCCCATCTATAAAAAGGGAAATAAAAACGACCCAAGAAACTACAGACCAGTTAGTTTAACTTCTGTGCCAGGGAAGATAATGGAGCAAGTAATTAAGGAAATCATCTGCAAACACTTGGAAGGTGGTAAGGTGATAGGGAATAGCCAGCATGGATTTGTAAAGAACAAATCGTGTCAAACCAATCTGATAGCTTTCTTTGATAGGATGACGAGTCTTGTGGATAAGGGAGAAGCTGTGGATGTGGTATACCTAGACTTTAGTAAGGCATTTGATACGGTCTCGCATGATATTCTTATCGATAAACTAGGCAAATACAATTTAGATGGGGCTACTATAAGGTGGGTGCATAACTGGCTGGATAACCGTACTCAGAGAGTTGTTATTAATGGTTCCCAATCCTGCTGGAAAGGCATAACAAGTGGGGTTCCGCAGGGGTCTGTTTTGGGACCGGCTCTGTTCAATATCTTCATTAACGACTTAGGCTAGGTCTACACTACCCGCCTGAATCGGCGGGTAGAAATCGACCTCTCGGGGATCGAATTATCGCGTCTCGTTGGGACGCGACAATCGATCCCCGAATCGACGCTCTTACTCCACCAGTGGAGGTGGGAGTAAGCGCCGTCGACGAGAAGCCGCGGAAGTCGATTTTGCCACCGTCCTTACAGCAGGGTAAGTCGGCTGCGATACGTCAAATTCAGCTACGCTATTCGCGCAGCTGAATTTGCGTATCTTAAATCGACGCCCCCCTGTAGTGAAGACGTAGCCTTAGATATTGGCATAGATAGTACGCTTATTAAGTTTGCGGATGATACCAAACTGGGAGGGATTGCAACTGCTTTGGAGGACAGGGTCATAATTCAAAATGATCTGGACAAATTGGAGAAATGGTCTGAGTTAAAGAGGATGAAGTTTAACAAAGACAAATGCAAAGTGCTCCACTTAGGAAGAAAAAATCAGTTTCACACATACAAAATGGGAAGAGACTGTCTAGGAAGGAGTACGGCAGAAAGGGATCTAGGGGTTATAGTGGACCACAAGCTAAATATGAGTCAACAGTGTGATGCTGTTGCAAAAAAAGCAAACATGATTCTGGGATGTATTAACAGGTGTGTTGTGAGCAAGACACGAGAAGTCATTCTTCCGCTCTACTCTGCTCTGGTTAGGCCTCAGTTGGAGTATTGTGTCCAGTTCTGGGCACCGCATTTCAAGAAAGAATTGGAGAAATTGGAGAGGGACCAGAGAAGAGCAACAAGAATGATTAAAAGGTCTTGAGAACATGATCTATGAAGGAAGGCTGAAAGAATTGGGTTTGTTTAGTTTGGAAAAGAGAAGACTGAGAGGGGACATGATAGCAGTTTTCAGGTATCTAAAAGGGTGTCATAAGGAGGAGGGAGAAAATTTGTTCACCTTAGTCACTAAGGATAGAACAAGAAGCAATGGGCTTAAACTGCAGCAAGGGAGGTCTAGGTTGGACATTAGGAAAAAGTTCCTAACTGTCAGGGTGGTTAAACACTGGAATAAATTGCCTAGGGAGTCTGTTTTTGAAGTTTTTTTGTTGTACTATTGCCACATTTAGGTCTGTAATTGAGTGACCAGGGAGATTGAAGTGTTCTCCGACTGGTTTTTGAATGTTATAATTCTTGATGTCTGATTTGTGTCCATTTATTCTTTTGCGTAGAGACTGTCCGGTTTGGCCAATGTACATGACAGAGGGGCATTGCTGGCACATGATGGCATATATCACATTGCTAGATGTGCAGGTGAACGAGCCTCTGATAGTGTGGCTGATGTGATTAGGTCCTATGATGGTGTCCCCTGAACAGATATGTGGACAGAGTTGGCAACGAACTTGTTGCAAGGATAGGTTCCTGGGTTAGTGTTTTTGTTCTGTGGTGTGTGGTTGCTGGTGAGTATTTGCTTCAGGTTGGGGGGCTGTCTGTAAGCGAGGACTGGCCTGTCTCCCAAGTTCTGTGAGAGTGAGGAATCATCCTTCAGGATAGGTTGTAGATCCTTGATGATACGCTAGAGAGGTTTTAGTTGGCGGCTGAAGGTGACGGCTAGTGACATTCTGTTACTTTCTTTGTTGGGCCTGTCCTGTAGTAGGTAAGTAGCAAGATGAGTTGTGCCTCTCTGCCTTTGGTAGCAGCTATGTCCCTCTGGATTTGGTGGTTGTGCATTAGATTTTTGGATTCTATGACAAAGTAATGTTATGCTGCAACTGTTCAGGAAGAGTGCTTATGCTTTGTTTCTAACTCTTTGGCTATACTGCATGCTTCTTTCAACTGTGTGTAGAACATGTACTCAGGTAGCCTCTGTTGCACTGCTACTTAATGCCATGCTAACAGTGTGCTACAGTTTAGGACAGGACAGTACAGTACAGACATGCCTGAAGGATGTAGGTATATTCCTGACCACACAGCTCTCTACTTGCCCAATCCATGCCTCCCCATTTACTCTGCTATTTTAGCTGTGTAGCCTCTTGCTACCTCCCAGCTGCTGGAGCCTTTCCCCAGGCCAGGGAATGACTCCGGCAGTGGGGAGGCACCAGGGAAAGGCTCCGCCAGCTCCCCACTGCTAGAGCTTTTTCCCCTCAGAGGGAAAGATTCCGGCAGCTCCCTGATCCTGGAGTCCTTCCCCGCTGGTAAGGTCACTGGCAGCAGGGAAAAGGTTCCAGCCACAAGGAAAGACTGAGCCTGTCCCTGCTGCCTCCCCCCTGTTGAAGCTTTTCACTGTCCACTACAATCTGGAGGCAGCCTGCTTCTCACTGGGGCGTTTCGCTACATTCCGCCGAAAGAGGTGTGTAGTGTAGAAGTAGTCTGTGTGTGTATGCTGTGAACACAACCTCTTCCTACTGCCATGCCCATCTCATTGCTGATTTCTAAAAGCTTTGAAACTGAGTTACCCTCATTACTGTGTTGCTCCAAAAAGACGTATCAGGAGATATCATTACAAAAAAAAATCTACTGGGTCCATGTAACAAATTCATGGAGGAAACCGCTCCACAGCGAGACCCTAAAGGAGTTGGGAAAGAGAAGAGGGAGATTCAATACAATGCTGTGATGTCTTTCCAGTTGCACCCTGCTTTATCATTTGAATAAATACCAGTCAGATCCGCCTTAAAACTACTGTGGCTCTATTATCAGAGGTGTCATATCAAAATCGAAACATTCTGCAGGAAACTGTCAACTCAGATAAACCTTCCAATGGGAACCAAACAAGACAGCTCATTTTGCCTCCTTTACTGCAGTGGCATAATCCTGTAGGTGTTGTTTGTGACACTGGCAGAGGGATTCAGAAAGTTCTTGGGGCACTGGTGTTCTAACTTTCTGCCCGTGGGCTTCCAGTGCTTAAAGGCCAGATCCTGTAAGGTGCTGGGTGCGGTGGGGTTGGGGGAGAGTCACTTAGAACCCTGCGAACCACTGCTTAGACATAGTGTCAAGTCCAACTCCTTAACTCCAATTAGACGTTAAAATGGTTGGAATGTGTCTCTTGGATGCAGAAAGAACTAAGAGTTAGGAAAGAGAAGGTCCTGCAGGGAAACGCAAGGAACAGCTTCGCTTACAGAAAATGCTTAGGCTGAAGTTTATTTTATGTTATTTCAGCTACCAACAGAGATAGGAAGATGATAGACTATAGGCCATGTCCTAGACTTCAGCTGAGCAGCAAAGAGAGCAGGTTACAGGGCAGGAGAGTGCAAATGGCGTAAAGCTCACCTTGGTGCACTATTGATCCAGGGCTGCTATGCACAACGCTGGTTCCCAAGCTTAAGGTGGAGTAGGCAAGGTGGCTGCTAATAGTCCTGAATATTGGCACAGAGGTTTCCCAAGACACATTCTCTTTCTTCTAGCCACACCCTCAGGGAAAGTCACTTTCCATGTTGTCCACAATTCTGAAGGATCCTTGCACTGGAGTAATCCTGCCAGGGCCTGGTATATACACTGGCTTTACAGCTAGAATTTGTTAGCAGTGTGGCACAAAGCAGTCCCTCCTCCCTCCCCAAAAGGATCGGGTTCCTCTTTAAAAAAAATAAAATTAAAAAGAGCTCCAATTGTGCAGCTGCTGAGGCTATTAGAGAAGTTCTAATACAATGTACTGATACTTTGCATACCACCAAAACAATGGTCATGCTTCTTGGAGCACAAGGACTGCTCATTTCAGTTAAGTTCATACATTACTCATGTAGTCTAGGTAGGTTGGAGGGAAATTGAGAGGAGAAGAGTGTCTATGCATGTTCTAATGACTGTTAGACAGGAGGACAATTTGTTTTATGTTTGGAGTAAAGCAGAATTGCATCTAGAACCTAATTAAAAATCTAAGCACTGGGTTTATTAAAAGATTAATTCAAGCCACCCCATCAAGATAAAGTGCAACCACTCCAAAACTGAAATATAAATAATTCTGACTCCCGTTACATTATTCTCATAGAATTGCATAATAAATTGCATCATACTGTATCTATTTTGTCCCCTTACGCTATGCTATGTTGACAGCTGAGCTGGGGTAAATGTTCCAAAAAAACCAGTGATACTGGGGGAAAAAGAGGGTGCCCAGAAGTCACAGAGTAAGGATTTTGAAATCTAAAAGTTATTGAAAAGGTAGAAAGGAATGAGAACATTTTAGGGATCCCAAAGTTTGGGGAAGTTTGGATCTGGGGTTTTGGTTCAGCCTCATTAGTAGCACTGGATAGAAAAAAACCAAAATTTTCCTGTGAAAAACTTTGAGCAAAAATCTTTGTTTGAAATGTGTTGATCACACAATTTTGGTTTTCCTGTGGCAAGTTTTGTATTGATTCCAAACAAAAACCTTTTGTTTTTAATTGATATTTCAACTTAAAATGTAATTTCATTTCAGTTTCTTTAAACCAAAATAATTAAACAAAATGAAAAATGTTATTATGAAATTTCCTGCAGAAAACACACAATATTTTGTCTCAATATACATTTTCTTACAAAAAAGGTTGGTGTTATTGAAAACATATTTCTGGTGGGGAAACTTTCTGCACAAATTATTTTGACCAGAGATTGGGGCAAGGCAGAGTTCTGATCTTGGTCCACATTTTCCTCAAATTCATGGTTGCTGGACTTCAGGGCTTTGATGCAGGCACGTTGCTACTGTCTATTCTTCGATATCTGTAGTTTTGCAAATTTTACTTAAATGCTAATAGTGTCTAAAGTTTAATTAAAGACAAAAAAAAAATGAATCCTGCCTATATCTAAATTGCTGTAGAAAAAACACCTTCAAATCTTGAAGGTCTAAAAGAATTTTCTCAGAATATCATCAGAATGACTCAGAGGAGTTCTACATCAATGTGTAGGGTCCTAGGCCTAGGGATTAGGCGTTGCACTGATCAGTGTTGCAAAGCCTATGATTTTGAAGCTAAATCCCATTTTCAAAAGTGACATGGGCACTCAGGGCCTGGATCCATTGAAATCCATAGGAGTTAGGTGCCTAAATACCTTTGAGGATCTAGTCTTAGGAGTCTAAATCCTATTGACTTTCAAAGAGGTTTCTGAAAATGTGTCTTAGATCATCCAATGCTGAGGAGCAATGCCTAAATACCTTTAAAATTCTGGGCCTTGGAGTTTTCCACCCTGCTACAATCAGATAGTTCTAAGGTGCCTATCATCATGATGCCTAAGTATCGGTAAATTTATTAGGCCAAATTCATCCCTATTTTAACTCTGTTAAAGTCTATGGAGTTATGCTAGAGATAAACTTTGGACACTGTATAACACATACATATAAACTATATAATCGGGAGAGAAGACTGAATGAACAGGATTTATAAAGTCATTTGGATAATGTCAGTGATCTGACTGGCTGAAGGGGATTCTACCAGCGTAATTATCTCCTAATGAATGCACACTCAGGGACTATATGTACTGTGAGACTGTAGACAGAGGGAATGTGTTTTTTCCCCAAAAGGTCTTTGTTCCCAAACAAGAAATCCCTTAAGTATTCCCCAAAAGAGGACTTGAGGAATTATATGTGACCCACAGGCTTTGGAGGTGAAAGGCAGCACACACCACTGTGTCACCTGGAATCCTGACACTCTTGCCATTTTCACTTAATCAGCATCGGTCCTGATAAATTATTTACCCTGGAGGAATGCAACGGGACGCCAGTTTGTCTGTGCATACGCTCTTATATTCTACTAGACTAAATAAGCAGTGCTGAGGGTTGAGAAAAGAGCCCTGATTACTGTCAATGGGACCCTTTTTACACTCAATTGGCTCTGCTTTATGCACTGCACTCTGACTACCGTGACACAATACATGTTTAGATGCACCCTTGACATGAGTTTCCTTAAAAGGGAAGTTCAGTGTAGTGGTCATGCATCAGAGTATGTTAGACACAATAGGGCTTAGAAACAATAAACTATTGTGTAGGAGGTTGATAGAGAAATTATATCTTAGGCGTAAGATACTATTATTTATGCTATTTAGCATCAAGAGGAAAACAAAATCAGAGATACCATAGATAATATAAACGTCATTAACCATATTTTAAGGGCCTGATTTAAAGCCACAAAAGCCAGTGTTCATGGTAAAACTCCACAATATTATATAATACATTATCCTTAAATCACTGTTGTGTCTAAACTAGCTACTGTGCTAAAAAAGGTCTGAGAACCGTGCACAATGTTCCATATCCTTCAGTACTTGCTAGGCAAAAGAGTGGGGAATCAGTCTCTGTATGGAGCCTCAGCCTAACTTTGAATTGCTTGCTTTTGTAGATAAGTGGGTGGGTCACACCTTTAAAAATATGATTTCATTTCTAGAGACCTTCTGACCTGGAGGTACGTTGGAGTGTATCTGATTTGAATAGATTTGACAGGAGATCAGATACTACAGTAATGGAAATGGAAAGAATGAAAAAGTAAAAGTATACTTAGATAGTGTCGCTCACTGAGCCGTAAGGAAAGGGAGCGAGCAAATTTTAGGTTTTGTGATTCAAGGTTTTCTGTGTTTGTTTAAGGTTTTCATTTGCTTTATACAAGCCCCAGAGAGCCATTTATAGGAAGAATAATGCAAGATCTTTCCTACTTATGGCACTAGTGTTCCAGAAAGGTGAAAATACCATGAAAAGACCACATCTGACCCTGGTCATTGTTGTTAGAAGTGAAAATACTCACAAAAGCTACCCACAACTAAAAACACTGATTATTTTGGTTTCCCTGGAATTCCGATGCTCAGCCTTTACCTCAGGCCTGTTAGGGGCAGAAGCCTATCGAAGATCTAATAGAGTGCAGGATGGTTAGAGGAATGGAAATATCAGTGATGTGCTGGACAGGGGTCTTTGAGGGTACAAGAATCTTAAAATATTGCAACCAAACTGAAGGGAGCATTAGAGTGCTCTGGTGAATTCAAGCCCACCCACCAAGATACTGCTAACTAATCCATGGGGCTAATAAAAGCAGCAATTTTTTTTTTGCCTTTAAAATATACCAGATTACAAAAAATGGATAGCAAATGCATTTAACATAGGATTGTTTCCCCACTACTTGGTTATTAGAACACTTTTTTCTTTAAATGAACAAAGAAATCCAAAGGTTAACCAGTTCCTCATTCCTTTTCACTGTGAGCCAGCATACAGGCTTATCACAGGCTAAGGCCAGGTTTACACTTAAAATTTAGGTTGACATGGCTACAGTGCTCAAGGATGTGAAAAATCCACCCTCTGAGGTTAGCTATGCCAACCTAACCCCTGGTGCAGACGCAGCTGGGGTGGCTGAAGAATGCTTCTGTCATCTTAGCTATGATGCTATAGCACCCATAGAATAGACATGGCATTAAAGGAAAATGTTTGTGGAAGCCCCGTGTTAAAATATTGGTAGCACATCACTGGAGTGGTTAAAGACAGAGATAGGGAGGGAAGGAAAGGAAATGAGATGAATGGGAGAAAAAACAGAGACGAGTGCAGCAAAGTCTCTGTATTTTCCAGGGCTCTGAATTTAGCAGGCTGGATCCCCGTGTTTAGCTGAGCTGGGGTCAGTGTAAGACTAGAGTGGGGAAGAAAAGATGGCTCTAAGTCACCTGATTCTGGAACAGACTCGAGGCTGAACTGTGCCCAGCCTGCCCATACATACCTCCTACACTTGGGTGAAGGAAGCATAGTGTGTGTATCTGGCTATACTGGATTTATGGCACCTAGGGATCCCCTAACACTAGCAGAATTCCTGGCTGCCCTTGTAGTTCCCCAGAGCAATGCAAAGGAGCCAGAACAAGGTACCAGAATCTGCCCCACATTTTTGAGCAGGCTTGTGAAGCAATTTTGGTCTCCTCACTCTGCCTCCTTGTGTGTACACGGACTCCTGTACACTGCTCTCACCACAGTACACAAGGACAGTCTCAGCATTAGGGTAGAATTGTTGAGATGATTGTCTGGGACATTCCTGAAACTCATTATACTCATTTTATAAAAATAATATGGAAGGGTGGTGACCAGGACCCCAACAGCCTCCTGCTGGAAAAATAGAGTTACTTGTGCAGGGGTCTGTGTAGAGTTGCCACTATCTAAAAGAGTTTTGTAAAGGACACTTGTCCAAATAAATTGAAGGGCTACAGGCTACTAGGCCCCTAAGCCATAGCAAGGTTTTGTATGCGTTCTGGTGAATTTTTGCCTACATACCACATTTTACAAATAACTAGCTATCACAACATGCCTCTGAACGAGGTATGTATTATTATCCCCCTTTTACAGATGGGTTAAAAAAAGACAGTAGGACTAAGTGATGCTAAAACCATATGGGGAGCCTATGTCAGAGACAGGATTAAATTATGGAAGTCTCCTGCTTCCAATACAATGCTTGGTCCACTACACCATTATGCCTCTCATATCTAACTCCTCTTCTTGTGATCAAAGTCCATGCTGGCTGTCCAGCAGAGGATCCTGCTCAGGTGAAGGCAGTTATCTGGGAAGGAGTTAATGAAGGCTTTCATCCCATCAGCCTCAATTTAGATGATACTGCTCCCCACAACCATTTACTGGTTTCAGGCCTTTTCCAAAATGGAGGAACTTGTGTCATGGAACCCAAATCAGCAATGAACATTCAGCTCTAGTGAGCAGTTGATTTTTAGGGTTACTTTCTACAAAGAAAACTAACTTTTGCAATAAAGGAGGAAGCTGAAACTAGCCCTGATTTTACTAGGACCCCAAAATTTGGGGCAGCTTGTGACAGTGACCTTCACAGGCCTCCAAGGCCACCTCTGCCATGGTTTATCTGAAATGAATCCCTGAGCATATAAAGAAATGTTCACTAATCAAAGCCCTTTCATGCTCTAATCAACTCCCATTTGTCCATCACATCAAATTTAATCTTCTTGTCTCTACGTTCCAGGCCCTACATCACTCTCCCCTTTCCTATTTTCTTGACTTGGGTGTTGTCTGTACTTAGAATTACCCCTGCTTTCAATCCCTGAGGTCACTGTTCTTGTGCCAACCCCTACTGTGGATAAGGAAAGCTGTGATTGGCGTTGGTGGAGCTTACCTCAATTTCAAGCAGGGGAAAGTTTTATCAGTGCAAATCCTGACTTCCCTTGTCTATACTAGGGGACTGCACCTGGGAACCTACCCTGAGAGGTGAAATTAGCACTAAATCCAAGTGGAGACTAGGTTCTTGTTTCTTATGTTGTTCCAGCAGAATTCAATTCTGCCAAGGATGCCAGACTTGCAGCCCCCTTTTTCCATTTCCCACAAATGTGTCCATACTTATCAGCTTATTGCGCCTCTGCAAGGAAAGCCCTCATGGCTCTGGTTGACAAACCACTACCTTCTCCTCATTAAAATCACTCCTAAAATCTCTCTTCCAAAGTGCCCAATATTAATGAGTCAAGAATATTAACCAACTTTATCTTCTTTATTTTTAAAACATATTTTAAAAATAACTCATAAATTGAACCACTATGATGTGCATATGCCTAACTGAGTATCCAAATGAATATATTGCTGGAACCTCCCATCCTCGCACAATATTCATGGGGTCAAATCTAAAATTTGAATGATAAATTCTTTAGGGCAGGGACCATTTCTCTCTTTGTCTTCTATGAAACACCTTGCAAACCACTGGGTGCTATATAATTATAATATATAAGTGGAGGTGTATAGCTTTATAGCTTAGTTACCTGTGTAATATAGTTTTCTTATATCTATACCTTATAACAAAGGATGCTGATGTATATCCTAGTACTGGGATGTATGTGAATATATGCAACCTTTGTTTGAAGTACCATAACTACTAACAAAGAGGCTCCTGGAATGGATTTGAGGCCCACATTTGTCACTATTTACCATGTACAGATTCCTGTTGAAACTTCATATTATATTCCAAAACCAAAAACCTTGTTTCAAAAACTAGTTACAGTTGCTAAGTGACACCAGCATACTTACCTATTGCATCATTATTTACAAAATACAAACACATAAAAGTAAGGAAACTAAAAGCTAAGGATATCATAAATCTTACACTTCCCACAGGATAATCATAAATACACTGTTCTTATCAAGAAGACACATATTTAATCACAAGACAAAAAACATTAACACTGATTTTTACGGATTACTTTTTCTATCTTGATTTTAGTACCTAAACATTTTCTTTTAAGGGATATTGCTAACTGGGAATGATCAGTTAGTATCAATTGACAGTAAAATATTTTGGTAAAGTATTTATAATTGTGGTTTCTTGATAATAACTGTCTATATTTAGAGTAAGTGGGAAAGTGTTTAAATGGGTTAATTCTGATGCACGCAAAGACAGATGTCAAAGAAAGACATTTAAAACAGAGTGAATGTACACACACACATACAATCTAAAGTTGTTAAATCATATGATCTTATCAATCCAAATAGATACAGTATATTTTATAAATTCAGACTAGTAGGTTGAAAAGTAAGAATAGCATTCCACCAGAATATCAAGTACAAAACTGGATAAAAATAAAGATTTTTCATGAAAATTTTTGGTTTCACAAGTTTATCTGAAATTTTTCAGGAATGATTTTTTTAAAGGTTTTCATAGTTTGATTGCCCCCCACTCTCCCTTAATTTTAAACATCTCCCACCCCTTTCCTGCATTTCATTTTTCTTGTTTCCATTTTGCCACTTGGGGGAAAAAGGAGGAAGAGAAAAACACACAAAAATTTGGGTTTTAGTCAAACAGAAAATATTAAAAAGAAAACATTTTCATAAACATTTTTCTTCTTAAAAAAACTATTTTGACAAAAAAAACATAATTCCATAAATTTCTGACAGTTTTAATCAAGTTGAAAAAGCTTTTAACTCAAGGTAAAATAATAATAATGATAATCATTGGTGGCAGGTCTCCTACTAAAAGCACAGTTTTTAGTGGCCATTAGGTTTAGACTACCATGACATTGACTTATAGGGGATCTCCTAGGAACCACAGATTTTGGGGGAAGAACCCTTTTCTTTGTGGGAGTGAACCTTCCCCAACCCCAATGGAACTGAAACTCTGGAGTTTCCACTCCATTATGCAGATGATTTGCGTGAAGAGCTAGAACGGTACACCAAAGTTGAAGTGATATTTTGACTTCCTTTCATATTGTAGATTCTCTCTCTCTCTTTTTAGAGAGAGCAGATAACACTAATATACAGTGTGGTGATGCACATCTGACTCCCTCCTGACTAGGGTATTTCCAGGTTGCACAGTTCCCTGCCTCCACTGTGCATTCACCAGCAAGGAAGACTGCCTAAGCAGATCTGCTTTACTTTATTCCTCAGAGGCTAGGAACAACATAATTGCCCTCAGTTATAAGGTATCACACATCTTTTCCTAAGCAAGCAGATTTATTCTTAAGGTGAAAGCATTACAGAAAAAAACATTAAAGAACCTCCATGCATGCTAATAAGCTTACTAGAGATCACCCCCAATTCCAACAAGGGCTAAGATAGGAGTTAGTCCTTCAAACCTAAGGAAGGGGTTTTTCTGTGGTTACAAGTTCTTAACTGCCTTGGCTCAGAACAAGCATAGCCATGAATCTGAGAGTCAGTCCTTTATCCTGCTTGGGCCTCTCATCTTGTCCTCACATAACAGGTGATCAATGGACAAAGGTCCCATCCTTGGGATGGAACTTCAAAAGGCTTAGTTCTTGCATAACTAGAGGGAATTATTTGCATATACCTCCCCCTAAAGATTTTGTGGGAAACCCACTTAACTTTAAAGTTCATTCTGTCTGGTATATTTTTTCATATATCCCTTTGAAGCTCATAACACTGGTCATGTCTCTCCCCTAGAGATGTTACATGCAATCCCACAATAACACAAACATTTGCATTTTTAATACAATGAACTCTTAAAATATGTAAACTTAATTCAATAAGGTTTATCCAGGGTACTCCAAGAAAATGCTATATCTATCTCAGCCAGAACATAGGTTTTTTATGTTATGTCATATGTATTTCTTTGTACTTGTTAAGAAAAGTGTGTTTTGTAAACCACAAAACTTTCATCT
Organism: Terrapene triunguis; assembly: GCF_002925995.2. Classification (NCBI taxonomy): domain Eukaryota; kingdom Metazoa; phylum Chordata; order Testudines; family Emydidae; genus Terrapene; species Terrapene triunguis. The sequence goes on along the minus strand of NW_020664530.1, from coordinate 1,955,664 downwards.
TCCCCCACTTCTTCTCTACATTAAAAATATACTAAATTACAAACATCAGAATAAAGATTTCTGTGGTACAGTGTAAGTTATGTGCTTAACTGTTGATTACCTTACTTGTAGGTGTTTGACCTTTGTAAATAATGATATGAAAGGTAAGTATATAGTCATCACAACAACCCTGTGTGTTGGTGGTGGTGTTGTTTTGAAACTAAGGCTGTTTTTTTCCTTTTGGAATATATTCAAATTTACACAGGAACCTGTTACCTGTGAAGATGTGACAGTTTTTAGGGCCTCTAATCTGACCCCATGATATCCTTGGTCAGCTGCTGTGTCACTTGAAAGTAAGGTTGCATGTTGGTCCACAGAGAACTTACCACTGGTCTGCAGGCTGGTCACATGGTGCTGGCTCTCCTTGTTTCCAGCTATGAGAAATACAACAGATGGGAGATAGAGAAACTGAAATGAAGAATAAAACAACGATTGGACTAAATACAGCTGTAAAACCCATTAAAATACTCTCCTAATGTGACTTTTCCATGTAAACAATTTCTGTAGTTGTCATAGGGATGTTATGTGATTGTGAAAGAGAGGGGTGGGCCGCATGATCTCAAACAGGAAGGAAGCTGGTCCATAACAAAATATCTCTATTAGAAACCCTTGATCTGAAGTCTGGGATGTTATAAGTCTGCACCAAAATAGAAACACTAAAGTGATACAGAGACGGACAAACTACAGGCCACCAGATAGGAAAAAATACGATATCTTAATGTGAGGCCCCACATGCAGAAAAGAAGATCTGGACAATGTAACAAAAAGAGAGAGAGAGAGTTAGAGAGAAACTAGAAATATATACACCATGTTATGACCAAAAGCAATATTACCAACCAGAATGCTGTAGTGTAAATTTACCTTTGTACCAAAGATAAACCCAGAAGAATGTTCATTACCTACAACATACCACATATCTACCCATGTACCTGTCTAGATGCTTACACATATCAATGTAATGTTCTGTGAACCTGCTCCAAAGTCCTACTGCCTGGAGTGGGCTTCACATAGCATTACGGAATCAGACCCTCTCTCTTTTAACTGTTCCAATTACCCACCTGTCTACAAATTATATGAATAAAAACAGACTGTGTAAGAATGTATTCCTTTTCCTTTAGTCCATTTTTTGCACACCATCCTGTACTCTTTGTTAAGATCTTTTTTAAAAATTGCTATTAAATTAGATGACCTCATCATTTAATTTATTAGTAACTGGACTGTATCATAAAACCTATTGTTGTTGATAGAAAATTACTTTTTTCTGCTATTGCTACTAAAATTTTCATGGACAATATATAACAGAAGGTGTTAATGTCATACTTCAGCTCATTGTACATTGGCAGCCTCCCAAACACATACCTTATCTAGGTGCTTGCACATTCCTAATCACCATAATATACGTGGGTGCCTCCCAAAATTCAAGCAGCATTAATATAGATGCCTCTCCACCATGTCTGCAGGAGGGTATGCTGTTGAGATTAGCTTCTCTTCTCATCCCCAGCCCCATTCCTTCAAACCTAGTGTATCTCACTCCCTACAAAGTTGCAAAGGAGGTCCATGGAAGGGAGAGAATGATATTATGATGGTATTTCTCCTCCTCTGTGCCTTCCCAGCCAGACTAAGTCACCTTCAGTTACAGAAACAGGGGGGCCAAATTTAAATATTCATATGAGGGGAAAGGGCCAGATTCTGGTACCCACTGCTGTAAAGTCCCTTGAAGTCAATGAAGTTATATCATTGTATGTCCAGTAAGAGACTGTAACCTGACCCAGCGTCTTAGTTGGATCTATCCTGTTTAGCACCACACATCCCTTTGTGAGAAAGTGTTTGGTCTCTGAGAAGTTCAGTAAAATTTACAACTTTCACCATGAGAGACAAGGTGGGTGAGGTAACATCTTTCTATTGGACCAACTTTTGTTGGTGAGAGACAAGCTTTCCAGCTTAGACAGAGCTCTTCTTCAGAAGCTCTATGAAAGCTCATGTGTCTCACCAACAGAAATCGGTCCAATAAAAGATATTACCTCACCCACCATCTCTCTCCAGTGTCCTGGGACCAACACAAATACAATGAACACTGCACACAGCTTTCACCATGACATGCAAACCAGGAGTGAATCTTTGAACTGACATTTTGCTCATTTTACTGGCAGCTGCCATCCATTATTGCTAATAGAATTTCATTAGCCATGTTTCACAATGCCACCCTCGAACAAAAAGAAAATCCAGATGCTCTGGATTTATTTTGCCTTAGAGATGGAGATTCTCAAAATTAATGCAGCAAGTTTTGAGATCCTATAATATGCATTTTAAAATCACAAACCTTGATCAACAGTAACTGTCATCCATCTAAATATTAGGGTTGTATGAACCATGCAGGGTTCTCAACTTTCCATTCACATGAGTGAGCATTGCACCACCTCTGTAGATGCATAGGGAAGTTTGAGTTCATGTTGAACCTCCATTAATTCCATCCCCTCCTCCCGGGAGTGGTTCTTAGCACCAAACACAGCAGGGCCCCAATTCTGCAACGCTTACATACATGCTTAACTTTGCTACTGTGAATAGTCCCATTGGATGTGCATAAGTATTTCAGGATCAGTTCCTAGAAAATTAGCCCTAATACTTAGGGAACCGAAGCCTCCATAAATATGCAGCAGTAGAGACTATGGAGAGCTAGAAACTCTTCAGAGTACATGAGTTGCTGCAGCAACAGCAAAACTGTTTCCCATCTGCTCTCAAGGTATGGAGTGGTACCTTCTGCCACTGATCCAGGAAACCAGCTAAAAATGGGAAATGTGTCATTTTGTGCGTTAAAGCAACACGTTTAACGATTAGATGATATTTATGCAAGCATCACATAATACAGAAACCTGTGAGCTTCAGTCTGCCATTCTCTGATGTGTGTCAAGTCCAGAGCCCTTCCTTCCAAGATGGAGAATGAATTTGTAGTCTTTGCAGTCACATCCATGAACGTTGCCCAAAAGTAGCTCTGACCCATACTTGGTGATGGCCTCCCAGACACATGCAGAGCAAGACCAATTGTTATCTTGTTCCCCACTGAAGAATGGGAGTGCAGGTGCTCAGCTCCCTTTGAAAGCATTTCATGGTAAGAAAGGATGAGTGGGGAGGTTGCCTTGGAGCTGTCTGCTATATTAACAGCCTCACCCTAGGTGTGCAGCACTTTCATGGAATTGGGCTGGTGTTCATGGGTTTGGGTAGAGTCCAGATGATGGGTGAGGTTTGGTTTCTACTTAAACTATTCACTCAATGCTGCTAAAGTTCCAATTTCTTTAAAACTAGTGACAAAATGCCACCTATATTCTGTGTAAAGCCTCCATCAATTCTGAAACAAAATGCACTTCTACCCTGAAAGGTGATTCTGTAAAAATGGCATTTCAGGATTCCATGGTCCTTTATTTTCACATGAGATTTGCTGGTAAACAGAAGGGTCCCACCCCCTAACTGTTGATACCTACATTCTTAGAGTCAAGCTAGGTTATTTATGTCTCATTCATGCATTATCACCAGCCCTAGTGACTTTGCATAACAAATTCTACCTTCAGCTATTCTTGTGGAGACTTACTGTCTTGAAACCATCCTTCTGCTTAATAGAAAACCTCTGTCCATTGCACCCCTAGCTCCCTGCACAAACACACTTACCTGGGCTCTATGGAACTACCCCTCCTCACAGTTTTCTAAAATTGCATGGCACAGGAGTTTCAAATAGGATGGGAGACATGGTCACACATTGAATCTTAACCCTTGTATTCAGAGGCCCATGTCAAATGAGAGCCCCATATCTGTTTGACCCAATTCTGGGTTTGAACATAGGATTGGAACCCAGGAACTGCTGAGTTCTGTTCCCTTCTCTGACACAGACTCTCATTGGAAGTTGGTCAAATCACTTAACCTCTCTGTCTGGTAGGATCAGATCCTAACTCAGAATCCAAGCCAATGAAGCTACAATGGTTTATAACAGCTGGGGATCTGATCCTTTATCTGCAAAATGGAGACTAGGCAAGGTAAGCAAATAATTTGCAACGAATAATTTATCTGAGGAATTTGGCCTCCTATTTTGCTTGCAGAATTATTGAGCAAAATACATTGTCCTTGATTTTTTTATTCAAATTTGTTCAACATATTTGAAATTTTTTAAACTCTGTGAATGAAGTGATAACCATTCTCTGCCATAGTTGATAACTATAAACTGAATTGTGTTTGTTAGTTGTGACTAGTTAAATTCATTACATTGTTGTCAGTTTGCTACCAGGAGGAACGGAAAGACATGTTCATCACCAGCACTCTCACATGCTTCTGCAGATATTCATGACAGACAAACATGATCTTCCTAAAAAATGGCAAGAAGCAAACTCAAAGGACGGCCTAATAAAATTAATGAAAGCATTTAACCAAAAATTCACTGATTTTTTCCTCCAATATTCACACAGCTCAATTGATTAGCTAATGCTTGTATACTGCTTAGAAGATGAAAAGTACTGCACTGAGGTAGAGAGGGACATAAACCAAAGCCTGGAAAAGAACAACCTAAAACTCTAGAAAGGTTTGGATTCAAGCCTAAATTTTTCTGCCTAGGCCCATCTCTGATATAAACAACACATTTTACCCACACAAATAATTTCATAAACACAAGACAGAATTCAGAATTCGGACCATAAAGTCCTGTTTTTCATGTAGTGGACAACTGTAATTAGAGAATTTGCATTATCTGACAAGTAAAGCAGAAAGAAGGATGCTTCCAATCCTCTGAAATATGCTTTTTAAACAATGTAGCTTTTTGTTATCTTCATATCCATAAATCTTAAGCAAAACAAACCAATAATACACATTTCCAAGATACTTTCAGCTTGTGAATTAATCTTGGATGCCTAGTTTTACTTTTGTCTTTATTTTGCCACAGCTGTTTGTCGGTTGAAGATTGTGTGTCTTTTTTCCTCATGATTCTCTCTCTGGCTAGTAGACACTAAATTCTTCTTAAATTGGTTTGCGCTTTCCAGAATGAAATATTTTGAAGACAACTTTTACTTTTAGATAATGTTCATATTTTACTTAGCTCACTGGCAATACATTTTATGCAAGCCTTAGAGTTGAACAATAGGCCACATTCAGAGGTGAGTCTAAGACAGTCTAAAAAAGTCTAGAGAGCTGAAATTGGTATAAGTTACAGTTTCATCCTGTTCTCTCAAACACATATGTTATGCCAAATGGCTGGCCTTAATGAGACACTCAGACTCACAAGGCCAAATGCAAAGATAATTTGCAAATCATATCCCCTTACACTAGTTTTGACTCCCTTAAGGAAAGACTCCCATTGACTTCTGTCTCCTTGGCACGCAAGCTACACCAACATGCGCTAGCTTAAATGCTGGGAAACTAAATGAAAGTAGCCCTAAGGGAATTTGAGTACAAAATCAGTCTACTTTGCATGGGAGTCTCCCTGGGTGAAGTGGACCACTCAGACACTACATGTTGCAGGATTGGAGCCACTGATATTATGAAAAAAGAACAGGAGTACTTGTGGCACCTTAGAGACTAACAAATTTATTAGAGCATAAGCTTTCGTGGGCTACAACCCACTTCTTCGGATGCATATTGAGTGAAACATATATTGAGGAGATATATACACACACATACAGAGAGCATGAACAGGTGGGAGATGTCTTACCAACTCTAAGAGGCCAATTAAGTAAGAGAAAAAAAACTTTTGAAGTGATAATCAAGATAGCCAAGTACAGACAGTTTGATAAGAAGCAAGTGTGAGAATACTTACAAGGGGAGATAGATTCAATGTTTGTAATGGCTCAGCCATTCCCAATCCCTATTTAACCCTGAGTTGATTGTGTCTAGTTTGCATATCAATTCCAGCTCAGCAGTCTCTCGTTGGAGTCTGTTTTTGAAGTTTTTCTGTTTTAAGATAGCCACCCGCAGGTCTGTCATAGAATGGCCAGACAGGTTAAAGTGTTCTCCCACTGGTTTTTGAGTATTATGATTCCTGATGTCAGATTTGTGTTCATTAATTCTTTTGCGTAGAGACTGTCCGGTATGGCCAATGTACATGGCAGAGGGGCATTGCTGGCACATGATGGCATATATCACATTGGTAGATGTGCAGGTGAACGAGCCCCTGATGGTATGGCTGATGTGATTAGGCCCTATGATGGTGTCACTTGAATAGATATGTGGACAGAGTTGGCATCGGGCTTTGTTACAAGGATAGGTTCCTGGGTCAGTGTTTTTGTTCAGTGATGTGTGGTTGCTGGTGAGTATTTGCTTTAGGTTGGGGGGTTGTCTGTAAGCGAGGACAGGTCTGTCTCCCAAGATCTGTGAGAGTAAAGGATCACCTTTCAGGATAGGTTGTAGATCTCTAATGATGCGCTGGAGAGGTTTTAGTTGGGGGCTGAAGGTGACAGCTAGTGGTGTTCTGTTATTTTCTTTGTTGGCCCTGTCTTGTAGGAGGTGACTTCTGGGTACTCGTCTGGCTCTGTCAATCTGTTTTTTCACTTCAGCAGGTGGGTATTGTAGTTTTAAGAATGCTTGATAGAGATCTTGTAGGTGCTTGTCTCTATCTGAGGGATTGGAGCAAATGCGGTTATATTTTAGAGCTTGGCTGTAGACAATGGATCGTGTGGTGTGTCCTGAATGGAAGCTGGAGGCATGTAGGTAAGTGTAGCGGTCAGTAGGTTTCCGGTACAGGGTGGTATTTATGTGACCATCGCTTATTAGCACAGTAGTGTCCAGGAAATGGACCGCTTGTGTGGATTGATCTAGGCTGAGGTTGATGGTAGGATGGAAATTATTGAAATCATGGTGGAATTCCTCAAGGGCTTCTTTTCCATGGGTCCAGATGATGAAGATGTCATCAATGTAGCGCAAGTAGAGTAGGGGCGTTAGGGGACGAGAGCTAAGGAAGCGTTGTTCTAAGTCAGCCATAAAAATGTTGGCATACTGTGGGGCCATGCGGGTACCCATAGCAGTGCAGCTGACTTGAAGGTATATATTGTCCCCAAATGTGAAATAGTTGTGGGTGAGGACAAAGTCACAGAGTTCAGCCACCAAGTTAGCTGTGACATTATCGGGGATACTGTTCCTGATAGCTTGTAGTCCATCTTTGTGTGGAATATTGGTGTAGAGGGCTTCTATGTCCATAGTGGCCAGGATGGTGTTTTCTGGAAGATCACCAATGGATTGTAGTTTCCTCAGGAAGTCAGTAGTATCTCGAAGATAGCTAGGAGTGCTGGTAGCGTAGGGTCTGAGGAGAGAGTCCACATAACCAGACAAGCCTGATGTTAGGGTGCCAATGCCTGAGATGATGGGGCGTCCAGGATTTCCAGGTTTATGGATCTTGGGTAGCAAATAGAATGTCCCTGGTCGGGGTTCTAGGCATGTATCTGTACAGATTTGTTCCTGTGCTTTGTCAGGGAGTTTTTTTAGCAGATGGTGTAGTTTCTTTAGGTAATCCTCAGTGGGATCAGAGGATAATGGCTGGTAGAATGTGGTGTTAGAGAGCTGTCTAGCAGCCTCTTGGTCATATTCCAATTTATTCATGATGACGACAGCACCTCCTTTGTCAGCCTTTTTGATAATGATGTCAGGGTTGTTTCTGAGGCTGTAGATAGCGTTGTGTTCAGCATGGCTGAGGTTATGGGGCAAGTGATGTTGCGCAAAAGAATTAATGGACACAAATCTGACATCAGGAATCATAATACTCAAAAACCAGTGGGAGAACACTTTAACCTGTCTGGCCATTCTATGACAGACCTGCGGGTGGCTATCTTAAAACAGAAAAACTTCAAAAACAGACTCCAACGAGAGACTGCTGAGCTGGAATTGATATGCAAACTAGACACAATCAACTCAGGGTTAAATAGGGATTGGGAATGGCTGAGCCATTACAAACATTGAATCTATCTCCCCTTGTAAGTATTCTCACACTTGCTTCTTATCAAACTGTCTGTACTTGGCTATCTTGATTATCACTTCAAAAGTTTTTTTTCTCTTACTTAATTGGCCTCTTAGAGTTGGTAAGACAACTCCCACCTGTTCATGCTCTCTGTATGTGTGTGTATATATCTCCTCAATATATGTTTCACTCAATATGCATCCGAAGAAGTGGGTTGTAGCCCACGAAAGCTTATGCTCTAATAAATTTGTTAGTCTCTAAGGTGCCACAAGTACTCCTGTTCTTTTTGCAGATACAGACTAACACGGCTGCTACTCTGAAACCTGATATTATGAAAGTGGTTCTAATATGAAAAGTAATACAATTTTTAGGCTGCCTACAAAGAAGTATTATTTTCTATATTTAAGGTGACCAGATGTCCCGGTTTTATAGGGACAGTCCCGATATTTGGGGCTTTTTCTTATATAGGGACCTATTACCTCCTCCCCCCATCCCGATTTTTCACATTTGCTATCTGGTCATCCTATCTATATTATATCCCTTGCCAAGAGATATTCAGTTTATTACATATATGCACTATGTGGTTTTATTTAGAATGTGGATGTTTTCCTCCCATTTATTTCTCCATTTAATGTTTTCAGTGGGTGAAGGAATTTTTTTATATTTTAGGTTTTTTTAGTTTTTCCACTTCCTGGTTAGTTTTAGAGTTTAGTTGATTTATGGTTGTGTTTTTATTGTTTGTTTGTGTAGTTTGGTTGAGGTGATGATGTCTTTTTTTATTGGCTCATTTAAATTGGTTGTTCCTGTAGTAATCTTCCCTCCCCCTGCCCCCACCCCAGGTCTGAAGGATGCTTTGGGGCTTTTCTCTGGTGCTCTGCTAATCTTCATCAGACTCCAACAATTCTTTATGCCTTTCTCCCCTCCCCAAGTTTGCATGTCTTAGCTTCTTAACCCTTTGCTGCTCACATGGACCCAGCATACTTCTGCACTGTCATTCTTCGATGGACATTCAACTGAAAGAAATAGATCATCAGGATGTATAATGTGCATACAGAAAACAGACATGCAGAGGATGTTCTTAGTACAGATATGTTTATTATTTAGCATATAGTTATATAGCATAATTACAAACTGACATTCACTTGAACGGGTTCTGACATTTTCTGCTGTATAGGAGGGCAACAGTACACATGTACATACCGTTGCCAACATTAAATTATGTAAAGTGAATTAAGCAAATGATGATTTAGCCTCAGCTAAGCTTTGAAGGGCAAACATTCTTCTCTTAATTATGCATGATAGATCTACTTCCTATATTCAGTTATTGTTACATGTTAGAACTCCAGTTTAAGAGTTTGCTGATTTCACTGGGAGCTTTACCCACTTTGAAAGAGCAGAATATTGTAGTTGAGATCGACAGATGTAGGAGGGAAGAAAATGTATAATAAGTTTTAAGAGTCTTTTAGATACCTGCTGATCAGAGGACCAAGTGCAAGCTTCACATGGCACAAAGACTCGAGTGTGCTTTGTCCCAGAAATATATGTATCATACAAGTGAACTTTTGAATGTGTACCCAGCTTGTTTGCTGGGGTTTTGGGGTTTTTTTGGAAGGGGGAGGAGACGATGGCAATGGGTTGTGGACTAGGAAAAAGAAGATTAGGGTGAACATAAGTAATTAATAAACTTGGAATTACTACTCTAATAACAGTTTGTTTCCTTATAGACAGAGAGGCTTTTGTTTGCCAACATGAGCTGCATCTGTATGTGACCATGGCTATCTGAATGTTCAGAAAAGAAAATAATAGAAAATCTTTCACTTTTGGCACAAAAAAAATAGATTATGTGTCTAATCCTGAAGTAAAAATCCCTGTAACAGATGGTCTTTTTACTCAATATCCAATATAACTTGCAATACCTCATCAGAGTTCAAAGGAGGATGGCATTATTCAGTTCCCCCCCCCCCAACCTTTTGGAACATCTATCTTGTTTTAATCTCATAATTATATTTGTCCCATCACAAAATTAGCATCCTCCCCTTACTTTAGCTATGTGTATTTGCCTAGTGATGGAGAAAGAGGTTTTCTTCATGGCTGAGGAAGATTGCACAAAAAGCACAAATTCAGCTGACTTGTAGGAACTCTAAAATATTAAGTAGAATTGTAAGCTGACATTGTGGAAAAGACAAAAAATACAATACAGGGGCACTGTGGGGAAAACAAAGAGGGAAATGTAGTATATGCTCTGTGCATTGAAAAGAGCCAAATTAAGCTCAGCCACTTTCACTTTTAGAGCTCATTTTCTAATAATGTCCTTATTATGCTGATCTACTCATGAATTATAAATTTCATAACAAGAAGAATCAAAGATGTACTAACAAGAATCTGGAGCTTCCCCATCTGCTGGTGGAAGAGCCATAAAGAAGCAAGCGTGTCAGTCAGTATGTATCTACTAAGGTCCAAGGTCAGAAAGATCAAATTAACTCATTATTCAGTGTCTCCCGTAGGGTCCTTCCTGTACTGTCTGATTAGTCGACTGTATGCAGAGAGGGTGGGGAGAGACTTTCTTTTCTAAAATGAAACAAGCCATTCACCCCCCGCCCCCCAACTCTCCACTCATCCAAAGCAAACTGGATTAACAATCTAACTTGTTAGCTCCTATAGAAACAATTTATGTGCATAAGATGGTATATGCAATGACGGAAATACCTTATGGTGATGGGAATTTGTAAGTAAGGAGTTCTGCTAAGTCTATGTAGTGGATACCTCACACACAGAAGAATGACACTTGTGTGTCATTTATTTCAATAAGAAAAAATTGACCTTAAATCAGAATATCTGACTTGTATGTAGGTTCTTGGCTAGCATTCTCTCATGGATAATATTACCATAAGCTGCACATATTGGACAATTTTGCCTTTCAGGTACACCTGTGCAGCCCCATTAACTTCATAAGAGAAAGCAAGCCAAGGGAGAATGACTGTATATTTGTGTGTGCATGCATGTACTATGCTTAAACTAGGCTAATTGAGATGCCAAAATGTAAAGCTCTGGCTGACTGTAGAAGAGCACAATACAGAATGCTGCCAAATAGCTTTTCTCCTGACTACAAGATATGTCCCAGCTTGCAGGTAAAGAGGTTAAAAATAAACAACCCAGGAATAATTAGAATGAGTGAGGAAAACAGGATGGCTGTGCTCAGAGAATGAAATTATCTTTGCCACATTCAACACCATTCCAGAGGTATCCAAAATTCCGACGATACCCATTCAGTGTCACCTTCATTTGCTCTCAAAAGTAAAAATGCCTGTTAATGGGTCAAATTCTGCCAAAAGTTGTACCAAGATAACCTCACAGGCAACTTTGAGTCTTTTGCCAAGGAAAATCTATCAGAGTTGGGTGGAGGTTAGCATTCTGATACCTTAGAAGGCTTCTGGGATTGACAATTATTTTTCTTATCCGAAGAAGTGGGTTGTAGCCCACGAAAGCTTATGCTCTAATAAATTTGTTAGTCTCTAAGGTGCCACAAGTACTCCTGTTCTTTTAACAATCACAGTGACACTCTTCCCATCCAATCTTATTTTCCCTACAGAACTCTAAGATGGGGCCCGTTCTCCAGTCTGGAGCGGCTCTACAAGATTAACCCTAAACATACTACCACACATTTCCCCGTAGTCAAAAAAGGTATTGTTACATCTTGTATCTAACTCATCGTTGGACTTGAACTGGATATTTAGACATTTCGGAAAGAATTTAATACACTTCAGTTAAAGTATAACACATTGACCACACACACACATGCAATTTCCTCCCCACTCCCTTACATTTCTTTCCTTCCCTCTTGCTGTCTCGCTTTCTTTCTAGCTCTCATAGGAAACAAACTAAAATACATACCACACAGATACAAGATAAACAAAAGTCAAGTCCACAAGACTAAGCCACCACGACACTGGTTAAAATATTTTCCCATGCAACAAAAGAAGAGCAGGCATTTGTCTATATATCTGCTTTCATCCCCCAAACCTTTACAAGTTAATTCATAGTTTCATAACTACAACAAAGTAACTATGTAGAGATTAAAATTGGGGCCTCTTTTTATTTGGATATCAACAGCATGAATCCCACCCAGTCTTTCTAAAAATGGCTTTGGCTGACTCTCTGAAATGCTTCCTCAAGTTCCTCTCCAGCCAAATAAGCAGCGGTCTGGAAAGGATTCATCCATTTAGCAGACACAGAAGAGCCTCATCTAGGATCTATAAAACGAGTCTTTAAATTCCACTGTAATGACTCCACAGACATAAATAGAACAGATACTATTTGTGGCATCCCAGCTGGTTTTTTAGACAAGGTGCACCCATCTGCAAACAGTGGTTTCATGCAGTGAGTAGGAACAATGGCAGATGCCTGGATAGGATAATATGTGGAGTCCAAAAAAGGAGTATTTCAGAATGTTTTTAGTATGTGAAGATACCTACAAAGAACTTTCCTATATAGAGTACTTGTTGTTCAGAAACTGCCTTTGTACCTTGAATGGTGCTATGTTTTCAGTGAATACTTTCAGTTAAGATGGACTTGGTGCTAAGTAAAGCTCTGCTGTACAGTATAACTCTTTGAAGTTCTTGAATAAACAAAAATTAATAATAGCTTTGCATCTTTAAAGTGAACTCTTCACTGCTAACTGTTTTTTAAAGTGTCATGCCTTCTCCTGATGAAGACAACCTTGAAAACATAAGTTGTTTGCTAGGGGTGAACATTGCTTTTTTTTTTTTTTTTTTTTTTTTACTTAAAATTACTAATTTTTTGTGGTCTCTCCTACATCAAGGGCTGAGCACTGAAGATGCATTCTGTAAGCAAAATGGCCATAATTTTGCAGGTGGGTTGAGCAGTTCCATACAGGGTGCAACAACTGATTGCATGAGGCCTGCCACAGGTTGGCAGTGTCTACAGTATCTACCTGCCTGCCTCTGAGTTGCCTGTTCTGCTGAACAGCCAAAGATCTCTGGCCACCAGGAAGGGCATGAGAGGCAGTGAGGGCTAGTGGACTAAGGGTAGGATGGATATCAAAGGGCTCCATCAGCATAACCCATCTCTCTGGGCCAGATTTGCAAAGATATTTAGATTCCTAGTAGGATTTTCAAAATAATCTAGGCACCTAACAACATTGTGATGTGAGGTTGTGATGATTAATTGGGAGAGACTGTGATAGCTACAATTCATGAATGGTAGAAAACTCCATATGAGGTCCTACTGAAGTCAATGGAACTCTTTGTAGAAAGAGGTACTACCAAATGTAGTAAAGGTGTCACAATGTGGCATTAATGTTTGCCTGGTATTATATAGACAGTACTAAAATCCACAAAACCCTTCAATTGCTTTTGGACAATTGTATATAGCAAAACGTTTTGCTATGTTGCCAGCTGTACACAAAAGAAGGCTCAAGAAGCTGAGCTGGGGAGAGAAGTGACACACAGAATGAGTCCCCAAAGTTTGGGTTGCACACCAAGCAATCATCCTCACTAGCCCTCCCTAGTCTCTCCTGACTCGCTGGCCTATAAGTGAAGATGAAGTGAAGATAGACAAGAGGCACTTCCATTTGGGGGATGAGTGGAGGGGTATGGCAAAAAACTGCCTCTCAGGCCCGTGCATAAAAATGCTAAGGCCACTCTGGGAGGAAAATACAGCTGGTTTTACAATGCACAGGCATCTTTCAGCAACCTACAAAATTGGCACTCCCTGGATGCGATCAAGAAATTTAATGAGGTTTCAGAATGTCATATTAATAGGGCTAAATCAGAGCTTCTAATATCTGTCAGTGACGTTATCTTGCTAATTTCTCACCCTTGAAATATAAATGGGTTCTGAAGAACGTGACTTATCTGAGCATTAAGCTGAACAGGGGCTTAAATAATGTAATTAAGGATAATATGGATCCAGTTGTGTTAAATATGCTGGAAAACTTCAGACACTGGAATACACTCAGTGTTAATCTCTGGGGAAGGGAGTAGCATGATAAAGATGACTATTGCACCACAGTTTAATTTTGTCATGCAGATGCTCCCTGCAGACACTGCAGAGGAATATTTTTCTAAAATAGAAAAACCAATTCCTTTGGAAGCATGTAAATCCAAAGCTTAAGAAAACAAAATTATATCCAGCTTTGTGGAAATAGAGGGATAAAACTGCTAAATGTAAAATGGTGTCAAATTGCATTCAGTCTCACACAAGTTAATAAGTTATGGATTCCTGACACCAATCCTAATGCCCTGGGTGCAAATGGACAGCCAATGTACTGACTCAGTAAATCACAAATCATATCTACTATAATGCTCTCAATAACAGACAGATGAATATAACCCGTTGAACAATCGACATAGAACAATGGGGTACACTACATTTTTGTAACATTGGTAAGCAAAATCTTATGTATTAAGAATGTCTCAAAACTCACTTAGGAGAAGTGGACTGAGGATATTAAAGTTTTCAGGACATGTTAAGGTTTGAAGATATATTCAAAGCAGAATATTTGTATATTATATAATATACTATTATAATATATTATAATAGTATTTCCTCAATGGATCTGAAAAAAATGAGACTTGACTGTCAAATGCTTGGTAACACTTGCTATTAAGAGAAATCATTCAAGAATTGTTGGGCCTTACCATGAGAAAAATTACCAGCTGGAGAACCAGCAAGCTTTTTAGAGAAAATCAAATACAACCAGCAGCAAGCATACTCACCTTAAATCAGTTTTATCACAAATTGATGGGTCTTTTCCTACTTCCACTAGGGTTAGTAAGAGAATAGGGCCCTGAGACAGACAACTCCTATAGATCGCCAAAAGTAGTTCAAGGTGAAGGACGCTGGGGAAAATATACTGATAAGCAATAGACAAACTCTGGAAAGGGAATTATATAAATATGAAAGAGGACAGGCTAACATTACAAAATAATTCCAACCACCAGAAAGATTAGACCTTCGGTTACATAATTTGAGGATAACAGATTCTAATTTATGCAAAAAACTGAGTTGAAGTGTAATACATATGTTTTTAAGTCATGATAATGTGACTTTAAGGAGAAAACAATCAAAGCTATAAAATAGAGCCCTTGATTCAGGTATAGATAGATACCATGGGTCTGATCCTGCACCATTGACGTCAAAGGGAGCAGAATCAAGCCTGATGGGCATACAAAAAATACCATGATTGAATGAGGGATATAACGGGGACCACTGGGGAGCTATTGAGACTCAGGGTTTGAGGAGGGCAGCTGGATAGGGTCATCCCAACAATTTCTACTGCCATTCCAATGGCAGCTGGTGCCTGGGGCCCTGTGCTTCCACTCCTCCACCTTAGCAGCTCGTACCCTGTACACCCCCTTTCAGGTGCCAGTGTCCTGTCCTGTCTCCAATCCCAGTCTCTGATGCACATGCTCTTGCTCATCCCCTGGGCTGGGTGTCTCTGCCACGACTCACAGTGGCTGGAAGGTAGGACCGGGCTGAGCTAGGAAGTCAGATCTACTCCCCAGCACCACTCCAATTTCCAGTCCCTCTTCTAGGTCCCACTCTCAGCTCCAAAGTATATGGTGGGGGCAGAAACATAGATCCTTCCCCCTGATATTTCCATTGAGGGGGCACTAGCTCCCCCCTGCCGGTTCCGCCATCCATGACTGGAGCAAAGACTGGGGCTAGGTGAGTACCCTAACCATCAGGCTATAGAGTCACTCATTCTTTCCCTGACCCAATGACTATTCATTGTCATTCATAGTGCCAATTCACAGTCAGGTCCCTAAAAAAATTGGCTAAAACTATTTGGTGAATTCTTGTCAAATTCATAAATAGTTTTGGGTGGAAACTGCATTTTTTGTCACACAAAAATAATCCCAGCTCTATTTATACGTTCTGTGGTAAATTAGAAAATGAGAGATTTCCATCTCACTAAATTGTGCTAGATAAAAATAGCCAAGTCAATAGACATTATGAGGGGACGAGGGGGCGGGAAATAACCTGACTAGTTTTGATAGCACTAGAGTTAAAAAAAAATGAAAATATCCCATTCCCTAAAAGAACTATTTAAATATAATTTACAGGGCCTTTGCATGATTTTCAGAAAATCTTTCACAACAAATATGTGGTTTTACATTGTAAGGGCCATTTGTTTTATGAAATAAAAGTTATTGATAGAAATCAGCTACCCCATTAGTACGATTTACCTAGGATTATAATGTAGCTAACTAACACAGACATTATTCTTCACTATTAATGAGAGAGTAGTGGGTTTCCTTTCATGTTATACTGACTTCATCTGGTATTTAAACTACAGTGTATATGCTGTACAGCATATCACAGTGCTAGGAAAGAAAAACATTCCCTAGCAATTTTTCTAGAGAACAATAGGAGATTGTAAAGTTAATGTTGGTGTTGGGATTATTGGAAATTCTATCTTCCCCTTATTTCTGAGATGGAGTGGGAAAGTTTCTGTGTTGTCATGAGGTTACCAGAAATGGGTGCAATAGTGAATGTGAACTTGTCTTCAGTGGGTGATTGTTGCCTTGTGGTCATTACTTGGGAATGGCTCTGGATTACTTTCTTATTTTTATTGGCTCTAATTTAAAAGACACCTTCTTCCGTTGGTTGAAAATAATGCTGCTTCTTTAGTTCTAACAGCAGCAGCCTAGGGCTGGAATGTTCTAAAGAAACCCAAGCTTTTGTAAAATGATGTCATATGCCAACTGTGCCAGGCAAATGTGTAGTAACAGCTAAAGCATTCTATAATTAAAACAAGTCCTTGTTAAAAGAGACTGAAAGTGATCAAAGCTCTTTTGTCTGTTGTGACACTTGGTAGATGGGAAAAAGTTTTGCTTACATTGAAGGTGTTGTGGTTTCTCTCTGTCTCCATCTGAAGTGACAATATGGTACATCCTAAAGAATCCCAATCTGCAAAGAAAGCAATAAAAAAGTGCAGCAAAACAAATGCTGCAAAATGATTTTTAATTGGAAAGAAGTGATATGCTCCAATTCAGCCTAGTGTAATGGTTTCACCTATCTTTGTAATGCACATAGCCTAGTATCTAATGATCTGTTGAATGTTTGGAGGCCATACTTAGTAGTGGTTTTGTCAAATCATGCTAAAGGAAACAGCTTGGTCCTGGTCACTTAACTTATAATATGTGATCTTTATCTGTCCAGTTGTGTTGATTCAAAATATTGTTTTACCAGTAAACCTGCACTTCTAAAACATTTCATACAGTAGATGTGAACAAATCTTTGTAGCAAAGTCTTTTACTCATTGAAATACTGGTAACTTAACAGCAGTGGTTCTCAACCAGGGGTATGCAGAGGTCTTCCAGGGGGTACATCAACTCATCTAGATATTTGCCTAGTTTTACAACAGGCTACATAAAAAGCACTAGCGAAGTCAGTACAAACTAAAATTTCATATAGACCACATGTTTATACTGCTCTATAAACTATATTCCAATTGATTTATTTTATACTTGTATGGTAAAAATGAGAAAGTAAGCAATTTTTCAGTAATAGTGTGGTGTGGCACTTTTACTTTTATGTCTGATTTTGTAAGCAAGTAGGTGAGGTGAAACGTGGGGTACACAAGACAAATCAGACTCCTGAAAGGGGTACAGTAGTCTGGAAAGGTTTAAAGCCATTGACTTATAGCACACTTTGGGCCTGCAGCTGTATCATCTGCCCTGTGTACAGAATTGCCCTGGAGTGCCATGACATGGATACAGAATTAGACCATTTCTAGTATCAGAGGGGTAGCCGTGTTAGTCTGAATCTGTAAAAAGCAACAGAGGGTCCTGTGGCACCTTTGAGACTAACAGAAGTATTGGGAGCATAAGCTTTCATGGGTAAGAACCTCACTTCTTCTTGCATCTGAAGAAGTGAGGTTCTTACCCACGAAAGCTTATGCTCCCAATACTTCTGTTAGTCTCAAAGGTGCCACAGGACCCTCTGTTGCTTTTTACCATTTCTAGTGGCTTCCTATGTAATTATGCAAAATTACCATTCTCACCTGTCCTTACCTTTCTTGATTTCATACAGTAGAAGCATTTAATTTTGTAGAAGCACACTAATACCATAAGAAAATCTGCTCTAATGATATTTCTAGCCCAACCTGAAAGAGAAAGTACTGGAAATCTTGAAAGAAAGCCTGCTCTCATGAGTTTTCCATTCTGACGTGTAGGCCAAAGAGATGAGTTACAAGTGCTCCTCTGAGCCTAAATATTTAGCTGAACTGAATCTCCAAACCTTAGGGGTACTGATTTCAAACTTATTGACATTCATGCATTCTTGAGTCAAAGTGGCACAACAATAATTGCAAATGGATGGTAGGGAGGCAGCTGACACAGAGACAATGGCACATGATCATTAAAAAACAACAGTAGAGGCCAAATACAGATCAGTATAACAGCCAAATAAAAGGAGGACCACAGGCTGAAAATTCAGTGTTCAGGCCTAAACCAAATACTTATCACCTTTGCGGGGGTGGCTCTAGCATTTTTTGCCGCCCCAAGCATGGCAGTCAGGCAGCCTTCGGTGGCACGCCTGTGGGAGGTCCGCCGGTCCTGCACCTTTGGCGTACCCGTCGCCGAATTGCCACCGGAGCCGCAGGACCAGCGGACCTCCCGCAGGCATGCCGCCGAAGGCTGTCTGACTGCATCCCTCGCAGGGACCGGCAGGGCGTCCCCCGTGGCTTGCTGCCCCAGGCACGCGCTTGGAGCACTGGTGCCTGGAGCTGCCGCTGCACCTTTGAAATGTGGTGCTCCAACAGAGAGTTTTACATGAGTAAAAGCCTATTTCTTAAATGGAGTTTATTGTTACTTCAAAAATACATATGTACTAAAGTAGGCTTGAGCATGTAAGGGCACACATATGTGAGTAGTTCCATTAACTTCAGTACTGATGAATAAACTACATAAATAAAGTTAACCCTAATACACAACACAATGCTGTTTCAGATCCAGGGCTCCATAGGTTGGGCTCCATCTCTAATACTTGTCTTTGATTTTATACTACACTTAGCACTATTATATCTGAGCCTCTTACAAGCTTTCACCTAATTTTTTAAAACAATATTACAAATTGAGTTTAATTCCCTCTCCTTCCCATTGCATTTAAATTTTTGTTTTGGTTTGGGTTTGTGGGAAAGCTAAATAAAATATCGACTGCATTTTCCACCATCATTTCAAATGATGTCCCCTCAAATTTCAATCCTGTCTCCTCAAGGGCGTGCAAAAAAAAAAAAGAGATTCATGTAATGAGAACAAGAATTTCCCTGTTGGGAACCTCCGATATTGAATTACTTGTGTGTCATCTGCAGACTGTAAATCATTCAAGTTAAAAACCCAAGACAGATTTTTAGGCTTCTCTCATTTTCCTCTTCCCTGACCTTTCTGCACTGTATATCCTTTCACAATACACTTGGCCCATGATCACTTAACCAATTCCTTCTCCATTCTAGATGATGTCTTCTTTTGATGGGCATGCTAATCTGACACATAAACCTACTCTAAAGTATTGTGTCAATAACTATGAAATGCAATCATGAGAGATTATGTTTATCCTTCACTCCTCTGGTCTGTGTTTTACTTTGAAAAAAAAATCAACCCCATTCATACAGACGAGATTTAGCCCTTATGAAAGAGGCTGTTTAGGTTTTTATTAGCACATATGATATTACTCCAGATGTTTCATGGTCTCTAATTTGATTTACACCAGGAATGAATTTGACCCAGTGTCTATAAGTAATTTCAGCATAAATTTAGACTTAGTGGTCTCTAGTTTCCTGGCTCTTTTCTACATAGGTTTTCATAGTATGTCTACTCTCCGTATCTATCTTAAAATGGGGTTTATTTTTTTTTCCCAAATAGCCCTTCAGAACTGCACGTCTATCCAAGAAATGTTTAACTTTTCTGTTAATGGATTATCCAACTCATGCCTTCTCTTTGGGATTCAATAATGTAATTTGTTCAGGTTTGGATTTTTGTTGGCCAGCAGTCCTTATATGCAACTTATTTTGAGTGTCTCAATCACTGCCTTACACCAAGCCTTCCAATATGGGACCTTTCCCTTCACTTTTATAAAGTTGGGAATGGAACAAAACCAGAATTAAATCAGAATATACTGGATGTGGGCACTTTACTAATGTACAGGTCATCTCCACAGCATATGTAATGGAGGTTGCAGAGTCTACCAATTAGCCCAGGTTCATGACGTCTATTGACATTCCAGCATTTTTGCCATCCTGCTAACCAAAATTGCTATGATGGTACAGTGGAAAGTTGATGTAATAAAATATTTTAAAAATGTTTCTGGGAAATGACTTCAGTACTTATGAATATACTCCATAAATAAGAGTTAGCCTCATTAGCCAACACAATGAATTCCCAGCAAAGTTGCATTTGGTGCCCGACTAGAAAAACAATCCAAGCATTATCAAGAATGAATGTAATTCACTATATATTAAAAATACTTTAGGCTAATGTTTTAAATGTTATTAACTTTGGCGAAGCCATTCGTGTTTGTTAAATGTTACTAATTTGACTCAAAACTTACTTTATAACTCTGGTCAATTATTTGCATTATAATTACTAAGGTTTTGTCTACACACAGTTTTTAAACTGAAATAACTATTTTGGTAAGAAGTGTGTGTTTTTTTTAAAAACTGCAATAGTTATACCGGTACAAAACACTTATATGAGCATAGAGTCATAGATTTCAAAGCCAGAAGGGACCATTATGATCATATAGCCTGACCTGCTATATAACACAGGCCATAGAGCAGTGGTGGGCAACCTGCGGCCCGCACACAGCCCATCAGGGTAATCCGCTGGCAGGACACGAGACAGTTTGTTTACAACCGCAGGCACGGCCACCCACAGCTCCCAGTGGCTGCGGTTCACCATTCCCGGCCAATGGGAGGTGCAGGAAGTGGCATGGGCCGCAGGGACATGCTGGCCGCTGCTTCCTGCAGCACCCATTGTCCGGGAACAGCGAACCATGGCCACTGGGAGCTGGGGGTGGCCGTGCCTGCGGATGGTCAATATAAACAAACTGTCTCGGGGCTCGCCAGTGGATTACCCTGACGGGCTGCGTGCGGTTGCCCACCACTGCCATAGAGCTTGCTCAAATAATTCCTTTTGAACTAAAGCGTATCTTTTAAAAAAACACATCCATCTTGATTTAAAAATTGCCAATTATGGAGAATTTACCACAAATTGTTCCAATGGTTAATTACCCTCAGTGCTAAAAATGTACACCTTATTTCCAGTCTGAATTTGTCTAGCTTCAACTTCCAGTCACTGGACCTTGCTATACCTTTGTCTGCTAGATTGAAGAGACAGTCATCAAGTACCATGTAGGTACTAATGGATTGTGTTCAAGTCACCTCTTAACCTTCTCTTTGTTTAGCTAAATAGATTGAGCTACTTGAGTCTATCACTATAAGGCATGTTTTCCAATCCTTTAGTCATTCTCATGGCTCTTCTCTGATCCTTTCCAATTTATCAACATCCTTCTTGATTTGTGGACATGAGAACAGTATCCCACCAGTGGTCATACCAGGGCTATATACTGAGGAAAAATAACCTCACTACTCCTACTTGAGATTCCCCAGTTTATGCATCCAACGATCACAATAGCTCTTTTGCCACAGGGGGATCTCATGTTCAGCTGATTCCTTAATTGCCTTATACTGGTATAACCTATTCTCCTTCCTGGATGGGAAAAAGCTACGTTGGTATAAGCACTGTTATAGTAGTAACAGTAGGACCCAGCTGTGGCAAGCATCAGGAAGTGACCTGAATGGAGTTGGCTGTCATGCAAGCAGTGATATCTTGCTGGGGAAGCTGCTACAAAGATCTGTTTGTTTGATCATCCTGGGAGATGTGTCTGTGGTAGTTGCTTCTCTGTTCAGTGCTAAACCAGGGAACATTATATTTATGTACCTAACTCTAATGTAGATTGGCCACCAGTATTTTAACTACTGTGTTGTCTAACCCTGCTCAGAGCAGATCAGACAATAGGGAAGGACCATCTTTTTGTTCTGTGTTTGTACATAACAATGGGATCCTGTTCCATAACAGGGGCTACTAGGTGCTATTGCAATAGAAATAATAAATAGTAAAAAATAATAGGTTGACTGAAACACACGCCACCATTAGTGCCTTGCAGACACTAGCACACTTACATGTACTACCACCAGTGGAAATGAATTTGTGGCAGCAATTGTGGGAAATTTTGGAAAGTAAATATAATGTAGACAAGCTGATAAAGCCTGCCACCCTACTATACTGTCTTCCTTTTAAAGAATGGCTTTGTAGGGTTCTATCTGTATTGTCCATCAATGGCTTCAGTTCATTTCTTCAGTTCACAAATAGATAGATGGAGAATAAGAAGGATTTTGGAAGAGATTATATGTGAAAAGTCATGAAGAACTGAAAAAGTACCAGAGGACTTAAAAACACAACTTGGTATCACATTCTGGAATAGGAAAGTAGAGCAATCCTGACAAGAACTATTAATTTATGATAACATCTGTCATGTATTGAAAACTGTTAAAATTACAACTATTACTTTAAATTCTCAGGGGTTTTCCTGGTCCTGGTTGCAGGCTAGGGGGCTCTGTAAGGAAGCATGTGAGCTGGGTCTTCAGCAGTCAATCTGTAAAGAGTCAGCCTAGAGCAAGGTGGGGTGTGTTGTGCCCTTCTGCCTCAGGGAGCAGCCTGTTTTCTCTTTTTCTTTTTGGTCTGTGTGTGTTATTCTGAATTTTAAGGAATAAAGTAATGTTACATTGCAATCTTCCAGATATTTTTATCTGACTGCTCTGTGTGTATGCTGTGAACATATCATCCACAGCTAAACATTTTGGGGGGGAAAATAATCCAAAACAATATGGCAACTCCCATTGTCCACTAAAAACAGTACACAAACATGCAAGACAAACAAAAATTGTTTGCTTTGTAGCTTAGGACCAAAATTCTATCATCATGGAACTGATGGAATGTCCATAGCCCAGAGATTTTTAACTACAGGTTGAACAAAATTATGTTAGAAACTACAGGAGGGTGCTTGAGTATTTGCTTTGGACAAGGTATTGTTTAGCGGGGTTGTCCTCAGTGCAGGCTTTGCTGTCCCTTTGAACATTCACAGCCAAAGCTTTAAAAAAAGTGAGAAAACTTAGTTATCCACCAGCATCCCTATCCAAAACACAGCTTTAATTGAAAAAGAAGGGTAATCATGTCTGGTCAATTTTACTGGACTAGATTATATATTTTCATATAAATTAACTTGCTCTTTTAGTTGAGACTTGCTCAAAAAAATTAAGGTAATAAACTATGCAACATTTATTTTGCATGCATCTCATCCAGAATTCATGACTTGGAACAATGAATGCAGAATGAGGAACTTGGAACACAAAAGATAGAATGTACAACATGGTATTACTCATAACCTGGCAAAGAGGTCTCACAGAAAGCAAATACAGTTGGCATTCTTTGTAATTATAAGTGACACAACATTCACACAGCTCCAAATTTTGGAAATGCACATGAATCAATATGGAATGTTTTTGTTCGTGATCTATAACTAGAATCCCTGACAGTTTTCCAAGTGCCGTGATATGTACTGAATATGCTGTAGGCTGGTGGCAAGTTGTGCTGAGGGATACACAAATACACCTGGCATCCCATTAAAAAATGATTAAAGGCCCTTTACATATTACCGCCCAGTCACTGTTGCATGAGGAACTGACATACTAATGAGGTATCTTAAACAAATTTTACCTTAATTATTTTAGTGCAAGTACCACCATAGTACTTTCAAATGGGGTCTGTGAAGTAACATCATTATAAAACTAGAACAGTCAGAAAAAAATCAGACCCATATTTTTTCCATTGGGCCCCAGTTCTATATTGCCTTTCACATTTGGACCCATTACATCAGTGCAAATTAAGAGCAACATGGAGCACTATCAAATCAGAATGCTGCCTTCCTCCCCTCTTCCCACACCATTGTGTGTGGCATTATGCATGTTCTATGAAATTGGGCCCCACAAGTAAGACAGGTGGGTCAACACCTACTTTCAGCTGGTTTGAGGATCCTACTGGGGCTTAGATATGAGATAGGTGTCCAGATGCTTGCCTGAGGCAGCAGTGTGCATGTCCAGAGGCAAAAACTTAGGCACCTAGAGAACTTCAATGGTGGAAATGTAGGCATCAAGGGGGATTTTAAATGTCTATAAGGTTGGGGAAGAGGAGGCAATGGCAGCCTCCCTTATAACTTTGGGGGTAGTGGTTAGGGATGTGGGAGAGCCTGGATTTGTTTCCTCCAAGTGTCTGATGAGTAGAAGGGATTTGAACAGGGGTTTCGCACCTCTCAGTGAGTGCCACAACCACTGAATTATAGGCTGTTCTGATGCAGGGCTCTCTCAGTCTCTCCTGTTGAAGTTGTTCTACTTGGATTAAATACACAGTGGACCAGAGTGTGAGTGACTCTATAATCCAGTAGTTAGAGCACTTATCTGAGAGGTGGCAAACCAACATTTAAATCCCTTTTCCACATCAGGCAAAGGGAGGAACTCCCACATATAACCCAAAGGTTATAAGGGAGTCTTCTTCTCTTACCCCTTCCCACGTCCCCCTTGCCATTTTGTGTGGACTTCTCTGTGCACCACCACTGTTCTTGCAAGAAACAGCTTAGGCACCTGACCCCAAGAGAGGGTTCTCAGCTGTGGATCACAAGGATCGATAGACACCTAAACTCCCTGGGAGGCTTAGCACATTCATCAGACTCTGCTATTGGCTAGCTTAGGCAGCTCCCTGCCTTGTGTTCTGGCTTTTGCGTGGCCCATTCTCAGATGCCTCTCTCCCCGTGCATTTTATAGGGAGCCTTGGCAACTAACCGAGGGTTTGGGGATTCCAGCCCGTGGCTAGGGCCTAAAAGTTAGGCACTGCAACACCTAGCAATGCAATGCCTAAGTCCCTTTGTGGATCTGGCCCTAGGGTAAATAAGTAAATATGTCTTTTTACTCTACGTTTTTCCATGAAGCGAAACCCAGACCCTTCTAAATCAAGCAACCATAACTGTGTGGAGGGCGGGTGGGGGAGGGGTGGAAAAGAGGAGAGAGGCCCAGGAAGGGCTTTCTTTTTCCAATTTAACTGAACGGCATCTCTCTGTAACCAGAAAATGACATATAAGCCTCAAGTTATTCGGCGGGTAGGTCCACTTTCACAGGAAGGCCTCAAAGTACAACCAAAGGCTCTACAGTCAATGGGACTAATGTGCTTAAAAGTTAAGTATGTGCTTAAGTGCTTTGCTGGATAGGGGCCAGAATCAGGACCACAGATAGTCCTGTAAATGCCACTGTATTAATGGATAAAAGTAACAATTAAACAGACGACTATATGAGGTTCACAGCTATAGACAAAGTGTAACAAACTTAAAACAGAAAAAGTATAAATTAAAAGACTATCATACATTTTCAGATAAATAAGACATTTTCCAACTACGTAAGGAACATGATGTGACTGGGTACAAGAGGGCCTCTGACAGAGACGAAGGTAATTTATTGACTGAAAAGACAGAGATTGCTAAAAAAGATAAATTAATTCTTTGTCTTATTGTTTTTTTAAAAAAAGGGATAAGATGACAGAAACAGGCAGACATTTCCCAGGAGAGGAAGGAGAAGACACACAAAGAAATTATGATTATCCTAAAACAGGTGATCAAGAAATTAGAGCATCTGAACTTGTTACTGACAAGACTCTAGGGCCTAAAAGAGAATGATCCCTGCTCTCA
Organism: Terrapene triunguis; assembly: GCF_002925995.2. Lineage (NCBI taxonomy): Eukaryota > Metazoa > Chordata > Testudines > Emydidae > Terrapene > Terrapene triunguis. The sequence goes on along the minus strand of NW_020664530.1, from coordinate 1,929,893 downwards.
GCATTCTGAAGGCAAATGGCAAGAGAGACCTTTACCGGATATATTCATTTAAAACTTCCTCCAAAGCACTGGGAATATCGATGACCTTGAGTAAAGTAAATGAAACTCCTAAAGTATTTATTTAGGATGTAAGGAAGATGTAAAAATCCACAGACCTATCAGCAGTAAGCAAGCTACTAGAAACACTTTCTCACTATGCTCAGGGGCACAACAGGGGAGTACAGTGTTTCTTGTAGACAAGGTAATTACTGGAAAACAAGAAGGCAAGAATGATTGGATTTAGGAAACAGCTGTACCTGATTTACATGGGGCCTGTCAAGGCTTTGTTTTGAATGCATACTAAAGTTCTACAGGAGGCACAGTGAATTACCAATAAGAAGGTTTCTTGAAAAAAGAAAACAGGCAGGGGTGAGAAGGCAATTTATGAAAAATTTAGAAGTTTGTTAACAGATGTTCTCAAACCAGAAGCTTAATTTATGTGATGGGGATTTCTTTATTTACAGTATCATTCCCCAGTCCACACCTTCTTCCAGAGCTCCCCAAGCCATATTTCTTTCAGCTTTCTCTGCTTGCTCCAAATTGGATCAAACTAATGGTCCATATAGCCCAGTATCCTGTCTCCAACAGTGGGCAGTCCTCGCTGATCCACAGGCAGCTGAAACAAAACCTATAGTCAGTGGTAATGGAATAACCTGCTTCCAGGGAAAACTTCCTCCTGCCCTCAAATAATTAGAGGTTGGCTTGTGCCCCAAGCAGAAGGATTTATATCCCTTCCAGAGATCTTATTCATGTTTATTTGTTTATTTGCTATTATTTGCTATAACTCTAGATATTCTTGTTATCCCAGTGGTCCCCAAAATGTGGGGCATGTCCCCCTAGGGGGCATGGAGGAACGTTCGGGAGGGCTCACGGCAGGGCCTGGGCCAGCCTGCTCGGGGTGGGGTGGGGAGGGAATGCCACCCAAGCCAGCTCCGCCCGTGCCGGCTGGCCCCAGCTCCACTCCACCCCCTGCTCCATCCCAGCTCTGTCTCTAGACCTAGCTTCTCCACTGTCCCCAGTTCAGCCCTCAACTCCACCTTCAGCTCAAGCTCCTCTGCTGAACCAACTGTGCAGTAATGGAGGGGTGTGTGGACAGATTCCATTACTGGTAAGGGAGGGGACGTGACAGGAAAAGTTTAGGCAGCACTGTGTTATCCATCTAATTTTCAAATACTTTTTTTTTTAATCTTACTAAACTCTTGACCTGTAACAATGAATTGCACAGGATACTTGTACATTGTGTGAAAAAAATATTCCCATTTGTTGGTTTTAAATTTGCCCACTTTAAATTTATGTGAATGTCACTGTGTTCTGAGACAGGGAAAATAGAAGCTGCTGATCTTCTTTCTCTACTACAGCAGTGCAAATAATGGATTTTTCGGTTTGGTGGCCATACTAAAAATTCTGAAATGTTTTGATTTCAAGTTGACCCAAAACAATATTTTTTCTAATTTTTTGACAAATTGAAAAGTCAGGAAAAAAATTAGTTTGAGGTTGAGCGAAACATTTCAGACATCTTTAACTGTTTTTGTAAGTAAAAGCAAAGGAAATTTGGACGTGAAGGGCTAAATTCACAAGGGGACTTAGGTCCCATTCATAATAACCAAGGAGGTGGTGCAGGCATTAATAGCCCAGTGGTTAGAGAACTCCTCTGAGAGCTATGAGATGTGTGTTCAAGTCCTTGCCCCAGACTAGGGATTTGAACCTGAGTCTCGCACATCCCTGGTGAGTGGGATATTAAGTATAGGGGAGGGTCAGAAACACCACCACCGCCATTTTCTGAATAGTGACTAAGTTCCCTTCTGAAGCTAACCTGAAAAAGAAAAAGTCAAAAATTAGCAATTTTGACACTGCAATTTCCCCCCCCCCCCCTTTTTAAGGCCCAAACTATTTGACAAAATAGACACAATTTCACAAAATGTTTCAGTTAACCCAAATCTGTATTTTTCAGCAAAACAGAAACCCCCCTCTTAATGTGCCTAGTTCTGTTCTCAATATCATCCATTATTTTGTATGCTTTTAACATATTGCCTCATTCATCTCCTCTCTAAGGCGGTCAGTAGGGCTGGCTGGAAAACAAGAAATTCATGAAAAATGTACAGAGTTCAGAATTTAAAATTTGCCAGTTCCACCCAAACATAGCCAATAGTTAGTCTTTCTTGGAGCTGTTCCACTCTGTGTACATAATTAAATATTCATGGAGGAGAGGGGAGGGAGAGAGAGACTGACACTATAGCCCAGCGGTGAGGCACTCACCTGGGATGTGGGAGAGTCAGATGCAAGCCTGATTTGGAGCAAGGACTGTAATCTGAGTTGTCCACACTCCAGGTGAGTGGGCTATTCTGAGGTTTCCCCCCACACACAGAAAATTCCATTTTGGACCCAAGACACGTTCCTGATGAAAATTTAGTCAAAAATGATATGCTTCCACAAAAAAAGTCTTGGTTTTAATGAATCAGAATTTTCCAACTAAAAACATTTTCTTGAACAGTTCCAGACCACTATAGAAGTCGGTCCAAATCTTGTCACACTGTGCACATGAAACTTTCCCCATGTTCTTAGTCATTCTTGTTGCTCGTTTTTCAATCCCCACTATTTCTACTAATTTCTTTTTTGAAATAGGTAGACTGAACTCAGTATACTACATGAAGGTGTAACACTGATTTATATAATGTCATTATAACTTCTTCTGTAATTTTGTGCAACCCATAATTTATACATCATAACGTATTGTTTGCTTTTTTGACTAATGCTACACATTGAGCTGAGGTTTTCATTGAGTTATCCTCAATGATGCTCATGTCTTTTTCAGGAGTCAATAAAATTAAATTAGAATCTAGTAAGGTGTATGAGTAATTCAAACTATAACCTCCAGTGTTCATTACTTTTCATTTGTTGACACTGAATTTTATCTGCCATAGTGTTGTCCATTCACCTAACATGATTAAATCCCTCTGAAGATCCTCACAATCTTTTCTAGTCTTGAATAACCCAAATAATTTAGTGTCATCTGCAAATTTTGCTACCCCACTGCTCACTCCAGATCATTAATATATATTAGGGCAGGGATCGGCAAACTTTGGCACGCGGCCCGCCAGGGTAAGCACCCTGGCGGGCCATGCCAGTTTGTTTACCTGCCGCGTCCACAGGTTCAGCCAATCGTGGCTCCCACTGCCTGCAGTTCGCCGCTCCAGGCCAATGGGGGCTGCGGGAAGCGGTGGCCAGCATATCCCTCAACCCGCGCTGCTTCCCGCAGCCCCCATTGGCCTGGAGCGGTGAACTGCGGCCAGTGGGAGCCGCGATCAGCTGAACCTGAGGACACGGCAGGCAAACAAACCAGCCTGGCCCGCCAGGGTGCTTACCCTGGCGGGCCACGTGCCAAATGTTGTCGATCCCTGTATTAGGGCTATCACGCGATTAAAAAAATGAATCACGATTAATTACACTGTTAAACAATAATAGAATACCATTTATTTTAATATTGTGGATGTTTTCTACATTTTCAAATATATTGATTTCAATTACAACACAAAATACAAAGTGTACAGTGCTCACTTTATATTTATTTTTGATTACAAGTATTTGCACTGTAAAAAAACAAAAGAAATAGTATATTTCAATACACCTAATACAAGTACTGTAGTAAAATCTCTTTATAATGAAAGTTGAACTTACAAATGTAAAATTATGTACAAAAAAAACCTGCATTCAAAAATAAAACAATGTAAAATGTTAGAGCCTGCAAGTCCACTCAGTCCTACTTCTTGTTCAGCCAATCACTCAGACAAGCAAGTTTGTTTACATTTACAGGAGATAATGCTGCCCTCTTCTTATTTACAATGTCACCTGGAAGTGAGAACAGGCATTTGCATGGCACTTTTGTAACTGGCTTTGCAAGGTATTTACGTGCCAGATATGCTAAATGTTCATATGCCCCTTCATGCTTCGGCCACTATTCCAGAGGACATGCTTCCATGCTGATGACGCTCGTTAAAAAAATAATGTGTTAATTGCATTTGTGACTGAACAACTTGGGGGAGAACTGTATGTCCCCTGCTCTGTTTTACCCACATTCTGCCATATATTTCTTATTATAGCAGTCTCGGATGATGACTCAGCACATGTTGTTCATTTTAAGAACACTTACTGCAGATTTGGAAGAATACAAAGAAGGTACCAATGGGAGATTTCTAAAGATAGCTATAGCACTCGACCCAAGGTTTAAGAATGTGACGTGCCTTCCAAAGTCTGAGAGGGATAAGGTGTGGAGCTTGCTTTCAGAAGTCTTAAAAGGGCAACACTCTGATGCAGAAACTACAGAACCCGAACCACCAAAAAAGAAAATCAACCTTCTGCTGGTGGCTGACTCAGATAATGAAAATGAAGACATCGGTCCGCACTGCTCTGGACTGTTTTTGAACAGAACCCATCATCAGCGTGGATGCATGTCCCCTGGAATGGTGGTTGAAGCATGAAGGGACATATGAATCTTTAGCACATCTGGCGCATAAATATCTTGCGACACCAGCTACAACAGTGCCATGAGAACGCCTGTTCTCACTTCAAGTGACATTGTAAACAAGAAGTGGGCAACATTATCTCCTGAAAATGTAAACAAACTTGTTTGTCTGAGCGATTGGCTGAACAAGAAGTAGGACTGAGTGGACTTGTAGACGCTGAAATTTTACATTGTTTTGTTTTTGAGTGCAGTTCTGTAACAAAAAAACTACATTTGTAAGTTGTACTTTCACGACAAAGAGATTGCATTACAGTACTTGTATGAGGTGAATTGAAAAATACTATTTCTTTTGTTTATCATTTTTACTGTGCAAATATTATAATAATAAAAAATACGCTGATTTCAATTACAACACAGAATACAATATATATGGAAATGTAGAAGAACATCCAAAATATTTAACAAATTTCAATTGGTATTCTATTGTTTAACAGTGTGATTAAAACTGTGATTAATCATGACTAATTTTTTTGAGTTAATCGCATGAGTTAACTGCGATTAATCAATAGCCCTAATATATATACACTCACCAGTCCTTATGGCACCCCTCCCAGGATGATATTTTGCTTCTCACATCATAACTACTTAGTTTCTTCAGTAACTTCTTGTTAGGGATTTTCCAAAGGCCTTCTGAAAGTCCAAATGCTCTTACTGTAGTAGGTGTCCTAAAGGGACAAATACTCCAAATCCTTATTTAGGCAATCCTTCAATTGATTTCAGTGGGCTTGATCCAATGTCTGTTAAAATCAGTGGGAGTCTTTCCATTGACTTCACGAGGCACTGGGCCAGGCCTTTAGTAAGGGCTGCATGACTTGATCCAAATGCCTTACTATGGGAGGTCAGCATTGTACACACAAAGTATACACAGGCCCCATAGCCACCTCACTTAACTCTGAAACTTTTTGATAAGCCTAATTAGAAAAAAATAGATATGACTGATTTGTTTTACTAAAATATACTTTACCTATCTGTAAAATGAGATACTGTTACTACTGCCCTGCCTACTTCACAAGGGTGTTTTGACACTTACTAAATTAATATTTATATAACTCCTTGGCACTCCCCCAAACGCCCACATAAAAATGTTATTCCCATGTCACAATTCAGGAAGCAGTAACACATTTCAATCTACAAACAATAAATTCTTGAGACTGAGGTGTTGGCAGTAGCATGCTCCTCCTAGGAATGGGTGAACCACTTCAGATAAAAGATCTTACTAAAACCACACTGCACCTGAAGATTTATTTTGCTAATTCATAAAGTGGCTAGCTTTCTCTCTCAATTATAAAAAAGCCATATATTTCTACAGCCTGGAAATAAGTATAAATTCAAAAGTTTAACTGGGTTAGTTTTTTTGTTTGTTTTTTTGGGGGGGGGGGAGGGGAGGAGATGGTGATATTTTCCATTTTATGCCAGCAGACTGGAAAGGCAATAGGACTGCTTGATTTCTCTGTCCTACAGTAGAATGTAAAATCTACATAGAGGCTAAAGTGTCAGTTAATTTAGAAGCCTAAACCGAAGCATGTAAGGCCAGAATGAGAAAGCCAGACAACCCATGCCGCACTAAGATTCCTTTAGAGCAGCAGTTAAAAAAGCAGTGTATGCTCAGTGAGTGTCTGAAAGACTTCCAGACCATGAAGGTTCAGGGGACACAGACTAAAACAGATATTGCTGTCCAAGAAACTAACACATTTGAGATTACTTCTCCTGAGTACTGTATACAGGCCAATAAGAAAGCTATTTCTGCAGCAGAAAATCCACATTAGCAAAAAAAAAAGTGTAAGAAAGATTTTAAACATGACAAAGCTAAAACACCCTATTAATTCAACCATTTCAGGAAAATAATTCCAGGTCTGAATAGGAAACAGCAATCCCCTACCCAGGCCCAACGTGATGGCATAATATGTACCAGAAACTGTAAAATACTTAGCTAGACACTCTAGAAATTACCTGGAGGAAGGAGAAGCCCTTCAGCCAGAAGTAATCAGGTTTAAAAAAAATACAGACGACAGAGAGAAATGGTACTGGATGAACATACGGAAACATATCCATGAAAGACTGGAAGACTCAGACCACCAAATCCGATGGCTGAGGAGAACTGGCCATTCGTACATCTCAGTAAAAGCTAGCTGTTAACTTAAACCTCAAATTAATTATAAAAAGAGAGAATATTACTTACCACCCTTATAATGAAATCCACAAAATTTTAGTGCAGTCACCTGAAAAAGAGAAAGCAGTAAATAATCTTTAGCTAGCTGTAAAAGTCTACATCTAAAGAGTAGATTGCAAGTTTCATTCTTGATGCAAAATAAAGTAATACTTATTTGATTAGTCATGGCCTTGAATCCTTTAGTGTTCATGTTTCTAGCACCAATAATATAAAATAGCACACAGGCAGGCTTATTTTTAAAAGTATGTTTGAGATTTCACATTAGAATCTTTGGACAACCTGCTACTCAGATCTATTAAGTCTGAAATATGAAACTCTGGTCAGCTGGCAAAACTTAGCTGTTCTGTGTGACACGGTGATGGCTAGGAAAGCCATAAGGAAATGGTACAGAGCTTGATTTCCATATCTATTGAGCTATTTTGAGCATCTGCTCTAGTGACTGATCCTAGAGCGCCTCCTGCACTATGTCACAAACTTTCAACTCCACTCATCCCTCATAGATATTGGAGGCCACAGTTAGGACCACACATGAGCTGCTTAGCATCTCACAGGACCCCACTCATTCACTGAGGGACTGATCTGGTAAATGCAGTGTACCCTCAATTGCCAATGAAGTCTGGGGGTTGAAAGCACTGGGTACATCACAGGATTAAGCCCATAAGGCCTAATATTGTACCATTCAACTCCATGAAGGTTTTGCCATTCACTTCACTGGGAACAGCACGGATCCCCTCAGTACCGCTTAACCTGGTCTAATATTGGCTGTTATTGAAGTATCCTGGCCATGCCAAAACCAAGTAGTCCTGGAAATCATGGAAGATTAGAAACCCCACTTTTTATAGTTTATCCTAACCTTTTGAGATGTTTTACCCAACGTCTAGAAGGGCCTAATGCAAAGACCATTCAAGTAAATGGAACTAGTTCCATTTACTTCCATGAGGTTCAGACCAGGCCCTTACTAAGGCAGAAAATCAAGAGGTACTATACCTACCAAGGTCCAGTTTAGCTTTGGTTAATTTGGACCTGTTCCTTCTTCCTCCATCAACTTGAATGGGACTAGGATCAGACCCCTGATTTGCATGGCCCTTTCTGAAGCTTTATAGGCAATGTAATTTGATACAGTCCTCAATATTTTATTACAATTCTGCTTTTCAAGTTCAGTTTAATTTGATCTACAGTATATTGTGCTAATAATTTCCAACTCCTATTTACCTTTCAAGAAAACCAATCAAAATTAAAAATATATTTTTCCAAACTGCTTTTGTTGTTATATCAAGTGCAATAATTCAAATGGGTTCAAACTGTTGGAGACGGATGAAAGTAAGGTTTTGCCCAGGGACAATAAACCTATGATGAATTCAACATACTCCCCCTTATTCCTGTTTCAAATTAGTGCAAAGAAGACCTGTGGAATTCAATTTTCTTTTCTTTTAATCAGACACTATTTTTAAAAAAAGGAAAAGTTACTACATAATTAAGTCCATGGCTGTGCCCTTCTGACTTCTCTATTTAGCTGCCAGCTAGTGGGATTTGCATACTCTTGAATAAAGGCCAAAAAAAAAAAAAAAGGTTTAGTAAAACCACTTATATACAGATCCCCTAAAGTGCCCTGTGAAAAGCTTTTATTAAGCAAGATTAAAATTGCTCATTATCCTATAATAACTTCGGCACATGTGATGTTGTTTAAAAAAATACTGTAGTCAATATGACATTTTTGGAATTTCAAAAGGTAATTAGACTCTCATTCTTGCAATAAGAAAACAAAAGCCCTGCTATTGTGCATATTATCAAGGAACTATAGAATGTCCCCCCCCCCATCAATTTGTCCTTCATCTGAGATCATCTAGAAAACTAAGTTCATGTAATAACAACACGTAGGGAGGTGTTTTAATAGGCCAGTTGGAGATCTACATAAAGTAATTCCTTATCATTACCCACATGGAGGATGAATGAGGAATCAGAAAAAAGTAAGGGGTTTTGTTTGGTTTGTGAAATAATCAAATTATAAATTTTAACTTCAAAAGGAAAGATTGGCTTTCCCCAGCACTCACCAGAGGGATATGAAAAGAATACATTTGGAGAGTAGGCTGGGATTTCATTCCCAGGCCTAAGAGTGACATTGTCCAAACAGCAGATGCATTTTACACTATGCCACCTAAAAAGATCTAATAGCAGCATTAAAAAGTAAAGGTACAACAGTGCTGAATTTATTGGACTGCATCTGCTATTCTGATATTCTTTTCCTGCCTCCCCCTCTTGCCTTACTCACCCAAGTAGTTCTCTTGAGTTCAGTAGTTTTCCCCGAGTGTCAGTATACAATAATGAACTTCAGAAAAGACCAAAGAAAAAAGCCCAACACTGAGAACCGCAGCCAAGCCAAACTACATTGCAAGTTTTGAAGTGTATTGTTAACAGTTTTCCCTTTAAAAAAAAACAATTCTGCCCTTTCGACTTGCAGCCTACCCAAAAACCACAAAGAAGCCTATTTGTAAAATTATCAGACAAATTCTGCAGACAAAAATCCAGGAAGTTTGGATACACATTTGAACTTCTGGACATTTTGGCCTTAATGCTTGCAAAGACTTTGTATGTGCTTAATTTAATGCACTGTGAATAGTCCAATTGACTTCAAAGAAACTATTCACAATGGTAGAGATAAACATCTACATAAATCCTTGCAAGAGTGGGACTTTACATTCTAAATTCTTTGGGACAGGGACTACACATCACCCATGTGAGCCCGTGTTTAAAGATTCATGGACAGATTTGCAGGGCTGGTCTTTCGGTGGGCAAAATGGCTTGAGCAGGGAGGGTGCCACAAAGGCACAATTTAGAACAAAGATTGTTCTAAATTGCACCAGCTGCAACAGTCTCAAAGAGTCAAGTCCAGTAGCCAAGTGCTGAGCACTCTGGATATGTCCCTTTCCCCCCTATTCCTAGGGCTGTAAGTGTGGAGAGGGCTTGTAGCCAGTATCCTCCGCACCACTGGAGGATTCCCCTTGAAGAGCAAGGGGAATTCTCAGCTAGCCACTTCAGCTGACCCTGAGTCACAATCAAAGCAGCACAAAATAGATTGATGGGGTTAAGGAATTGATGGGGTTAAGATAGCAATCTTTTAACCCAACCTGATTATCTGATCTCAAAGATCTAAGCCGCACACTACTTGCCCTGAAAGAGCTGAGTCGAGGCTATGACGACAGCACATGTAGAAAGGATGAATCAATAGGCAAATTTTAAGCAAAAATGTAGCAAACAAGGCCAAACATGCCTATTAAAAACTACTCTTAAGAGCAATGGACTTTGTGTGCTATGCTGGAGGACATTAAATAGATTTTTTTTACGTTTATATTGGAAGAGAGCATGTAGCAATAAGGTCAAGGCAGATGTACACCAGGTAGCCCTTGGCTAGGGCTGTATGCAGTGCATACACTATGAACAGACACAAGTATCTCAGCTGCCAAGTAAAACTCCACGTCTGTGCCTTTTTCTTAGCGTGTTTGTTTTACTTCAGCCTTGGTACAGTTTGCACATTTGCCTTGCTCAAGACCATCTAGGCAAACTTAGATATTATTTCCATTGCTATCGCTTGTACATTATTAAAACTCTTCTCTGCTCCAGGGAATGAATCCTCATAAATATCATTCTTTTCAATAGGTTTGCTCTGCCAAGACAGAGGAAGCAACATTATAAGATATAGCAGTATAATTTGCAATTCTTCAAAACACAACTAGCCAAGAATTTTGTCAGACCTCCTTCAAGGCATTTAATAGGCCAGATCTTCAGCTGGAGTAAAATTACATCGCTTCAGTGAAGTCAATGGAGCTGCACCAATTTACACCAGTTGAGGATCGAGCCCAGTACATACAATAGTTGTTTATACTGAAATTCTCTTCAAAGTTTAAACAACCAGTCAATTGTTAGAGACCAACATAAAGGCAGAGCAACGACTGTCCAGAGAAACATAAATACCCAAGGCCAAGGGGGGAAAAGATTCATATTATAACAGACAGGAAGTGACATAATGTGCTTTAACTTCGGAAAGACTAAAAAAAGTCCTACACTAAATGATGTGGTATGCTGGGGTAGGCATCTCCTAAAAACAAACACATACAAAACCACTCAGTCTTTCCAAGCATTTCAAGGTGGGAGGCATAGAAAGCCAATCATTGTTTGGAAAACAGTGTAGCATTTGTGATACCTAAACTAACTTTGTTTTCATGCAGCTAGGGCAGCAATCCAAATCTACTAAACTGTGACCACAAACCTATGATTACAACACATCTAAGAGATTATGTCAGAACACAAGTCTATTTTTGCATAAAGTATGTCCAGTACCTAAGGGAACATAATTATCCTTTGTATTTAGTAAGCTAGTATCATTTTATGGGTTACTAGACGCCTACAGGTATCTCAGACAAGAATGCAATGGTCCCATTCATGTCAGACAATCTACTGCACCTTCACACCAATCACATTTTCTGTATGAGTCAATACCAGGAACAAACTGAATAAGCTTTGAGCAGGGGGTTGGACTAGATGACCTCCTGAAGTCCCTTCCAACCCTGATATTCTATGATTCTATAAGATAATGAGTTATTTCAGACTCTCCAATCCGTACATCATTCCCAAAGCAAGGCCTTTCTGATGTACAATGTCCTAAATTTCTGACTTTCAAACCTGGTTTTTGTTTTCCCCTTTACCACTGAAGTTTCCGACTTTCTAACATTTTAGACTAGTAATGTTATTTTAAACTAAGACTGAGTTTTTTAATAAGTGGTAGCTGACTGTTAGTTAACTGTCTACATCTGAATTCAGGAGCCTAAGACACCTGATTTCGAAAAGTATTAAGCACCCAGCAGCTCCCACTGACTTCAGTGGCTGCTGCTGGGTACTCAGAACTTTTGAAAATCTTGTTTTTTTTTTGTTTTTTGTTTTTTTTAAAGACACCTAAGGATGAGTTTGGGAGCCTAATGTTTTGGGAGCTCCCATTTTACAAAATCTTGATCAAGTTAAAATCCTTAATTATATTGTGATGTATCCAAAGAGAGCTTTTCCCCCTAAACCTCTATGTAAACACTGATGTGAGAACACTAAACAGAGATGAACACTCTATAGTGTGTTTCAGGGAGTACAAGTCGGGAGTACAACACCTGCAGTTTATAAACTGCACAGATTCCCTACAGAGTTTGTAATACGTGCATTAGGCCATGGCACAAAACATACAGAAACCCTGGAAAGTCTCCCATTGAATTCAATGGACTTTGGATCAGGCCCCAAATGAATATTTTACATTGGAGCTCTATCTTACAGATCACTTGTCCTATCCCAGATCCACCTTCTCTTTCCTGTTCTTCAAAGCTCTTTTTAAACCCAAGCTCCCCACCCCATATGTCAGTCACATGTGAGCCTCTTATATATGTCAGGCCTCCCTGAGATTAGAATGTCATGGGAGCTGTAACATCAGAACCCCAGATGGTTGAGTGAACGGAGCGGGAGCAGTCGAGTCAAGTTCCCAGCTATGGGATAATACAGCTCAAGAGCAGATGTGGCCATGGGACAATGTAAGAGCATGTTGGGATGCTCTAATGGGCCTACACACATTGGATAAGAGGATTTTTATTTGAAAAGTTCCTTTAAGTGCCTGTTCTGATTCAGACATGCCTAGTGGGTGATCAGCATAATCTGGTCTCTGAATATAACTTGGCACAGGCCTCGTTGGCATTAGGGGATAATGTGGCCTGAGTTTACCAGTATATCGATAACCAGCTCAGGGATCTGTGTTAATGTCACCTTCGACAGTCCAAGATGAAACTTCACATTTAGCTTTTTCATCTTTTGCTTTCTTGTGTAGTAACTTGTGAGTGGCCCAGCTTCCCTTAAAACATTCCTGGGAGCAGAAGTAGGAGCCCTGGATGCCCAGCTTGATGCAGGTTGGGCACTGCAGCTTGGCCTCGTGGCTGCACCCAGCCATTTCACACACCCGGTGTCTCAAAACGCAGGACATTTGATAGTTATGAACTTCAGCCCGGAGCATTTTGTCCTTTCAAATGGAAACAACAGTGTGCACCTCCACCTCTTTCTGCTTGCAGACAGAGATCATAAACACAAGCTCTGCACTCGCTGGAAGAGCATGCAAACGTGATATGATGGGAAAGAACTATGTAAAACTGTATGGAAGCCAGAGATACTGTATCCTAGTACCACACTGAACACAATGGAAACAATGCAATTAAAGCTGTGTCTCAAAAACGTATTACTCCCTCACTAATCTGCTCCTTCAGTGTATCCAGCAAGCTGACTTTCCATTTGCCCTCTCCAAGTTATAATGAGTTGCCACCCTCTTGTTACTAGAATTCATGGAGCAATAAAGCTGGACAAGAAATACATTACAAAGGCATGCTCTCTGTGCTCCCACCAAATATTTACAGGCTGCTTTAACACTTCCAACCAAAACTTAGTGAAAACATGCAAAAAATAAGAGGAAAGAAGAGATGTGATTACAGGGGAAAGAAAGAGGAATGGAAGGTGAATGGAGAAATGAAAGGATGACGAGGATTCCAAACAGCGAGGAGATGAGGGAAAAGAAGCAATTGCAGAAGTGAACGGAGAAGCAGGGGAAATAGAAGCTAGAAAAGAAAAAAAGAGAAGGCAGGGAAAGGGAAGGAATGATTTTTGTAGTCTCACTGTCCTCTAAAGATGGATACATATTGAAGGGGAGCAACCTAATGCTGCACCATCTCCAGAGCTTTTTGCAAGATCCCAGGCTACCAAGAAGTTGGAACCTTTCCAACCCACAGGCCTCTAAAGAAAGAGCAGTGTATTTCATATGTCTAAATCTGACTTTTATGAAGAGAAGGGACTGTCTTACAAGTTAATTCCTCTTGAGTCTCTAACTTTTCCTAGACAAACATTTGATAACTGCGCCAGACTCAGAGATTACTGTTGATGCAAGCTATGTGATAAGACGTGAAGGGGATACCCAGATTCTGGATATGATGGGTGAAATCTTGACTCCACTGCCAAGTCAATGGGAGTTTTCACCCTATGTCTCAACAAGTCTTCTACCCTCATTCAAAGCTAGAGTATTACTCTCATTTGCTATTAATTATTTTTGCACTGAATATCTGACCTCTTCTTACATAATTGATAATGGGCTCAAATGATAATGATGGAAACGGATAATGATGTCCGTTTCCTTAGTACCTGTGCCTAGTTTGTATTATTCCCCAAATAGTTTGCTATTCACTGAGTAGGCACATTTGTCACTAGTAACAATGCTATTTTATAACCTGGAGGAATAGAAAAAGAAAACAAACTAAACCCAGAAAACTATACTTATATGGGTTGTGGTAAGTGTTCTATTGCATTGTCCACCTGATGCGTTGCTAGTATTGTCCTCCACACTTGAGATCTGATCCAAAGCCCAATTAATTCAATGGAATGACTTCCATTAACTGTACTCTTCCTACTTTCTTATCCCTACCTGCTGACTGCCTGGCCATACTTTCCTGTTACCATGTTGACTTAACTGTATTGTCTAAATTAAATTATGTCACATGCAAACATATAATGGATGAGAAACTTGGCATCCTGGAAAGCATGCTTCTCTCTCCTGCAGTTCTGGAGGATGCCGCCCCGCGCCTTAAAGGCAGGATTTGCAATTCAATTATCTGTGTATATGAATGGGATTTTAAAATTTACATGTTGAAATTAAACTAAGGACTCTTCCAATACATACTTGATGTGTAGCTCATTTTCTTACCAAAATTAAGGTATGTTAGACACAGGAATTAGAGGTTTCAGAGTAGCAGCCGTGTTAGTCTGTATCCGCAAAAAGAACAGGAGTACTTGTGGCACCTTAGAGACTAACAAATTTATTAGAGCATAAGCTTTCGTGGGCTACAACCCACTTCTTCGGATGCATATAGAGTGAAACAGGAATTAGAGATACCCAGGATTATTCCTGTCCTTGCTTGAATTTTTAATAGACAAAATTAGGTGAAAACCCATGCTGCTGTATGGGTGTAATTTGTGACATATAAAAAAAGGTGGATCATTTAAAAATTGGGCAGTAACAAACCCTGAATACCAGTAATTATTGAACCCAGTGATATTCTGAACAAAAAAACCCAACCCATCCTTGTAGATGTTTCCATCATTTCACACTGACTCTCAGACATTCTAAGCTTCAGGGTGACATGCAGAGTGACAGTCCTGGAGTCTTTCCATGTTCATAGGCTATGTGTTGAGTTATTAATCCCTCCACGTTCAATCCACTGGAATGTACGGTATCACCTTCATGGCTCTGTCCCTACCTTGCACAGGCCTCGCATCTAACCCATTACGGCCCCTGTCCTAACACCATCACTACTATTATATGTGTATTCCTGAATCTGTAGCATCTTTGTAGACTAGTAAACATTTGGAAGCATTTTAACATGCCTGAATCTGTACAGCTGTTACAATTCTAGGCTCAATTAATTTAGCTCGCTGGTAATCTTTCACAAGCACATTTGTTAAAAGAAATGGTTATGTTGTTGGACCGGACTCATGAAATGGATAACGAAGGGGAGAAAATCATTCCCATTTCAAAAGGGATAATTATGTGTAGCTTGTCAGACCTGTCAATCATTAGTATACAGTAGGCCAATCAATATTTCTTAAGGAATTCTTGCCTAAAAATATTAAAACTGATGACTAGTTATTTAAATTCAAAAGAAGATAAAGACTTAGGAAAGTAATTTATATACATGTAAAATGTAAACAATGACAATTTTCTAATGAATCCAGCCTAGTGATTCTAGGAATTGTAAGTCTTTCAAAAAGAAGGACTTGTGCAACAAATTCAACACCACTCCTAGCTGCTCAGCTAGGATCATAGGGTTGGAATAGTTAGAAATGAACTTATTTGATTATCTAGTCTGTCTCTCTGCCAGAGCAGGATATAACCCCCGATGAAGGTCATATTAGATATTCTGTTGATGATCCACCCAGTCTTAGCCAAAAGACCTAGAACATTGGCGTCTTCCTACATCCTGTGAAGGTCCCAGTTCATGCCTTGGCTATAGTTATGTGTTTGACACACCAGCAAGTTCAACCACCAGATGATGGACTCCACTAATTGTTTAACTCCATACTAATATGTGGCCACTGGTCGGCAAACAAAAAGGAGGAGGATATGATGGGATCCCATGGGCAGCATTCTAAACTGAGTGAGATAGTGAGAGTTACATCAGTTGTGCCAGTATTCTCTTGAGCTTTGTTTCAGAAGTGATTTTTGTAGTGGTTGTAAAGAACACAGATAGGAACTGACTGGCTTTAGGCTAATCGCGGCCTATAGCCCTTATGGCTCTTGTTGCTGATCTCACTCTAGGGTATGCAGAGTACACTGCTCTGGAAATGCTGCAGGCAGGGGTTCCCCCACTCCCCCTTTACAATAAGGAAATACAGCTGATAAAAGTTAGCTCAGTTTTGGCTAGATAATGCATATTAATCCCATGGCTTGCAAGTAGTGATCTCACTACAAAACACAACAATAATTTATCCCTGAGCGTGCAGCCAAAACTGCACATGTTCTTACTGAATGTTCTTTGGAACAAGAAGAAAAATGTAAAAGATAAAATGATTATGGCCTTTCATTGTCATAAAGTAAAAAAATACATTTGAGTTTTTTTAAAGAAACTATGGTATTTTAAAAGGCTTATGCTGTCATTGCTGAATCGGAAGGTCAAAAGTTTGCTTCTTCTCTGAGCATTTGCTCAGGCTCCTATCAAACTAAGAGACTCAGACAGCAAGTGTTGCTGGGTTGTATGAGACATCAATTAAATGTTTAAGACGAAGCTCTTCTTTTGGACCCAATGGCTCTTTTGCAAGATGCGTAAGAGTGTGAACAAGGAGGATGGCGCCATCGATTTCAACAGAGATAGGATTTCATCCCAAGTGTCCTTAGCAAATCCCTCGCCTTCTCCCAGTATAAGTAAACTTCTTCCTCCCTCTGTCTTGGACCAGCCTCCCAAAAGATTGTGGTAAAAAATGCACCAGAGAAAACTTAACTAGCCGGTGAGAACCAACTCTGCCATGCTTACTCAGGTGGAATAATTACTTACTGGGACTGCTCGCAGTGTAAGGTAAGGGTCTACTCAAGCAGTAAGGTGCCACTCAAAGGTGGGGGGCAGAATCTAGCCATAAATAATTAATACTTATTATTCGTACCACAGTAACATTGTACCACAGTAACACATAGAAGTCGCAACTCCGATCAGGGTCCCATTGTGCAGGCACTGTACATACATGTAGTAAGATATAGTTCCTGCCCTAAAGAAGGTATAGTCAAAACAGACAAGACAAAGGGTGGGAGCAAGTGTTATTATTCCCATGTTACAGATGGAATCTCAGGCAGAGAGAATTTAAGGCCTGAATGCACAAGAGTTAGTAACTTGTAG
The DNA here is from genome assembly GCF_002925995.2 of Terrapene triunguis. Classification (NCBI taxonomy): domain Eukaryota; kingdom Metazoa; phylum Chordata; order Testudines; family Emydidae; genus Terrapene; species Terrapene triunguis. The sequence continues at coordinate 1,912,723 of NW_020664530.1, read as the reverse complement.
GCACCTAGAAAAGCACCATGATCCACAAAGCCTGAGTTAGGCACCTAAGTTCCGATACAATGAATGGGTGGAAGAGAGGTGATTCACAAAAGCCAGTATGCAAGGCAGAGAGCTACCTAAGGTACCAATGGGAGATACCAATGAGAGGGGTGTGCGCTAAACCCAGTCTGTCTCTAGACAGGCACCTATTGCTACGTGGGATTCTCAACTGCAAACCCCCTCTTGACAGTAGGTGCCTACAGGGTTAGCGAGGACAAGGAGAATTTCCATCACAACATTTAGCCCAGCGGCTAAGTGCTCACCTGGGATGTGGGAGACTCCCAGTTCAAGTGACCCCTCCACCTGAGGGAGAAAAGGGATTTGAACAGCGATCTGTTACCTCCTAAATGAGCACTCTAGCCATTGAGCTAGGGGATATTCTGATGTGGGCCTCAGTCTGTCCTGTTGAAGCTGTTTCATTCTGGATAAATATATAGGCATTGAGGTAGGAGAAGCCATTGCACCCAATCTTTGGTCACCCACCTCCCAGGTAAGTGCTCTAACCACCAGGCCACAGAGTTATTCTCGTGCTTGTGCTCTCTCACACGCTCTTTGAACTATGTGACTGACAAAGTGCACACGCAGAAGCATGAGGATGTCTTGATCAGGCCCCACACATGACTAAGGCGGACAAACACCCTTCTTCTGAATTGCTGGGGCTTAAATGGGAGACAGGTGCCAGGACACCTAGAGGGAGACAGTAGTGTGCATGCCTAGAGGCAGAAATGTAAGTGTTGAGGGAACTTTTACTTCCAAAACTCAGGTAAGTTTAGGCACCTAGACAGCTCAGCAGGAGTTGTGTGTGTTGCAGTGGTCCCAAAACTGGGACTTTGGCACCTGAAACAGGGCCTTAAGCACCTAACTCCTTCTGTGCATTTAGGCCTACATGACACACAGTAAGTCTGTGGCAGAAATGGGACTTGAACCTTGTTCCCAGCCCAGTGCAGTAACCACAAGATCATCCTTCCTCAAATCTACCCATCCATCAATCTAAGTCTTTCTAGGCATTCCAACTTCTTTTCAGTTAACTAGTCATTCCTAACAACATTCATATCTGGAATTTTGCTCTGGGTCTCTGTTACATTCTGAATCAATTGACTTAAGAGCATACAGTGCCCAACATCCTTCTCATGGACAAATTTGTTCAAATTAATAGTGAAATACTTCAAATGAGTCATAGCCTAAAGATATTTTTTTTTTTTTTACCATGAACATGGAATACATTCTCTCAATGCTTACAATGGCCCCTTTTCCTTTCAGTCTGTTTACTGGGGTAGATGTATATTTTAAATAGTGTCTTTATGTGATTTAAAGAAACAGTATGTACAGTAAGACAACACAATCACATTAACTGATAAGTTGGGTAGGAGGGGTATTTTTCATTTTGTAGACAAATGAGAATGCTGTTAAAAAGAATGAGCATTTAGGCTTACCTAGCAAAAACATAAGATTCCCTTCCCTCCATGTATCACAAGGTACCCATTAAGAGGCTAAATCCTGCCCTTACCTGAGGTGATGTGCAAGGATGAAAGATAATGTAGCTGGGAGTTCTGCATGATACAGGGAGACGGGTGCACACAGCAGCATGGTGCACAACACTGCATTGATAGTATATCTTCTTGCTCCCTTGAAGCTTGGCCATCCCTTCAATTTGTGGTGGGTATGGATAGGCTTGAAGTGAGAGAGGACATCGTCTGTTAGCAGGAACAAGTACTGTCCTGCAGAAGCTCAACTGTACAAAGTATGCCTGCTCAGATGGGAAACAACATACATGTGCTCAAGTGTCTCACTGAGAGCAAGCCTGGTTTTTCACAGCAGTTTGTCTCTTATGCTGGATGTGTAGTTGGCAAAGCACCGATACCCTTATAATACCAGCTGTTTCCAATCAGGGCAGGATTGAACCATAAACTTCTTGCAGAAGAACAGGCAGAAGTTAGACTTCACAATATCTAATTTACTATGACTTAAAAAGCATTTATGCTAGTCAGAGTTAAGCCCTGGAACCGAAGTAGGAGTCAGAGGAATGTTGCCAGAATATCCATGCATTAAGATGGTGTTAAATTATTGACGATGGAATTGTCTTTTCACCAATAATACTATTTATTCACTGAGGACTGCTCTTACAGCACCAAATGGCAATTAATTCTTAAAGTCAGAAAAAAAAATATTTTATGCTTTTCCCCCCCATTGAGTTACATTTAGCCCCCCTTCCAAACACACAAACCTTCCAAAACCAAAACAAAACAAAAAACCCAAGCATGTCCTCAAAGCAGAAACTGAAGATTGTGTATTTTAATACATGCAATCATACAAATACAAAATTAAAATACAGAACCTGGCAATTATTTACAAATACTGTCAGCAAAAGAATTACAATAAAACAGTTCCAAAGATTCTTTTTCCTAATCAAATATTCTTCAATTTTATTGATGTAAATCCTCTCAGTAATTAATTTCATTTACCAAGCTGTGTGAAATTCAGACCCAGTTTCAAACTCCCAAAGATCTGTGTGGTCCTGGATCCAAGCTTTGGGCAATCACAATACATTAAAAATAATAAGCTTAATTTCTACAGCAACTTCACCTGAAGATCTCAAAGGGCTACACAGACACATTAATTAAGCCGCACAATATCCCTATTAGAGAAGCATTATCAACCTCATTTTTCAGATGGGAAACTAAGGAAAGTTGATTAACCTATCCAAGGTCATTCATGAAGTCTGTTGAAGATCCAGGAAACAAAATGCAGACAATCCAACTCCTAGGCCAGACCTTTGACCACAAAACTCTCTCTCTCCTTCCTCTATTAAAGTTTTATATAGGGCCAAACTTCACCACACAGAAATGAATTCAGGTGTCACAAGGAGATAATATTTTACAGGTTCAATACCAAAAATGCTATGAATTGTGGTGCTTGCTATCAGAATTGTCTTGTGGTTTCTGTACTGGTACTGAGGAGAAACAGGTTAAATTCCCAGCTTGGCAACAGATTTCCTGGGAGACCCCAGGCAACTCACAATCTCTCTATGCCTCAGTATCTCATCTGTAAATTGGGCACAGTAAGAATACTCTATCACACCTAATGATGTATTTTCAAACTGTGAATAAATAAATAAAAACAATTAAATCTTGCAGGACTGTCGATAGGAAAATATCATTAACGATTGTAAGGAACTGACATACTACAGGGATGGGTCTATATAAGCAGCATGTACATAGATTCACCCACTGACATCAATGGGTCTATTTACAGTAGTAAGCAATTGAACACAATAGCGTGTGCAGGATGAGGTCCTAAGTTATCTCTGGAGTTCTTTTTGTTAGTGTGGACTAAATTCATCTAATTATATATCAAGCTTTTCAACCTCTAACAGAGTTCAGCTATCGGCAATGCCTCAACTGCTCTAATCAGTTATATTTCGTAAACACTAGAACTTAAAGCCAACTCAGATGCTCACTACGATTTGAAACACGTTTGCATTGTCATCAGTGTCTTTGTGCCCATCTATGTCAGATATGAATCAGTGATTCGGGCATTAATGAATGCTTATGTTATAATGCAACTGTTACATATTTTCAGTTAACAATAAATTCATTTGAATTTGCCATGCATTGCAATTTCCCCATCCCCACCCCCACTATAAAGGAAAAAGTGGCCTCACTAAAATATTGATAACCATGAAAGAATGTGCAAAGCAAAGCTACTGTATCCTACTAGCTGCTATAAAGCCTTGGATAAAACTATGGCAAAGTCCGTGGAACTCCTGTCTTATATATTAAGTTACGTATCATTTCCTGATTGCATTAAATCACACAGAGTACTAGATCTCAAAGAATTATTACTGGTATTAAAAATGGTATATGCTGTTCACTATATATGGCTTGATCTCAAACTCTGCAGCCTGCCGTTTTGATTCTTGAAGAAGGGGCAGGGTAGGGGAGTGGCCTTGGGGAAGGGTCGGGGCAATGGTGTTTGGGTTTCTGTCATTAGACAGTTGGCAACACTGTTGAAGGCTGAGATTCTCAAAGGACTCTAAAGGAGTTAAGATACTAAAATCCCATTGGAATTCATTGGGAGTTGGACCTAACTTTTAGGTTCCTTTGAATGGTGGGGGATAAATAACTGCGTATCCCCCTAGAAGAGACAGTATTATAGGGACAGAAACTGCTGCTATCGGGCAACTTGCATGAGGAAGGCTATTAATATCATTGAAATACCCACAAACAGAACCCACCAGAAAATACAAATATAGATCCTGACTAACTAGATATTCTAGTGTAGACCTCTGCACCCTTTCAAAGTCCCACTGATGCCAATGAGATGCTGCAGCAGCACAGGCATCAGCACTAGTGCATCAATTTGCATGACAATAGCCTGTTTTTCATTTTTTTTTCTCTATTATAAGGGATAGCTATAAACAGGTGTGCTATTGTCCTGTTAATCCAGTCATATAAGGCAATTCCAGTCAAACAGCAGCAGGCAGGCATGAACTACCCTGTCATACCCCATGCCATTAACACCAAAATTTTGCCCATCTCTGATCTATTAGATAATACTTCCCCACCAAATTCAGCTGACGTTGTGGGCAGAAGAAAGAGAGGTGGGTGGTATTTGAAATAGTTCGATTTATTTAATGCCATGGAAAAGGACATTCATAGCTAACCTGTCATTCTTGAGGAGAAATTCATTTAAACTTTCTTCACAGAAAAAAATTGTTTTTCCCCCTCAAATGATCTAGGTTAGTCTGTATTCCAGGAATTAAACAGAGAAAATCCTGGGAAATAAGGCAGTGTCTTATGTACTTCAGGACAGCAGTTATTCGAGGCCACATAAATTCCAGACTTGGAAAAAGATAGATGGCAAAAATTGGGAGAGTGGCAATACTCCCAAATAATGTTTTATTCCTCTATTAAGGAATATGAATTTACCACAGAGAACTGGAATGGCAAACAAGGTAAAAGGAGTTAATGACTGATGGGGGTGGAAGGATTTTGAAGAACGAGCAATAGTTGTTGCCTGTCCCACAGTTAAGAGTATTTGCCCTCCAATTGTTGTGACCACAGGATGCGTAGTTTTAGAACCATACTTGACCCAGTTCTGCTCCTGGATGCCCAGATGGCACAGTCACTGGAAATACCTCCCCCCCCCCGCCCCCCGCCGCACCATTTTCAGCTAGTATGGACATGGTGCACTTTTCTCTAAAATGTGGATTTAGCTACAGTATTTCCATACTCTCATCGGCTCCAGGCTAGTCTAGTGCCACACTGGGTGTGTCTGTGTACCTGGGTGTGTCTGGGAAAGCCAACTGGAAACAAAAGTGTTAAAAACCAGCTACCTACTTTCTGGCTAGGGCAGACCAATAACAGCACATTGCTCCTATGCTCTGCAATCAATGCTAATTGTTATTCTAATTCCAAATTGATTTTGAGGTCCTGAAATTTACCTATGAAAATCCACCATAGGTTTAACTCAGACTATTTCAAATACCACCCACCTCTCTCTCTTCTCCCCACAACGTCAGCTGAATTTGGTTTTATCTAATAGATCAGAGGTGGGCAAACTACAGCCCGTGGGACCGTCCTGCCCGGCCCTTGAGCTCCTGGCCGGGGATGCTAACGCCAGGCCCCTCCCCTGATGTTCCCCCTCCCCCACAGCCTCAGCTCGCTGACAGGGGTGTGGATAGGGGTAGGGTCCCAGGGGGGGTTAAGGGCGAGGGATCCTGGGAGGGGGCGGTCAGGGGACAAGGAGCGGGGGGGTTGGATGGGTGGGGTGTTCTGAGGGGGGCAGTCAGGGGGCAGGAAGTGGGAGGGGGCGATAGGGGGCAGGGGCCAGGCTGTTTGGGGAGGCACAGCCTTCCCTACCCAGCCCTCTATACAGTTTTGGAACCCCGATGTGGCCCTCGAGCCAAAAAGTTTGTCCACCCCTGTAATAGATCCCAGTTTTGAACTCACAGGGCCTGGATGTACTCAAGACAGACACCTCACCTTTGGAATCTATGCCAGCTGACCATCAGGCTGAGCCACTTTTAAGACAGGACAAGAGTCACCTCTTTGAACAGGCCTGCTCCCTCCTAATATCTGAATGATGGAGTCACTGTAGCTCATTCTCCCAAAAGCCCAACAGGAATTTAATGCCTCTTAGGAACACAGCTGTCGAAGTGCAAAGGAAGGAAATTTCTATCCTTTTTAATTAAGAAATACAACCCTTTTCCATTATGCAGTGGACCACCAAGACATCAGAGAGTGATGGGTGTCTTCTTAATAATCTGTGATAAATAATAGCCAGAGAATATATAATAAAAGATTATAAACATTCTCTTGCAACATCAGTCCTAGAACAGCTGAGAGCAAATCTTAGCAGCTAATGGCTCAATAAGAATAATAAAGGAAAGAGGGAATCCTAGTTTAGTATGCTGGCCCAACAGAATGTATTCTGAGCATACACTATTTGCCAGCATGTACCAATACACAATGGGTTCGGTTTCAGCATTACTTCTCTGCATTTTCCTTCCTTGCTATGGATCTCAGTCAAACCCAGATGCTACTTACAAACTAGTTCTTCAGGATTTATTTCTTATTTGAGTTAGTCATTTAAATGAGGCTTGGAGACCAGTACAGTTTGTAGTTCCAATATACAGGCACATTATGGAGATATAGGAGCCACTCAAACTCATAGCGAATTTTTTTTCTTAAATTTAAAATTATAGCAGAATCTTGGAAAATCTGTTTTCTTGTTAAAGGCAAAGAGAAAGGAAAAAACTGGTTTACAACGCAATGAAACCAAAAACCAAACAGGGTGAAAGAAGAGAAAATTATATTTTCCAAGATTACTAGAAGTCTGTTTTAAAGCTAAGTTGCAACAGGAAGGAAGCTTTGATTTCAAACAGTACTTTAAATTTAAAGATCCATTCCAAATGCTATTACTGAGCAGATCCTATTGTGATGGTAATGACATGTTGCGTGGGAAGTAGTGGTTTTACTTGGACCCAAAGAGAAAGAACTATTCCATGATTGATGTACCATATGAGGGTCAAACCGCAAAATCACTAACTCATTCACTGTCCAACTCAGTGGAATTGGGTTACTTAAGTATCTAAAATTTCCAAGCTTTTTTGGAGGGAGAAGGGGGCTTAATGGTGAGAATATTTCACAAATTAAATACATTTTCTCCGGAGGGACTTCCACTAGCATTTGATTTACTTTCTGCTGGTGGGTAACAGTTCCACTAATCCCTCTTAAAGGCCACCACACCACAATAGAGTTATGGGTGAAGATGACCACCCAAGACACAGTGGTTCAGAATATTCTCAAGATACTGCAGAGCAAAAGAATGTAGAAGGAAGCTAATAAGTAAATTCAGAATGATCAGTCACTGATCCTTTTGTTTCACAATTTAGGAATGAGGAGAAATGGCTAATAATTATTGGCCTAAGCTCTGGTTTTAAAAAGTTTCCAGGAGTATTAATTATCATCTGATTTTTCCTCTTGGTTATGTATTCTCTTTTCTCATTTATTTTTTCCCAAATAAGGACATTAAAGGCAGATGAACTCAAACCCTTAATTGATTGTGTTAATCTTATGGTATTAGAATTTGAGCCTTCACTGCTAGAGTTAATGGGAGCTCTGCCAGTGATTTCAACTGATGCAGGATCAGGCCTTTAGGCCCCAATTCAACAGTCCATCCCTACTCAGTAAAGCACAAGCAATAAAATCAATGGGACTTGAATACTTCAATATTTTGCTGAATAGGAATAGATAAAGTTAGTATTTAAATTCATTGTTCAGTTGGGGCCTAGTGCACAAAAGACTGTCCCAAAAGACCTGCATCATTTATATATTCAAATAGCATCCAGAGTACATTGCTTCATTAATGGGATGCCCTTATAAATTTCTGATAAACCATCAATAACATCCTTTCCTCTACCCCACTAATCATAGGTGAAAATGTAGAAGGTGAGAAAGAATGGTGCCACCCACCCCACACCATTTCTATACTGATGTCATCTTTACCAAAGAACTGCAGAGTCACAGGCTACGTCTTCACTACCCGCCGATCCGGCGGGTAGCAATCGGTCTATCGGGGATCAACTTACCGCGTCTAGTGAAGACGCGATAAAATCAATCCCTGATGGCTCTACCATCGACTCCGGAAATCCACCACAGCAAGAGGCGGTAGCGGAGTCGACGGCGGCAGCGGTCGACTTGCCGCCGTCCTCACAGCCAGGTAAGTCGACCTAAAATACGCCACTTCAGCTACGCTATTCATGTAGCTGAAGTTGCGTATCTTAGGTCGACCCCCCGCTGTAGTGTAGACCTAGCCTCTGTATAAAGGAAATACTCGAAGTGGGAAACCTAGAGCAAAGGTAAAACACTTCAAGGGAAAACTCAGCTACTCATCATAAGGAGGAAATGCTTGCTGAGTGAATTAAGTGTTGCCTATTCACTATACTTAAGAGCTAACTTCAAGTCAAGTGACATTTTCTTTCTCCATAGTTCTGAGAAGTCCCCAAAAATAACATCCTCTGCTATTCAGGTCTGCATCTGTTTTGAACTTTACCATTAATTCCAGTTTTAAAAAAACAAAGCAGTTCAAGCCTCATAACAAATCTACATGAAAATAAAAGAGCAAAAATGATTTGAAAAACTAAGGTATCTTCTCTTTGCTTTCATTTCTTTATTTGAATATAACAAACTTACAGTAGTGTGATTGTTATTTTGAATGTAAGGAATCAAAACCACCTGATCGAGGATTGGTTTATTTTTCCTTAAATCCATCAGCAATTTGTTTTGAATTTGACAAGTCTGAAAAATGATTAATAGTTTAGATGTGTTTCAACTGGTCTATTTCATTTCACTTCTCCCATGCCACTACCTATTTAAAATGAAACATGCTATATTAATCAATGACAGGTTTAGTTATTACTGTTAACATTTTGAAGGGGTTTTTTTCCCCTTGTATAATCCATTCACATTTGGTAGAAAATTTCTCTCACAGTTAGATCATATGGTGTTTAAAATCCATTCAATTTTTACAGCTGTTAATGTTTTTCCACAATCAGTATACTATGTATATGCCAATCTGAAGAAAATATACAGAGATGATCTACAGAGATCCTTAAAAGTGAGCATACAAGATTTTAAACCCTGTATTTTAAAATAATTACCATTTCTATTTCCTCCTATGAAACTCCTTTGGTAACAGCTTTCTTAGTTTGCCTCGTCAATGATTGAATGAACCCTGACCAAATTCATGCAAGTGTGTTTGCCAAGCACCACAAAATCAGGCCCTGTCCCTCCTCAAATAATAATCACACAAGGGGTTTTTTTCCGTGGGACTAAATGGTTCATTGGTCTCTAACACTTGGTTCTCTGCCACTGTGGAATTGAATTAAATCTGCCCCAGGTCACAAATAATTGAGTTAGACAGTGTCCGCTCTTGTAGATTGTTAATGGACAGTAGACCACAGAAGAAAACTTCTGCACTACTCACTACCAGCAGCCTTTGTTCATAGGAAACCTTAAGTTGGCCACACTATGGAGAAAGATGGTTCATAGTCACTGGAATTTGATTCTACTTTGGTGGAGATGTGAGAGCAACGTAATACATCTCATGCAACCACTATGTGTGCTGTTAAATACTACTACTGTATTTCAGTTTGCAGACAACATTTAGATACTTTTTTTTATTTTTTTAAGATTCCATTCTAAAAAATGTGTTAGCGTTGATTTCATCAGTACCCCACAGTTCTGGCTAAGTGGTAGAAAGCACGGAGGGATATTTGGAATTCAACTTCACATAGAAAATCTTAAATTATAACCAGACATGCCAAACCCATGGGGAAAAAATACATAAACTGGGCTTGTTTTTGGCTTATAGCTTGTTGGGCTTGTAGCTCGTTGCTTTTTTTTTTTTGATCAGCTCCCAGCAAGCAGGGGCAAGGGGGGCAAGCAGGGCAAGGGAAAGAGAGTCAGGGGTGCACAGCGAGCCCACCACAGTCCCAGACTGCACGTCGGGGGGATCTACTCATAGAGTGTTGGGGTTCTTAGGAATTGGCTTGTTTGGCCTTGTTTTGAAATGGGATTAATTTGACTTTTTGGCTTATTGTGAGAGTTGGGGTGCTTATTTACCGCATGAAAGTCAGCAACTGTGGTTATAACAATATTTATCACCCACACTTTCAAAGCATCAAATGGTTTCACGTTAATAAAACTTGCTCTCTGCTTTTAAAATTAAACCCCATAGCCCATTTAATTTAAGTCAATGGCAATTTTGTCTAGATACTGAGACCTTATGGGTATGTCTTAAAGTCAGGAAATTCAGATTTAAGGCTAAATTTCTGTTCTTAAAGTGACCCCCAAGATGGCTATGTAGTCATTGAGGTTCTGAGTGGTGAACGATCTTATATCTCATTTGTAGGGTCCCTACCACATTCACGGTCTATTTTGGTCAATTTCACAGTCATAGGCTTTTTAAAAATAGTAAATTTCATGATTTCAGCTATTTAAATCTGGATTTTCATGGTGTTGTAATTGTAGGGGTCCTGATCCAAAAGGGAGCTGTGGTTGCAAGGTTATTGGAGAGGGGGTTGCAGTACTGCTACACTTCTTCTGCACTGCTGCTGGCAGTGGCGGCGCCTTCAGAGCTGGGCAACTGGAGAGTGGCAGCTGCTGGCCTGGAGCCCAGCTCTGAAGGCAGAGCCACCACCAGCAGCAGCGCAGAAGTAAGGATGGCATGATATGGTATTGCTTCCCTTACTTCTGTGCTGCCGCCGGCAGAGCTGGGTCCTCAGTCAGCAGCCGCCACTCTCTGGCTGCCCAGCTCTGAAGGCATCAGTGCAGAAGTAAGGGAGGCAATACCGCAACCCACCTGCAACTCCCTTTTGGGTCAGGACCCCCAATTTGAGAAATGTTGATCTCCATGTAGAAGCAAGGGTAAAAGCACAGAAAAGACCAGATTTCACATGGGGAGACCAGATTTCATGGTCTGTGACATGTTTTTCATGGCCGTGAATTTCGTAAGGCCCTATTCATTTGGTCTTTGACAGGCAAGCTTCAGTTCAGATAATTACCCAAAAGTTTGGATGTGTAGCTGAATCTTATCCAGATCCTCTAAATCTTTGGGTCTACAAAACTGGGTCTTTTATGAAAAAGATTTTTTGTCAAGTTTCCACTATTTCTAGCATCCTATTAGATTAACATGCCATGAAAACTGCCATTGTGAGGAGAGTTTAATAACTTGCAGTTCAGAGCAGGAATTGCAAAGTAATGAGAAAATGAAAAATGCTCAGCCCCTAGAAAGCATTGGTTCAAATTTTGGATCAGGGCTTGGTGTTTTTCTTTCCTATTTGTTTGATCTCAACCAGGTGATCACCTGTTCCTGCCATCAGGATCTGGACAAAGAAGGGTTGATAAAGGCTTCATTTCACCCTTTCTTCTGATTTCTGTAACTCTGACAACTTTAAGCCCAACACTTAGGGCACGTCTACACTATGAAATTAGGTCAATTTTATAGAAGTCGATCTTTAGCAACCGATTTTATACAGTCGCTCATGCATGTCCCCACTAAACGCATTAGGTCGGCGGAGTGCATCCTCAATACCGTGGCTAGCATCGATTCACAGAGTGATACACTGTGGGTAGCTATCCCACAGTCCCCGCTGCCCACTGGAATTCTGGGTTAAGCTCCCAATGCCTGATGGGGCAAAAACATTGTCGGGAGTGGTTTCAAGTACATGTCGTCTGTCTCCCCTCCTCCCTTCCTCCTTGGAAGCAACAGCAAACAATCATTTTGTGCCTTTTTTCTTGGGTAATCCAAGCATGGAGCCCACTCAGCTGTACACTGCTTTTGTAAGCATTGCAAACACCTCGCACATTATCCTGCGGTATGTGCAGAGCCTAGCTAGGAGCCGCCAGTATGAGGAGGACATGGACACAGATGTTCCTGAAAGCATGGGATGTGGCAATTGGGATATCATGGTGGCATTGGGACATGTTGATACAGTGGAACGCTGATTCTGGGCCTGGCAAACAAGCACAGACTGGTGGGACCGCATAGTGTTGCAGGTATGGGATGATTCCTAGTGGCTGCGAAACTTTTGCATGCATAAGGCCACTTTCCTGGAACTTTGTGAGTTGCTTTCCCCCACCCTGATGCATAGGAATACCCAGATGAGACCTGCCCTGACAGTTGAGAAGCGAGTGGTGATAACTCTGTGGAAGCTTGCAATGCCTGACTGCTACGGGTCAGTCGGGAAACCATCCGGAGTGGGCAAATCTACCGTGGGGGCTGCTGTGATCCAAGTAGCCAGGGCAATTAATACCCTCTGCTAAGAAGGGTAGTGACTCTGGGAAATGTGCAGGGCATAGTGGATGGCTTTGCTGCAATGGGTTTCCCTAACTGTGGTGGGGCGATAGACCGAACGCATATCCCTATCTCGGCACCAGACAACCTTGCCAAAGAGTACATAAACCACAAGGGGTACTTCTCACGGGTGTTGCAAGCACTGGTGGATCACAAGGGCTGTTTCACCGACATCAATGTGGGATGGTCAGGAAAGGTGCATGACACTCGCATCTTTTGGAACTCTGGGCTGTTCGGAAAGCTGCAAGAAGGGACTTTCTTCCCAGACTCATGAAGCTGTACACAGGCAGCCTGGACAGCAGTAAGGAGCAGTTCAACTATAGGCTGAGCAAGTGCAGAATGGTGGTAAAATGTGCCTTTCAGCATTTAAAAGGGCGCTGGTGGAGTTTGCTGAGTAGGTTAGACCTCAGCGAAAGCAATATTCCCATTGTTATTGCTGCTTGCTGTGTACTCCATAATATCTGTGAGAGTAAGGGAGAAGACGTTTATGGTGGGGTGGGAGGTTGAGGCAGATCACCTGGCGGCCAATTTTGAACAGCCAGACACCAGGGCGATTAGAAGAGCACAGCAAGGTGCGCTGCACATCAGAGAGGCTTTGAAAAACAGTTTAATGACTCACCAGGCTACAGTGTGACAGTTGTGTGTGTTTGTCCTTGATGCAAAGCCGCCCCCTTTGGTGAATGTACTTCCTTGTAAGTCAATCCCCCTCCCCCCTTTGACCACAGCTGGCACAGGAAATAAAGTCCCTATTGTTCTCAATCCATTCATTCTTTATTTATTAAAAAAAACTTGAGATCACTGGCAACTCTGACTAGTAAAAGGAAGCCCGGGTGTACAAAGGGTTTGATAACAGAGTGGGGTGGGGGAGGAGGGAAGGACAAGGCCACATTGCTGATTGTAGCCACACTACAAATCAAAGCTGTTTGAATGACAGCCTTCTGTTGCTTGGGCCAAATCCTGGAGTTGAGTGGCAGAGTGCCCGGAGCCTTCCCCCTCCCCCTGCGCTTTTGGGCATCAAGGTGAGGAGGATATGGAACTTGGGCATGCGGTTCAACAATGGCAACTAGACTACAGAGCCCCGCTGCAGCCTTTCCTGCAGCTCCACCAGACGCCTCATCATGTCCATGTGCTCCCCCATTAGCCTCAGCATCTCCTCCTGTGTGTTTCGATCACGGTCACTGTATGCTTTCCTGGCCTCTGCCACCAAATGCCTCCATGCATTCAGCTGTGCCCTATCAGTGCAGGAGGACAGCATGAGCTCTGAAAACATGTCATCGCGAGTGCATTTTTTTTGCCTTCTAATCTGCAATAACCTCAGGGAGGGAGATGATAGGGGGGGCGTAGAAACATTTGCACCTGGGGGAGATAAAAAGGGAGAGTAAAATTTAAGATGATACATTTCTGAGAACAAAAGGGAGGCTCTTTCACAGTGAATCAAGCAATTCACAGCAGACAGCACATGTGCTTTAGGTACAAGGTCGCATTTTGCCTTTTATATTGAGCACCTGCCGGTATGGTGACATCACACATGGCTGGGCAACAGAATTCGGTTTGCAGGCAGCCATAGTAAGCAAAAGGCTATGTGGGATTGGCTTCTTCCGTGTTCATAACATGTGGGAATGGTTTCAAACTGCAGCGCCCTCCTTTCCCATAGCAACCAATGCCGGTTGTGTTTGCTGTTTAAAAGGAGGGGCTGCGTTTAAAAGGAGGGGCTGCAGTTTCGGGCTGGATGTGCAGCACAACCCCCGCCCCCTCCCAAATGGCTATTCTCCAGGATGATCCCTTTTAGTAAAGTGCAAACAGCCCAGCATGCCTGGGGTCTAATGTGTCAAGGATCACCAGAGTGGATTACTGTTCCCTTACAAAACTTCCCCTATTTCAGCCAGGTGACCATGAATGATATCACTCTCCTGAGGCTGACACAGAAAGATAAAGGCCGAATGTTGCATGAATGCGACCAAAACCCAGGACCATTCACTGCCATGCTTTGTGCTGCAATGATTCCAGACCACTTGTTACTGGCTTGGTGTGGTAAAGTGTCCTACCGGGAGGACAAAATAAGGCAGCCCTCCCCAGAAACCTTCTGCAAAGGCTTTCAGAGTACCTTCAGGAGAGCTTCATGGAGATGTCCCTGGAGGATCCCCGCTCCATCCCCAGACACGTAAACAGACTTTTCCATTAGCTGTACTGGCCACGAATGCATCCCAATTGTCCAGGGCAAATCAAACATTAAAAACAATTGCTTTTAGCCCCTCAAGTGTCGTTACAAATGTGCACTCACCAGAGGTGCCTTCTCCGCCATCAGGGTCTGGGAACAATAGGCCGTGGGAGGGTATTGGCTCCAGGGTGAGGAAAAGGTCCTGGCTGCCGGGGAGAACGGATTCTCTGCTTGCCTGCTGCACATTCTCCTCCTCCTCTTCCTCATCCACAAAATCCTCATCTGTGTTGCGTGAGGCTGCCACCTTGCAGGTGTCTCAACGGAGAGTGTTGGGGTACTGGTAGGGTCACCTGGAAGGGCATGCAGCTGATCATGGAAGCAGCATGTCTGGGGCTCTGACCTGGAGTGACCATTTGCCTCCTCTGTCTTTTGGTAGGCTTGCCTGAGCAACTTAATTTTCACACGGCACTGCTGTGCATACCTGGTGTAGCCTCTCTCTACCATGCCCTGTGCGATTTTGGCATACATATCAGCATTTATTCTGTTGGATAGGAGTTCTGCTTGCACAGATTCTTCTCCCCATACAGCAATCAGATCCAGGGTCTCCAGTTTGCTCCATGCTGGAGCTCGTTTGCGATTCTGGGACTGCATGGTCACTTGTTCTGCTGAGCTCGCCGCACTGACCAAACAGGAAATGAAATTCAAAAGTTCCCAGTGCTTTTCCTGTGTACCTGGCTAGTGCATCGAAGCTGAAAGTGCTGTCCATAGCGGTCACATTGGAGCACTCTGGGATAGCTCCCGGAGGCCAATACCATTGAATTGCACAGCGCTGCATCTACACTACCCCAAATTCGACCCAGGCAGGTCGATTTTAGCACTACTCCCCTCGTCAGGGAGGAGTACAATAGTCAATTTTAAGGGCCGTTTAGGTCGGCGGAACGGGGTTGGTTGTGTAGATGCATTCATTATAAAAATCGACCTAATGCCGCTAAATTCGAACTAACTTCGTAGTGTAGACCAAGCCTTAGGGTGAAATCCTGGCCCCACCTAGCAATACTCCCATTGACTTCAACAGTGCTTAGATTTTGTACTTGGATTTTACCAGTGAGTTTCTACTTCTTTAAAAAAAAAAAGTAATTTGATGGTGGGGGGAACATATGAGAGGATCTATTAGCACAAATTCCATTGGAGATTGGGTGTTACAGATGGCCAGTGGGGATTAAACCCTTTAAATTACATTTGCCTAGACAATTTGGACATCCTTGAACAAGATTACAGTTAGGAGGTTCAAGAGAGAACACGTTCACATCTCTAGCAACATGAGGGATGGTCACAGCCAAGACAAGCAAGAAAGAACAAACAAGCTCCGACATTTCCTGCCCCATAAAAAGCCTTCATCCCAGTATCACCCCACATATTGAAAATGTAGACAGGGACTGCTTGCCTCCCCCAGTGAGCAAATTGCTCAAATGGGTCAGTCCATAGCTCTGCACTCCTCTATTCTCCTATCCTATACATTTACACACACACACACACACACACACACACAGTTTCACTGTGGGAAGAAATCTGCTTCATGCTAAAGGATGGAGCAAAGTGCAAATGGGTGGAGCAAAGTCTCCACGTGCATGCTGAGCAGCAGCATGAGAGATGCTGCTCTGTTCCTTTTATGCCACATAAAAAGGCCTTAAAAGCCTCATTTCAGACTGGGGTTGAATTCCCCCAGTGGCACCTTCAAGAACCTATTCAAAAGCCCTGGTGTAGGGGCTGTGCCAGGGTGGAAGGAGTGGTAGGAGCAGGTCCACAGCACACGCCATAGTGGAAGTTCTGCGTAGCATTGCAGCCCATGTGGCAGACTCCCCAGACTGCCCTAAGCTTAGATAGGCACCCAGGCCTGCCTCAGTTACAGCAGTGGCCACTTCATCCCCTGGGACACCCAGGATTAGGAGGGTACAAAGGTGACTTATACCCTACTTAGCTCCACTGTCTCAGTCCTCTTTAGATGCATGGATCTATCAATAAGCATTCCCTGGTTAGAAAGGGAGACTATCGCCAACATCTCAAGATGGGATGGCTATTCTGTTTATCCTAAAAACATACTTAGCAAACCTACTGAGGTCCCTGATAGCCCTGCTCCCTCAATGGCTATTCTCTATGACAGGATTCCAGACCTCAAGATAAAAATTCTGAGAACACTAATTTGACTAAGAGTTAACAATGAGGTCTACTCTCCTCCATCCTTTTCAGCATTGTACTGTTCTGCAAAGAAAGGGCAGGTGTTGGGATTGGGGGTATTTATTTCAGCCCTTGCTTTTGCGGATATGACCTTCCTGAGTGATTCAAATCAATGTCATCTTCATTTCCCTATGTGGATGGTTTAGAAGTTAAGCCTCTTATTTTCATTAAGGACAATAGATAGAGTGATACCTCATGCCCTTTCCAAAGATACGGGCTGTGCAACCACATGCCTCATCTCATCAACATCTGTGGAAAATGTCACTTTCTAAACTAGATACAAATGAACAACAAAAGTGCTTTTACAATATATGTATTTCTAGTTTGTAACACTCCCGCTGCCACAAAGTGCTAGATTTTTAAGCCTTAGTCTTCCTTCACATGTACATCTAGGGCCCTACCAAATTCACGTTCCATTTTGGTCAATATTATGGCCAGAGGGTTTTTTAATTGGTCAATTTCACAATTTCTGATGTTTACATCTGAAATTTCACAGTGTTGTAAACACTGGGGGCCCTGACCCAAAAGGGGATCATGGGTGGGGGAATGGGGGATGTCACAAAGCTGTTGTAGAGAGGTCTAGGATTGCTATCATCACTTCTGTGCTGCCTTCAGACCTGGGGTCTGAAGGCAGCAGCCACAAACCTTCCTGCAGCTGCAGGAGGTTCCTGGAGGTGGGTCTGATCTCCCCCGTGCTGCTGGAGTGCACCCAGCTGAGTGCTCCTAGCTGCTAGTCCCAGCCAATGCCCAGGGGCCCCAGCCAATTTGGGGCCCCCCAGAAAAATGGTGCCAGGAGCCACCAGGGATGAGAAGCCCTGAGCCCTGGTGGCCCAAGCCCCAGTAGGAGCCACTGGGGGGCGGGGGAGAGAAAGGGGGCAGAAGCCTTGAGCACGGGCGCTCCATGCCCAGCTCCAGGGTTGCTGCAGTGCAGAAGTGATCTCCTCACCTATGGCAGACATACAGGGGAAGGACAAGTCCTGTCCCTCCCCATCCCGGCCAGGACTAGCAACTAGGAGTCCATGACTGGGGCACTCCCAGCAGCAAGGGAGAGATCAGATTTCACAGGAAAGGGCTTATTCCATGGTCTGTGACATGTTTTTAATGGCTGTGAAATTGGTAGGGCCCTATGTATATCCATACAGTTACTTATGATTTACACCAGGGTAAACGGAAGAAATCAGATCCAGCCTGTCTAGTCAAAGCAAGAGGATCTGAAACCAGTAGCATGAATTGACCTTTTGATGCCAGAATTGGAATATCACGAGGAACCTGGCAAATTGTAAGTGGGTGCAGTAAAACAACTGGATTTCAACAACCTTTTCACCAGCAGGTATCATCCGTACTAGCAATATTCCTATTCCACATATAGGAATAACCACTGTTCAAACCAGGCAAGAAAAGGAGACTCAGAACACTAATCCGATCCCTGTACACTATTGGCCAAATCTGAGGAAAAGGAAAGAGACAGCAGAGCATATCAGCTCTGTATTGCCATGTCATCCCATGCATTGCCAGCACAAAACTCAGCAATGTGAGGCCAGCACTGGGCTTGAGGAGGTGGTGAGGCAAAGCAACACACCAAAAGGGACTGCTCAGTGCTCCCATTAGGATCAGAGCAGCTGAGTGCTGTCTCATGGGCACAGGGGAAACGGAGGGAGAGAAAACAAATAGAAAGATTCGAGAGGCAACAGGGGAAGAAATTAAGAGGAACCCAGATGAGTCCCCATGCAAACAGCTGCAGGAAATGCCCTTTGCTATGCTTGCAACTGCCATGGGGTTCTCGGAGGACAAAGTTGCATGCCTGTTCGCAAGCTAGATGAAGAAATCCCTAACTCAACAGGGATATTAAGGCTTGTCCCACTGCTGAGTGCCAGGGACCCACTGACGGGACTGATGCTGGGACAGAGCATGACTGAAACAGGAATAGCCTGCTGAGATAGAACAGATTCTGTAATACTCCCAAATCTTAGCATCACTGATCTTGGACTCAACATTTAAAATGTGAATCCAGGACATTAAAGTACCTGCTGTGGGAAAGATCAGAAATCAATAGGAACAACATCATTATAAGACCAGAACTGGAACCTTCCCACAAGGAGATCTTCACAACAATGAGATACGGAAAACAAAGCAGAACCATGCAACATATAGATCAGCGATCACAATCTGCGGTTAGAAAATGTGGGAGACAAAGCATAATAGATACCCACAGATGAACGACTGTGCAACTAAGTTGACAGTGGAGAGAGAGAAACTAGGGATTTTTCTGCTCCCAAGTTGAAAGCAGCAGGGATTCTGCAAGCAATTGCCTCAACGCTATCCATTAGGAAAATACTGTCCATCAAAGAAAGGCAGTATTTACTCTGTCAATTTGGGAGAGAGGAAAGAGACAGTAGAGAGAGAGCATCTCAGTTCTACACTACAATGTCACCATGTCAACGCAAAGTCAAGCATTGTGAAGTCAATTCTGAGATCAGCACAGTACCTGGGAGGAGGTGAAGCCTGGGCCTGGCTACCCAGAAGGACCTGAGCAGTTAAGTGGGAGCAGAGTGCCTGGGTGAGTCACATGGCCATAGAGAGAGACAGGGGCAAGTCAAAGAGGAGAAAAGGGAAATTACATGCTCTAAAAGAGATTTAACAGCAATACAGGAAGAAAATAAAAGATTCAGAGTCGCCCCTGGAAGCAGATATGTTCTTTGTGCAGCGAGGACGTGTGAGTGAGAGCATGTAGGGATTGGCCAGAAAACACCATTAGATCATCTAGTCTGACCTCCTGTGTATCACAGCTATTCAAATTTCATCCAGTTACCCTGACATTGAGCCCAAGAACTTGTCTGTAACTAAAGTATATCCTCCAGAAAGACATCCAGTCTTGATTTCAAGAGATGAAGAAATGGATAATCCACCATTATCCTTGGTAGTTTGTTCCGATGGTTAATCACCTTTCCTCTTAAAAATGTGTACCTTATTTCTCAGCTTTTAGCCATTGGTTCTTGTTATGCCTTTCTCCTCTAGATTAACAAGCCCTTTAGTACCCAGAAGTATCTGCCTGTGAAGGTACTGATACCTTGTAATCAACTCACCTCTCAATTCTTTTTGATACACTATACCAAATAAGCAGTTTAAAAGTCCATCACTGTAAGACATTTTCTCCATCCCTTGAATCATTTTTGTGGCTCTTTTCTGCACCCTCTTCAGTTTTTCAACATGATTTTTAAAATGTGGACAGCATGCAGTATTCCAGTATTGCTCTAATCAATGCTATATAAAGAGGTAAAAATCTTCCAACTTCTACATTCTACTCTATACTACCAAAGATTGCATTAGACCTTTTTTGCCAGAATCTCAGTCTTTGCTAGAATATCATGCAGAGTTGCTTGTCCACCATAACCCCTAAATCCTTTTCAGAGTCTCTTCTTTCCATGAGTTCACAATTCTGTAGGTATGGCCTGCACCCCTTGTTCCTAGATGCATAACTTTTCCGTTGGCTACATTAAAACACCTTTTCTTTGAAAGGGCCCAGGTTCCAAGAAATCCAGACTGCCTTGTCTTCATTTCATTATCTTTCATTATCTCAGAGAAATCCCTAAATCCAAGGAACTTTAAAGGTTTGGCCCTTCGCTGAGAGCTGGGTAAATGGTGCTACGAGCTCCTGGGAATTTTCTGGTGCTAGGTATAGTGGTTCTGGGATCTTTTTCTAATTGCATTGAAATGCCAATAAAATATAATACGAGATTATGAAGAAAACAGACACATTGTTCTAGCTGCTCTGGTTCAGAGGGAGAAGAGGTGCTTTGTGAGTGCTGGGTAGTTTGTCTGGGAGAGAGTAGGAGCTTTGTCTGCTAGGGATTGGTGCAGAGGGAGCAGTAGATTAATGGATCCCATAAAGTGTGAGGGAGGGGTTGTGCAGGCTGTGTTGTGAAATTGATTGAGTCTGCTAGTGTTCTGCAGAGCAACTGCATCTCCCAGTCAGACTGGGCTAGTCTCTTCTTTGCCCCTAGATACAGGAATTAAATTATAACACCTTCCAACCTGAAGAGAACTATGTTCTATCCCCAATTCCATGAGACAGAAGCCATGGGGGAGTGCAGAGGATGGACTCTAGAGAAGTCCAAGCCCACAGGAGACAATGGGTAGAACTATTCCTCTGAAATCCATCAGGGAAACAAATTAGAATGAGTTGAAGACACAAACAACCCCCAAAACAACAAACAATTCTTACTGGAATCAGTTACTATAAACCACACTGAATGTGAGGAAATTCAATCTAAATAAGACACTGGTGCCTGGTCACTCAGCTCAATCAGCCCAGAACCAGCAGACACTGGTCCTGTCCTACATGTCCTTCATATCTCCCTGGAGATGTAATGGCCTCTGATCATTCAGAGCGTACTACCAAAAAAAAAACCCAAAACCCTAGCCTAATCTGTGTTGTCCAGGTCACAGAAGGGTGGCAAAAGCTAGCTCTTTGGTTCTAAGGCTTGGCATAATGCTTTTAGTTGAAGAAGACTGAAGGGAGAAGTGAATCAGGGGTACAATTCTAAAGAATCCCAGCTTTGAGGGGGAAATTTGTGCAATTCCATATTTTTTTTTTTTACACTCAACCCTTCCCACACTGAGCAGCCTTGAGGGGAAGGATATAAATATTCTAGATCTCACAGGCCAACCTGGATGAAGCCCCTGTTTTGGGGATGCCATGATAGGAAAGGCAAAGGTTCCTCAGATTGTCATACTTCGAGGCTCTGGAAGTAAATCCCTTTGAGGAGTTCTGAGTATGGAATAGAAAATGCATTGCACACAATATTACCTGCTCCAAAGTTTCAAAAACCATGAGTCAGGTGCCCCCAATGTCAAGAGACTGGTTTAGAAATCAGATTTAAAAATTTAAATTGTTGTTCTTCTACCTTTCAATTTTCTAGATCAATCAGGAGACCACAGGTTTCTACCTGAGGCTTTCTTGGCTGGGCAGGTGACAAGTGTCCAAACTGGTCTTGTACTGGTTGAGTTCCCAGGTGGCTGGGCATGAAAAGTCCCAAGAAGAGCAGTTGAAGCCCTTGGTGATGTCCTGGTTCAGCCTGAAAAGGATCTAGAAAGGGGGGTGGAAGGAAGGAGTGAGGTCCACAGGTGGCTGGGGACCATTATATCTCTTTCCAGGGCATTGTTGGTCATGTGGGAACCAGGACCTGTGTCTCTGGTCATGGGTAGATGCAGAGAAAAAGTAAAGGTTGCTCTGGGTGATCAGAGGCCCTTACATCTCCAGGGTGCTGCAAGGGACATGAAAGATAGTACAAGTGTCTGCTGGTTCTGAGCTGATTGTGCCTGAAAGGCAGGTCCCCTCTGGGCATCTGAAGGTCTGTAAGCAATGTCAAAGACTCTACGGGGTCAATTTGAAGTTTCATGCCAACCTCATAGTCCCTGATTCAACATGGCAAAGTGAGGAGGCTGGGAACATTTCAAAGTGCCCAACTATCTGCTTTCACTTGTTTGCCATATTTGGGATAACAGAGGCTGGGCTGCAGGTGACTGAAAAAGTTCCCTAAGACATTCCCCTCCCAGAAACAATATTTATAACAATGTAACAATATTGCCAAAGAGGAACCTGAAAGTTCATTAATAGGATGGCTCTGCCAGGTCAGGTTCTGCACATACAGGATGGGATCCCAGGGACTGGGCCCGGGGTGTAGAGCCAGCCACACAGCCCTCCACTCAATCCCCTTCTCCTCCCATGCGGCTTGAAAGTTGAGGCCAGCAAGGGGGTGGGGAGGAGTCCTCCAGTGTGGCTAGGCCACCTTGCCATGCACCTAGTTGATATGATTATTCTGAGACAATAAACCACTTTAAGATGGAGTTAAGTTTGAGAATACATATTAGTAATTTAAAGATAAAAACATTACAGAGATGTTGTACTTATGATGATTGATTTGGGATAAACCCAGGAAATTGGGAGTTAGGGTTAGATTTAAATCCAAAACTCATTGCAACTGCAGATCCCTTTAAGCCCATTAGATCCACTACAATAGAAGAGTTTAGATTAGACCCCCAGTTCTTAGAAACTTCAGCACATGAGTTCACTCAGAGGGGATCCTGCTTATGCGAAGAATGTAAATCCAAAATGGTACCTGCATCCCATATTTCTGATACTAGAACATTCATTAACTATCACTGGATAGTATCAGATGTAATCAATACAAGCGGAGTTCTGGGTAGTAGAATTTGTACCAAAATACAGAAAAATAATGCGTCTTTAATCTCTGGCAGGTAAAAACATACTACTATTAATTTTAATAACTGCATTTATATGTGGCGAGTAGAGACAACTCCGACATGCAAACACACACACTTATTTTTAAACCTGGATCACACATACCTAAATCCTCTCTCTGTCTAGTGAAAAATAAGTTACTACTATCCTCCTCCTCTAGCAGGAAGAAGGTTACCTCAATTTACAAGAGCCCAAATTTTAACTAGGTGCGGAATTGCTTTTAAGAATTTAATTTGGACTTTTTCCTCCAAAGGTCAGTTTTCCCTGGGGTTTCCAGGTTCCTGGGAAGTGTGCTTTTACCTGTGTTAATATGATACATGTATGGAAGAAAAGTATCTTGCTTATCTATTTTAGGGATGCTTACATACCTTTTTAATATAATTTCTAGATTTCTGTAGTTGGAGATAATAAAAAACACAAAACAAAGTAAAAAACACCTCACACGCTTCCTGTGGGCTTCCTAATCTTTCAGCAATGAGGGGTTAAAAAAAAGAAGAAGACAGCCACTTGGGAAATGTAAATCAATGTAAATCCTGTTGCCCTACCCGCCACAGAATTTTCAGAGATCCATGACCCGATATAAATCTCAACAAATACCAAAAAGGTAGAATAAAAATGAGTTCACTCTAGTGTAAATCACAAGGGACTTCTGTGAAGTCAGAGTTACCCTGGTATAAAACTAGTATGAGAGGAGAACCAGACTGAATGGACCAGATGCCCTGCACTGAACAGGGGAGGGGGCATCAGGGAGCAGGTTATGGCTCCCTGATTTAGAGGGCCAGCACTAGCACAATGCCACTTAGAGCTTCTGCCAGGCAGCTCTAAATGATGCCAGTGGCTTAGGGTCCTTTGGATTTGTGGAACAGAGCTCAGATCCTCCCTGTCTTTAACACACACATTCTAACCCTCTTTATGCTGATGGAGAAGAAAGGAAAGAAGCAGGTGCAGAGCCCAAAGCCAGTATGTTCATGCCAGCAGGGAGTTCTATGACAGAGAAACTCTCTGCTGGACCTTTGCAGCCACTTTCCAACTCCTTTGGTCCTCCTTGAGTGCTGCAAAGGGATCAGACCTCAATAAAGAGCCCAACTTGCATTTATTCTCTGAAAACAAACAGCACTATCTACTCTTAAAAATCAAAAGAAATCTGCTTCTAACTTCTATGGACTTGATTCTAAGCCAAGGAATAAATGGAAAATGTTCCCATTGACTTCAATGGGCTTTGGATCAGGCTCCATGTTGAATAATTCTGTAGAAATTTGTATTGTGAAGCTTACAACCCTAAAACTGTTTGTTCATTTTACCAACATGTTTACAACTCATAAAAGTCAGCACTTTAAAAAAGTAAGTGCTTAGCCAATTAACCTCTAATAACCTGAGTAGGAGTCAGGAAAAACAGCAGACTCACTGTAGTAAATAGCCTGAACTAGTTATAGAGTACACAACAGAATGTAAAATGAACGGCCTTTGGCATCTGACTTCCAAAGTCATTTCACGTGGAAAAAAGAAAAAGGAAACAAGAACTGCTGGGCTCAGCTGGGCCTGAGTCAGTGTTTCTCTGCTACCTTGCCTGGGCATCTTTCCGTACTCCATGGAGACCTAGCAACCACTCTGAATCATCCTAGTACCCCCCAGAGACTATTAGATGAAGAAATAATTAACCCTTAAACTTCTGACACTTTCCTGTTGGCCAGAGGAGTGTTAATCTTGCAATTATTTTTTATCCACCTTCTAGAACAGTGGTGGGCAACCTGCGGCCCATCAGGGTAATCTGCTGGCAGGCCGCGAGTCAGTTTGTTTACACTGACCATCTGCAGGCACAGCCACCTGCAGCTCCCAGGGGCTGCGATTCACCATTCCCGGCCAATGGGAGCTGTGGGAAGCAGCGCAGGCCTCAGGGACATGCTGGCCGCCACCTCCCGCAGCTGCCATTGGCTGGGAATGGTGAATCGCGGCTACTGGGAGCTGAGGGCAGCTGTGCCTGTGGATGGTCAATGTAAACAAAGTGACTCGCAGCCTGCCAGTGGATTACCCTGACGGGCCGCAGGTTGCCCACCACTGTTCTAAAACTATGAAAAAACCCCAAAACTTGTGTACACCCAGACAACTAGGATCATTGTTAGGGTTCAAGCAACCTAAGCTACCCACATCAAGATCCACAAGGTGCCAGAAATGACACTTCCTTTCTATTAACATAAATAATACCACCTAGTTCTTAGATACCTATTTTCATTAATAGCATTTTACAAAGAAGGTCAGTAGCATCCCCGTTTTACAGATGAGGAAACTGAGGCCCTGAGCAGTGAAGCGACTTGCACCAGGTCACCCAGCAGACCAGTGTCCAAACTGGGAATAAAATCCAGGGCAGAACTTCCACTGACATTTGAAATGAAAATCCCCTCTGCATGATTGCAATAACAGGAACAGAGTAACTGGCAGAGGAGTGTCATTGCTAATTCCAGCAGTTAAGCCTGAGAGTCTGCTCAGAGAGAACTAGATGTTTCCAGAAGCCTGAGCTTCCTCAGACTGAGCTGGGTCAGTTAATAAAAGTGCTGAGACTTCTCCCTGACAAACCTGACTCCTGAGCACTTCGCTCAGCATTACAGAGCAGAACTTCTATGCGTCAAAAATCCCACAGATATAGGTGCACCGTGACGATCCTGCCAAGTGGAGCCCAGATCCAGATATCCTCTCACAGCGCTGAGTGGATACTGCTTTTAAATGCAGCACAGGGAACTGGGTATCATTACAAGAACCCTGGAGACTGAGGTCTGCATAGAACTTTCAGATATATTTCTCCTACATAACACAGGAAACTGCACTTGGGTCTCAGTCTACAGTGTATCTTCAGTTTCTCTATCTCTATCTTAAAGCATAAGAGAGTTTTTCAGATAGGATTTTCAGGGATGTACGAGCCAAGATTTAAACAGTACTCCATTGATCACAGCTGGAGTCTTCTGTTTTGGAACATTGATTTGTACATTTCCCGGACTCATATGATCAGGTGTCCAAGACTGCAGTTAGCTCACTTGAACTGCACCCGACTCCTCTTTGTGGAGCAGGCAACTATGGTTTGCTGACTAAGCTGTTCACTGTTTTTAAATCTGCTTTTGTAAAAGAAAGTGCAGTTCCATAGTTTAGCCTTAAATTGTCATGGATGTCAAGGAAAGGCTTTTTGTTAAAGATCCTCCTTGAATGCAAACTAAACCGCCAAACTGCAGCCCTTTCACTGAAAGAAAACATGATAGAAATAGAATTGAGTTCAGGGGACTACAGTGCTTCACACAGCACTCTCAAGCTAGCTGTTTTGCTTTTGCTGTTTATGTATTTATTTATTCATATTGGATTCAGTGCTTATTTATAAATGGAGTAATGAGACTGGAGGCAGCTGCCCTCTGCTTAACCCATGTGCACTGCAGACATGAGCAATGCAGGCTTCCCACACGGCTTTGTTGCTGTATCTCAAGCTTGCGCTGAAAGATACAAAGCCTGTGGTATGAAACCAAGCTTCCTTTCAACTTCAGTACCAACCCATCTCTGTTATGAAATTCCCCAGGGGGTATCAGCCTGAGGTCAGGGTGATGATGCCATTCATGCCCACTGAGTGCCTTCTCTTAATAAATAATGTGACATCATTTCTGAGAATTAGTCTCAGAGAGACGGTGCCTTTGTGATGCTTTGACACGGTAACAATAAGTGTGATTTAAAAACCTAAGAGGCAAGATTTTCAAAAATGGGTGTCTAAACTTGGGTTCCTATATGCTCTCTGAATCTGAAATCTTCCCACATCAAACATTGCTTTGGGCACGAACAAGGCTCCAACATCCCTATTTATCCTCTGTGTGTCCTCCACACTAAGATCTCTCTCTCTCTTTCTCTCTCTGTAAGTACAGATCAACTGAGGGATTCTTTGGGTCACTCCCAATGGCATATCTTCCATGGCGCACAAACTGACTTCATTCTTAACATAAGTTCCAGATAATTTCCATCTTCTTTTCTGGATAACTTTACAGATAAGGGCTTATTAAACTTGGACAAATTTTGGCATTTGCTATAAATTCATTCCATTTAATACCTAGTATTTTTCTAAGGCATTTCAGATTCAGAAGTTTTTGTTCCTACATGCATATACAGGCACCTAAATAAGTGACCTGATTCAGTGGTAGCTAAGGTTTGCTTAGTATTTTTGAAAGTCGTTCCACTTATTTCATGGGGCTTTAAGAACTTAACTTTAGGCACTTAAGTTTGAAATGTTTGATCAAAACATATAGGGAGAAATTTTCAACAAACACAAAGAGCAGTTAGGCACCCAACTCCCACTGAAAGGTGATAGCCAGTAATTGAGTCAAGAATAGAGACAATGAGTCCTGACCCCAGTCCCATATCTGACCACTACATGCCACTTCCTCCCATCCAATAACCACCCCAAACATACCAAGAAATCCATTATCAACAGCCAGGCACTCAGATAGCACAGAATACACTCTGAGGAGAAAGTCCAGGGTACACACCTTAACATGCTTAAAACTGCCTTCACTAAACAAGGACATTCCACCAGGGAAGTAGATCACATCATGGAATGGGTAACCCAAATACCCCCAAGAGAACCTGCTTCACTATAGGAAAAAAAACCCACTCTGACCACACTCCAGTAGTTGTCACCTCCACCCAACACTGGAATCCATACCATGTATTAAACAATTACAAGCCATATTCAATTGGGACCACAGCCTGAGAGAAAACTTTCCCAAACCCTGGGCCTTCAAACAACCCTCAGCCTCACCAAGCTCATCATCAGAAGCAAGCTCCCCACAGACTAGGATACACCAACTCAAAGTGGCACCAGACCTTGCTAGAACAGATACAAAACCTGCAGACATATCTCCACGGCTACAATGGTCAACAACCCCCACAACACATCTTTCAAGATCCATGGGTCCCACACATGCCTATCACAACATGTGGTGTATCTCATCCAGTGTGATAAATGCATCAATAAGAATTATGTTGGTGAAACCAGACAATCACTACACACTTGAATGAGCGCACACATAAAATTGATAAAAGAAACACCATATTCACGCATGGGTGAACACTTTTCACAAAATGTTCACTCCATATCTGATGTACAGTCTTCCTTTGAGGACAAGATTGAGACAACACCTTCAAAAGATGAGCCTGGGAGTTCAAATTCATAACTTTGCTAGACATTAAAAATCATGGTCTTAATAAAGAGACTGGATTTATGGCTTATTACAACGATCTGTAACCCACAAACCCCACTCTTTTGTCCTATGCCTCAAAGGTGTTAACAGGCACTTCACTTTCTCATATTGAAAAAGACCATTCAGACACAAGATGGGTGAAGTAACATCTTTTATTCCATCTAGCTAACTGTGCATCTGACAATATATGTGTTAACTACTTATGCTAAACAATCTGTTCCACTTCCTATTTAGCTGGGCCACTCTGATAACCTTTCCCAGACCTGAAGAAGAGCTCTGTGTAGCTCAAAAACTTGTCTCTCTCACCAACAGAAGTTGGTCCAATAAAAAATTACCTCACCCACCTTGTCTTCTTTACATCTAATAGTTTAAAGCAGTAGTGAGCAAAGAAAATCAATGCTCAATCTAGGAATTTAATGGCATAGGGAAGTGGGTGCAGCTACCATCTAACCAGCATCTCCTCTCTAAACCTTAGATTTGTGCTTTTTTCCCTCCTCCGGCTTCCTTACTATTGAAGTCAATGGACCTGTTCATGCGGTTGAAATTACTTGAGGGCTTAAGTGCTTTTCTGGATTAGGGCCTAATTCATGATGCCACAAGAATGGTCAATGACATGAGCACAGCTTCTGATTAGTTAATAAGTTTATCCACATTGCTGTCCTCACCTTTTCAAAACATACTCCCCTACAGTCTAATAAACAAGAGCACCAAAATTGTCTGGCTGCTTTCAATGTATAAAAGGAAAGATTGGGCCTTATTGATAAGGTGTCAAAACATGGGAATTTATCTAAAAATGTGACTTACACCATGCTACTTTTGGAAGTGTCTAGCTAGAATTTTAGTGTATTAATATAATAATAGCACTTAACACTTACTGAACATTTGTGCTGTTTTTACTTCAGATTAGCACTGTATTTAAATAATCCACTAGAATATCATCTTCAATGACTAGCTACATTGCTTGTAAAACAAATACAAATTATAAAATCAAATTCAAATCAATCAACCCTACACATACCATTGTTGTGGGTGTTTATTGTGCAAGTTTGGTCATCATCATTTTGGAAAAAATAAATAAATCACACCTTCAGATACCCTCCCAGTTTTTATCTAGACTAGGATTTGTAAATATTAGCTCACAAATTTTAACTAACATCTTTAAAACCCTAGTATAGGTAGTGTAGACACGTTGTACCCTATAGTTCCCTCTCAGGTGCACCTTGACCAGCCATCGCTGTTAAAATACAACTTGACCGGTCTATACCATGGTGTTAATGCATGTTAATGCATTTTAAAATTACTACCATTTATCCTAGTCAACACAAGATTACATGGGGCTATATGGCACATGATGGGTTGTAACTACAGCAAACAGTCCAACTTACACAAAAGCCCATATATTGGAAGGCCAATATGACATACCTTCACACATACACAAATCTATAAACTATAGTGTATGTATTTTGGGATTTTGTAACTGCAAGTTGGTGTCTTTATGAATGTGAAATTCATCTCTTTTGTTTTAATCCCAAGGGTGGACCCTATATTCTAGTATAAAGCATATTAAAGGAGCTTGGCAGGTTCTTTGAACATAAACTGTTGTATTTTTCTTTATGCAGGGTTTTAAACTTGATCTGGAAGAGTGGTAGTCATTTTGCTACTTTCTTCCGACATCTCCTACTCCCCAATACTGAATGCGTGGTTGCAGCTGTGTGTTAGGTACAATTTGCAACTTGTCTGTCTGTCTATATTAGCCCTTGTCTTCACTAGGAAAAAGCTGTATCTTTAACACAAGTTAAACACATTTTTCCTAGTGAAGACAAGGCCCTACAGATTTTAGCTTGAGGTTAACACTTTTCTTTTAAGAAAAGTCTGAAGAGTCTCAAACACATGTGCTTTACTCCAGGACTTTGAATGGAAAAGTATAAAGCATGAACATTTGTAGCCTAGAACTGACATGTCTAGACTTGCTTTTATGAATGTGTTAACTGCCTCACGTTAACTGGCAGTCAATCAACTGAAAGTAAAAAAAGTAATGTAGACAAACCCTGGTTGTCCAGACTAATAATAATGAAACTACGTGGCATGAGTGACTGCTGATTTTTTGTTTTGCTGTGTCATAGGCATGTTGGTCCCAGGATCTGAAAGACAAGGTAGATGAAATAATATTTTTTATTGGTGGTGAAAGAGACAAGCTTTTGACCTCCACAGTGGAACTCAAAAGCTTGTCTCTTTCACCAATAGGAGTTAGTCCAGGGGTCAGCAACCTTTCAGAAGTGGTGTGGCGAGTCTTCATTTATTCACTCTAATTTAAGGTTTTGCATGCCAGTAATACATGTTAATGTTTTTAGAAGATCTCTTTCTATAAGTCTATAATATATAACTAAACTATTGTTCTATGTAAAGTAAATAAGGTTTTTAAAATGTTTAAGAAGCTTCATTTAAAATTAAATTAAAATGGAGAGCCCCCCAGACCAGTGGCCAGGACCTGGGCAGTATGAGTGCCACTGAAAATCAGCTTGCGTGCCGCCTTTGGCACACGTGCCATAGGTTGCCTACCCCTGAGTTAGTCCAATAAGAGATTGTTATTGTCACCTATTCATATGGCCTGTCACTTATCTTGCATTTTGGTTTGGCTGCCTGTGAAGGACAGATCTGTGGGTGGGTAAATCCATGAGAGGGATAACTTGGCTTGGAATCAAAGCACTGAAAGTGAGAAATTTGACACATTTAATTTGGAAACAGCTCCCCATATGAGATTCAAAGGAGAAAGGAAAGAGGTGAGAAATAAATGAATTCCTAGACAAAGCTCTTTTAGGGTACAGTTAAAGCTGTAGAGAGATCAGTATGTCAAGAAAAATGAAAATTACTTGAACCTAGTAATTATTAAAAATACAACTGTTTAAAAGCCAGGAAATACTAGTTTAAGGGTAAATTTTTCATAAAGCAAACAACGGAAAGTCTGGAAATTCAGACCGTCATAACTGGCAAGCCCAGTGAGTGACTACATGGGGGATGAAGCTAACTCATTGTTACTGGTAAGGACACTTGGGAAGAAAAGAGTCTTGGCTAACAAGTGTCACAGCCTTGGCAGTCAGCTAGTTGAGCATGGTGAAATTTTCCGGTTAAACCCTTCCACAAGATTGCAGAAACAGTGCCCATGATGACAATACCAGGAAGAAGTGTAAGAGGGAGCTAGGAAGAAGGTCTTTCACACTGATTTGGGACTAGCTTCAGAGTGATTCATTAAATGAAACTATCAACAATAAGCCACATTGCTAGTTTCTTAACTACTACTTTAAAAATGAAAACCATGAAGTATCAGGAAGGTATGAAGGTAAAGAAGATCAGTAATACTGACCGAGCACTATAAACCATTAATTCAAGATTTCCATCAGAATATGGAATGGTTTTCTGAAATGCCATTAATCAATAGGTTAATGGTGTTGATCTATTCATTATACTGGAAAATCTCTCTACTACATCAGTGGAAAGTTACATAATAGTTAATCTGTCCTAGCCAAGTACAGATTTTTTTTAAAAATCTTGAACTCTGAATTATGACAGAATATGAGTGGAAACTGAGTGAACACTACACAGACTTAATGAACTGAATGATGAAATAGTCTAAATGAGCAAAGGAGACTTTTTGGGGACACAAAACCAAAATAGAGGTGGTTGAGGTATAGGTCCCAATTTTAACCATATCACCAAATCTTCAAAGGGAATTATGTGGAAGAGAGGACTTTTTTCCTTCATCTTTATACTAGGCAAACTATTTTGCCCTCTAAGGTACTTACATGGCCCCTATTACCACAGTATCTAAGGCCCCAGATGGTCTTTAATGTACAACAGCAAGCTGGAGTGATTTTTGTCAGATCTTTACTCAGTATCAATTGTTTCCGAAGTCTCTGTTTAAAATTACCTTTACACACAAAAAAGTTAGCCACATTTTACTACTAATGCGTTATTTAAACAGCACCAAGTACCTGTGAATCTGTGTTCTTAGATTGATATGATTTAGGTGTGGCATTAAGGGCAGCTAACTATTTAAAATATAAAACCTTTCCAATGAGAAGATAAGTCATCATGCTCGGCTCTAGCACCTGTTTTTCCACTGGCTTTTGAGCCATTTTCCTAGCCAAGTTCACTAGGGCACAAAGAGGTCATGCAACTCACAGAAGGTCACACAGCAAGTCAGCTGCTCAGCCGCTATTAGAACAGAGGGACCTCTTGGCTTTTGTCGTTCCTCTAATCACACAGTCTGCTTCATGTTCCTTTTGGGATGACTACAGTAGGGTTGAAGGAGTGTGAGTCACACTGTGATCCCCACTGCACAGTGATTCACAGTGTGAGTCTGTTATACAAAAAAGCCTTTGATTAAGGATTTTTTGTTCGGAGTGGAGGGGGGCTGTTAAATAATTTCCAGCTACTACATATATTTTTCTAAAGACAAAAAGTAATACCTTTAAAACTAGATGCAAATAAATATTTCATTTCAACATTTATGTTTAGAACAAACTAATGTGCGAAGAACTACAAAGTAACAAACTAGGGCTCTGACCCCGCAAGCTGCTTTATGTGGGCAGATCCCTGAGGCCATATGGAGGCCCTATATTTGGGGTCAGGTACAGCACTTTTCAAAACAGATAGGACCATATACTTCCCCACAGCCATGTGCAGCGGATATCAGTGGGGTTTACACTGGAAGTTGAGGGTAGTATACATGCCCCTTGAGATAAGCTCTTATACATATGACAGAGCATCTATTCAATATTCATTTTTTTTAAATGGATTGTGACTATTAGAGCCACACTGCCGCAGCTGAAGCTCTTAATTGACAGCAGCATGTACCACAAATCATAGAATCATAGAATATCAGGGTTGGAAGGGACCTCAGGAGGTCATCTAGTCCAACCCCCTGCTCAAAGCAGGACCAATCCCCAACTAAATCATCCCAGCCAGGGCTTTGTCAAGCCTGACCTTAAAAACCTCTAAGGAAGGAGATTCCACCACCTCCCTAGGTAACCCATTCCAGTGCTTCACCACCCTCCTAGTGAAAAAGTTTTTCCTAATATCCAACCTAAACCTCCCCCACTGCAACTTGAGACCATTACTCCTTGTTCTGTCATCTGCTACCACTGAGAACAGTCTAGATCCATCCTCTTTGGAACCCCCTTTCAGGTACTTGAAAGCAGCTATCAAACCCCCCTCATTCTTCTCTTCTGCAGACTAAACAATCCCAGTTCCCTCAGCCTCTCCTCATAAATCATGTGCTCCAGCCCCCTAATCACTTTTGTTGCCCTCCACTGGACTCTTTCCAACTTTTCCACATCCTTCTTGTAGTGTGGGGCCCAAAACTGGACACAGTATTCCAGATGAGGCCTCACCAATGTCGAATAGAGGGGAATGATCACATCCCTCGATCTGCTGGCAATGCCCCTACTTATACAGCCCATAATGCCATTAGCCTTCTTGGCAACAAGGGCACACTGTCGACTCATATCCAGCTTCTCGTCCACTGTAACCCCTAGGTCCTTTTCTGCAGAACTGCTGCCTAGCCGCTCGGTCCCCAGCCTGTAGCAGTGCATGGGATTCTTCTGTCTTAAGTGCAGGACTCTGCACTTGTCCTTGTTGAACCTCAGATTTTTTTTGGCCCAATCCTCTCATTTGTCTAGGTCCCTCTGTATCCTATCCCTACCCTCCAGCGTATCTACCACTCCTCCCAGTTTAGTGTCATCTGCAAACTTGCTGAGGGTGCAGTCCATGCCATCCTCCAGATCATTAATGAAGATATTGAACAAAACCAGCCCCAGGACCAATCCTTGGGGCACTTCGCTTGATACCGGCTGCCAACTAGACATGGAGCCATTGATCACTACCCATTGAGCCCAACGATCTAGCCAGCTTTCTATTCACCTTATAGTCCATTCATCCAGCCCATACTACTTTAACTTGCCAGCAAGAATACTGTGGGAGACCATATCAAAAGCTTTGCTAAAGTCAAGGAATAACACATCCACTGCTTTCCCCTCATCCACAGAGCCAGTTATCTCCTCATAGAAGGCAATTAGGTTAGTCAGGCACAATTTGCCCTTGGTGAATCCATGCTGACTGTTCCTAATCACTTTCCTCTCCTGTAAGTGCTTCAGAATTGATTCCTTGAGGACCTACTCCATGATTTTTCCAGGGACTGAGGTGAGGCTGACTGACTTGTAGTTCCCCGGATCTTCCTTCATCCCTTTTTAAAAGATGGGCACTACATTAGCCTTTTTCCAGTCATCCGGGACCTCCCCCGATCACCATGAGTTTTCAAAGATAATGGCCAATGGCTCTGCAATCACATCCGCCAACTCCTTTAGCTAACCACATTAGGGAATTAAGAAGTGGCTGCTGGTATGAAAGGCCTGTGCAACAACTGTCAGGTCTTTGCACAAACAACGAGCATGATTTTCAAATGTATTTTAGACACACACACACACACACACACACACACACACACACACACAGAGCTATGGTATTTGCCTTTACTGAAGTACTTGCTCTAATTAGAACAGGAAGTACTGAAAACACAGTAAACATGACTACTGTAAATGGTAAATATATAAGGATAGTGACACCAACTCTAAACAGTGGTATCACTTCAAAAGTTGGGCAAATCCATCAAACAGTTACCATACATCGCAATTGTTTTACTGTACAGGAGATCAGTTATATGAAAATTGTGCTGTACAGGCACTCTTAGTATTATATTGTTAATACATTGTTTTCAGGTTTCACAGTTTAAAAGTACATAGTCCAACATGTAATGATGGCAGAAAAGTTTATTAAAAATGAAAAAGGGAGCGTTATTAGTCATATTGAATAGTTATCTTCAAGTTTGGTCACAGAGTCTATATTTAAATAATCCTTATGGTTGGGCCCAAATGATGGGCCAACACCTCTATTTTACAGCTCTCCTTCTGAGAGTATAAGCCTATCATCCTTTAATACTTTTATTTAAAAAGAGATCAGGTGCCCAAACCAGAAAGACTGGAGAGAGAGCAGGCAAGGTACAAACCACGACTATCGTGGTATTTGGCATTTCTGATGCACGTTTCTCACAGAGACCTGACACAAGCCACTCAATCTACCAAAGCATAAAAGCAGAATGCAATGAGTGACAGAGACCCAGAACAAAGGACTTAAAAAAAATCTTATTAATGAAGGAAAATTAAAATGTTGGAGTCATTCCTTCAGTGTAAATAACTTTCTGTAGTTTCAGTTTCATAATTTCTGATGTAAGTAACTTTCAGCAATCAGAGTATGGAGTCCCCAAATGTGTATGTGCAAAGTAGATAAATTGGGGTTTAAATTAAGTGGCATCCCTCAAAATGAAGGATATTCGAGAGGTCTGGCCTGACCTGTAAAGTACAAAAAATAACAAGTAATTCATTTTTAGAGGAGTGATGCCCATTACAACTAAAGAGCACTGGAAATATGATTGTAGTGAATTCAGGAGATTTCCATTCCAGATTCCTGGATGAAGGAGGATTGGACATAGCCAGATAAATCGCAGGCAACAAAACTACACCAACAAAGATTTCAAGATTTGCTTACCTCTATTCCCCCTTATAAAGTCTTTTTAAAAATGCTTTTGCATAGGATTCCTTCTAAAATTTTCACATGTAACCTTTGTACTATTAAAAGGAAAGTTGACAGCAGATTTGTTTAAAGAAAGGGTTGTTGCCAATGTGACATTTAAAAAAGAAAAAGAAAAAGAAAAGAAATAGTGTCACTCTGCTGGCTATATTTTGGGTATGTCTTCACTGCAGAGTTAAGTTGGGCTCATATTTGGATGTTTCCCCAACTCCCCTCCTGTCCACTCACATACACACTCACAAATTCAGGTGAGATGGTGTTTTAAACCCAGGCTACCTAGCCTGGCTGGGTGTATAGGCTAGAGCTCAAGTACCACTTTCACTTGGGCTGGTGACCCACTTTGCACTGAGGATGCAGATTGAGTCACTTGAGTGCTGATAGTCCTCCAGTGCCTTCCCATAATTCCCTCTGTGTGCTGAAAAGAGAAGACAAGTTCTCCAGAATTCATTAGGAAAGATCACAAAGCAGTTTAGTAAAGTGCTGGTAAAGCTAATAGTGAATAAAGGTGATGATTAAGTGCAGTGTCTTAAAATAACATTATGATATAGCATTAAGCTGCCGTTCATATGCCCTAGTTTGTTATTTTTTTAAAAAAGCTTAAATAAGCTTTTAACCATGACCAGAGGAAATGCCACACCCATCAAAATAAAAAAGTCCCCCATCAGTCATTTATTACTCAACCCTTTATTGTACTTTGAACCATGTGTAATCTTTATTTTCAGACATTCCCTTACTTAAGGATTAAACTAAATAGTTAGAATTTAGGAACAGCATTAATTCACATGGAAAAATGCCATTAATCATGGGCTGTTATGTTTTCTTCATAATACATTTAAATATAAACGTAAAAAGACTCCTTCAGCATCACTTCCAAATTGCAGTCAGACATACACACAGAGCATCCATTACACCCCCTTAGATGGCAGAACTTAGGAGTTGACCTTGAAGCAATTTGTGGTATGTCTATACAGCAAAGAAAACCCCGTTGCTGCCCCAGTCTCACAGTGCTCGGGCTGCAGGGCTGTCTCATTGCTGTGTAGACTTCTGGGCTTGGGTTGGAGCCTGGGCTCTAGGGCCCTGCGAGGTGGGAGGGTCTCAGAGCCCAGAAGTCTACTCAGCAATAAAACAGCCCCGCAGCCCGCCCCCCGTGAGCCCAAGTCAGCTGTCACAGGCCAGCCACAGGTGTCTAGTTGCTGTGTAGACATGCCTGTAGAGATTCTTGAGTCTTTAAAGAAACTAAGCTCCACCTACCAGAAGGAGCTAAAGCCAATAAAAGTCTACTTTGAGGAGCCAGTTTAGCTTCCTTTGTAAAATTGTTAAGGGACTAAAAGGTCATGGTTAGGCAGACAGTGAAGCTTCAGGGGGATCTTTATCCTAGAAATACCCAAAGGTCCCTCAAAGGAACCAAATAGCTTCAGAGTGTGCAAGGGTGACCCATATGTCCACAGTTCTTTCAGAACCTGTTTGAGGGGTAAATTTATAGGCATGTAGATTTCTGAAGGTAAATACTAGGAAGCCAAAGAGACAACTGAGACCCTTCGTTTTAGTCTCTTAGGCTAAACTTAAGACTTGAGAAATCACTAAACTAACCATAAGGCAAACTGGGGGACAGCCCATAAAATAAATACAATAGTAACAATTGTTAGATGTTTTGGACCATTGCAGTAGAACAGCATAATATATTTTTAAAAGGCTGATAGAGCTAACATGACTACCATCCAGTCTCCCCTTCAGTCCACTGCACTTGGAACAGGATACTCTCTAGTGTATCTCATTGCTTAAATAAATATATATAAGGAAGATCCAAGTGTGAGACAGCTGAAAGCATTTAAGGAACCCTGTGAAGCGTTCTCTTGAGATACTGTGCTGACCTTGTTATATTTAAATTAAACAGTCAGGAAAGTCTACATGCACTTCATGAGCAGTGTCAGACTTATGATGACATAGAAATTCATCCATTAGTTTCAACTTCCTCTCAAATGGAGAAATTGAAGAGCGAGGATTTTTTGCTGAATCATCTTCCTTATTGACTCTATTACACATAGGTTTTAGATTAATTTGTTGAGGGAAGATTAAGGCCCCAGTTTTGCAGATCCTTTCTTACATACATGCTTGACTTTAAGCACATAAATAAATATTTGCAGGACTGAGGGTTTACACAGCAACAGCAATGCTGTACTCTAATCTCAAACTACTGCAATATGATGGGGAATAATTTAGCTACAACAAGTCAGGAAAAAGATCTTGGAGTCATCGTGGATAGTTCTCTGAAGATGTCCACGCAGTGTGCAGAGGCGGTCAAAAAAGCAAACAGTATGTTAGGGATCATTAAAAAGGGGATAGAGAATAAGACTGAGAATATATTATTGCCCTTATATAAATCGATGGTACACCCACATCTCGAATACTGCGTACAGATGTGGTCTCCTCATCTCAAAAAAGATATACTGGCACTAGAAAAGGTTCAGAAAAGGACAACTAAAATGATTAGGGGTTTGGAACAGGTCCCATATGAGGAGAGATTAAAGAGGCTAGGAGTCTTCAGCTTGGAAAAGGGGAGACTAAGGGGGGATATAAAATCATGAGTGATGTGGAGAAAGTGGATAAGGAAAAGTTATTTACTTATTCCCATAATACAAGAACTAGGGGTCACCAAATGAAATTAATAGGCAGCAGGTTTAAAGCAAATACAAGGAAGTTCATCTTCACACAGCACACAGTCAACTTGTGGAACTCCTTATCTGAGGAGGTTGTGAAGGCTAGGACTATAACAGCATTTAAAAGAGCACTGGATAAATTCATGGTGGTTAAGTCCATTAATGGCTATTAGCCAGGATGGGTAAGGAATGGTGTCCCTAGCCTCTGTTTGTCAGAGGATGGAGATGGATGGCAGGAGAGAGATCACTTGATCATTGCCTGTTAGGTCCACTCCCTCTGGGGCACCTAGCATTGGCCACTGTTGGTAGACAGGATACTGGGCTAGATGGACCTTTGGTCTGACCCGGTATGGCCGTTCTTATGTTCTTATGTGCACTTTAAAAAAAAAATCAACACTTCTACAATTCCTAGATCTCTGCAATCAACCAGCATAAGCAGGATTTTGTTTTTTAAGACTATG
Organism: Terrapene triunguis; assembly: GCF_002925995.2. Taxonomy (NCBI): domain Eukaryota; kingdom Metazoa; phylum Chordata; order Testudines; family Emydidae; genus Terrapene; species Terrapene triunguis. The sequence goes on along the minus strand of NW_020664530.1, from coordinate 1,873,688 downwards.
CACATTTCTCCAGTTTTGTTCAGACTGGTAGCATAATTATGTTCTGCTATACTCAATGATTAAGCAGCCTTCTGTACAAGATTCCCCGTGACCAGACCAAAAAAAAAAATATGATGAATTTAACTTACAAATTACTACAGACAATTGAAATGTCATCTGGCACAACATGAAACTAACCCCCTACCCTCTGCCTCATCCAGAAAAAATCCTGCCTAAAGAAGGAGCGGGGGACACGGTCTAGTGGAGTGAGCCCTGAGTGAAGAGGCTTGTGCATTCTAATGCAGTCTCTGATTCTCACCTCCTCTGTGACCTTCATCAAGCCAATCACAGCCTTTCTACCTTTTTTCCCCCTTGATCTGTAAAATGGGGATAACAAATATATTCCCACCTCACTGGGGGGGATTGCGATGATTCATATTTGTAAAGACCTCAAGAAGTACTAAAATTAGAGTTGGTCAAGAATGGAAGCTTTTACCTCTGTGGGAAGTCAATTTCTCTCTCACTCACTTTTTGTTTTCAGTTTCTTAAAAAGACTAATTTTCCACAAATCTTTCTTTCATTAAAAATCCAGTTTTTCCATCAAATGCAGTTTTCACCGAGGCCTAAGTAAGCTTCACTAGAAGCACACAAGACATTCTAGAAGCTGACAAAAATCCTCAAATGGCTGAGGGCCTAGTTTACTAGTATCAGAAGGGTAGCCGTGTTAGTCTGTATCCACAAAAACAAACGAGGAGTCCGGTGGCACCTTAAAGACCAACAGATTTATTTGGGCATAAGCTTTCGTGGGTAGTGGGTTTTTTACCCACAAAAGCTTATGCCCAAATAAATCTGTTAGTCTTTAAGGTGCCACCGGACTCCTCATGGTTTTTGTAGCTTATTAGTGTTCTCCCTTTCCCCCCATTCCAAGTCAATTACCCAAATAAGTATGCATGGACCCCAGCACAAGCAGTTCTACTTGATAGACTTAAAATCTTCCTTTTCCCTATCCCCTGCCTTAGTTAAATGTGATTCAATCAACTCTGAAAAACTTCTTAAAATGGCACCTTACTCAGCAGATCTGTTCCATGTCTGTTCTCTGGGTCTGCTGACATATCTGCTGATGTTGGTGACTTTAAAAGGGGGTATCTGTCCTGTAGCACCCCCTGTTGGCCAAGTATGCCTCTGCCTCAGTTCCCCCTCCTCTCAGGGCTCCTTAAGACCACCACACAGGTTAAAAGGTATCAGACAACTTTTCCCTGCCGGGGTTCTACTTTATTAGGCCCAAATAATCTTGAAATACAGTTTGCTATGCCCAGACTCAAAATAAAGTCTCCCTGGCTCATAGTCTCTCCCCTCAGGTTCAGGGTGACTCAGCATTCCTCCTCAGGGCTTGTGTTTCTAGACACACTCAGCAGCTCCCTTCCCCCTCCCTGTACTGAGAAAGGTCCATAGGTAGCAGCCCTTCCCTTGCTACTGTGTCCTCATTTACAAAGACCAGGTTTCTTCCCTTAAGTCCAATTAAGCAGCAAGTAATCAGTCTCAGATGCCTTTGGATCCCACTCCCTCCATAAGGGGCCAGTGACAAACCTACGCTCATATTGCTTTTTACTCCTGTAAGCTATTCATAGCAAATGCAACAAAGACAATGGACTAAATTCGTTTCTTCATGTGCATCAACTGTTCTCCAAGTTTCAATCAACTACATCTGTGCAACTGAAGGCAGTGGAGATGTCCAGATGTGAGTGAGTGCCTAATTTAGCCTGCAGATCCTCTATTTACTGGTGCCCACGTATGAGAAGGAAGGAATCCCTCACAACTCTGGGACCCTTGGCTAAGTTTTCAGGGCTGGTAATTAGAAAAGCACAATTTTATTTAGGAACTGAGAACATTTGATCTAAATGTGACTAGGAAACAAATATGGAACCCTCCAATGCCATTTTTACTGTCATTTTACAGAGTAGCACCACACTTAAAGTTTGAGGATCTCTCAGCAAATCAACTCACTGACCTCCCCACCCAAATCCCAAGAACAGCACTGTTTATAATGATACAATCACAGCAAACAGGTCAGTTATGTTTTGGCAAAATAAGTGTTGCGTGCACACTCAAAAATACAAAACCTAGGTCAGTACTCAACCCGCATATTCTCCTTGCTGTCTGAACACAGGGAGATGATGGGGACTTGCTACATCTTGTGCATCTGTTTTCATTAGAGTTCTACTTATTTTACATTCATCATTAGTGGTGTGAACCAGGCAGTGGCTGGACTGGTTAGGCTTAGTAATTATTATTTTTATTATAGAGGAGAATGGTAGCACTACTTAGTATTAAGGTTGCCTGATACTTCACATAAGACCCTGTTTTCAGTTGCCTATAACTTTGTCAAATTTAACCATTCAGCATGAAATTTTCCAAGCCAATGTCTACTTCAGACTGAATTTTTCAGGAAATTTTCAGCTAAAATGGGTCTGTCATTTCAGAAAAAGAAGTGAGGGGAAACATTGTTTGGCCCATGTTAAAAAATTCTTTGACTAGCGTTAGCACTCCCATGCTTTGAAGCAGAGACGTCAAACTTGACAGTTGGATGTCAGGGATGTGCCTATAGTAGTCCCTGTGAAAATCCATTGAACTTTGGCTAAGTTATATGCCTTGAAAAAAAGTTACAGTCCACGAGTTTAGTAGAGACTTTAGATTTTAGCAGCTAAAAACCTCTGAAGAGTCCATCTTCACTGGGCATCCTCCAGCCTAGGGCTGAGCAGGATTTTTCCTGAAATTGCAGCTCTTGGCTGCTGTGGGCACTGCTGGCTCCAGGTCCACACACCCGAACCTAGAGTAGGGAGCCTGGCTCTCCTATGCTCACACACAAAGGCATCCTCTTCCCCCCCTGCAGAGCCCAGGCAGACTGGAGGGGGAAGCAGCCTGATTTGAATGAAGAGGGGACAAGAGCTAGACCTCAGAGAGGAAGAAACTGGGACAAAGATTGAATGAGGAGACCCAGTGGAGGGAGATTGGGTTTGGAAGCGAGTAGGGACAAGAAATGCAAGTTGGAGGTGAGTGGGGTGACTGGAGGCTATGGGGAGAAAGATCAGATAAGGAGCAGGGAGCTGGGGATTTGGGACTGGCTGAACAACAGGACTGGGAGTGGTGTGGGGAAACTGAAGGGGTGAGACTAGGATCTACATGCAAGGAGACTAGGACAAGTATCCTGGGGAGTGGAGACTGGGTCTGGATGGATTAGGAGCCTGTCTCACCATTCCTCTGCTGTCAGCAAATATCTGTGAACCCCACTAGTAAAGTGTGTCATCCCCCACCTCATACTGATCCACATGGAGGATGACAACCTACCTCTGCTATCAGTTACTCTGATAATTCAAGTGGCATGGGAGGGAGTGGCATTGGTGTTTGGCTAAACCAAAAACAGAAGTATCAGCCAGTTGTTACTACTGCCAGTTCCACAGTTGTGCCAGACCAGCTAAACAGCAGTTGCTTGTCTGTCTTCCTTCTTTCACTTGGGTGAGTACGAAGGAGGAATCCATTTTTTTCCTTACTGTTTTTTCTATCCAGAGTCATTATGGACAAAATTACATACCATCTGTGACTAAAACTCAGTTTCCACCTTGACAAGTATGCTAATACCCACCATTATTTCACTGGAATGACCAGTGTTTCTATTAGAAGTCTAGTCCTCAATAAAAACAACTTACTGCATACTGGAAAGGCCAGTATTTCTCATGTGCTCCCATTTAAGATGCCAAAAAAATGTATTAAAAAACATTTTTGGGGTGGGCCTAATTCTGTTTCCATGAGAAAGCTCCCTGTCAAAGTACACTCACTGCTGGCACATCCCCTGTGAAACTCCAATTGACTTCAGTGGGAACAGAATTAAGCCAAAGCTGAACATGTTTGAAAATCCTGTCCTTAGTGCAGACCATGCTTACTATGCCTCCCCCACCTCACTGAAAAGTCCCTTCTCTGCCACACGCTACACTGTGTGTTGCAATCAGAGTGACTCATTCAATGAAGCACAAAGGTACTTTCACCAGTTGGGGCAGCAATCCACTAGAAGGAAAGACACCTTTTTTGGTAGTGATAGGGAAAATGAGAAGGGATCATGGATGAGTGATACAGTAAGGCTATGAGACCAATGACCTAACCTTTTCCCCACAACCAAACCAGGTGACCCTGTATGATTCAAGAATGGAAGGTAATTTCCCCACATCTCAGGAGTACTCAGATTAAAACATCAACCTTAATTACTATCCTCATTATTTTCTGGGGTTGTTTGCAAACCTGTCATATCCTAGGGAGATCTATTCTATGGTCCTGAGCAGGATTCTGGAACAATCCACGTAGAGAGAGCCCATAAAGTCTCCATCTCTGATTGGGACATTCCCGGCAAATTGATAAGGAAAAAGCTTTTGGTAGCCTGAAGCTCAACAACATTTGTACTGTGTTTGGTTGCCAGCAACTACTCCAATGCAGCGTAAAAGTGAGTAAAAGAAAAATGCTTGCTTGCGTATTCTCTGGCATAACAGAACGAAACACAATTTCCCAAATTGAGATCATGTGCAAAAAAAGAATTAACAGCAGATGACAGAACTAACAAAACACCAAAGTAGCTAAAAACTCACTAGCACAATTGTGACTGACCTTTTTAAACAGACAAGAGCAGGAAAAATAATATAACCAGGAAGGGAATGCAGGAGTGAAAGGGGACTTATAAAACAGTTAAAAACATTTGGTGAAAATTAGAGATGGGCCTTAACCAAAATGCTTGATCCAAATACCCCCAAATTTTGGCAGACATTCAAAATCTTGCATTGGATCTGAATTCTACAAGCATGCTTTTTATAATGGGCCTAAAGCCAAACCCTGGATCCAAAATTGTAGGAGTTTGAGAATATCCCTGGATCTATGTTGTACATCTTCTGCGTATATCAGATGAAAATCTCATTAAGATGTTCATTGAAAGACAACTGTACTAACCAGATGCCTATTTTCAGCAGTTCAACCTCCAAAACAGTTCTAGTATACATTACTCTAGTGGAAGTAGTGTGAGTTTTGACCTGTGCATAACCCGTCCAACTCCGATGTCTTTGTACAACACACAGAAGCAGGTTTTATTGAAAGCTTCTCCTTCCAACACTTCAGTCCCTCCTACACAGTTCAAGTAACTTGTTAACTTACATATCCAGCCTGAAGCAGTCCCTCTGGCTTCATAATACAGTCTTTCAAATGAAGAAAATGTACATAAAAACGGATTCAGCAGTTCCCAGTTCACTTACTCAACTTCGCACTGTCTGCTGGCACAAGGACCCTTGGAAGTCAGCTCAGTTTCCTGTGGCAATTTCCAGTGCTGGATAGATGTTAGCCACTCACTGTGTGCTCACACCAGCTACCTTTGCTCCCCATATGGCCAACTAACTGTACCACAGTATTTACAGCAAATTCTCAGCTCCCTGGCAGCCCCTTTATTCAGCTCCCACAGGGAATATCACTTTGGAATCCCTTTGCTTGCTATGTGCCTCTACCAGAATCAAATACACTTCCACTTACTCTTAATGGTGACATGCAAATAAAATATATATTTAAAAAACAGTAAAAGAGCTGTGCTGATTGCCTCAAAATTCTAATATAGGATGAGTTGAGAAAGCCCATTAGCATGCTGAGAGCCAGATTCTGCTCTGAGTTACATCCTGTGCAGCACCACCCTATGAAAGTAAACCAAGTTGTGGATTGCCATTTCCACTGAGAACTGCAGCCTGCTTTCAGCTAGCGACATTGGCTTAAAATGATTGGGGTTCTAGAATATACTCTTTTGGAGTGGGGGGTACTATTAATTTCTAATTAATATTATACAGATCTCTAATAAATAGCTACATTACATATAATGATGAGTTGGCTAGTATGTATACCACTGCACCCCTAGTGAATGGAATCAGTATTGCCCAAATATGTATCATACATCCTATAGAGCTAGCAGCTAATGGAAAGTCTAATTTAATTCCAATGGTAGGTGTCTACTCTTCTGGAGCGGATGATCAGAGTTCAATTGCCATGGAGTTCTGAGTTGCCATGTTGTTCAGCATAAAAATAACCATCCAAACCCAGAGGTCCATGGATTTGTTACAATAATATTAGTGTTGTACATTTTGCAAAGTGTTATATGATATTGTATACAAAATATTAAAATTTTGCAATTCCCTTTTCTCATACTTCTAGGAATAAAAAGAAGAGGAATTCCCTTAACCTTTCTAGAGAGAGTAGGGTTCAAATTCACCTTTGGTGTGATTCCATTTCAGCAAGAATCTGGCCCTTTTACAATGCCTTTTAGTAACCAGAACAGAGATAGAATGTAGTACACCCCTTTTTAGTAGTCAGGAAGAGAGCTCCTTTATTGAGAGAGGAGAGATGTCAAGAAGCCTGTGTCATAGGGTGTTCTGGAAATTGGAGGACAAGCCTCAGGCCTTCAGCACAGGAAAAGACAAAGAAAAAGACCCGAGGAGTGCAGCAAAGGAGCCTACTACCTATTACCTAACCTCTTAAATGTTCCCCTCAAAGTAGGTGCTTAATTAATAATATAATATATGGAGATACACCTATCTCATAGAACTGGATGGGACCTTGAAAGGTCATCAACTCCAGCCCCCTGTCTTTATTAGCAGGACCAAGTACTGATTTTGCTCCAGATCCCTAGGTAGCCCCCTCAAGGATTGAACTCACCACCCTGGATTTAGCAGGCCAATGCTCAAGCCACTGAGCTATCCCTCCCCCCAATGGGTTTTGGTTTAATATTTAGCCTTTGTTAAACTCTTCATGCCAACTTTAATGCTCTGTCTTGCTTTACTCTACTACTCAAGACATTTGTTTACCTAGTTGGGGGTTGGAGGAGAAACTAGGCCTGTAAGAAAGGGTTAAAGTGTACCAGTCCAAACTAGAAGGGTGATAAAAACACAATTTTTTTTATTTATATATTTTTCCATGCAACTAATGTATTTATTAAGGGGGAAAAAAAGGATTTTTGTAGATTTTTTTTTATTCCATTCAGAGTAATTTGGGGGGAAATGTTTTATGAAAACACTGGCAGTAAAGCCAGAATATTTTTTGCCTCTGATGAGAATTTTTCTCATGATTCACCATGCAGAATCTGATTCCAAATTATTCCTTTAAGTTTAGATATTTTCTTATGTAAGCAAGAATTAATACATTCAAAGCATGGGAAATGTGTTGTACTCATATTTTATTGCATTTATTTTTTCACACACAACTCTCAAGGATTTTAAAATAGCCCAGAAAAATCCCCAAATGCATAGAAAGAAAAACAATATGTGCGTGTTCCCAAAATATTTCACCAATTCAGTACTGATAATTGTTTCTCCCTTCTATTCACTACTTAGGGTGCTATTTTCAGTCAAACAGCTCTATTAATAAATAATAATAATAATAATAATAATATTTAGCACTTATTTTCAAGGCACTAACATTCATTAATCAGTCCTCACAACACCCTGGTGAATGAGGTAAATTAGTATTATTCTCATTTTAAAAGATGGGGAAATTGAAGCCAAGATACTTTCCCAAGGCCATAGATTGAGTTAGGGAGTAGTCGGGAATGGCATTTAGGATTTCCTGGATCCTGTCCTAAAACTCAATCCATTAGATGGATTACATGCATTCAGAAAGGTGGTGGATTATTTTCCTTCAATGCACAAAAATTAAATGCCTAATCATCATCAGTCTTTGCCCAGAGGTAAACTGATCATCATATCTGTGATAGCGTTTTCTAGCAAAAGTAGTGTGCTTTCTGAGCACAATCATAAATTCACCTCAGGCATGCATTTACCATTTTTGTAGCAAAAACAGCTTTTCACTGTGAACTGGCCAACTACCACCACTCTACAAAAAATAAAACAAATGAAAAGTTACACGGAATTTGGGTTCTTTTCTTTACTACAGGTGTTTATTGGGTGACAGAGTGGGTGTAGCACAACCAAACAAAGAAGTGAACTAAAGAAGCAGACTAAGCTAACCTCTTCTTTCAGATTCCTCCTAAAGACTTACTTCTGACACGATGCTTACAGAATACTGCCAGTTGATAAGAGCTAGACAGGTGGTGAGTTATATTGCACTGACAGTCTACATGAAATGTGCTCATGTTATTGTTACATCATCCTCTATCACCCCCATTCCTACCCGTTTGTTTCAGCCACATTTTACATTTTGTCATTAATCTAAATAGTAAACTATTTGGGGCAGGGACTGCCTCTTTATTATATGTTTGCACAGCACCTAGCACAATGGTGCCCTGATTCTAGATTTGGGCCTATAGGTGATACTGTAAAATAAATCATCATCATCTAGTGCTGGCCAACTCAACATCTAACTGTGGTATTGTGGAGTGAGGACAGTCAACAGAAAACTCCTTATCCACATTCTAAAATCTATACTTCATTACAGTCTTAGCCTGAACAAAACTCAATTATTCATCCTCTGCACAGCTTTGTCCCTATCATGCTTCTTGGACTTTGGATTGTATCTGTCTGCCCTTCTCATTTATGACATTGGCACTGAGGCTGACTTTGCGAGGTGAGGGATGACGATGGATGAAGAATCTTCCCAGAGTATGGACCTAATTCAACAAAGCACTCAAGCACATGCTTATGTAGTTTGCTGAACTGGGGACTAGAGTGATGAGTTTGAAGAATAGTGGATGGAGATGATGCTGCGGCTTTCATTTTTGTATCTGCCTCTTCCCCATTTCCAAAGCTTTAGCAAATGTGAACCAAGATTTTCAAAAGTTACTAATGGCTCTGGATGACCAACTTAAGACATTTTGAATGGGTCTGTTTTTTAAAGGGCAGGTACTCAGCACTTTCTAAAAGTCAGGCCTCTAAGATGTCTCAGGTTAGGCAGCCAAAATCACTAGACACTTTTGAAAGTTTTAGCCATGATGCTTTTTGGTTCCGGTTTCTCTTCTTGCCAAATGCATAATTCTATTTTGTGAGATTGTTCTCTTATTCTTACTTTACATTTCTTTCCTCTACCACCTTTTAATAAAAAACAAAAAACTAGATATGAACCAAAATTCTCTTTATGTTCTTACACCACCCTCATCACCGTAGTCAGCTGAGCACGTTCCAGAAGTATATTAGACAATCTGATTAGCATTTGTCACATTTAGTTCTCTCTTTCTCCTTCTGGAATTTGGAAACTGATACTTTCCTTCAAGCCTCTTCAATTTTGATGGTTCCGATGAAATTGAACTGGAATTTAAACAACATGTGGTTGTAATCTGAATCAAAACCTGACAAATGAGTTTGCAAAATTAAGACCCCTACAGTTTGCCCCTTTCAGAGGTGGAACACAATCTTTTATTGACCCCCCTCCCAATTCTGTTGAAGCTGATAAAATATAACATAGAATCCACTCACCATAACTCTGGTTCGGCAATACTGAAACCTAACTGACGAGGTTTTATGAACCAAAATTAGAGATAGGTCTAAGCAATCTTCAGATCCTAAGTTCTCCATAGTATATGATGTTTGCCCCAAGGTTTTAGTTCAACTCAATACAAATAGAGGACTCAGCAGTGAAGATCAGATCCAAATGTTCAGGGATGGTAAACTGAGGGGTTCTAATTTGGGGGCATCACAGTAATTAAAACCAGAGACTGGCCTCTTTGGCTTGTCACAAGAAGAACAAATTTTCTATGAGGAAAATCCTATCCTGTTCTTAAAACCATTGTCCTCTTTTCCATTCATATAGTACATTAAATCCCAATTGTTAAATGTTACAAATAAGTGATCTGTCATTGCCTCTTCAATTTTACTTTCTTTTTCATCTCTATTTGTCTCCTAGCAATAAACTAAAGCATGCAATGGCAAAAGAAGCATTAACTCCTTTCAGAAACACCAATAGGAGTTTTCCATAAATTCCCTGAATAATTATCCATCATCTCTCTTCACCATAAAACTTCCCAGCCCCTAAATCTGAACATATCAACCTCTCTGAGCCCTGGGCCTGGGATACCAATCCTGCTTCCAAACCTGCTTTTCCCTCATGCATTAAACCATGATGGTTGTTATTACTGGCTCTAATGCAATTGCACTTATCCATCCTCGTTCCATTTATTACAAGACTAAGATAGGTGAAGACAAGCAAGACATCAATACACAGCTACAACTCACTCCAAACTTCAAGAATGAAGTCATTCTTCCTCAGAGCTATTTTTAGTGGGGTTCCTCTCCAGTCAAAGGCAAAGAATGTTATCCAAAAAAACAGCTTGCTCTAGTAATGCATCACTGGTCACTTCTTGATGCAGAAAGACCTTTGATGTCCCAGAACCTCACAATACAAGACAATAAAAAGTCCTGAGCTCCTTTTCATTCATTTATGGTTAGGTTTTCTTCTTCTGTGGGAGGAGAGACAAGGATCTTACAGAGAGACACTCTCTTCCATGCTTGTTCCCTCAAATCAAGGCAGTTTAATGAAACAGTAACCCTTGACAAATCTGCTGTTTCCAGCAATTAATGACCAGTGTGTTAATTAATGTCCTGAGGCAAAGTTAATGTAGCATTTCCAAAACAAAAACACAGCCCATATCCAAAAATATTTTAACAGCTTTGTATTATTTCTCTTAACAAGGACAGATTCTCCAGTCCAAATCAGTGGACTGCAAAGTGCCTATACCAGGAAAAGACATCAGCTTCATTAAAACAGAAAATAATAATACACTGGTTGTGCTTTTTTTCCTGACCCAAAACATGGCAAGCCCACAGTGCATTCAGAAACATCAAATAAAATTAAAAAAAAATAAAAGCATCTTCTCTTCCTTTTCAATGAAAACTCCAGTCAATCAGGGAGGTCTTTCCTGACATGCTTTTTCCCTGCCCCAATTAATCAGGAAAATGTCATTTATCAACTACTGAAAACTGACCAAATAAGCAAGCTTCTTTTCTTGCACACGATAACAACGGAGAATTTGTTTTTTTGCAGAGTGCCTTTCATGTTGAAGGTATCAACCTTCAAGCACCTTACCAAGTAATAAGTTGCCTTAATTGTTGTGAAGTCCCTGTACTGGCAACTGGAGTAGCCATTATGTACTCAGAAATAGCTTACACGCTATTTGGAAATTAGCTTCTCTTTTATCATTCTGCTCTTAAAAGACGTGTTATTTAGCTTCACCTCAGCCAACCAACATAGAGAAGCACAAGGGACCTCTTCCCACAGAAATGGCAGCACATCCAGAGCAGAGTCTACCTCTACATTTCCTTTCCTACTGGTGCTAAAAACAGTGAAGTGCCACCAGTGGAAGTACTAGTGTAAAAGGTCACCATAGAGAGGTACAAATACCCTGCTACATGCAGATTGTAGTTGTTTACCTATCTTATGAATGGATTAATTAGCTAATAATAATGCTTAGCACTTACATCAGGCTTTATATTTTTTTCAGGCCTGTACCAACTTTGACCGGCCCTTGGGACATCCTGACTTAATAGCAACAGAAAATCCACTAGTAGAAGTTTTACAGTGGAGCAAGTATGTAGTGCAGATACAGTTCCTGGCCATTTTTCCTCATCCAGGGAGCCTACTGTTAAGCAGCACTGCACCTGAAGCAAGTTGTTCTGGCTGAGCAATGGCTATAGTTATGGTGGATAGAAGAAACATGTTGATTCATTACTTCCTGTAGGCAGCCTCCACCTGCATAGGTCCAACAGAGTCCTCAGAGACGATTAAAGTCATCTTCCCCAAATGGAAATTCTGACCTCTCTCATGGGAGTCCCTCTTCTCCCTCAAAGTATAATATATTGTCATTTGCACCACTCTGCTTCAGCAAAGGGAAATCTGGCCCAATATTTAATCCTCCCAACACCTCTGTGAGGAAGGCAAATTTAATGCTGATGTGTAGTCAATGGATGCAATGCTCAGGTGCTTAATCAGGCAAAACTGCCATTGACTTCTGCCTCACATAGATGGAAACCAGGAAATTATAAAGAATACCCAAGGGACACTGGTTGTTGTTCTACTCTCCATGAGGCTATCAGTCAAAGTTGAAAGCATACTCATCTGGCTCCTTCATGTGGTACGCAGACTCTAGTACAGAGTCAGACTTGCCAGTTAGAATGACTGGAGGAGAACAGCTCATAGGGAGATTTCTGCAGAAGCGAGAAAGGCTGAACTTTCATGCTACAACAGCTCATTTCATGACTATTCAGGAAGAGGTGGGCTAGAGCTGGCAACTCTAGACATTAAAAACCGTGTGAAGAGCACATTCCCTACCTTTAAGTGGTGAAATATTAAGCAAAAGACATTACCTTAGGTATGAAACTCTCTTCATTAATCAGGCTAATTTAGCCTCAAACCTAGCATCAGCCAAACATACTAACAGCAGGAATTTATAAATGTCTGCATTCAATAAAATAGTAAAACTTCTTAAAATAATTCACCATCCATGTTAAACCACAGAAAATATAGTCAAAGAAGCATCATGCTTAAAAAACTTTACAAGTTTTTTTTTATTGTATAAACTAAATTAACAGTTAATAGCAGCAATGATGCACTTAATCAAAAAAGAAGTTGTGGCTGTAGTGATGTCTTTGTATAGAACTTAGCCACTGCCTGGTGGTGAAGTGGTCACTTTCCCACATGCATGATGTGTGCTGTTAGAATGTTAATACTGCAGAAAATAATAGACAGATCACGTATTCAGTTAAATCTACTTGACACTGCTGGGGATGGTGCTGCATTGGAAAGGAAAGTTGCAAGGACTCTCTCTCCCCTGCCCCTCCTTGTAGCAAAGTCGAGATTCACCAGCACAGCATCTCCTGCTGGTCATCTGGGAATTAGCTCTTTTCCAGCATATGGAGCACCCTCTTCTGGTCCGTGTCTTGCCTGCCACTGGCTCTGTGTCCTTCCCGGACCCCAGTGCCCTTTACCTCAGGGTTCTGCCCCAGCAATACCCCCATTCTTTGGGTCTCCCCTCCCTGGAGAACCCCCAATCCTCTAAACCCACCTTGCCTCAGTGGCTACTGCCAGTCATCATCTAGCCCTCACTCACTGGGGCAGACTGCAGTCTGAATGACCACTCATCATTGGCAAGGGGTTAGGACCTGCTGCCTTTGCCTATTCCCAGGCTGTATCTCTGCAGCCCCAGTACCTCTGTAGGTCTTCAACAAGGCCTGTGGCCTGGGGTTTTACCAGGCTGGAGCTCCCCAGGTCCCTTGCCCTATTCCCCAGCACTGCTCTAGTTCAGGTGCCTTCCTCTCAGGCAGTTAGCCCTTCTCCCTCCAGGGCTAGAGAGAGACTCCTCCCAGTGCCTGTCATTCAGTACAGATTGCTGTTGATGGGATCCAGACACTTAACACTTATTATGTCCCTATAAAAGGTAATAGATTTTGTTTTAGAATTCTTATGTTATACGTATGAGTTGCACAGCGAGATTGTGGTCACAGGAGATCCTAAACTTCATCATCATCAGAAATGAAAGATTCGGTTGTTCTTCAGCCACTTGTGACCCTGCACAGGTTTACACTCTAACTCGAGCAAATATGATGCATGAGGTTCATCTGCAGCAAGGCATGGGGTTTATGTCTAACATTATAGCTACAGTACTAGACTCTTAATAGAAATGTATGAAGTTGGAAAAGACAACTTAAAATTTAATTTGGTTTTAGCAGGGCAGGGCCAGCTCCAGGGTTTTGGCCGCCCCAAGCAGCCAAACAAAAAACAAAAAAAAACCAAAAAAAGCTGCGATCGCGGTCGCGATCTGTGGCGGCAATTCGGCGGGAGGTCCTTCGCTCCGAGCAGGAGTGAGGGACCGTCCGCCGAATTGCCACCGAACAGCTGGACGTGCTGCCCCTCTCCGAAGTGGCCGCCCCAAGCACCTGCTTGGTAAGCTGGTGCCTGGAGCCGGCCCTGTAGCAGGGGCGGCTCCAGGCACCAGCACAGCAAGCGCGTGCCTGGGGCGGCCTGCCGGTCGGTGTGAGGGCGGCAGTCAGGCAGCCTTTGGCGGCGCGCCTGCGGGAGGTCCGCTGGTCCCGTGGTTTTGGCTGCAATTTGGCGGCAGGTAAGCCGAAGCTGCGGGACCGGCAAATCACCCGCAGAAACGCCGCCAAATCCACGTGACCACAGACCGCCCGTAGGCATGCCGCCAAAGGGGTGGCAAAAAACATAGAGCCGCCCCTGGGTTTTAGACCTATGTAGATTAGAGGATGCAGCTTCCTGGTAAAGTTCCTGTCAGGGGAGCTAAGGAATGGGTTTGGATCACTAACACTGAAGAACTTTGCATTTCCACTATCCCATATGACCTCCAAATGGCATTTTAAAGTATGTTTTCATGACTAGACAAACTAAGAAATAAGAGTTTACTTTTATAGAGTACATCTCATCCAAAGATCTTTGCAAACTCTTTACAAACCAGTAGAGCTGGCTGGATAATGAAAACATTTATTTGTGAATAATTTTATTTGGCAGTTGACAGAATGATTTTGCCAGACTCTTCACAAAAATAGTTATATAACCAGCCCTACAAATCAGATGGCCCAAACTGAAATCTTGGATCTGAACACCCTGTCCACCAACCATGAACTTTGAGAGTGATTAAGAACAGAACAGAGATCTATAACTGAATCTTACCAATTGCCCCCTTCTTCATAAAGTGCTGAACCAACCCCCACCCCTCAACTTGCGGGTTCTTAATATTTTTCTTAATAATTGAGTATTTTAGGACTATCTTTATTAGGGATTCCACCACTAAGTGGTGGAATACGACAGCTGTTCAACAGCACACAACACCACCACAACGTAGTTGCAGAAAAATTACTACTGCTAGGAGTTTAAGCCTGGAAAAGAAAGAAAAGAAAAGAAAATATGTCATTTTTGAGAATAAATATAAAAAAAGGAGAGCCATAATATGAAAGAGTATTATACCAGTATACTGGAAGTGTGTGACATAAGCATGAGCACTGAACAATTACACACTGTCTGGGTTCCTTCTTATTCAACAACAACATACTTTCTAGCTTGATTTTTAATGCCTCTTGACCAGGTTCTCACTTTATTATTGTTTGCTAAGGGTGTACAGCAAGCACTTAACTTTCAGTGCAGGGGGAGGAAAAAGTCCTATTTCACTTTTGGATGTTGTCACCATCTCCTGTTTGTTTTTTATCCTGCTGCAGGGGGCGAGGGAAAGAGTAATATAGCATGAGTGTGTATGCTTATACCTGTGTGACTTATCTGTCAGGAATGAGCAATATATCATATAAAGTTGGTTGTCTATTGTGGTTATGATGTTGTTTGAGTCATGAGGTAAATGTCTGGATAATGATTCTAGCCCAGTCTATGCATTGTCAAAGGAAAGAAAACCCCATTCAGCTGAAAAGATATGCTGAAAATGCAGCTATATTTATAAGTATACCTGCCTTTACCTGTCCACCCACACAGCTACCTGTCTCAGGAAAGGAGATGAGTAATATTTGTTCCCTCTTGGCAATCTGTTCTATGTTGTGGAATGATTCAGAGACAGAGAAAAATATGGAGGAATGACTTCTACAGATAAGTGAAAAACAAATACAAATAATAGTAAAATGCTTTCAAATGGACACACTCTTGGTCTGAAGTAGCTGGGCATGTTCTCCTCTTTAAAGATTTTTCTGTCACAATCATTATGCAACTCCAGGGACCAACTATGAAGCTCTATATCACCAGTTTGAATCTGTACTGATCAACAGAATCACAAAGCAATGACTATCTGATGGGCTCTTTTCCATTCCAGATGGACAGTTATCTATAACCACAAAATGATGCAACAGTCATCAGACCCTCTCTCCTTTCACATTGCCATAGAAATAAATAATTATAGCAATTGTGGTGTGACTACAGGAAGCCAGTGGCCTAGCTGCAGCCTCCACCTGGTGAAAAAGACAAGTGCATAGGTCATCAGCAGGGTTTGAACATTGGGCTAGAGACCTCTACTGCTTAAGCAAAAAGGAATAGCAACATGAACTGGTAGCAGGAATAGATAGTTATCCTCTAGAGCGCCAATGGAGGGGAACATGGCACAGCCTTTTTCAGTGTGCTACATAAGCACTTTGCTGAAGTCAGTGGGTAACAGCTGATTTAAATGTAATGGGGCAGAAGTGAGTTTCACATTTGTTGTAGGAAGCAAATAAACCTAGAGCCCATATACCTTTGTGTAGCTCCTGCTTCGATTTTGTTGGCTTATTGTTATAAATCGCCATAAATCTGGTCCTCCTTGCTCCTATAGGGCCAGATGCTGACACTCTTATTCACATTAAGTGCTACCTCACTCCTCAACAATTCTCATTGAAATGGATGAACTCCTTGAGGAGTAAGGTACTACTTAGTGTGAGCAAGAGTGGCCCATGCACATTACAGTTCTACTTCTTACATGCTCTATTTATCGAAAGTATTTCTACAGTGCCCATCATCAGAAGGCCCACATTCAGGAAGCCATCCCTAGTCAGAAAGGGCACTTAAGCACATGCTTACAGTTAAGCATATATTTTAGCACTTTCCTGAACCAGGGCCTAAATGTTGTTCCATGTCCTTTGCTTTCCTAAAGGTGCTGAGTTCACTAGCACTACTACAGATACTTCAGATGCTTAATGTGGGTTCCTGTAGTTATTTTAGTCAACTCAGTGATACACTACGGGTATGTTGACTTTGTAGCTGGAAGGCGTAATTTCCAGTTTGAGGAGACAGACCAGTGCTAGCTCTGGTTGAGCTAGCATGCTAAAAATAGAAGTGTAGCTTTAGTAGCTCAAGCAGCAGTAGTGGCTAAGCACCCAGGTCCATACCTATGGTTTTGGATGGGATCATACTTGGGGTGGCTAGCCCCTCCCACTGCTGAGCTCCTCTTCTATTTTTAGCATACTAGCTTGATCAGGGGTAATGTTGGTATGCCTTCTCAAGCTGGAAATTACACCTTCCAGCTCCAGAGTAGACATACCTCTGGTTAACTTTTCAGACTCGGTTATCTATACTTCAGGATCAGAATCCATACATAGGCACTTAAAGTGGCCTGCTTTTCAGAAGTGCTAAGAACCTGCAGAACCCACTGAAATAAAAAAATCATTAAGGTCAGTGGATGCTGAGGATATCTGAAAATGAACCATTTATTCAGATGCCTATGTATGGATTTAGATGCCTAAATTTAGTCACTCAAGTTTAAAAAGTTTATCTCAGCATTTCAAAAGAAAACAGGACTTGGTGCAATGTTCTAATTTATCTCTTTTAAAATAACACATCTCTCCTCAGACATGAATCTGATTATCAGCAGCAGTTCTTTTCAGTAAGAGGTGCTGTAATTAATGGGAAAATCCTGCTCTCTTTAAAACCATCTTTCATTAGACATTCCACTAAATAGATACCACTTTCATTTTCTATTCCCTTTTTTTTTTCCCTTTCCGTAAAAATCCTTAAAAACTTGGTAAAATATATTTTTCTGTTTAAAGTAACAATCTACAGTTTCTCCATTTTTAGTCTTTATGCAAAATTCCTTGAAGGGCTTATTATACACGTATGCATACAGATGTTTCAGTCATGAAGTAAAGCTTGTGTGTGTACTCAGATGTGTTTAATGTCTGGCAAATTGCAGCTTCTGTTTATAATAAACACCAAAATGGAAAATATGGCAACTGTTGGAGGCCAGTTCCTTTAGGAATATGAAGTCATGTTTGAGGAGGGTACATTCTTCTGTCTCATTTTATGTCCTGAGCATCCTCCTAGCATTTTATGGGGCATCTCCTGTCTCATTTAACCTCAAAGAGACTAGATTAGACATGAGGTCATCTCTTCTCAGGTCTGAACAGTGACATTTTTGCATGTTTTTTTTTCTTATTACCCCCTATTATGATGATGAAACCCAGTGAAGGATATGAACAGCGCTGCAAAATTCAGACTGCTTTAATCTAAATAATTTTGACATCTAAGTGTCTGCAGCATGATAATCTCAGTAGGAACAAGAGATTCCCAATCATGTGAAGTTGAGTGTGAGAGAAAGAGAAAAGCGCTCTCGCTCTCTCTCTCACACACACACATCCACCCACTTATTTTCTGGGTGATTGGTTTGTTTTCCCCAGGAGGGGTGCCCGCTGATCTCATATCTGATATCTGAAGGAAAAGAAATAAAGAGCTGTCAGCAGTTTAGCTACATAAGGACTAGACCATGTGAGTTGCTGAGTGTGTGCAACTTGAGGAGCTGAGGACACTCAACACCTCACTAGAGTAATTTTTTATGTCTTGCAGACATTGGATTGTTGTGCCATATTCATTCCCCAGACACCCCAATGTCATGAGAACATACGAATGGCCAGACTGGGTCAGACCAATAGTCCAGCTAGCCCAGTATCCTGTCTTCTGACAGTAGCCAGTGCCTGATGCTTCAGAGGGAATGAACAGGGTATTTTTGAGTGGTCATCCCATCACCCAGCCCCAGCTTCTGGCAGTTGGAGGTTTAGTGACATCCAGAGCATGGGGCTGTGTCCCTGACCATCTTGGCTAATAACCACTGGTAAACCTATCCTCCATGAACTTATCTAATTCTGTTTTGAACACTGTTATACTTTTGGCCTTCACAGTATCCCCTGGCAACGAGTTGCAGAGGTTGAGTGTATGTTGTGTGAAGAAATACTTCCTTTTGTTTGTTTTAAACCTGCGGCCTATTATCATCATCAGGTGTCCCTGAGTGAAATTCTGACAGCAGCAGAAACAGTACAGTGATCGGATAAAGAAAAGAGCAACCCATGCCAGTGATTTTTTTTAACATACCCCCAGAAAGACATATATGAGGTAAATGGTGAAAATGTGGGCCTTCTGATACTGTCATTAGGGCTAGCTTGTCCAAGAGTGCATTCATTTCAATCCCACCATTAGGGGTGTGATCGCAATAGTGCATACACAATGAAGTAGAATAAGCTTCAGAAGTACCCAGTGTTTCAGGAAATAAGGAACCTGCCCTACCCACTCTTACACCTGAGCTAGCATCTGCAACTTTTGCATGCAACATGACAGATTTTGTGCCTGCAATTGCACACCAATGAATTCTTCCTTGCCTCTCAGCAACAAACTGTAATGTCGCATCCAAACTGTGCACGTTTGCCCTCTGTGTTATTGACACCTAACAGCTCCCTCTACTCAAACAATGACCTATGTAACCAAAAATAAACATAGTAGCAGCTGAAAGTCCATGTTTGCTGCTGTTGGATAAATCCTGCCACACCCTACACACTGTGAGAACACAAGATAATAACTGCAGTGGCACTGCCACAGTTCCAGTGTACGGGGTGGGGGGAGAAAGAGCAGATTTCAGAGAGGACCTCTGCGCCATCTGGACCACAGTGTTCTACAGACAGACATTCTCTCGGGGGATTAAAGAGAGAAAACGTGGTTGGCAGCAGGCCAGAGCAAGGGCTGGAATCAAATGAGTACCTGGTTTGTGATTATATAGATCCACTAGCCAAAACCATTATGTGGGGAGGTGTGAGGGGCATAGCAGCCAGGGTTGCTACTACAGTCCATAGGAGACATGCTGCCAGGAGCTAGGTGAGGAGGCACAGGACCTCTGTATGGATGGCTCTGCCAGATTTGGGGGCTGGGTTCTACGGGTTAACTAAGGGAAGGTAACCCATCCCCAACAGAAGGGGGAAAAAACACATTTGCTCCGTTTCTCAGAAATACTGTGCATAAGCTCAAGTCTTTACAGCATCTCTAACTCATGTAATTTTGATTCCACCTACAAGCATCAGTGGCATAATGTTCACAAGCATCACAAGATGATGTAGTCACCCCAGACTTGAAAAAACAAAACACGTATGTGATAAATAACAAAAATTAGTTAAGATAAATATTTCTGACAGTAATTATGCTGAGAAATTAGATACACTTGAAGAATTGCAATACCAGAACACGCCAATGATCCAGCTAGTATAGTATCCTCTCTCAGCCAGTGGCTTCACTGGATGGTTCAGAGGAAGACATAAAACTCATAATATACCTAATTGTGATATACTATGCCATACGGAGAAAGTTCTTCCTGTCCCAGACTGGCGATCAGTTTATGGCCTGAGGCATGAATATTGATAGCTCTTGTAATTTTATCCTCACTAATGTAAATGCAGATGCTGTTCTTATTCATATTACATAAATCAAAGGTTCTCAAAAGTTTTTTAATATCATGTGGACCATCTTAATACAGACAAATTATGGGTATCGCCTCTCATGTTCAGGATTACACAGACCACCTCACCTCCCACATAACATCCCTGTGGCAGCCACTAC
The DNA here is from genome assembly GCF_002925995.2 of Terrapene triunguis. Taxonomy (NCBI): domain Eukaryota; kingdom Metazoa; phylum Chordata; order Testudines; family Emydidae; genus Terrapene; species Terrapene triunguis. The sequence goes on along the minus strand of NW_020664530.1, from coordinate 1,853,411 downwards.
AATTGTCTTATGTAGATAATAAATGATAGAGAAGAATTTACGTGTTATAAAGCTGAATTTCAACAAGGAGGAAGACCCAGCACTCCGTGTTCAGCCACTTCTCTGCAGCCTACCAGCAAGTGTTCCACAGATTGCTGGTGGTCCACCAGCCACAGTTTACCAATCCTTTACTGAAACTTAGTGAAGGCCAGAAACTGCTAAGATTAATAGTACTTTACTCTGCCTGTAGTTTAATGAGATTGCTCACAGAGTAAGGTACATCTAAACATGAGAAATGGGAGCAGAGTCTGGCCCCAAGCTATTTGCTTCGTTAATATGCTTTGTCTGAGAGTTCCACCTTTTAATTATACATTGGGTAAACAAGGATTTCTTTAAAATTGAATGGCTGCTTGTTCTTGTATTTGGGGAAATGAGATATAGGAACACCCAGTTTGCATTCCTTCCTCACTTATTTTTTCAATGCAGCTTTGGGGGCTGGAGAAATATGCAGGAGGAATGAAGTGAATATTGCCCACCATCTGATCATTGTAGATGCCCCATCCATGATCAGAACTATAATATGGAAAAAACTGAACAGAAATAATAATAATTACTTTGCACTTAAGTAGCACCTTCCATCTGAGGTTGTCAAAGCAATGAACAAATATTAATTAATAAAGGCTCGTGACAGCCCAATGAGATACAACAAGTGGCATAATGGCTTAAATTTATATACAAAACACAGAGCACAACTAATCTGATTTCAATCACCTTCCTATATTTCTTCATTTGTCTGTCTTAGGGTTTTCTATAGTGTCCATCACCATAGCAGCTACGCACATTAATATAAATTTCTTAGAGCTAACCCCAAACCCCACATATGTTTCTAGACATGAAAATATAATGCATTATTTGTTTCAATGTAGTCTATAAAATGGTAACGCTGTTAATTCCCTTGGAATACAGCAGGTGATAATTGTATTGGAATGCAGCATTTATCACCTCTTCCTACTTCATTGTTCAGCCACAGCAAAGAAGTAGAGAAAAATGGTGAACTGAGGTTATAGGAGAAGCATGCAATTAGAAATCCCAGTGGAGGATCTTACAGTTGAGGGTCATGAAGAGATCTTGAGCCAAAATCAGAAGTGATGTCTAGGATGATGTTAATTTAGAACTTTAGAACATGTAAAGGGGTCTAAAACTGCTCTGATTTACATGTAGATGAGCCTGAAGAAGATATAAAAAGGTGTAAGTTAAGGCATGTGCAAGTTAAAGGGACAAACTCTATTTTAATACATATTTTCTTCTGGTTCCTTAATGTATAAATTAGACCAACTTAGACTCCTTTATACGTGGGTTGAATAAGGGTATGTCTACACTGGCCCAAGGCCAGACCGAGTAGGGCTCACAGGGATCAGGTTACAGGGCTGTTTAATTTGCAGTGTAGATATTTGGGCTCAGGCTGGAGGCCAGCCTCTGAGACCCTCCCCCCTCACAGGGTCCCAAATCCCAGGCTCCAGCCCAAGCCTGAATGTAGGGTTACCATATTTCCACAATCAAAAAAGAGGACACTGGGGGGGGGAAGCCCCGCCCTAGCCCCGCCCCATCCACTCCCTCCCACTTCCCACCCCCTGACTGCCCCCCTCAGAACCCAACCCCCCCTGCTTCTTGTCCCCTGACTGCCCCAACCCTTATCCACTCGCATGGGTGGCAGGGTTGTAGAAATTTTGGTGGTGCCCAGAACCCCCCCCACCTGCCTAAGGCTCTGGGAGGGAGGATGGGTGGGGAGAGGAGGTCTGGGGTGCGGGTCCTGGGCTGGGGATTAGGGTGCAGGAGGGGTGCAGAGTGCAGGTTCTGGGATAGAGTTTGGGTGCTGGGTGCAGGCTCCGGGCTGGGGCAGGGGGTGGGTGTGCAGGAGGGGGTGAGGGGTGCAGGCTCTGGGATGGAGTTTGGGGGTGGGAGGCGGTGCAAAGGGAGCGGATGCAGGCTTTGGGAGGGAGTTTGAGGGCAGGAGGTGATGCAGGGGTGAGGGCTGTGGGTCTGAGGATGAGGGGTTCATGATGCAGGAGGGGGCTAAGGGCTGGGGCAGAGGATTAGGGTGTGGGGGGATGAGGGCTGGGACTGAGGGGTTTGGGATGTTGGAGAGGCTCAGGGCTAGGGTGGAAGGGCAGGGTAAGGGCAGCCTGTCTTCCCATTAGTAGATGGGGGACACTAGGACCTGGGGGCAGCAGACAAGGGAGAGGCAGGCGGGGGGGTCCACGGGGGACGGGACGCAAGGAGGGGGGCTGGCAGGTGGAGGCCGGGGACCCATCCAACACTCCCCCGCTCCCTGACTGCCCCCCCCCCACCCCCCCTTACCATTCTGGCTCCATGTGTTTACAAAATACTCTGCCCGGTGGGTCGGATCCAACATGTTACACAGGGCTGCAGTCAGAGGGAGGGGGGAGCAGGGGAGGGCTCTGGCTGCTGGAGGCCAATGGGAGTGGGTCAGTTGGCCCAGCCGCCCAATCAGCAGCCGCACTCTGCATGGAAGGGAGGGAGGGAGGCGAGGGAGAAAAAAACCCCGGACATTTTAACCTTGTTACCAATTCCTCCCGGACGGCTATTTAGAGACGCAAAAGCCGGACATGTCCGGGGAAATACGGACGGATGGTAACCCTACTGAATGTCTACACACAATTAAACAACCCTGTTGCCCAAGCCTGAGCCAGCTGACACAGGGCAGCAGCGGATGTTTCGTTGCAATGTAGACATATCCTAAGAGTACGAAGGTCAAGGGGAGTCTATACAGGCCCAATATTACACATGACTTTTAAATGTGGGCCCTTGTTCCTAAATCCTGGCATACATTCACATTTTCAAAAAAAAAAAATGAAATGCATAGAGTTTAAGGCCAGAAGCATAGATCCATTTAGTCTGACATTTTCACATTATTTTTGTTTTTATTTTATTACAAATTGTTTAACCTGTTTTGTTTTGTTTTAATGACTAGGTAGCAATTTCTCTTGTTTATGTCGCATCTACACTGAAGATATCCTAAAGTGATTTATGATGTAGTGCGTGCTGGTAATACAGAAACCACATAGACAAATGTTCAGCAATAGCTCACATACCGTCTTAGACATTACTAATATTTTACTGAATTGAGAAGTGTTGGGCCATGACACTTTGTTATCCAATTTTCCTTTTAAGGGTTCTTCAAGATCTTTAATTTCCATCTTAAGAGTCAAGAAAAATGGACAGAATTACCTTGGTATGTAAGAATAATTCTCTCCATTGCAGGTAGTACTAGGTAAAAATTATATAGTTAATCAAAAGGTGTGATTAAGTTATCATAATTGTCCCTTCTGGCCTTAAAAATCTACCAGCATCTCTGACTCTTCAACTGCTGTAACTGAAGGGTCAGCATTGGGTATGAGACCAAACACTGCGTTGGTCTAAAACCCATGTTATTCTGGCCCAGAGGATAGCGTGACACAGTAACTCAAAATATCATGCTACGATAAATCCGCTGAGTAAAATGCAGTTATGCAGGACATCTTAGTTCTGTTTCCAGCCAACTCTAAATCTAACACCTGCCACCAACTTAAACAAAGAGCGAGTACTGTGTGGGAACATGCCATATATGCCGGATGAAATCTACATTCCCATGCAGTCCATATTTTAGACAGGTCATAGCAACCTGTAGTCTGCTAGCTGCATTTGAGATGTCGCACTTTCCTTCCACTTTCATCTTGGATATCCAGCAGCAGGAGCCACCACACTGTGTGTGTATACAGTAGTGTGCTGTATTTCAAATGCTGGCTTGGATGGATGCCCTACAGCTCCTGGAAGCATCTGCATTTGAATTTAAAGGGGTGGGTGAATGACAGCAAGATTGAGTTCTTCTTCTGACAAGGCTTTGGCAGATCATTGGTTGTCATCAAACCTATTGCGTTTCTTGTTCCCTGCCAGAAAGTCCACCTACATGCCTGATGGCAATTAGTCCTTTGTAGGTGCTAATGAATAAAAGCAGCATGCATACTTTACAAGATTAAAAAGAATATCCCAATCCATATATTAACTCCATATATAAACCCACACACGCACACACGTAGCCCCCCTCTCCTCAGCCACATGCCAGTGTGCACCCACACCCAAACTCGTGCTTAGAAAAATGAAAGCAGCAGTGCAGTGATGATCCAACTGCATAGAAGTAGGATTTTTTTCATGAATCATTACCTGTTTTTCCATAACACATACACTGCAAAAGTATTACTTTATGAATGATGAAGGCAGCCTATATTTGGGACAATCAAATGGGTTCAGATAAAATAAGACCCCTCATCCTTCCCTGCAAATTTGTACTTTTCAGACATTTCACTTAGCTTTTCCTCCCCCACACTACTTTTCATGTTTGCATGCTTCTGAGCTTCCTGGTTTAAGTCAAGATCAGAAAAGCAGGTATCAAAATAGAGTGAGGGAATATATTCCTAAACAGAGTTGGTCAAAACATTTTCAACAGAACAATTTTTTGTCAAAAAAGGCACTTTCATCAAAAATCTTAATATTTTGTGGAAATGTGTTGATTTTGGTGAAATCTGACAGGAACATTTTGAAAAGATTATTTTAAACAATATCATTTCAATTCATGTTGTTTTGACTTTTATATTATATTAAATATTTTGATTACATTAAATTTATGCAACATTTAATACTGTAATATAAAAGTCAAAGAAGAATTAAGCAAAATGAAATTATCAAGACATTTTGATATTTTGATGGTCCTGAATTGAAATTTGGGGGAATATTTTGAAATGTTGGCTGTTTGTTCTGAATTGAATGGGAAAAAAAATCAGAATTTCTCATGGAACGGAAATTCTTGTTGCCGAGCAGTTCTATTTCTATGATATTTGTGCAAATCCTACTCTGACCCAGACAATCTTCTCACGTGACATGTCCAGGCCAAATTTTGCAGACCTAAAAAGATCTTGATAAGCATGAAAAATTCTGGGTCCTGCTGTAAACAAAACATCTAAATGTGTATGGTTCATTCATCACTAATTTTTACCAGCTCTTATGAAATAATCATTGTTTGACATCTTATTGTGACAGAGTAGGGGAATTCCATTTTGGTTTAGTGAACATCATGCAGAATTTTCAACCTCCATTTTGAAAGTAACCAACAGGCTACGTCTTCACGGCATGGTTACGCCGGATGATCAGCATCCGGGACTGGGCACTAGGTTAGCCTAACCTGGGTGTGAGCATCCCCACTGCAAATCCCTACTCATGTTACTGTTGTATCCTCATTGTTTCCACACTCACCTGAATATCTGGGGGCATATCCCATGATTCTTTGTTCTGAGATGCTCTAGGATTCCTTCCCTGTCAATTGTGGAAGAACTTGGTCTGTCTGTCAGGGGGAATTGCGGGAAGGGCATTCACGTACTAACAGCACTCGAGTGAACTAGCCAGAATTAAAGCAGAGCCTGAGCCCTAACCCAGCCACACCCCCAGCCAGGTAAGCTAGACCAGGCTTAAAGCATCTCCAAACTCAGGTCAGAAGTTTTTCTGTGTGGAGTTGCAACTAAAATCCAGGAAGGGCCCAGGTTGATTACAGTGTAGACATACCCTCAGTCTGAGCATTCAGTTTGTACCTAATAGAGAGGCTATGTCTGGGGAGGTGTGACAGAGCAATCAAGGGTCATAAACATTGAATGTCTCTACCCTAATGAAATAATGGGTTTGCTATCAGCAGGGCTATTGACTTTGAACAGCTCTCTGCCCAGAAACCAAAGATGGGTGGAGGTTTGGAGTCTGGAAATACCCCCAATGGAAGAGAAGGGGCAGAAAGGAGTCAGAGTCCATTTTAAAAGAGGAATGCTCTTTAAGCCAGGGGAGACAGGCACTGCCAGAAGCAAACTGCAGAGAAAGTGGCAAAACAATAGCCCCACCGCCTTCACACCCTTCTTTGCACCCCCCCTTTGGGATATCTAGACCCCCAGCAAGTGCTAACAAGGGATAGGCTTTGAACTTCTACACCACATTCACCATCCTGAAGTCAATACAGAACAGGATACTTTTATCTGGCTTTGAGACCAGCAGAGTCAGGTTGTACCACTTACTCTGGGACTCCTCTATTACCGCTGACAGGATCATACTTTCCACTTCCCTCTTCACCGTGTCCCTCATCCACTTAGGTATTCAGAATCAGCCCTTTTGAACAGGGCTCCCACGCTTAAGGTTGATACAGTGTTCCTTTGGGATGGTAATGAAGAAGTCTTCAAAATCGTTGATCAGCTCCCAGTCTTGCTATTCTTCTGCACTGAAAAGGTGCTCTCCCAGAGGCACATATGGGTCACACCCTGGTTTTAAGGCTTGTGGTCCTAAAATCAAGGTCTTGTGTCATCCATAGCACAATAATGCAGCCTGGGACTCCCCTGCCAAGTAATGGGCTATTTTGATAGCTTACTCAGAGCCATGGGTGGGCAGCTGCCACCCATTCTAAGGTTTCAGGGTCATCCTTTGGCCCCATCTTAGTGAGAAATCCTTATCCACCCAGGGATAGTGGAGGTGTCACAACAACTTCTGAGTCCATCCTGATCCAGTAGTTGGAAAAGAAATTGCTGCTGCCTTTTGTGTTTCTGTTGGAACTGCTGTTGCTGCAATTGTAGCTGTTGCTGCTGCTGGTAGTGTCATTCCCCCCAGCTATTTCAATAGTGCTTCTGGATCCATTTCTGTCTTCAGACTGTTGCACCTGCCCACTTTCTCCTCCATAGGTAAACAGGTGGGTTCTCTCACCAGCGCAGGAAAGAACCAGTGCCATGTCCAATTTGTGTCAGGCCTTTGCCTCGTGGCACAATTTGTTAGGCAAACATATAAAAACTCATTAAATAATACAAAACAAGGCAGGCTGCAGTCCCCGGAGGCCTTTCCCTTTACCTCTCTCAGCCCCCAAAAGAAGACATGCTCCTTCCTTCAGTCCCCTGCTGAATCATGTGACAGGCAGGCAACCCTTAATTTCCTGGCTATTTCATTCTGTCCCAAACTCCAATTGAGAACATGTGTGAAATAGGGATCACAATATTTGCCTAACCTCTTCAACAAGAAAGGGAGGGGAATTGTGTGAAGTAATTAATAACTTTAAGGATCATTCATTAGTAATTGAAAAACATTCTGAACACATAAATAGCTCTATAAATGCTGGATATTATGTCTCAAATGGGATTATGACCGAGTTGTGTGACATTTTTTAACAAACCCCAAAATTAGTCCAAGTTTGCCAAGCATTGCCCAAAAACGTGGCACTGCGTTTCAGGTATCTGGGAAGGATTTATAGCTTCCGATGGAAACTTTACATACCAGGCAAGGGCTGGAGAGTTTTGCTTCTAGTTATTTTTGATTCCTTTAAACCTAAAAATCAAAGTGAAACTCAGTGAATAAGAAACAAAACCCACCAAAAACCCCAAGTTTGCCAAAACGTCTCAGAACTGACACCAAATTGCTTTGTATGGCTCTAATCATGATATCAGACAAAGAACAAAAATTCTCTTTATGCAAATATCCATAGTGTAAAAAATTAAATAAAATGGTCAAAGGAAGAAAAATAAGAACATAAGAATGGCCCTACTGGGTCAGACCAAAGGTCCATCTAGCCCAACAGTGGACAGTGCCAGGTGCCCCAGAGGGAATGAACAGAGCAAGTAATCATCAAATGATCCATCCCCTATGGAATATGTGTGTGTGTTAGAAATTAGACAAAGTGAAGAGAGACTGTGTGGACAGTCTAGTGTATAAGGCATTGGACTGGAGACCCAGCCTGTATTCCTGCTCTTCCACGGACCTGCTGTGTGACTGAACAAGCCACTCCACCTCTACTTCCCCTCTCATTCTTTGTCTGAGCTGTCTGTTCAGATTGCATACTTTTTGGGGCGGGGAAAGTCATTGGTATATATTTACAGTATAACACAATGAGGCCTTCATCTTATCTGAGGTCTCTAAGGTGCTACTATAATACAAATAATAAGGCTAAATCTGGATTTTTAACTCCAAAGGTTGGGGGAGTTCAGATCTGGGATTTTGCATCAGCCTGTCATTTGGGCCTCTTTTTGCCAACCAGATTTTCAACCAGGTCTAATTTTTGCCATAAGCAAAATGTGAAAATATACAGGATTTAAGCTGTTCAGAGCCACATGCATGTAGTCTTACCTCACAGCACGTTGTAATTCTTAGAAGCGCTATGGATTTGAATCTCCCTGGTACTTTAGTTGTCCCCTCTTCTGCCATGCCAGACATCCTTGGGAAACCAGATGACTCTCTACAATTAGGGAGCACCAGGGCTCAGAACTCTGTTTTATAAAGCTTTTGAGCATTCCTGAGACTCTCATTATTGCAATTCAACTGATTTTAAGAAAGACCAAATTATCAAAGTTATAGGTTAAATCCTAGTATTTACAGCACTCCTACGGAAACCCAACTTTTAAAAGGCATATGACTCTAGGAAGAGTTCAGTCATGGCTGATGTTTCATAAACATTCTTCTTTCAGAATCCCTCAGCTATAAAAGGCCACATTTTTAATCTTCTGATTTTCTTGGGTAGTAAAAGTTTTCTATTTTCTCTCTGGCTGAATAGCTGGTGAGGAGGAAAGATAAAAATAAATCAAAGGCAAAGAATAACATTAAAGTAATATTTCAGGCAAATGATTTCTTTCAATGTATTTTTAATTTTTACAGCATTCAAAATAACTTCACTTACAGTAACCACTCAAACGGACTGACTCATCTACATGTCCACATGCTTTCTTTAAAAAAAAAAAACAGAACAATCTTTTTTTTTAAGTGATCAAAACAACATGTTGCTGGAACAGATGCCTTATTTGAGCAAAGTGCCACATTTCTCTAATATTTAAAATGATGTTTCAATTTTAAACAAGACATGAGTAATAGCCAGTGGTACTGGGGGTGATGTCTGATTTTTTATCCAGCATCAGTGACATTACTGTGAACCACTTTTGATAACCACTGTTTGCTTAGGATTGATGACTATATTGTATTTCCTGCCTTCTTGTCCCGATGAAAAGAATGGGTAGGTTATTCGTTTTGCCTGAAGGTGCTCACCTGTTCAAAGCAATGGGGCGAGGTTCAAAATCTTGGGTTAACATGGACTTTCTAGTGATTCACTTGTTATTCCCATGTCTCATTTTTACAATCTCCGCCTTATTCTCTCTGTTGTCAGGCCCCAAGAAACACCGCCTACACAAGTAGCTGTAGGAAGGCAAACCCCTGTGAAATGTTTATTGTTGTTCTCCCTTGCTTTGCTTTTCTATTTTTCTAGAAGCAGCATATCTGTTTCTGAAAGATCTTGTACATTCTCATGAGCTAATGAGAGGGGAACCTCTTAAAGTTTGGTTTTGCTAAGATAAGGACTCCAGGGACTGATGTTTATCAGAGCTTCGTGAGGATGCAAAAATAGGCTGGAAATCTTAGGCTGTTTCACTATATTTTTGTTATTTCTCTGTATCCAGTGAGTCCAGAAATATTACAATAGCAGCCCACTTTATGGTACATTGACACTTCTGCTTAGGGGCCTGCTTCATGCATCCAACTCAGCTGCATTTGTCACAAGACATGGGAAGAACTGAGATTGAGGGTCAAATGGGTTTACACCACTTTTGCACCGCCATAATTCTGGGGCCAGATGGTGTGGTTCAGTCATTGGCTTAAATTAGAGCAGCCTCACTGCTCAGGCTTTCCATAGATCATATTAGCCATAGCCATAAACATGGCAATGGCCCCCTATTCTGACAGTGACACAAAGGTGTTGGTGTAGAATCTGTATGCCACCTGGGGATTCCTTCAGTGCAGAGGGAAATCTCAGGTCCTCCACCTTTATAGTTCCTTTGTTGCAGTGAAGTGGTGAAAACGGGCCATAGCGCAGTGGGGCTCTCCTACAATCCACAATCATCAGTCCAAGCAGATCAGTCCATCCGCACAATCTGGGCCTTTTGGCCTTTGTTCTTCTATAAACAGGTTTGTAATTTCAATAATTCTCACCATCACCCATCCCAAGCATAAATGAAATGCAATGCATTCCCTCTTGACTAGTAAGTCTGCTCATCATGAGGTATGGAAAATGCCTTCATCATGAGATGACACAGGAAATCCTTACAGATCTTTGATATATAACCTAGAATTTAGATATTTGTAGAGGTCTGTCGCAGGGTAGGTACACCCCGTCACAGGGACTGGGTTATGTATGGGGCGAAGAAGGGGAAAAGGAACCGTATAGCAGTTTGTCATGTCCTATGTTCGTGACCCTGACTACAAACGTGGTAGTACGGCCTAGTGGCCAGAGTCAATAAATGGGCCTTTCACTCAGGGCAGCATGGCCCAATGGCCAGAGTCAGTAAGCGGCCCTTCCTCTCAGGGCAGCGTGGCCCAATGGCCAGAGTCAGTCGGTGCCCTTTCACTCAGGGCAGTGTGGGATCACGGAAGCTTGATTTACTAGCACACCTCAATATTTGAGCTACTGTATTATTAGGGCTTCACTTTGCCCTCATTTACATCCATGTGAATCAGGAATAACTCCACAGAAACCAATGAAGTTACACTAACAAGAGGAAAATAAGGCCTTTGCTGTTTTAGCAAATTACCTCCTCATGGCCAAAATTTTCCTTTGTATTTTTTAGAGATGGGTCTGAATTAGAAAATTAGACACCACATCCCGCAAGATTTTGGTACGTCTGAATGTGGATCAGCATCCACATTTTGTGGCATGAGTCGGGCTTTATAATGGGCCAAATTGCAACACTAAATCCTAACACTAGGGAAATTTAGCTTTAGCTTTATCTGCATTCAAACTCCATGATACAGCTCATCTGAAACATTTATTAAATTACTGTTTCTTAATTCAAAAAAGTTAAGATCCTTGAAGGAGCATATGCTCAGCTCAAAAAAGAGCTTGTCAATACTCAAGTCTTCATCATATTTTAGAAAGTCATTTTCTCCATGATAAGGTGGTTATATTAGCTTTATTTTCATTATTGTCCTTAATACAAATATCAGCATGGAGACTTTATTTGACAACAGGTGAGTCATTACCATCAGAGAGCTGTGTCATCCTGGGATCTGCAGCTTGTCTCCTTGTTTGGCCTCATTACCTAATCATTTTAGCTACAAACATAAACCTGCCCAGAGGGTAGGAAAACCCGCTGTGTTGTGAAAATAAGACAGTCACTAAAGTATGTTCTCTGAAATGACACAAAGGGGTTTTCTCCACAGTAAAAATCACAGCAGTGTAAACGACATACATGTAATGATTAACTTTTCTGTCTCAGAGACAGGAAATAAATCACACCCTTTAAATCATGAGAATTATTATGATAAAGTATCAGAAGCTGCTTCCTGTTTATCTCAAGTAGCAGCAATAGTCACAATAGACTGTTAGCACCTGTATTGTATTGGATTATTTTCCCCCTGTTCAAGTCGTAAGAAAGAAAAAATAGGCAACTTCTGGGAATTTACAGCAGCCTTTGTGTCATGGAATTCTGTAGCCTGCATTATAGAAGAGGTCAGACTAGATAACTATAATGGACCTGTTTGGCCTTCAAATCTATGACTCTATAAAATGTAGTTTTTAAATAAAATTTTCCTTGAAAAAAAAAAATGCTGTGATTAGGGGGCAAATTATTTCACAAAACTCAGAAGAAATCTGAAAAATACAAAATCGTAAATAAAAAGTTCTAGAAGTTTCATAAAAAAGCCTATTCTGTTCTACTGTTCTTACTCAATATCAAGTCAGACAAAACTCTCATCGATGTAATGGGAAGTTTTTAGCTTTAAATGTGTGTGTATATATATAAAATTTACAGAGAGAGGTGTGTGTGTGTGTATATATATAGAGAGAGATAAATAAAAAAGTGTTGTGTGTCAGTTTATTCCTGGCAACTAATAATTCTCTGCTCCTACAAGGTGTGGCTAAAGGAATCCCTTGGCTTCTTACTAACATGGGCAACATGTCTAGACTTCACTCCAGTTACATATACATCTAAACAGCACTGATCAGTCACCTAAACACACACACACCATGAAGAAATTCTAAGAGAAAACACACCTATAAGAAGAGTTTCCTCTTAACCTCTGCCTCCGAGTAAATATAACTTTATGTAAGGATTCTTACCCTTACATTAATGATGATTCTCTGATTGGTAATTATTATAGTATTCTTGTATCTCTTCTTATTTGCACCAGTGCCAATCTGGCATAATCTCACTGAAGTCAACAGAATTATTCTAGAAACTCTGTTGAAGCCTGGATCCAAAACACACTGAAATCACAGGAATTAATTCCAATGGACATTGGATCAGGTCCTAACAAAAGAGAGTCCTGAACTGTATCTATTCAGTCGGTATCCCTGGATGACCATGCTTTGGGTATGGTCTCCTGTAATTGTGTGTCACTGAATAAAATAAGGGAGGAGAGTAATGGTGCCATTTTGGGGAAGGATTTTCACTTTCACTCCCCTCTCAGGAGTCTCAACCAACTTCCACCAGCAACTGTGTCCAGGTATTTTCTCTTCTCCCTGCCCTGGTAGTCATTCAGTGGCAGCACTCTTCCAGTTGTAACCCCCTATTCAGGCTCCCACAGCAGCTGCCACTGCTGTCTTTCTTGCTTCAGCTCTCCTTTCAGACACCAACAGCAGCAGACTACCTAGATCTTCTTCCAGAATTCCCTTTTTTATTCCCCAGCAGCTCACCTCCTGGTCACGTGTATCCCTATCCTATGACTTTATTCATTCCTCCTGGCTCCAACCAGTGTTCCTTGTCCTTAATGTTCATAAAACTTAAATTCATCCCAAATATTCTTAAAATACATTTCACAAGTAGAGGTTGAAGTACCAAAAGTGCAGTTGAGTGAGAAGCGTACACACACACACAAACACACTTGACTTCATTTCCAGCAACTGCCATATGGATGTAGGGTCCAATTTTCAGCATTTGAACTCTTGACAAACGTATTTTAGAGGAAAACTCAATGTGTGAAAATCCTGGCTCCGTTTAAGACAATGGCAACCCCTCCACCCCATTGACTTCAAAGAGGCCCAGATTTTACCCAGTATCCATAAAAACCCTGGAAACAAGCAGCAATGAAATAAGTGGTATCGTCCCTTTAAAACAAACATTGTCAATTGCTTTTTTCACTTGCACCAGGCTGTTTGTCTGTTTTCTTACACTATAGATTACATCAAAAAAATTTAAAATCAAGACTGGATGTTTTCCTAAAAATATGCTCTAGGAATTATTTTGGGGAAATTCTATGGTCTGTGTTATACAGGAGGTTAGACTAGATAACAACAATGGTCACTTCTGGCCTTGGAATCTATGGATCTATAATGGAGCTGAAACTGATTTTTAGTATTATTATTATTCCCTTGTTTGAACTGTTTTCTTCTAATGATATTAACACAGATCAAGAAAGCATTACTGGTTGTCAACACAGCTCTGCACAAATTGGCAATTTCAGTTGGAAGGGGTTTATGTAAACTTTTTCTTGGGGCTTGATTAGAGGTAGGATTAGCCACAACATTTGAATCTCGGTTAAGGTATGGATTTCAAACTTTTCCCACAGATAAGGTGTTCAGATGCAGGGGTTTGGTTGAGTACAATCTACATTTCTTTTCTAGCCCTGAGATTTGCTACGAGTTTCAGAACTTGAAACTCAAAGCAAAATTCAACTGCAGTCACCTCATTTCACCTATTTTCTAGCCCAAGCCCTTTAAAATTGAGAACTTTTTACAGCATGAATATTTACCAGTAGTTATCACACAGTGGTGTCTGAGCTGCTGCATTTCCTATTCTAACAATACAGAAATATTGTAATATCACATAGTAGCATGTCCTGGTAAGTAGCTGAGTTTCTAAATGGTGACCACAGTATATAAGTCATTCCATGTTCATATGAAAAGTCTGAAACCTAAGGCTGGTCAAAAAATTTCCAGTAAAACTATTTTTAAGAGAAATCTTGGTTTTCGACTAAATGAAATTTTTCACAAAAGGCATCTGCTTCCCATGGAATTTTTTTGATTTTTCATCAAAAACCAAACTAAAATATTTTAGCCAAAACACAGACACATTTCAATTTGGATATCCTGGGATAGCTCACTGGTTTGAGCATTGGCCTGCTAAGCCCAGGGTTGTGAGTTCAATCCTTGAGGGGGCAACTTAGGGATCTGAGGCAAAATTAGTACTTGGTCCTGCTACTGAAGGCAGGGGGCTGGACTTGATGACCTTTCAAGGTCCCTTCCAGTTCTAGGGGATAGGATAGGATATCTTGCCAGTGTCTCATGGGAGTTAGAGTTTAGTTTCCTCATGTCCCAATTCTTCCCCCTGGTCCAGGCTCCCCAGCCAGACTACATCTGCCACGGTGCACCTGACTATTCTCAGCCATCCCAGTTACAACTCCCGTGAGGCACCACAGCAGCATTTCCAAATCAAAATATTTCCGTTTTTGGCCAAAATATTTTGGTTTTTGATTTTTCATTGATAAGTCAAATTTTTGTGTGGAAAAAAGCCCATTTTCTGACAAGCTCTGCTGAAAATCTTTCTATTAATATGGATTAATTTTGGTTTTATAGGGAGCCATGAAGCCATGCAAGTTTAGTGCCGCTTGGGGTTTGACAATGAAACCTCTGCACAGCTCCTCTTGTACTGAAGTTCAGCTGCAGCTCAAAGCAGGGGTGTATTTATGAAATTGTTGCTTTCTGAGTCTCTTTATTAATGGCCATTTATTTTTCCATTACTTCGAAGTGGCTTTCCTGAAGGCCATTCATCCTTTAATACACGGTAAACAGTTTAAGCTGCAGTCAATTACATTTTGAAACTAAACTGAGCGTGTATCCCCTTAGCATGAAACAGAATAAAGCTAATGTTGGCATCAACAATGTATCTATGCTGGATGTTACTTTCAGGCTTAATCTGATAGGCCTCCCTACCAGCAGAACTACTGTCAACCCCCCTTGTTTTTACTGCCTTGTCATTCTGAATAAACTACTTATCTCTGTTGCCCTTACATGTGCTTCTTGGTGCTCCTTCATCCTGCCTGCACTAATCAAGTCCAATATTCTGTGTCCACCAGAGAAAGGCACAAAGCGCCTCTGTAATCCACTTGATTAATTTGTAAAATACTATAACACTGGGAGGAAGGAAACGATGCTATCAGACGATCAGCTATAATCCAAAGAATTTAGCTTTTAATTTATCTGTGCTTTTGATTATTTTTTGAAGGGTGGGAAACCCTGGTAAATCTGTTGCAGATTCTCATCAAATTGAATACAATGGGGTTTATTAGAAATCATTCCAAGACACCACATGCAGTCACTCAAAGAAAAAAAACACATTTTAGTTGACTTTTTTTCCTCTTGTTGTTTCATTTTCCAAAAAAAAATTTTAAAGGCCTGAATCTGACCTTCCGACCTTGAGAAACAGAGAAGGTGCTCAAGCAGGGATACCTGGCCAGTCACACTATTAAAACAAAAACAACCACTGCCTTATTTAATAAAACAAGCCAAAACCTCAAAATGGTAGAGGCCTCTTATTTTTTTAAGACCTTATTTTGTGGTTCCCTACTGAATAATTCTCCTTATTCAGAAAAACACTGTATTAACCTTCATAATCTATTTGTGGCTTCACTAAACACACATATACTGTACTGCATGGTCATTAAGCTTGGAAATAAACTTCTTATTGATGGGTGAACCTTAAAAAGTTCAGTTTGGCTCAGATAATCATCTAAACATTTGAATGCTTATTCACAACGTCTCAACTTTTTGAGGCTCTCTCACAACTACAATTTTGCTGACAGTCCCTCTTCCCTGTTAGATGGTTCTTTCATTCTACTGCACTCTCCAAAAAGGCCCAGTTCCCTTCCTCCATGTTATGGCGATGTGTTACCTTGGGCATTTGTTCAATGACACTAGACTACAGCATACATTTGCAATGCTCTATCAGTATGAACTTCTGGAATAAAATCCTGTTGTTAAATGTTCCTAGAGCAAAGCACTTTGTTCAGCTGTGTTATGCTATCGCTCTCTCCCAGCTCCTGCACAGAACATACATTTTGACTGCAAACATGACGACTCTCCCACTTTATACCTGTTTCCACATTTTGTCCCCTGACCTAGTGAGTTGGTAGTATTTTGTAATTACTGCTATAGGCTGGCTACAAATTGTGCACACAGCTAGTATCCTAAAACATCATATTATTTCTGTTACTCTGTCCTCCCTCCCAAACAACCTGCTTGCTCATTTCATTTTTCCAGGTATGCCTTGCCTTTTAGACTATAAGCCCTTTGGAGCAGGGGTTGTCACATTTTTGTACTGTGCCCAGCAGAGCGGGGCTCTGACCTTGTTCAGGCACCTAACTGCTACCACAATCTAAATGAATAGTACTAATTTTACAAATTGATTGTGTATGTCTGAGAACTATATTCTTGCTGTTAAAGGGAATGAACTCCCAGATGCCAGGAAGCCAGCCTTGCTATACCATCTAGGTACTGGAGGCCAGCATGTATTTTACAAATTCCGTCTTCTGGATAATTAATATACTACTGCAATTTGTTTCAGACTTCAAGTATTTATTGCACCAAAAATAAATTTGATGGAGGAAGTTTAAAATTTACTCCCATGTGTTCAAAGAATGGTTGAACCCACTAATCATGTTGCTACCTTGCAGGAAATTGTTACATGCTAGCATAGGGATATGTCTGATGAAAAGATCTGAGACCAGCTTGTGAAGGAAACAGCCATGCCACACTTGTTTGAAAATTACTGTTTGAACCAGAACTAACTTTACAGAAAGCTATAGTTATTGTTAGCCAAATCGAGTCTGCTATGGCAGAGGCTAAAATAATTGCTTGAGGAGGGGGTTACAGACCATGTCCAAGCAGTTATTTTATTAATAATATAATCTCTAAACTGGCATAAGAGTGGTAGCAAGATAGTGGTAAACAGAGCACATTTGACACATCTACAAAGCAGTGCGCCATCTCAGCACCTTCTGATACTTCAAAGTCAGGCTTTCACAGTGGATCTGTGCTGCATATTGCCAACTACACGGCATAATGAAACCATGTGCTACTGGCAGTTACTACATCAAATCACACATGGAGATAGGGCCAGATTAAGACATAGGCACAAAAGGCCTGTGCCTACAAGCTACAGCTCTTGAAGTGTGAGATTACAACAACTCAGCTTTCATTAACAATAAAAAACCCCTAAATTGGTAGCCTTCAATGATTTCAAAGAAAAGCTTGACAACCTGACCCAGGTGTAACCAATGCAGGGAGTCTGCAGGCAACCTGAAATAATAGTGCTGAGAAGCATGAACTGTCCTATGCATATCAATGGGGTTTTAACTCCAAGACCAGCTGCTCTGGGAAGCCCGACTAACACCACCCCTGTGTGTGTGGACTCTGTGGCTACGTCTTCACTACCCGCCGATCCGGCGGGTAGCAATCGGTTTATCGGGGATCGACTTACCGCGTCTAGTGAGGACGCGGTAAAATCGATCCCTGATGGCTCTACCGTCGACTCCGGAAATCCACCTCGACAAGAGGCGGTAGCGGAGTCGGCGGCAGCGCGGCAGCGGTCGACTTTCCCGCGTCCTCACCGCCAGGTAAGCCGACCTAAAATACGCAACTTCAGCTACGGTATTCACGTAGCTGAAGTTGCGTATCTTAGGTCGGAAGTCCGCTGTAGTGTAGACCTAGCCTGTGTGTGTGGCAGAAGTGTGGTCCTGCAGGTCCCACCAACTCACCCATACAGATACACCCTTGATAATGGGATATGTACTGGGAAGCCCTTGCTGCCAAATTTGTTTGATTCGGTGGGGAGCAAGGGTGAAAGTGAGCTGGTACGATGTACTGGTAAGAAGCCCGTACCGGCCCATAAGCAGCCCACATTAAAGCACTGTAAAATGGCTCACTTACTTTTAGGGACATATTTATCTGTGGATTGAACTCCCACCGGTGCCAATGCTCTCTATGAAGGAACTCAGATAAGACGGAATATACATTGTACTATGCTTAGCCCACTTGATGACTTTCATATATGATATTAAATACCAGCCAGGGAATGAAAATATTCCTGCAGATTGCTTGTTGACAATGGCGAGTTAGACAACCGATACCCACCTGGCAGAGAATATTAAATAAATTTGGTGTTAACAAGTCACCATAATACTGTGTCTACTGAGCAGCTCAAAGCAGTTTATTAAATATAGTCAGAAAGTATGACATTATATAACTAGAGGACTATCAAAAAGTGGAGACCCTTCTTTTACATTTGTGATGAGTTAGCTCCACATAGAAGATATGTAATAGGCAACACTTGCTCTCTAATTGTTCCTAGCGAGCTCCAAAGCCACATGTCTTCAACTTGTTCACAAAACACATCAGAGAGTTGTCTGAACCAAAACTGGTTGCTCAGAGATGGACTAAGATTGAGAGTGCACAAAATCCTGTTACTTGCCAGAGGCATCAGAGGTCTGGTATTATGCTACTGCGTGTAATCAATCACCTCAGCCAGTGGCCAGAAATAATCGTTTCCTTCTATGTTACTTCTACAACCGTGCAGTGCTAGCACACGCTAATTCGTTGCCACATCCATGTGACTTGCCTGAAGTACAAACTCTGTTCCTGGTTAAAAATTCCTGGATTGTTTTGTGTTGTTATCCTCTTCTAATTAATAGAGCTGGTCAGAAAAATGATAAGGGGGATGCAAAAAATCACACAGAAAAAGTTCCCGTTTTTCAGTGCAAAATGTTTTTGATTAAAAGGTGCTTGAAAAATGGGGGGAAATGTTTTCAATACTAAACATTTTTCCTATTTTCCATTGGAAAAAAATTACTCAAAAATGTTCTGACAAGTTCTACCAATTAAAGTGAGTAAAATCTACAACTATCTTTCACATTATTTATATCATGCTGATCATCATGTTATCTCCAATCCAGTTAAATATAACAGGTACCATGGAACTTGGAGGGAGGAGCAAAGGTTGCGGGAGGAAAGACTTCAGAGGAGGTACCAGGAAGTCAGTCTATGTGCGTGTGTATAGAATGCTAGCTGCAGTTGCAGCATCTCTGTAAATAGTTCTCTTAATAAAGGGCCAGTTTGGTTTTACAAGTATGGAGTCCTTTCGTGTCATGATCCAGCATGCAGGAAACATACCCTCTATTTTAAAGTTCACAAATCCCTGTTTTTTATTCTGTGCTCCTATCACAAGGGGGACACTGATTCTGAGTGAAGCTTCCCTGTATTCCTGTGATATAAATATTAAATATAATAAAATGGAAATGTACAGTTGTTATAGAGAGCTAGAAACACATGTACAGAACATGTAACAAGACAGGGCCAAAGAATTTTAACAGGATTTCACAGGCTTTTAATTACGGTAGAATGTGGCCAAGAGTTTCTGCAACAAACACCTCACAGTCTAACTCTCATTTAACAATGAACTCTTCCACTGGCAAAGGTAAAGACAGAAAGACTTCAATGAGTCTGTTCTGATCACTGTCTTTCCTGTTTCTAGTACAACAAGGGTCATGAGCAAAGCAGCCTAACCAAGCTAGGAATACTAAAAGTCTATTTATTTACAAAGGATATCTTCCTTCCTCTGGTTTTCCTCTCCTCCCTTCTTCACCCCCGCAGTCTCACCCTGCCCTGTCTGGTACGTGGGTATGTTATTTATCTTGAAAAAATAACAAATAGAAGTTAACATTCACCAACTGTGACTTATCTGACAGCTCAGCACTCCGTTTCAAGTTGTTCACCGTTGGAACTTGATTTCCACAAAGCCTTGCATCACACTGGCAGATTGCCAGGCCAGAGGCTACTTCGGCTTTTAAAAATGGAAATTTGTTGAATTTCCTGCGCTTTTGCCTCTTTCTCCTCATATATGCGTACGTATAAATGTATCATTAGAGGAATCTGCCAAACAGTACGACGAAGATAAAAGATTCATAGTTCAACAAAATTGTCTTCTCTTTTGCCTTTTCAGCATGAAACAGTATTGTACACAATAGGGATTTGAAGAGTTACTAAAATTCTTTTTCACAAAGCATCTGGTGTGGTTCCCCCGCACCTCCCACCCCCAATAAAGAATCAGACAAAAATCTTCCTATATGTTTCAGGTACCGGTAACTTCAGTCTAGAGGCATCGTCATTCTTTGTCCTTTAATTAGACTTTTATGAGACATAGAGCACTGGCCCAGATTCCTGCTAAGATCAACTACTTCCTGACCTCAGATGCACCACAGGATTGTTTTATTTAAAGGGCCAGTGTGTCTATGGATTTTTTTCTTTCCCTTTTTAGACTCTGGAATGGACCAGTAACTTTGAGACACATTCCAGATACTGAACTGTAACAAAATACAAGCAGCATCATTATGTTTCAAGTCATGGATATCCCTTTATGGCAGAATTTGTCCACAACAGGGTGTTCCTTACCCGGGCTATTTCAAGAGTTTACTCTGCCACACATCCACTCATATCTGTGGCTATTTCAGGAACAGTAGAAACTTCTTGATCCCTCAATACATTGGTTCAATTATCATGAGCCAAAGCTTGTCTCCAGGGCCCAGTTATGCCTCCAAGCTCATCCGAAGAAGTGGGTTGTAGCCCACGAAAGCTTATGCTCTAATAAATTTGTTAGTCTCTAAGGTGCCACAAGTACTCCTGTTCTTTTTCCTTCTCTGTTTCTTGTTCCCATCTCCCATTCCTCTGTCAGATTATATCACAACCAGAAGATGTTGGAACCTGCATCTTGCTGTTACCTCAGAAATTCCCCACTGTCACAAGTTAGAATTCTTCAGAACAGCATGTGTCCGTCACACTGAACATTCAATGTAAGATTAATTGGCTTCATCCTTGCATCATGTTGCTGCTTTGCACCACTCCAACAGTGCAAAGGAACCTGAAAAATGAAGGAATTATCAGGTACCTGGCTGTACCATTTTCCAGATGCTTTGCACTGCTGGCAAGGATCTGGTTTAGTAGAATCCTCAAGTGACATAGGGTCAGCATAGCCAAATCGAAAACAGATCCCTTCAGCATCTCTACTAGAGGGGGCGTGTCAGGGGAGTGGCATTCCTGCATTTGAGTGACAGTGAGCTTCTGGGCCTTCTCCTTAGGCAATATGCATATTAGAGCAGCCCTGAGGACATTACAAATTGTACCTGGTATTGGAGGTGGGAGAGGACATACAAGTGGTATAAAGCCACCTTTACTGTCCTCCTTGCATGCTGCACCGAGTTGCTCAGCTGGACCTGGAAACAAGCCTAATGTTTTTATAGTTTGCTATTTATGTGGCTACAGGATTTTCAGTTATGTGTTTCTATATGGGGCAAATGCTCAAGTCCTCACCAGCCTGAGTAACTGGGCAGGGGATGAGCTCACACATGAAGAAGAATCCTTCCTCCTAGAACATATAGTGGCTGTGAAACCACTCAATGGAGGCTACGTCAACCCCTGTGCCCTCGTGGCAGGCAGGGCAAAGGATCTGCTCAGCAACAGATGTTCTGGCCCCACTCCTGCTCTACCCACTTCCTGCATGCTGCTATGAAGGGAGCAGCATGTTCCACCTAGAGACAGAGCAAAATTTGCCCCTCTATCCATAATTTGATTTTGCTGTTCTTTTCACTGAAATAATATCCTCCAAGGTGCCTCCCCTTTCTAGCCCTGACTGCAGTGATCCTACCATTTTTCCCCACATTACTCAGATATCAGTAATAAAGGGCCAAACCCTGAGTCACTTTCTTACTCGGACCTTGTTTAGGCAAAGAAGGATTGAGTAAAACCTCAGTCAAAATCTTAGGATATAGCCCATTATGATTAACCATGTCAAAAGTACCAGTCATCAAAGACAGAGACCAGTCATATGTACCAACCCCATCCTGTCTCTTCACTACAGGAAACCAACACAGACGTTCTGAATTAGTGCCCTCTACTGGCACCCTTGAAAGCAGGCAGATTTTCACACTGTTAACTAACAGTGGATTACAGAATAAATAGATGGCTGGAAATGAGGCACTTAATTTCTTGGTTCAAAAATTTGGGAGGAAAGTTTAGAAATTTTTGAAACATCCTGTTTCAATGGTTTTTAAATGAAAAAAAAAAACCATTTATAGGTTCAAAATAACTTCCATTCAAAATTTAAGCTAATTATAGTTGAAAGATTGTTTTTAAAGGTCAAAAAAGCCCAATTTTTTAAAATGAAATATTTTGATAGACCCAAACATTTTTATTTTTTTTAAAGATTTTGGCTTTTTGTTCTGATTCAGAATGGGCATTTGTTTCATCTAAAAATTTCCCCAGCACAGCTCTTAATTATTATGAACAAATTATTGCTGATAGTGTGCTCGTCTATTACACTTTTCAGCCAAAGATTATTATTATGATGATTATCAGCATTATAAAACAATGATGATTTGTGCAGTACCTTAGTGGAGCAACAGAAAGAGTCGTGCTTTGTGTACAAGTGGTTGCAGGTGCAGATCTCATGTAATCTGTCCAAGACTGGATACCTTACCAGAAGATGTGCTGTAGTCAAACACAAGTTATTGGGATCAACACAAGACTATCTGGATGAAATTCTATCTGTTTTAGAGTTATATACTCCTGTTCCTCACAGTATATCTGAGCACCTTCCACATAAAATCAATAACAATATTGCAGCCTCTGGCATTTCTCCCTTTATGGGATCAGAACTCTGCTTGGGATTCGCTAGGATTCTTGGGGGCAGGGGGTTAGGAGAGGTTTGGAAATTAAAAGAGCGTTCAAATGAGGACAACTTTTTGTTTCAGAAGGTGGCGGTCTGGAAGAAGTAACCGGGGGGCAGCCATTTTAAACTCGATTCTGACTAATCAGGAGGAATTGGTTGGAAATTTGAAGGTTGAAAGCAACTTGAGT
Organism: Terrapene triunguis; assembly: GCF_002925995.2. Lineage (NCBI taxonomy): Eukaryota > Metazoa > Chordata > Testudines > Emydidae > Terrapene > Terrapene triunguis. The sequence goes on along the minus strand of NW_020664530.1, from coordinate 1,830,490 downwards.
GACAGTGATCATGAAATAATACACAATGGAGAACTGGTCTGAAATCAACCAGATGAAATTCATTAAAGACGGGTGCAAGTACTGCACTTAGGAAGGAAAAACATCAAATGCACAACTACAAAATGGGGAATAACTGGTTAGGTAGTAGTACTGCTGAAAAAGATCTGAGGATTATAGTAGATCACAAATTGACTATGAGTCCACAATATGATGCAATTGCAAAAAAACAGGCTAATATCATTCTGGGCTGTATTAACATGAGTGTTGTACATAAGACACAAGAAGTAACTGTCCGACTCTACTAATCTCCTATAGATGTTCTGAAATGCTATGACCTATGATACACAGGTGGTCAGAAGAGATGATCTAATGATCTATTCTGAACATAAAATCTATGAATTAATTACTGTATTTTTCTTATGTTAGTGCCTAGAAGCCTCAACTGAGATAGGGCTCCATTGTGCTAGGTGCTGTACAAATACATAGTACAAGACAGCCCCTGTTCCAAATGCTTACAGTTTAAATTAGCAAACCAGACAAAAGGAGAGCCATGCCCAAAGTCACCTGGCAGCTCAGTGGGATAGACTCTAAGTCACCTGACTCCTAATCCAGTGCCCTACCCCCGAGACCAGCTGTCTCACAAAGATCCAAAATCATTTATATAGGTAAGTAAATATTAACAACCCCATTTTGCAGACTCCAAAACCTGACAATATTTCCGTTTTCAAAAACTATTTTCTATAGAAATGTTTGGGTTTGGGTTTTGGGATTTTTGAAATCCAAATATTTTGACCAGAAATTTCCACAAAAATAATTGGTTTGGTCAAAAAGGCATTTTTTGTCCAAAAAACGTTAACATGAAAACATTTCAAGCAGCTCTAAATAGAATTAATCACCAATATTCCTTTAATCAAATCTTGTATTTTGACATCAAAAGCTCTACCTGCTGATTTGTTTCCTTGGTGTTCATGGATTTTAAGAGCAGAAAAGACCACCCTGATAATCTGGTCTGTCCTCCTGCATTAACACAGGCTATAGAAGCCTACCCAGAAATTTCTGCATCAAGTCCACAACTTCTGTTTAAGTAATAGAATTTTCACCAGGTCTGTGGCAAATTAGGCAGGAGTTGTTATGGTCTCTCATGTCAATGAACACTTGAAGCCAAAATACTGGAAGCAATGAATTCCTGTGTGGTACTTCTGGTTGTGACACTTACCTTTCCTGTAACATCAGGCAAATCATTGAACCTTTCTAACTCAGTTTCCCTTTCTGCCACATAGGGCTAAAATTACCTATCATACAGGGATGTTATGAGGATTCAATGAATTAATGTTTGGAAAGTGTTATATAAGTGTTGATTTTAAGTATTATTGTGTGCAACATCCTCACTCGTGAATTTTACAGATTTCAAAAATCAGGAGTGAGACGTCACAAAGATGAGATCTTAAAATCAATACATTTTGCGTTCTTTTTATTTTGACTTCTGCATTTTGAGCATTTAGGGTTCATGTTTTCAAGCTTTCTCTGCTAGAAACTTCCTTTTTAAAGAAATGGAAACTGAGGTTCTCATATACTCACATGACTCCAGGAGTTGGGGCTTTAAACAAATCAAATATCATGAGACATGTTAAAAATCAGATGACTGGGCAACACTACTGTAAGGCAAAAGCCCTACCTACCTAATCATCTCCCACAACAAACTTACAATTAAACTTTCTGATAACTCCTGACTCTATAATAGCAATGTGGAGGAAGCAAAAGCAGTCTGTCTTTGACATTATAAGGCTTCCAACAGTGAATATTTTGCTTGTCAATAAGATCACACAAGACAACTGAATATCTTTCTTTTTTTCCCCTTTCTATTTGGTTAAAAAAAAAAAAGGACTTTCTGGACATCAGTATTTCCCATGTTACCATGGCAGGTTTGAGAGCCAGTATAATTGTTATGTCTAGTAATGCTTTTTGGATGGCTTTCTGGCTCTCCTTTATTTCCTATTCATTTGGCACAAATCACACATGATATTTTGGATGAGACAGGAACCCAGAAAGTCATTACATTTATAAAGCAAAGTAAATAACTTTATGGTCAGTCTGTGGTGTTAGCCCACCCCCAAAGTGGCCCTAAATCAAGGTCATCCATGGGGCAATGGGTGAGGCTTCTTGACCTGAGGTGAGAATGAGACGGGAATGGAAGAGTCAGAGTGAAGACATAACCACAGTGAACACAGAATACAGCTTGGAGACGTCATGGACTTTGTTATGTAATGAGAAACTAAGCAATACACATATTTATTCCAAGAAAGGACACAGACTAGGAACAAGAGCATAATATCAACAAAACCTAACAAGGGTAATCTTATACAAGGGATATAACCATGAACAATCTATATGCTTCCCCCCCCCCTTCTTCCCCTGCGCCACTCCTATCATGTAATGACTACATTTTATCAAGTTGTCATGGAGGGACAGAAGAATTCTTAATCCCGCATGTGCATTATGGTTATGCTTAGACATAAGCCCAAACCAAAATTCTGCATCTACACCACCTCAAATTTGCAGAAAGAACAGGAGTACTTGTGGCACCTTAGAGACTAACAAATTCATTAGAGCATAAGCTTTCGTGGGCTACAGCCCACTTCTTCGGATGCTCTAATAAATTTGTTAGTCTCTAAGGTGCCACAAGTACTCCTGTTCTTTTTGCGGATACAGACTAACACGGCTGCTACTCTGAAACTTGTCAAATTTGCAGGTGTTCAAAGTTTGGAGCACTCTTTCTGAATGTCACGTCCAGCCTCTAACTCTATAATGGGCCCAATCAAAATCCTGCATCTTGGTGTAAATTCAGAGCTGGATCCCAATTATAATTATTATTAAAGGAACCATGTATTTGAGCAAAAGAAAAATTCACCATCACAGAAATCCCAAAAGAATGTGGTGTGATATCAAACACCTTTGCAGGGACAGAGCAAACCTGCACAGCATAAAAATGGGCTGGATTGGAATGGAAGATTGATAGCAATTGGACCAACTGTCAGTTTAAGTACCTATTCAGTTTTCTGGCTTCCTTCACCATGCCCACCTGACAAGCAATTATCCTGCCTTGTCAATTCCTTTGCCCAACCCTCAATAATAATTCTCACCATTTGCTTTTTCAGTTCTCTTTTCTTTTTAAACACAGTTATGATCACTGGAAAAGTTTAAACTTCCAGTCCTGCAAACATTTTTGCCCATAGTTAACTTTAACACAATGTTGAGATTGGATTTCTGAGCCCACATCTTCAAAAATTTGGGGCACTCAGATCCAATATTGTGCCCAAAGATTAAAAGGGGTCAATGTCAACACTCAGAGTCCCAGTCCAGTTTAACGCACAGTTTGCTGATCATTATTGTCCTGGTAAAATGTGTGGCATCACTGTACGTAAAATTATACGATTCTACTATATGAAATTACTGAGATATGTTCCAAGTTTAGAAAAGCAGGCACAGACCAGTTACTGGAAGACAAATGACAAACTGATGCCTCAGACAGGGGTCAACATAATCAAATGGACTATCACCTGGTTAATTGCCAATTCTTTGACAGGAAAAAGGGTGTAAGCGAGAAATCTACATTTCCCCCCCAAAACTGTCTCCTGAGTCTCAGCTGGAGATTATTTTCAAAGAAAAAGAACTATAAGAAAAGGGAACAGATGCCCCAAAATGCTCCTCCCTTTCTCTCTGCCCATGGCATCAACAACATCTGAGGACAAGAAAAGTAACACTGAACTGGGGGAGGGGTCCTGGCTGAAGGGAATCCAGCCAGTAAGACTGCTGGAGCGTGTGGTGAGAGAAACCTTTGCTTTGAATTCATGTAGCTTGTTAAATTAGATCCTAGTAGTGTTTTACTTTTATTATCTTGTAACCAATTCTTACTTTTATGCCTCATTACCTGTAATCACTTAAATTTATCTTTCTGTAGTTAATAAACTTGCTTTATTGTTTTATCTAAACCAATGTGTTTGGATTTAAGTGTTTGGGAGAGTCCATTTGAGATAACAGGATTTGTGCATATCATTTTCTATTAATAAAATGATGGACTTTATATGAGCTTATATTGTCCAGGAGGGTGCTGGGCAGTACAAGACACATTTCTGGGAGAAGTCTGGGACTGGGATTTTGCTGGTGTTGCCCTGCAGTGTAATTCATGGAGTGGCTGGCTATAGCACTCATACAGTATAGCTGAGAGTGATTTACATGCTGGAGGCTGTGTGAGAGCAGACCAGGAATAGTAGCTTACACAATGAAGCAGTGTAAAAGACACCCCACGTTGGAGAATTGAGGGGACTCAGCTGTTCAGTAGTCCAGATTGTACCCTGGATAATGTCACAAACGTATTTTTCAACTCCAAATATCAAACTATTCTTTTAACAGTAGGAGTGCAATTGTACTGATTAAATATTGGTCAAGAACTCAACAATGCAAGGGATTCTAAGGTTCAAAATAGTATAGCACTGCTTATGGTTCTGCATGAAGCACACACCGGAAGAAGATTTTTGCTTTTAAGGCCCGACTGAAATCCTTACTCAGACTGGTGGGCAGTTATTCATACAAGCAATCCCATTGAAGTCAATGGGACAACCTGTGTGATTAAGAAGAAGTGAAGAAGTGAGGTTTTTACCCACGAAAGCTTATGCCCAAATACATCTGTTAGTCTTTAAAGTGCCACCAGACTCCTTTTTGTTTTTACTCTGAGTAAGAAGTTCACAGTCTGGTCCTAAATTTGCAGTTTACTCCTGACCAAAACTCATCTCTTGGGTAACAATAATCAACCCCTTTTCTTTCAAATGTCACACCACAACATTGGTTTTTATGTTTCTGTTAGATAGGGATAAAAGAATAATCTAAGTTTTATAAAATTCACAAGAGAAACCCCCAAGACCATTTGGAGAACCATAGTCAAACCCTCCTTAGTTTTAAATGAAAAGAGAAGCACTTCAAGTTGTTCCCCTGTTTTTGTATGGTAGTACTTATGACAAACATTTAGGAGGCTAATGTACTCTGGGATACTTGCAAACATATTCATAGCTTGACTGATACAAGAAGTCCTACTAATTTCATTGGGACTATTTGCATGAATAAAGTTACTTATGTGTTTGAGTGTTGGCAGGACCTGGGCAGAATTACCACACACTTCAGTAAAGATTGTGGCTCTAAAAACTTAACCTGATAAAGGCTCTGAGAGCCATAACTATGTTCTTTCTGTCCACATCTTTTCACTATGTGTAAACCTTTCACTGAGTTATTCAGCATAGTGGAAGCCTGGATTACCTTGCATTAGGTCTGTAATAAGCATGAGTAGGTGGATGGGGCGGGCGCCCCCTCTCTACTCGCTGGCCAGTGCAGCAGGTCAGTGGCCTGGCAGCATGTCATAATATGCTAAGCCTATAAACCAGTAGCAAATTACTACTCCCTGGAGCAAGGAGGATGCAGGGGAGAAATTGTGACTCAGGTGTGTGTCTCTGAGTCACAATTTTGCATCACCTGTTAATCAGCGCTGTGCTTAAAGTAAAAATCTAGCCCTTAGGATATGAAGCATGGCTTCCTCTAGACACACCACTGTCTTCCCTAGTGTGGAAGAGAATTGGGGCTTTGCTGTTTGTATCATCTTACACTTAATAAATTTTCCCCTAACATGAAATATGCCCCCTTCAAAGGGGTTCAGCCAGCTCTGTATCTATTTATCCACAGAGCAGGTTAACCTTGGACAGTATTTCCTCTCTGATTTGGAGGGGCCACTTCCAGCAGCAGAAACTGGGGACAGCCCACTCCCATCAGTTTCAATGCCCATTCAGTTCTTGGCCTCTCTGTTGAGACTGCCACCATGTAGTAGATTTTTTCTCTCTCTCTATCAGGATAATTTTATTACGGCTCCCATCCCCACAGCACCTGACACTTCACATAACACTCCTGTGAGATAGGAGAATATTATCACCATGTATGGAGAACTTTCCTGAGGTCATGCAAAGTCTGTGGCAGACCTGGGAACAGAACCAAGAAAACCTGAGTTCCAGTCCAGTGCTTTAACCAAAAGAGTGTCCTTCCTCTGTTCAAGCTGGACACCTGTTCACTGGACTAAGACCAAACAGCTATCAGATGGTTACAACCTTTTATTATCACTACAAACCTGATCTGGATTTGAACCAGCATCTTAGAGGTAAAAAAGCTTTATAGCCCATTACCAGTCCCCTGAGCCATCCATTCCGCTAGCAAATTGTTAACCAATGTAAATATGAACTAGTAATGCCAGCAATATCAAAATCAGGAAATCCCCATATGCTCAAAATTATTTAGATTTGACATCGAACTCATACGGTAGGGGCATGTTTTTTTTCCTAGGAAACATTAGAAATCAACATTAAGGATGTGAGCTTAGTTTAAATGTCAGCTGAAAAACAGCTGCTACTAAAAGATATAATCCATGAGCCAAAAAAGTGAGGCTGGGAGGAAGTTGAAATGAGAGATGTTTAGTTCTTTAATGCTCCTGTGTGAGGATAAAAGGGTGAGATGTAGGGAATCTTCTTTGGCATGAGGCTGCTCAAGCCGTTCTGGAAGTTTCTGTTTAGCAGAATATGATCTCCCCATATGGCAGATCTGAGTGGTGAAAGAGGTCCAACCATATGCAGCAGTGATGTAACAGGGCCAAGAGGTCAGGCACCTGTGACTTTGCAGCCACATTAAGTTCTTCAGAAGCTGCTTTTTGACTTAGCAGAGCAGAGTTTTCCATCACATATGTGTAAAACATTTAATCCATTATAGCTTTCTTGGCTCTTTCAGACTAATTGTGTGTGTGTGTGTGTGTGTGCGTGCACGCTCAGTCATTTCAAAAAACCAAAACATTATGCTTCTGAAATACATTTATTTTCCTGTTTCAGAGTTCACCACACATTCCTTTGCAGTGCAAGACTCCCATCTTATATTTGGGTCTTTTTGTTATGTGCGTGCATATTACCTAGAACAATGGGGTTTTGAGCCATTACTGAGGCCTGTAGGCACTGCCACAATTCAAATAATAATGCCACAGTTTACTTGTCACTCAAAAAGCATATAAAGCCCTTTCCACTCATGGGCACTCAATAAAATACTGCTCACCATTTCTCAAATTCAACTGAGTTTTCCCATGATGATTAGAATCCTCAGATAACCTTTTCAAGCCAGAATGAGTCGCAGTTTAAAAAAGAATTATTCAAAAATCCCATGATGAGCCTATCTACCTGTTAACAATTGCAACCCAATGTTCAGCATGTAGACTGCAAGCCAGGGATATCAACACCATCAGCATTGTACCACAAATGAGTCTTCAGAAAATTAATGTCGCTGCATTCAAAATTGATTCTTATATAGTAGTAATAATTTATTTTCTTTGTTACGGTCTCTGTTGGCTGCAGTATTCTAGAAATGGTTCCATAAAACTATACAGCTACAATGCTATGAAACAATAAGGACCAAGGGCCCAATGTGACGTCTAATGAAGTCAGGGGGAGTCTTTCCATCGACTTCAATAGGCATCGAATCAGATCCCTAATGCTACTCCTTGCATCCCTGAGTGTGGACCCCAGATGCAGCTGACATAGCACAGTTCCACTACGTTTAGGAAAGGCAACAAGCTATAAGGACTCTATGCAGGTATGCAGGGTTTGCAGTCAGTGCATTACAGAGCTCTGCTGTTATGCCAGTCCCACCAGCCATTGCCATGCAGACAGTGAAAGTGCAGCAGCTGCAGATGCTAATACAGCTTTCAGGATTGTAGTAGCAGACACAAAATGACTCTACTGCAGCTCCATGGAGAGGAGCTGGGAAGGAATTCTCAGGAATTGGGCCCATACAAGCAAATATATTAAAACACTTCAGGAATGATAGCACATCAAAGACATTATCCCATAGAAGAGGACAGTCCTTTTTCCAAAGAACCCTCCAAAGAACACGTGCCATCCCCAAAATCCCAGTTCCATGCAAGTGATCAAGAACCAGAAGGCCAAGATCATACCACACACAAAGCTTTCTGTAACATTACCTACATCTGCATTTCAAACGTATGTTGACCCACAGCTTTGTGCTCATTTGCATAAGCTGAATTTCCTTACACTCCATAGATGCTGGGCTTGTATGTCTTATTATTAATTATTTTCAGACTCTCTCCAAGCACAGTTGCTGTCCCAAAGGGCTCCCTATCTATACATTCAATTTCTTTACCTTGCTACCCCTTTTATAATAATTAACTGTTTGTATTTTTTTCTCAAGTGACTAGGTCTGCAGCCCTTTGGAAATCTGATTGTCACGCAGTCCACAACCAGCCAGCCAGAGCACTAAAAAGAGGGACAGCATCCCTTCCAACCCCAAAAGCTCCCTCCAGCTAGAGAAGGTGCTAAAACCCCCGCCAGACATTGCTTATGCCATCACATCATGGGCTTGAACCAAACTGAATCCATTAGTAACTTCTTCACAGGAACTTGTTTATTCAAAAATGGAACCTGGCATCTGAAAATCAGTGTTAAATGAGACCTGTTTCTCTTTTTTATTCCTCTCCCGAAAATACCAGCAACACACCATCTGAGTTATATCATAATACGCGGAAAACAGTTCAAGTGTTGAACGTAAAAGAGTTAAAACATGCAAGGATCAACCTTTTTAATCATTCAAGTCTTTCCTCTTTATGGCCTGACTGAGGTATAGCTAGTTTCTGTTCTCTGTAGGACAGTTGGCTGTTATGTCACAGGCCTTTCACACAGGGTTGAGTCAGACGCCTTCCCATCATTTCAGCTGCTGTGTGCTAATTGCACCCCCACAATTGTCACAGGGAATTTAGTTAATCAATGACCTTTCATCCGCCGTCATTGTGACATCTAATACGTTCACGTGACTTCTAGATCAAGGCCTCCGTACAAAGCTGTCTCACACAGTGAAGCTGTCAGCATTGGTACAGGTCATGTCCAAAGCTACTCATCCTGCCCACACACATATAGTTATTGGGGTGGGGTGGGGACTAGTAGGAAGAAAGGGTAATCATCATTAACCACTTCGGGGAGAATGAGCAACAAATGAAGTTTCCCACTTCAAACCACACACTACCCACACCTCCACTGCATCACTTGTACTGAATGGGAATTTTCTGAAAAGCCGACATTAAGCGAGAACAAAAAAGACAGTGTTTTGCAATCAGCCAACAACAGTCACAACAATACTAAGGAAAATACCTTCCTTTGCCCTGTATTTAGGTGAGTCAGTTGATTTTGCGGCACAGCATGTATGACCGGCATTGAACCACATAAGTCTTGATGACATAAGTCTTCCTTTACAAGAAGAACACAGAGTCTGGAGTAGCATCACAGTTCAGAGCATAGACAGTTCACTGGCATTTGACATTGTTTGTGACAACACCCACAAGGAATCACAAGTGGATACTATCAAGGATTACTATTTGTGTATTAATGAGTCACAATATGCCAGATTCATAAGAGCCAGATGTCACAGCTGACCCAGACAAGGCACTCAGACAGATCCCACGCGTTTCATGTGTCAGCCTTATATCCATTCATAAAACAGCTCCCTCCCAAAATATAAGTCTTGGGAAAATTTAAGATCATTGTGCAATTCTGAGTCTAGTTTCAATCAATTTCCTAGGGTTTCTCCTGCCTTCTCCTTTTTTTATCTGTGTTAGTTACATTGTGGTTAAAAGGAAGGAGGGGCAGGAAGTGGTGTCCATCACGGAGAAGGACAAAGGAACTGAAAACTATGGGTACGCAGACTTGGAAAAAATAACATTATTTTTTGCTTTTCTAAATGTTGCAGCTACAGACAAATCTCCTGAATGAAGTCAGACAGATGTTTTTTTCATATTTTTTTTCCCTTTTGGATGGAGTGACTTTCTCAAGAGCACAGCTGAAAAACCTTTGGAAGAAAAACACACACACACAGGCTTAGGCGTTGGAGGTGTCTGGAGCTGAGGATTACAGAAGTTCAAATTGGCTCCCCCTGTCAAAATTACAGCTGCACAAAAGATGGTACAGTTTATCAGCCCAGGGCTCAAAAGGACTTTTTCCGGTTCTCAAGAACTATGCAGGTCTTGAGAAAATGCAGCTGTGTGGTGATCAGACAGAATATGTTGGCTGGATTAGGTTCCACCCCTCCCCTTAAATGCTTTATTAAGGATGCCAACCTGTTAAGGGGCATGATTAGAGAATACCCCCCTGTGTGTATTTGTCATTTCAGGATGATTTATATCAGGACTCAGCCTTTGTGACTTTTTATTATATATAGGTTTTTTTGTTTTCACACTTCCCTCTCGAGATTTGAAATTTATACCTCTTCCAACAAGACAGAACTCACACTCCCTCGCCCTCTCGCTCTCTTTTTCCAGTATATTATCATTGTCCACCGCACAGATGAAGTGAGCAGATTAAAATGTATGTATAATGTCATTGAGGTTCTGTTTTAACTATACCAATAAGTTTCAAGGCTACTGTGCTATTCAAATCTACCCTGCCCTGGCAAACCTGCTAATCTCAAACTGCAGCACTTGTCAGGTGACACTGCTGAGAGATTCCTTTCACAAGCTTCACCACACCACAGTTTTACGGTTGTGTGTGACTGTCTGTTGGCATAAGGTTCAGTGTATCACATTTGGATGCAGCAGCATCCGCCAGTTGAACATGGGTGGAGCAAGCCAGTTGCTTGCACAGTGCACATATATTCTCAATGTGTTTTGCAAGAAACTTTTGCTTACATATTTTAAATGCTGTATTTCCCATTCCTTCATCTACTTTATTTAATACATGAAGAAGAGTTGTTTAGTGATTAGAAGAAGGAATGGGAGTCAGGTACATAGATCTATTCCCAACTCCTATGCCTATTCACAGAATAACCTTGAGCAAGTAGCTTAGACTCTCTCTGCCTCCGTTTATCCAATCTGTAAAATGAGCATATTATAGTCTACTTCACACAGCTATGAGACTTAATATTTCAACTGTAAACCATGCTGAGCTCCTCAGATAGAAGGTGCTCTATACGTGCAAAGGATATACTCTGGTAAGGGAGACAACATCATTCATTTAAAATTCACATTCTTGATCCCAGAATAAATGATTGCATTACCCTAAGAGTATGAAGATACCCTTAATTCCTCACATCTAGACCATGGGTACAAATTTACTAGGTCTGATTCCTTTCTTACTTACACTGATCTGACACTATGTCACTCTCTCAGCTTCAGAGAGGTTACTCTTGACTTAGACTGGTATGAGTTGAGAATCAGGCCCATTGAATTTTTCCTTGATAACATCTAAAACCCCCTCTTTCTGTCTAAATTTCCACTAATCCTTGCCTGTATCTCTGGCCCTTGCCAATGCCATCTCTTGCACTGACTGCTACGACTGCCTCCTCTCCACTCCTCTCCTTCCACTCCCATGTATCAAGAATTCTGCTAAAATCACCTTCCTTTCTCATCAGTCTAATCACCTTCCCCCTCTCTTCCAATCCTTCCACTCTCATCTTCCATATCAAGTTTAGTTTTCCCATCCTCACATTCAAGTATCTGCTCCTGCTTGTAACTCAGCTCTCCTTCCTTTATGTATTCTCCCTCTCGCTGCCCATACCCCCTCAATTTAACACCCTTTTGGTAACTTAGGCCATTCTTGCCATGCCTTCTTTCCTGCTACCTGTTACACTGGAACAGCTTCCCATCTGCTTGTGCACCAAATGACCACCCTTTCCTCATTCAGATCCCTCTTCTGTGACATATTGACGTAAAGGAACACTTGTGTAAACATGTGTGTCTATCCGTACAGAGACAGATCTGCACTACTTTGAGATGAGGCCATATTTAAACTGTATTGTCTGTATAATTTAGACTCTGATTCAGTTCCCATTAACTTTATGGCTGTTGGTTTTGGCCCTTAAACTGTGAGCTCCTTAAGGAAGGGACTAAGCCTATGACTATGTCTTCCTTTATATTTTGTACACTACTGAACCCAGTGACATGTTCAAAATAGATGAGTGAATCATGAAAAGTCTTTGCTTTCCTCTGAGCTAAAACCTATAAACTGGATAGTACCAGACACCAGAAATTAGACTATCCCCCCACCCCCATTCATGGGACTCTTCCCTTTATTCTTTGTTTGGTATCTTTCCAAATTACATTATCAGCTTGTCAAAATAGAGATCAAGGCAAACAACCGACATGAGCTTGTAAACTGCCACACACTTCAGACACCTTATAAGTAATAAACAACATTAATCAAGCTGTATCTTCATTATGGCAATCCAGTATAACAACTCTAATGTTACCTGTCCAAATATATTGCATGTATCATTAAAATCTGTCTGCTTCTATAGCATGGTCAAAAGGAACACGCAGTGCCATGGACTGACATGGTCTATGGCCTTTGGCAAGTTAATTCATTTATTTATCTCTGTTTCCCCATTTGTAAAGTGTGGATGATACTACTTACCTAGCTCACAATGGCAATTCTTCCTATCACCCAACCGTTGTCTTTCTTGCCTATGTGTATCTACGTGAACGTACTCTGCCTGGCACACTAGGACCCCAATCTCAGCTGGAATTACTACAATACAAAAAATTCCCACAACAATGATGTTGTAAGGATTAATGAATATTTGTCCAGTTCAGCGAGTATGTAAAACACTGTGTAAGTGTCAAGGTGCTTTTGTTGTGGTGGTGGTGGCTTTTCTGTTAATTTTTATTGCTTGTTTGGTTGGGGTTTTTTTGTTTTGTTTTATTATTACTATTATTATTATTTTTTGATTGTGCAAACTTTTCAAGTCAGGGACATATTGTGGACAGAAAAAGTACTAAAATGTGATGAATAAATTATTCAGTATGAATTAGTCACTTAGATCCAGTCACGTAGATCCAGTTATAAGCAGAGTCTACTGCAGGCAATTAAATGTATTCTAAAACATTTAAAGTCTCTTTCAGATTACATATTTTGGTAAGATTTTACAGCATTCCCAGTTTCATGCCATACATTTTTATGATGTGGAGCTTGGTCAGATAGTTAACTGCTGCATATATTGCATGTACAATACATTGTACATGAAGTACTTTTGATCAAGTATCTTGGTAACACATTGCATGTGCCATATGTTTTTCTCCAAATGATTATCCTTGATAGCAAAACTCTAATGGAACCACTCAAAGATGAGGGAGATTTTCCACTCACACTAACTCATTTCAAAGCTTACTGGAAACAGAGGTTGACAATCTTCCATATCATTTTTCCTTATTGTTTTTTGAAGAGGCAGAGAATTAAAATGAAATTGAAGGATTAATAGCACTGGCTAGGCCCAGACATAGGGCTTGCCAATTTTTTCTTTACGTCTTTTGTGTGAATCTGTTCCTCTGGAAAATGAAGGGCTGATCCCACTGGCTAGAACCAGCATAGTGTAAGCAGACACTGTGCTAGCTTCTGCACACAGCTCTGCCAATGTACTTCAATCCCAGCCTGTAACACCCTGTCATGGTTCAGGGCTGGTCTCTCCCCCAGAGCAGACACAAACCATCGTTCCCAGTTACCTTGTAGCTTTGCAGATTGATGAGTGTCTGTTTAGAATCAGGAAGAGATCTTGGATCAAACTCTTTTCAGATAGGTGATGAAAACTCAGAGAGGCCAAATTATTCCTTTGCTCTTATGAGCTGTGCGAGCAGGGGTAGCGGGAAGACATAAGCAGTGGTATTCAGAGGTAATCAGACTGCCTACGATAGATACAGGGAGTAAATGGGCTGGGTGCAGGCCTAACAGGATTCCTTACACCTACAGCAGAAAGATGTAGGGGCAGAGCACCTGTGTCTAACATCTTGGCCAGTCATTTAAACCAGTGCAGAGTGAATATAAAATGCTCCCAGATCAGAATGGTAGCTTTTTACACGAATTTTGCACTGGTATAAATGACGAGACATGGTATAGGACAAGGAGGACTTGGGAGCACAATGTGTGCCTGCTGTTCCCCTGAATCTGCCTTTAGGTACCACCAGGTATGCATGGATGAGTGCCCCCTCTCCTTTGTGCTCAAGTAGTGCTAATGGCAGCATTCTACTTAGGTTCTGAATGGGTGCCCTCTTGTCTCTCATAGCATTAGTTAGGACAAAGCCTCTGAACCCAGATCTCCAGAACTGAAAGTCTAGTGCTTTAGCATGGCATAAGCCTCTAATCATAGTGTATCTTAAACGTATTGTTTGCAGTGACCACAAGATTCTCACTGAAGATCAGAGACTCATTTTATATTACAGAGTTGAAAAACAATATTAAAATCACATGGCAATAATGTTCTTCTCTTCTATATTACTCCTGGGGGCATTCTGTGCCAAAAAAAAATAAAATTCTCTGCATAATATTTTAAAATTCTGCAAAATTCTGCAAATTTTATTTGTCAAAATAACTACATAATCACGCCAGTTTCAATTATTTTGGTAATTTATTTCAAAATACTTTCAGCAAGTATGTCTGTAACAATACAGATGCATACAACATTTCCCTGGGAGTAGAGAGTTAAAGAAACCCCTATGACAACCCAGTTCCTCTTTCCCCGACCACTTCTCCCCCACAGAGCCCAGCCGGGAAGCCAGACACCCACAACTGCTCCCCCCCAGAGCCCACCTGCCCCCCCCCCAGCCAATACACCTGAATCTCCTCCTCCCCAGAGCCCAACAGCGGGGCCCCCCAGTCCAGATATCCACATCCCTCTCCCCCCCAGATCCCAGGGATCCAGAGGGAGAAACAGCCTGATGCTCGGTGCCAGGCTTGCACCAAGTTTCCTGCGCGTCGCCCTCTCCTTCCCTCAGGGCATGCTGGGAACTGTAGCTGCCAGGAACCCTCTAGCTCCCACTCTCTCTCCCCAGCAGTATCTTCTATGTGCAAGCTTGGCTGGGCTGAGTCTAGCAGCCCCTAGTAGCGGCCAGCAGCACTGCAGCCCACTTCTGTGAGGAAAAGGAAATTCTGCACACACGTTAATTTCTGCAAAATTCTGCATTGCGCAGTGGTGCAGAAGTCCCCCAGGAGTAATATATGTGGCTTTCTGTTTGCAGAGCTGACAGAACTGACCTACCTTCCAAGTTTCCTGAGTGCGTATTTTAGAGCTGGTTAGAAAATGAAAAATTAGCTTCATGAAACTTTTTTAAGTTGTTTCAATTTCCAAGGGTTCAAAACAAAAATTTTCAAAAATTTTCCCTTACCAAAAACTTAGTTCTCAGTAAAAGATACTTACTGCTAGCAGTTGTAAATGGACTACATACAGTTGTAGGGAGTTTCATCATACCATCCCCTCCATAAACTTATCAAGCTCAGTCTTGAAGTTAGTTAGATTTTTTCTCCTCACTGCTCCCTTTGGTTAACTTCGTTGATGGTTAAAAACGTTTGTCTAATTTCAAGCCTAAACTTGTTGATGGCCAGTTTACATCCATTTGTTCAAGTGTCCACACTAGCACTTAAATAACTCCTTTCCCTCCCTGCTACAGTGTTGGGCTCCTGTGGTATTTTCCCACCACAGGGATGTTAAATTTAATGATATTATGGTCACTATTACCAAGCGATCCAGCTATATTCACCTCTTGGACTAGATCCTGAACTGCATGGCAAAGTACCATTTGCTGCTACAGGGGGACTCCTGGTGGAGCTGAGGTCCCTGCAGCACAGAGACTTCAGGCAGAACAGGAAATGCAGCCCTCTCAGGGGCTAATTCAGATTGAGCTCTTAAAGACATTGGATGGGCTAGTTTTTAATGTAAGAGGGAGATAAAGTTCTTGGCTTGGTGGGTTAGGTTCAGTTGGGTTTTGGGAGCTGGAGGGACTTGTGGCTTCTGAGCCAGGAAGGGACTTGACTGGGTTAGGCGAGTTGAGTAGCAGAGAAGGCAATGAATTGGTTAGAGCAGGAATGAGTGCACAGGGCTAGGAAAAAGAGTGGATGATAAGAATTACAGCTAGCCTGGAGGAGGGGCAGGAGAAGCAACTAGGATTGGGAGAATATTGCAAAAGGAGTTAGAGGAAGAATAAAGATTGCTTTTCCCACCTCTCCCTTTACTGTAGTGTCCCAGTTTTTCATTCCGAAAAGGGAAAGATCATGAGGAGGAGGAGTGGTCATGCTTTTTTCTACCCACTTCTCCACTGAAATCCTGTCTTGTAACACCAGCCCTCACCACATTTTCTCACTTTCCCTGTTTTTTGTTTGTTTGTTTTTTGTGGTAGCTAAGATTGGTTTAGGCATGTGGAATGGATGAAGGGGGTGGAGGTTGCGGAAAGTGCTATAGAGAAGTCAAAATAAAATAAAAGCAACGTTGCTTATATGTTAGCCATCTTGTCTATTTAGGCCCCAATCTACAAACATCTAGGTAGGTGCTTGTCCTTACAAAGAGGAGTAGTCCCACAGACTGCAATGGAGCTATTCATATGAATGAAGCTAAGCTTTAACATAAATATTTGCAGGATTGGGACCTGAGACAAAGTTCTTCTGCACAGGAGCCGTGTGTTCCTAAATTGTTGTACAGTATCTAGCACAATGGAGCACTCTCGGAATATAAATAATAAAAGCAATAGCTTTTAATGACAGGAAACTAGTTACAGGGCGTTCTCAGTGGAGAACTCTTAACTTTAGATGACTTCCCCCCATTATTACTTGTATTATGGTAGCACCTAGCAGCCCCCAATCATTGATCAGGTCCCCATTGTGCTAGGCGCTGTACCAACACAAGGAGACGAACTGACCCCCTGCCCTCAGTTTTATTAACATTTCAGATTCTCTGCACCACCGCTCTGTAAATTCAGCTTTCTCTAAGCAGGGTTGGTTTGATTGGGAAACTTCCTTTATTTTTGATTTCACATTTTATTCATTGAGATTATTGTGATATGTATGTTTTTTTAAATAAATGTTGTAAAGAACCCTTGATATTGTATTTGCACCCAGAGCAACTATATGGTAGGGGCAATTTGTAAATCAGAGGGAGAGACAGGAGACAAAACAGAAAGACATTAGGTAAAAGGAGAGGAGGGAGAAAAAGGTGGATAGGATGGGAGAAGAAGGAAGAAAGAGTGGGGAAGAAAGCTGTGCATTAACCTTTTCAACATTGAAACTGTCTCTTTATGGCCTATTGAAAATACAGGTCCTAGAAAAGTTTTAAGGTTCACTGCTATCTACACCTCATAAAAAATTCCATTCACTCTTCATAAATATTTAAAATACTCTTTGACCAAAAGATGTATTAACCAAAGTTTTCGGGCTGTTTTTAACCAAATAAATAAATAAATAAATAAATTAACCAACCCTGAAAAACTTTTAGTTTCTTTTTTTTTTGGTGTTTCATACTATTCTTCCCAACCCCACTTCACCTCTCCAAGTTTTTACAACTAAAGAAGAGCAATGAAATAAATATCCCAATTTTTTCATTTCATTTTATCAAACATAAAATCAATGAACATTTTAAAATAAGACCAATTTTTTGTTTCTTTTCATGGAAAACACCATTTTCTAACCTATCCAGTATTGCCCACCTTTCAACTAGTCCTTCTATATTTTACAAATTAAAAGCAAGAATCTTAGTTTAAAGTTTTCCATTCAGTACAATGGAGGAGGCCATGTCCTAACTACATAGTTTCCCCTCAAGATCAAAGAAACAAATACTCCCAGATTTGTGATAGATAACCCCCACAACACCCCTTGTCTCAAAAAACTCATTTTTGTTTTATTTTCTGTCTCCCCTTTTGCTTCAATTTGAGAGAGAGCAGGCTCAACAAAAGATGTTATCCTGTCCTCAAGTTTGCCACTTATGTTTGTTATTTCTGTCATTATTCCCTTTTTTATCCATTTAGTTTTAAAACGTACCTGGATCTAGTTACCCTCTGCACCAGGAGCAGTGTTTGTTTGCAAAACAAATTAAAAATGGAGGACACCCCATTTATGGAATAAGCCCCTCCCATGAGAATGTTAATTAGAGGGTAGAATAATAGTATCATGATTAAAGCACTGGGCTGTGAATCAGGAGAGGTGATATGCTGTGGACTTCCTGTGTTGCCACAGGCAAGCACTTGGGGCCAGATTTTTAAAAATGTTTCAATTAGAGAGAGGCACATTAATACATTTAAAAATCTAGCCCTTTGCTCTGAAAATCAAGAGGTCTCACAACTCCAGTTAAATGGGAGTTGTGAGGGGGTAAGGACCCTTCAAATCAGATTATGCCTCAATGCCCATGCTGTAAAATGGGGCTAATAAATTTTCTCCACCCCACACGGGAGGTCCAAGGATACATTTATTTTGTTTGAGAGGTGCTGAGACACTCTGGACATGGGAGTTATATAAAAACCCACACGGATAGGATGGAGCCAGGGCAGTATACAGCTCTGGCTCTGAAAGCCACCAATCTGGTTTAGATGTGGGAAAACTAGAGAGATGCAAGCTATTCAGAGCAATTTCTCCTCTTGTATATATTTCCTGTATATTTAGTCTACTTCATTCTCCTGTTTGTTATATTTTACTTTTTCCCAGTTGCACTCTGTAATCATACACACCCATAGAAATCACAAGCACTGTATGTAGCAATCAAAATATGGACATAGAACTGCTTTTTGGTATCTTCCTCATACCATCACCACATGACACTATGATAAGAATTTATTTTAGTTCTTAATCCATGTTTTCTACTAACCAGAAATGCGTGCAATTTGGGATTCTGTAAACACTGACTTTTATATACTGCTCCTTTTAGTATTCATGGTAACAGTGAAACTTGTGTTATCATAAGTACATCCAAAGCAGTAGTTAGGGTCAACACAGTGATCAAAAATAACATCTCTGTAGTGGTACCCTCTGTATTATATTTGCTATCAGGCTGCCTCCTGCAAAGTGCTGGGTACTCTGGTCCTGGTCCCTCAAAGCACTTAAGTACATGCTTAACTTTAAGCAGGAATAATACTGTTGATATCTATGGGACAATATATGCTTAAAGTTTAGAACCTGCTTAAGAGCTTTAGTAGATCAGGGCCAGAGTGCTCAGCACCTTGTGGGATCGAGCCTTTTGTGAATGGTAAGGGATGAACAGAAATGGTAAGAGTAGTACAGAGTTGCATAGTGTGCTGTTGTTACGGAGAAGCTCCATTAAAACACACAATATAACAGATTTTCACTGGCTGTAATACCTGTGTATATTATAGCAGACCCCTTCCCATGCAATACAAAATATAAAGATTTGCTTTTGTCAACTCACTGTGAGTGGTTTCCTTTGCATACATTTGACTTTAGCTCTCGAAGTGCTGGAGCTCCAATTTGTCAAGGGATTTTCAATACAGTTAAAATACAGTCAATTTTGCAGATCCTCTCCCCTTGATATTGGTTTACACTTTTCCCGGGCCTCATAAAATACTGCTTATAACAGCTATAGGCAGAATAGCAGTGGTGGGAAGCCAGGAGTAATTCATATGAAAAAATTCCTAAAATTCAGACTTGTGCATTTCTTTGGCTCTGTAAGAAAAAGATTTTCCACTGACCACAGTAGCTGAAGTGAAAGGAGGTGTAAAATGAGGTGTGAAATGGCTAGATTAATCCAGGGGGCAATTTGGGTAAAGTTTCCAAAGAGTGGAACCCTTGGAGCAATTTGTGTCTGTATTTTTGTACTGATAATTAAATGGTGGGCACAAATCTGAGTAACTGTATTTCCAACCACCTGCCTGAGGATGAAAATCAAGAAGTCAGAGATGCAAATACTTATATGTGCCCTTTCGATTCATAACCCTTTCTGTTTGTTTGTTTTTTTTAAATTTATATAGTCCCCTCTCTCACCATGTACACCTACTTCCTTTTACATGGTGGGTGGGAATGTTGTCTTCAGCATCGTAGGCTGTCTTGCTGGCTGATGTCTGTTTCAGAGCTCTCAGGAACCTATATATGCCACATATGTGGGGGGTGATTATATACGTGATAATCCACAAAACAGTACGGTAAACTGCATTTTTCAAACACCTTTGATTGCTTCATCTGCTCTCTACCTACTAATACACCTCCCGTGGCACTTATTCTTACATTCCAAATCCTTGAGCAGCTTTCAATAGCCACTATTTTAAAAAGAAACACATACACACACACACACAACCTGACAGAGATGTGGTCTCTCCTTCTCTTCTGGGCATGCTGCCAAACCCATTTGAGCTGGCATTGGTGGAGGAATGATTTGTTTGAGGGTGGGATTTCTTTATGGTGGGGAGATGAGGTGAAGGTTTTAAGCTGTATTGGTCACATAACTGGTAATTTTAAGGCCCCATTTCAGCAAAGCACTTAAGTGCATGCTTAGTGTTAAGCCTTAAAGTCAGTGGGATGTAAGAACACATTCAAAGTTAAGCACATGCTTAAGTGCTTTCCTGAACTGGGATGGATTTATGAACATGCTTACAGTTAATTCTGTGCTTAAGTGTTTTGCTGAACTGGGCTCTAAGGCCCCGATACTTGAGTATGTGCCTAATTTTAAGTAAGTATGCGAGCAGTCCCAAATGCTTAAAGTTAGGCACACATTTAAGTGACTTACTGAATCAGGCCCTAAATGACGTGTTTGTAGGGTGAGAGGATAGAGCAGCTCTGCTGCTTGGAGTGAATCATGGGGTTGCTTGTGATGGCAGAGGGCAGGGCTCAGCAGCTCCAGGGCTCATTTCCAATTTATGTCTTATCTTAGGGCACGTCTTCACTACCCACCGGATCGGCGGGTAGCAATCGATCTATTGGGGATCGACTTATCACGTCTAGTGAAGACGTGATAAAATCAATCCCTGATCGCTCTGCCGTCGACTCCGGAAATCCACCGCAGCAAGAGGCGGAAGCGGAGTCGACGGCGGCGCGGCAGCGGTCGACTCGCCGCCGTCCTCACAGCCAGGTAAGTCGACCTAAAATACGCAACTTCAGCTACACTATTCACGTAGCTGAAGTTGCGTATCTTAGGTCGACACCCCCCCCCCCCCATAGTGTAGACCTAGCCTTAGTAAAAGCTCATGCTTCAGGATTTCAGCCAGCCACATGCAGAGGTCAGGAAGGGATTTCCCATCCCACGCTCCAAGGTTTCTCACTGTGTGTGTTTATCTCCTTCCTCTGAAGCATCAGGGATGCCCACACATAGCTGGAGATGGGACATTGGATGGGAAGGTCCAGAGCTCTGAGGTGGCATTGAGCATTTTCTCTCCCTCAGGTTCTTTGCTGGCTGGGTATTGCTCACATGGTCAGAGTCAAACTGTTCACCATATGTGGGGTCAGGAAGGAATTTTTCCCCAGATCAGATTGGCAGTGACCCTGGGTGGGGGGATGAGGGACTTGCCTTTCTCTGCAGTGCGTGGGTGCAGGTCACTTGCCGGGATTGTCTAGGTGTATCCAACTTATTTCTCTACCATCCAAGGGGCCTCCAGCACTGATGCACCTCGGTCCTTCCTGTTCTCTGCCTGTGACACATAATAGCTTTCATCTCCTGAGGGTTGTAATACTTTGGTCTAATTTTGCTTGTTAGGTTTAGTGTGCAGGTGCTGATGGCCTATGATATACAGGAGGTCAGACTAGACATCTGGTGGTCCCTTCTGGCCTTAAACTCTATGACTCTATGTCATAGCTCCTATGTTATAGTGATATATGTCAAGAGCTCTCAGTGCTTTGAATGGGCACCTTTTGGTATAGAGTTGCTTTTAGTCTAAAATGTAAACAAATAATTGTATGTGCTTTTGTAAAATGGAAAGCACTTGTGGTAACTAAAGAGAGAACTGTGCAATTGACAAAACATGCCTCCACTGAAAGGGACAAATATACAGGAAGCTCATAAATTCATTTCTTGCATACTATCTGTGATTTAAAAGAATTCACTACAATGACATTTTCATTAATGACATTCCATTTTGCTCACCGGGGAATATAAACCAGTCATCTCCAGTGGAAAACTCTCATGTTATGATCGGGAAAACATCAGAAAGGACTAGTCATAACATGGAATAATTTAATTTTAGAAAATGTTATGTAAAGACTGAAGATTATTAACGGAATAGAATATTCTTTCTTCATCTTCTTGAACTGAAAAGTCACCCTGGAATTGCAGGTTTCCGATGCTGGTGAGGCGGCACATTTCTTCCCTCCTCTTCCATGCAACTGATGTGGTGGGCTTGCAAACAGAGTCAGAGTCAGAGTCAGAGGATAAAAGTTAAAGGAGAACAGCAGTAGTAGCATTAGGGCACCAAAAGAAGGGAATAGCTATGGTCTAACGCGTGTGTAATTGTGGCTGCAGTGAGATGCGAGTTGGGAATGTGCTGTGCTGTTGTGAGGGGGGCTTTTCTGCTGATGTAGGGCACCTGGAAAAGAGGGAAACTCACAAATGAGAGAATAAGCAGGGCAAAGAAAAAAGGACTTGAAAAACTGAAACAGGGAGAGAGAGGGGATAGAATTCTTGAATGCAGAACAGGTGCAAAGTGAGAGACAGGAGAGAAAGGATGGGAGCCTGGAGCAAAGGGAGGGAGTTCTAGGTTTTGAGGCATGGTGGGAGTGAGAGAGAAGCAGGAACCTTCTGTGTAATATGAGGGAGATTTTCTAAGGTGCAAAGAGCAGTTAGGCATTCAACTCCTAAAGACTAACTTCTAAAGACTTCGGAGCTAACTTCTAAAAACTTTTTAACAAACAAACACACAAAAACCACCTCTGGTTTCCTCATCTCACAATAAGGAGGAATCTATCATGTGCATTTTCTCTCCTGAGCCCTGTTACTGGAGATGCTGCTGCAGCCCTCCCCACTCATTCCATTACTCTGGAGAAAGGAGCAAAGATGTGATTTATCAGAACATTCTGACTAATGAAGAGCTGTAAGGTGCATAAACGAAACATGCTTACACTGGAGGTTGCATAAAACACAGATGAGAAGTCTGGGGGCAGAATTTTTCATTTGGGGGTGGTCTGACTAAGAATGTGACTAAGATTTATAAAGGAGAAAGTATAGTAAGCAGAAGAGCACCCCAGTGTCTCTGCAAACAACTGGCACAAGTATAATTTTTAGAAAGTCAAGTGACTAATACACACATCACTAAGTGTTTTGCGTGGCACAGATTTTCAGGTCATCTTCTTGTGTGTAGGCTCATGCATGGAAAATCTATATGAAAACTACAAAGGAAACCAAGGCGGCAGGAGCAGGGAGGCTATAAAAGTTTGGTAGGGCTAGAATGTGAGGGAGTGATAGAGATATAACTTTTAATCAGGTTGTGAGAGAAATTGCTGCACTAGCGAGCGAAGAAGTTCCTATGCCTATGAAAGGACAGCAAACTCCAAAAAAATGTGGAGCTACTACAGCCCCTGAAATCATGGCAGAGTTCTGGAAGACAGTGTACAAGGTGGTTATGCCTCCACCTCAGGGTGGTATGCAGCATTTGTGAACATGAAGAGATGGCTTGCAATGAGCAACTGGCCCTGGTGGCCTTCCATCTGTGCAGTGATGGGTCTATGTATGAACCGGCGATGGATGCACCACATGTCCTATCATGTTTGACATCTGACAGAGCGTGATAGGGCATGCTACAATGAATCTTACACACTGAGGCTTGTTTATGACTTAGTCTTCCATAAACTTAACTCTCAGAAGGATGAAGAATATCAGCTTCAGGTCATAAACTGATCATCAACTGTCAATAAGAAAACATTTATCCTGGTGGAGTTTTATACAAATAATATAAATAGGTACATTAGAAACGTGGGGAGAGAGTGGTATTTTCCTATGGCATTAGCCATATGAGACTAGATGGTCTATTTAGCTACTCCAGAAGGACAAATACTAGGTTTTCATGCTATAGAACTGTCTACAATGTTATCTAAAATGCTAAGGCTGCATCCTGAGCTTTAAACTACTGGACTGCATGTAATGTGAGATGTACAAGTCTCTCTACTGAAAATAGCAGATATTGATGAAAAACAAATAGAGAGATATGTGAGACATGGACTTGATTATGATGGGACATGTAGCTTCTCAGCCCAGTAAAGAAATTTGGCATCAGAAATTTGCTGACATGGCCATGAAGAGCAAATTGAAGACCGGCAGGGGAGGGACAATCACAGAAGCGATCAGTCCAGCAACTGTTTCCACAGAATCTAATCCTTAGCAAGATGCAGAAATGCTGTTTCAATAGCAACTGTTCTTAGTCATCCAATAGGACCTGGGCCTATGTCCCTCTTCCATGCTGATTGATCAATGAGAAGAATTGACAAAGCTGAATTATATCGGTATATAAAACTAAAAGAATCCATGAGCTAAGAGCATGCAACAAAGAAACCACAGTGTACATCACAGATGCCATGGATTTCATACAGATGGTGGTGGGAGACAAATTCCATACATTCAGTTCATTGGTTTCTGAGTATTTCAGGCAGGTCCTCAAAGCTAATTCTGTAATCCCGGGGCTTCTCTTCACTACTGAGCTATATCAGCACTGCTGCAATTGATGCAGCGGTGTCAATTTAGCAGGTCTGGTGAAGATGTGGTAAGTCGACAGGAGAGAACTTTCCAGTCAATATAATTAAGTCACCTCAACAAGAGGCAGAAGCTATGTTGATGGGAGAGCATCTCCCGCCAACGTATATAGTATGGTGTAGACACTGTGTTAAGTCAATGTAAGTTATGTCGCTCAGGGGGGTGATTTTTTACACCTCTGCGAGACATAACTTACATTGACTTAAGAGGAAGTGTAGACAGGCCTAGGTTTTTGACAGCTATGACAACAGTAACACTCTGAAAACTGCAGAAAGACGGTGCTGCACAGGATATAAAGTTGGATGCAAGAAATACCAGACGATTGATGGATGCCCTGTGCCTACATGGAAGAAGTTACATGTGGCATCCAACAGTCACTTGTTCTGTGAATATATGGTTCAAATGCACCAAGAGTGTAGCAGCACACCCAACACAAAACGCCTTGCTTTTCCAATGGTGAATTAGCAAAGTCCACCATGTAGAGGTGTTAAGGAAGCCCAAGATTTGTACAATATTCAAGAGGAAGCGGATACAAGGATGTTTCTGCATGCTATCTGTGCTAATATGGCTTTTGGATCTCTTGGTATCAAAGGAATCATAGTAATTAGATCCCTTGATACAGATATTCTGGTCCTTGCTGTTCACTACCTTCCAAAACTGCAACACATAGAAAATAGGTGGATTGAAACAGGCACCATGACCAGTACAACTGACAAGCATCGCTTCATACCTAAGCATGCAATTTGTGATGCACTCATTCACTCCTGACTTCTGTAACATACTTCCTGCCGTACACGCTGTGATGCTGTGTATAACAAAGATGACTCTTTGTATCATTGTTGCTACCACTGTTATAGAATTGCAACAAATCTTGCATGAACTAGGTCATGTAAGGTGTCAATGGAAAAGTTATGATTTGCTAAGTATAATTATCCTGTTTATATGCATGTATCATCTTTGTATCTGGAGTTATTAATATTGACTATGTACTTGTACCATAGCAATGTGTTGTATTCCTAGGTAACACCCCCCCCCCCCCCAGAACAGCCCCCCAGGACACTCCACTCTCACAATGGGCCATTGAAGAAACTCATCCTGTCCAAATAGCTCTTACTGCGGATGCCTCAGACAGCAAGGAGCCGATGGGCACCCCCTGTAAGGTGCATGTGATATGCTCAAGTGACCCTGGACTCCATCTTGGACCAGTAAATTTCCACACACGGGGGCTGTGGGCTTTGTTTGGGACAGTAAATTTCCATGCACATGGCAAAGGATATAAAAGACCCCTGAAATATCTCCATTTTGCCTCTTTCCTGCTCTAATTCTCCGGACTGTGGATTTACAACAAAAAGGAGCATCTTGAACTATGGACTGAGGCCCTTTCTTTTGGAAGTTGCTAGAGAGACTTTACAAGCCAGCAGTCTATTCCATCACTGCTACAAACCTGATATAAGGACTTTGCCATCACTTGTATGTATATAATCTATTAACTATTTATAACTCATTTCTTTTATTATTAAATCTTTAATTAGTTTACTAAGGATTGGCTGACAGCATGATATTTGGGTAAGATCTGAGATTCATACTGACCTGGGGATACGTGTCTGATCCTTTGGGATTAGAAAGAATCTCACATATGGTGAAATGGGTTTTCAATAACCTCTCACTATATTAGACTTGGTTGTCTGGATGGGAGCCAAGGGCTGGAATGCCTAAAGGAGACTGTGTTTGGCTTCTGATTAACTGGTTGGGTACCACATAAGCTCTTGTTACTGGTTTAGTGAATCTAATTGTAGGGTAAATCACCAGTTTTGGGGATTGTCTGCCCTATTTCTTGCAGTCTGCCCTGAGTGTGGCATTATCAGTGTGGTCCATCCCAGGCACCCAGTCATACACGCATTAATGGACTGTGGCTCTCTGTCATCCCTATTTGGTATTGGGGGGAAAAAATCTGTGTTTAATGTTGTTGAAAGAAAGGAAGCTTACTGCTTCAGAGATCTTGCTGAATTGGACAAGCCACAATTTCTGCACCAAGGAAGTTGGTAGCAGTGCTGTATGACCACAGCAAGAAAGTAAAAGCAATGGACAGAGATTGGAATTGCTTGTGCTTCAGTCTAGCCATCAAAAAGGATAAGTCACTGGCCAAACTCCCACTATGTGACGATAATTTTGAAGAGTGTGTCAAGAAAACATCTTGTTGAATGAACAAAGATTTGGATATCTTCACACATACATAAACCAGATATTGGATCACATTGCAACGTGGATGGAAAAATGTGGATGATGAACTACTGCCTGTATTTTTCAAGGGCTCCACTGCATCTGAGCTTTTACAAGACCTTATTTGTGCCTATATCAGTAGGGTTTGCTGCACAATCAACTGTGTCTGTAGTCAGAACAATCTTCCCTGCACAGAACTGTGTGCATATCAAGGCAATGAAGGCTCTAGTAACCCACACACTCTCAACAGAGATCACAATGATGAACACCATGATAATGAAGTTGACTAGAAATGTCACCAGCACTATTACATTTCAATGATACCTGTACACATTTATTATTACATTTTTGTTTTACCCTTTAAATTATTGTTGTGATGCTTTGAGGTTACAAAGAAATCCAGTTTTACATCTTGAAATAATACATAGAGTCATTAAACTAACAGAAATGAATAGAAATATTTCAAAGTGGTCATTTTAATGTGTTGATGGTGTCATTGCTTATTCCTGTTTCTATGGTAATGGCACCACTTGACAATTCCACATCATACCTCATCCTGAAGTAGATATGATAAGGCAGCTGTCAAATGATGTATGATGCACGTGAAGGTAGAGAGAGTACATTAAGTCAACCAAATCAGTGGTGTCTGCCACTCACCTATTTGGGGTAGTTTTTTATTCTATTGATGTTTCTGTTTATTGGGGCAGATGGGTGGTTGTTATGGTAAATACCAATCTGGTTGTAGTGGAAAAGCTCTCTCAAAGAGGAAAGTCTTGCAGTGTTTCCTAAAAGCCATCAAACTGAATTTTTCACTCTGGAGGATAATACTACTTCCTTTCCCTTACCCTTTGCCTCTCTTGTCCATTTAGATTATAAGCTCTTTGGAACTAGGACTATCTCTTACTATGTTTATATACAACTCCTAGCACAATGAGACCCAGTCTTAGTTGGGACTTCTAGGTACTACTGTAAATACCCCAAAACAATAACTTTCTAGATGCTATACACATGCAAATTATTATGAAGGCCAGTCATTGGCAGAGCTGGAAATAGAACTCAGGATCTTCTAGCTTCTATCCCTGTGCTGAATTCACTGACCCATGTAATTTCTGGGTAGAGGCGCATCTCCTTCTATGGCAGTGTGACTTTTGGAGCAAGAGTAGTTGTTTTTTTCTGTTCTTTTAACCTCCAGATGGAGAAAAGTATTTTGATGAAACTCAATTTTTTAAAAAAATTGTAAAATTGCTCCCATTTTATGGAGAGAGGTGGGTGAGGTAATATCTTTTATTGGACCAACTTCTGTTGGTGAGCGAGAGAAGCTTTCGAGTCATACAGACCTGAAGAAGAGCTGTGTGTGGCTTGAAAGCTTGTCTAGTTCACCAACAGAAATTCTTTCTAATATCCTGGGACCGACACAGCTACAACTATGCTCCAATTTTATGGACATTTTGGGCCATATGAAAGCCATTGAATTGAATAGGAATATTTCCCTTAATTTTAATGGGCTTTGAATCAGGCTGATTATGAACTCAAAACCAGGCGAAGTTTAGTGGAAAAAAATCGTTTTGTACCACTATCTCACCCAGCTCTGTTTATTTGGGTGCTGAACTCAGATTGAGACAGGTGTGGAAGGAAAAGGAGAGAGGCTCTAAGGAACAATGGGAGAGAGCAGGAAGCAACCTCTTTTAATTTTTGACATTCAGAACAGTCTGAGAAATATTCTTGTATTAAATAAATCCTATCCTCACTTACACCCATGCAACTGAGGGCAGCATTTGGCTGCAAGACAAGCGTATTTCTTAACTATTTTTAGTACCATATGCTATATGAGTGCCATATGTTAGCATTTCTTAACTATATGTAGCTATTTCCAATGCCATATGAACTTAAAGGAAAGAGCTCTCCTGATCCCCACTTCAACACCTCCTTAGACCCCCTCTCTCCTTTCCTCTTCCTTCTCTGCTCCTCCACCTATATTTGGTTTCCTTCATCACACTTCCTACTATTTTGTAAAAAATGAATATTATTTTGTATTTGTAACTCTACTCCCATTCAACATCTGTTTGTGTTAGCCCCCACACACACGCTCCCGCCCCGCACTGCATGGGATTCCATTTCACAGATGCTGTAATGATAATACGCTGCTGTGATAAGAACAGGAGCTAGATGGAATGTGCAGTAAGTGTGCCACCAATCCTCTGATCTGTCTTCCCTATGTCTGCTCTTTCTCCTCCCCAGCTCTCTGGACCACCTCTGAATCTCTGGCTTCCTTCTTCTACTTCATAATTTGGTTGGAAGGAGTTGCTTCCTGTCATGGCTAGTTCAGCAGGTATTTTCCTCCATCCCACCACTGCCACCCCATCTTCTGTCCTGATTATTTTTTCCCTTTTGGTTTCTTTCCTCTTCTTCTCATGGTACCAGCATTCCATCTCCTCCCACCTCAAAAAAAAAAACTTTGGGGCAGCCAGACGTTGGTATCCAAACGGTATGATTTAGTTTGTTTTTTATTTGAATCCCAGCTAGCTACCATGCATAGCTCAGCTTAAACAGCACATTTCTGATCTACTTTACAATTTTAACACCAGATTGTGTATACACAGAGGTATGAAGGGAAGTAAGGCTTTGTCTACACTATGGAGACTATACTGGTGTAGTCAGTCGGTACAGTTATGCCGACATAATCTTGAAATGTAGACACAGCCTACATCGCCAGAAGTGGTTTTTCCATCAGTATAGGAACACCAGCTTCCTGAACGAAGTTAGCTACATTGATGGAAGCATTCTTCTGTTGACATAGGTGTGCCTACGCTGTGATTTAGGCTGACGTAGCTGTGTTGGTCAGGGATGTGGTTTTTTCATACTCCTTATTAACGTAGCTGTGTTGACCTTAAGTGTAAACCAGGCCTAAGACACACTCTTGTCTCCAATCCTCTATAGGTGCTCCCTGTATCTCTACTGCAGATTCAGGAGCGAGTGTAAAGCAAAGGTTGTGCAGCTAGTTCTTCCTTTCCATGTGCAGATGGGTGGGGAAGAGGTGCAGGGAATGGGCAGAACCTGGACTCTACCTTCTCAACACACCCACCAGTGCAATTGAACTCTGATGTGGGGGTAGTAACCTGCTACTGGAAAGGACCAATAGCATTTTACTTCTCCCAGGGCGCAAAGAAGGGATTGTGACTCCTGCGTCTCCTTTCATTAGGCTGTGCCTCATGACACACTACAGTATCACAGCTGTAGAGGAAACGAGGAAGTCCCATACTCTGGCGAGTTACACAGCTTAATTATTTTTTTTAAGATTCTTAATAAAACATGATAAAATACAAATTATTTTGACACTAGCACCAGAAACCCAACCAAGAAGAGTGCTTCCAATAACTCCCAACCCCAATGTTCTACTTAGTTAAACAATGTGATCCACTCCCTCTTCCCTTTACCAGAAAAACAGGAAATCAAACCCTTGTAACTCCGGGAAAATTCCCATCCATAGCACAACATGAGGTTAGTTGCAACTGTCACCAAAGATAACAATGAATGACAAGCAGTTCTAAGAAGGAAGATTCATTCATGGCGAAGTTCCCCCCTGTACAGAGTGTCACGCAAGGCTTTTCCCACAGTTAAGTTCCTCTTAGGACAAAAGGGCTAAGTAGAACATAAGTGTTGCATAGAGCTGTGCTGAACATAGCGGTGAATTTCACCTGTTCTACCTGTGTCCATAACTGGCTTCTAAATGTTGGCATAGTCCCTTCAATTCCTCATTCTCACTGAAAGTCGTCTAGCAGAAGCATGCTCAGCCAGAGCAGTAATGTCTTTCCAGCATCTGAGTATGACTCTTTGTTGCCATTAGTCCAACTATCAACCAAGCCTTCCTTCAGGCAGCTAGATCCCTCAGAGCTAAAAGAGGCCTTCATCAGCAATAATCCTGGGGTGATCAAAATATTGGAATCAAAATGGTTCTGTACTCCCTTCAACTTCTTTATCCCAAAACCTTTATAATAAAGCAGCTCCCCAAACTATCCCCATCTAACTGTGACATTCGCAACAATTTAGCAGGCTTAACCCCAATTTGTGCCTCTTGCTAAATGACCAGTAAATTTTGTGTATGATTTTGAAATATTTAAGATTTCCATCCTTTATTGCCTTATAATTATAATCCAACAGTGCCATCCACTGCCTCTCCAAATAATATTTACTTACAGTTTCTTACCAAAATGGTCTTAAATAAGAAATGACACGGTAACTGAGCTGTTTGAGATATACAAAAACATATGAATATGAAATCTGATATGGACACTATCTAATTTTTTAAAGTGCCAAAATTATAATCTGGCATCTTTCATAACAGGTTACCAAACTGAGCTGTCAAACAACATTTTTCATAGCTATAAATGATGTCACAGTTCTTCACAGTTAGCCAAACCCCACTCCTTACTCAGACACAAAAAGCTCAGAAATTTATCTCCATGAAATCAATCCAAGAGAATAGTAATTCCTTTTTGACTTAACCCTTCCCCACATATACTAACCCAATGTACTGTAATGGGAGACTGATTCTGTGAGATGGCGAGTTTTTCCCGTGAGTTCCTTCCAATCCCATTGACTTCAATGGAAAATGATGATCAACACCCCACATAACTGGGACCTTAAAACTGATTCCACATATATGCTGTTGGATTTTAGCATCTCCAAATATACTAGATCACTAAATACTGATTTTATGGTCCGTTGGAGTAAAGAGCAAATAAGCTCCTAGAACACAAAGCCACCTTAGCTTCTTTCCAGTTCCACCCTTGGCATTGCATTACCACTAGGGAATACAGATTTTACATGCATTCAGTCAAAAGCAGTTGCTATTTTCTTGGTTCTGGAATCTTTACACCTTCATGCTCAATTTCACCCTCTCTCTCTGTCTCTCTGTGTATATATATATATATATATATGAATGAATGAATGTATACCTTTTGTCCTTCAGGGATGAAGATAGAGAGAAGACTTTCCATAGCAATAACTAGCCATTGCACCCCTTACCTCCCACAGAAATACTGAATCTGTGATGAGAAGTTAATTTGATCAGGCAAGAATTCCAATAACCTCCAGACTCTTATATTTAGGGAGCTTCATCTATGTCTTTAGTAACATACTGAACTATAAGATTTAAGTTGTCTTTATCCCAGGTAAGCCCTTTAGCTCAGGTACCCTCTATTTATTTTATATCTGTACATTTTACATTTTATGAACCCAAAGATATTGTCAAGTAGAAAACATAGTAAGATGGAAAAAACCCTCATTTAATTAATTAATTAATTTATATTGTTATTAGTAGAGGTGAACCAGTCACCAAAGCATTTAATGGCAAAACCTCATAATTCAACTAGCTTATTTTAGAGCCTGAGAATATAATATACCAAAATTCTTCATAAGTTTCAGAGCAAAGATGTCACTGGGATTGGAAATCAGGAGACATGATTTTGATTCCTGTATCAACCTGGTGTTCTTGGGTAAGTCACTCAGGCCAATATCTCCAAACCTGGGTGGCTAAACTGAGGCTCCTAACTAAAAGTAGCCTGAATTTCAGAGGTAATGAGCTCCAAGTGCCTTCAATGGGAGCTGTACACGCTTATCTTCTCTGAAATTTTAGGCACCAAAATTTGACAATGTTGTCTTAAAACATATTGGGACTGACTTATTTGGGTCTAAAATGTGGAGAAAAACAGAGTAGCTGCCATTAAAAAGGCAGCATTGACACACTGCTAACAGACCGAAGTATTTGAAACACCACATATCAGATCCTCAGTCCTATTAAGTCTGTTTCATGCCACTCTGGCAGCCCAAAGCAGACTTAATCCTGGCTTAAATGTTCATGTAATAGAGTGCTAGGCAACAGCAGCTGATCCAGCACTCTGATCACTGCAACTTCACTTACTTACCTGCACACACCTGAATATGGGCACTGTGCCAAATTGGTAGATAGAAGATAGGCTGGAGAGATTTAAAAGCTAAATTAGAAGGTACAAAGGCTCAGGAAAGACGTGTGAAGAGGATGGAGGAAAGAGGAGAGAGATGGACAGACAGATTGTCAGACAAACAGTCTGTCTCTCTCTTTTCCCCTCTACTCCCTCCCCTGCTCAGGAGCCTCAGAGTCCCAGGCCACTGTGAAAGCTGCTGTGCAATCTATAAAGATGGTGGGGGTGAACTTTGTAAATAAATCACTGAGTATTTTACCTAGAGAAGGTCTCTGAATAATTCATCTGGAAAGAAGCAGGAATAGCACTTGCCACGGCCCAGCTGAAGATTCCCGTTGAGGGGGAATCCCTAGTTAGTAGCATACGGTTGCCGCAGAGGCTCCTGTGCTACCCACTCAGCTCCGACATGTGCAGACAAAAACAGTGATGTGGACCGAGCTGTCCTGTGCTCCAGCAACCCTACGGTACCACTGGCAGCTGGAATAACATACAGCTTCCTTGACATTAGGACATTCCGAATTTGGATCTGAATTTTAGGGTCTTTTCTAATTTTGATAGGCATCCCATCTCACTGAGCGAGGAAGATGTACTGGGGAAAAAATAATTCTACCCCAGAACCAAGAGGTTTGAGGTCTCATGTGAACAGCATTATATGTAGGTCCATTATATGATGTAATTAAGACCAATTTTATAGAAGGGAGATCAAACAGCTTCTAAAAATGAATGAGAGATTGAATTTTGAAAATTAGTTAATACACAGACTGCTGCAGTCCACTGAATAAGAGCTTACAGATGTAGGAACTCAGCTGGGGAACACCTTTGTAATACAACTCAGTTGGCTAAATTGCCCATCTATAGCCATTGCATAGCTAATTTTAGTTTGTTATGTTCACATTGTATATGCTTGTAAGATCTGCATGCAGAGTTTACAAACTCGCAAATCAATGGTCTTAATTTTATCTATATACCGGTAAGTATTTGTTTGGGAATATAGTATACGTCCTTGAGATGGAGCATTTCCTCTATACTTGCTGATATTGAGAGCTATCAACTATACATGATATATATGTTTTTGTATTTTTAGGCTAGTCCACCACCATATTTCCTAACATCATGCCACACATTGTCTACAATTTGGATTTTTCCTAGATACCAGAAATTATATAGGATTTCTAGACATGCATGGAACTGAATGCAAATTAATTTAGTGGTAGTTTCTATTATAACAAAAGATATCATGGTTATCCCAGTCTTGCTTCTGTCAATACCACCCACAACAGTAAATGTATCTAACCCTTGAATCATTAATAGCACATGCAAGAACTACCAACAACTATCTGGCTGCTATTTAGTGCCAGAACCCAGGCATATACACTGTTGTATATTCTGTCATCATGAATAAGCATTACAGTAAGATGTTCTATTTATAGTTCAAGTAAATGAAAAAGAAAATTACAAAACCTTCAGTGTCAGTAAAGTCTAAAACTGCCTGACCTTATGCTATTCATGGCCACAATTTCATCATAAGCAGTTAAAAAAACTAGTAACTGTGACAGACTATATGCATCAGTTTTGTTTATGTGAAACTAAAAAGAAGAATTGCAATAGACTGTATAATGTCTTATTTGACGCTGTATTGCATACTTGGAGTGAAAACAGTAACTAACTGAACATGGCCAAGCTGAATGCAGGGTTTATGACTGAGGAAACAGTTTCAGAACAAAAAGTTCTTTTTTCAATTATGTTTCAGGTCTACAGATTTCCAGTGTGAAAACTGAAATATTTGCAAACATTTGGAGAGTGTTAGATTTTGAGCTAGTTGTTTCCCAAACTTACAGAAAACTAAATTCCAAACCTTTTTATAGAAATCTTTCCCTAATCAGAAAGCCAAGCTGTAGAAGGACCCTTTCTTCTCACTGTAGATACTCTAGCCCTGAAGAGACCCTTCCCACCGCACCAACCACACAGATCGTCATGCTTCTGAGATGACCTGTGACAAAAAAAGTGGAAAAACTAGAGCATTAGTGGCAGAAAACAAGCTCTGATACAGATGGACTTGGACACAAAGGGCCAGGTCCTCAGCTGGTGTAAATTGGCGTGGCGCTGTTGAAGCCAGTGGAGCTGCTATGCCAGTTTACACTAGCTAAAAATTGTACTCAAGGAGTTTTCGAAGACTTTTGTCAATGCCATGAAAGAGGCAAAAAGAGCTTTCCTCTCTTCTGCCACAGATGCAGCAAAATCACATCACCCCCCCCCCCGAACTCTTCTAAAGCATAAAATTGTTTTGTAAACCCAGTCCTTTACTTAACCCCTACACACAGCACCTTCTGCTGCAAGGAATTATCAAATTACTTCACATACACACATTATTCAAGTCTGAGATAGTCTCATGACTATCTCACAGTCTCATAACCAAGAACAACAAGCTGAGAGAGCAAGACCAGACTGATAGGAAAGTCAATTGTGTGTGTGGAGATTTGATGGGCTGGGGTCAAAATACTAATGACATGCCAAATCCTGCTCACTATACTGACGTGAATAGTCCTCTTGACTTCACTGGGACTATTTGTATTAGAACCCCCACTGTTTGTATGTACAGCTCAACAAAAATTACCCATTGTATATTCACAACTAGATCCAGTCAGCAGGTGTTCACTGGATAGGGATTGGATGAAGTAGGATGAGAGGAAACAAGATATCAGTGACAAACAGATAAAGGAAAAGCAGTGAGAATTTTTTTTTTAAATGTCCTAAGTATAGGTTTCATTCTTCTCTTTGTGTGTGAGAGTTTCACACAAGATTCCCCTGCACTTCAGTGGCAGAGCAGATCTTATGCTCTGGCCTTCTTCTCTCATTGATTCCACTTCCAGCCAATCATAATTAAAAATGAAATACTAAGGCCTACATTGCAACTTTCATCCCTCGGTAGTATTCAGAAGAAGGAGTGAAGAGAGGCTGTGCTCTGACAGCAAATTCTAGAGACCTTAAGCCTGATTCTGATCTCAGGTATGCTGGTGTAAAT
The DNA here is from genome assembly GCF_002925995.2 of Terrapene triunguis. Lineage (NCBI taxonomy): Eukaryota > Metazoa > Chordata > Testudines > Emydidae > Terrapene > Terrapene triunguis. The sequence goes on along the minus strand of NW_020664530.1, from coordinate 1,794,793 downwards.
CCAGACCAGCAACATGACTTACCTCTATCAGCACTATGAGTACAGACTTCCTGAGTGAGCACTTCACATGGGCAGAGAAGGATAACCCTGTTATCAGTGAGACACTACATGCTGAAGGTGAGAACACCACCTGTTCATCCTAACATCCTACTGTACTGATTTCTGTTGTTCCAAAATCCAAACAGACACAGATCTTGGGCTACATCACTAGGGCAAAGTGCCCCAAAAGCAGTGTAGCCCTCAATGGCAGGGTCAGCCCAATATAGAATGATCCTCTGGTGGTATAGAACTGATGTTGCATCTCCTACCCACTCCATGGCCTACATAAAAGGCATGGTCATGGAAAGGCTTCCTACACCCCGCTGATCCCCAGTTTCCATAACGGCTCCTAGGCAACATAGGCAGTCAGTACAAGTTAGCCCAGGTTGAAAGTTGCTTTATTTATCCTGGGCTGGGGATCAGCCTAGCAGGCAGGCAGCCCAAGATAAGGGAAGCACGGAGGTGGCTTAAAGACCTCTTTGCACTCCCCAAGTTGCACTGTGTCTCCTCAGCCACAGAATTGGGTTCATAAACGATAAACTTCTAGTGAGATAGACCCTTCTGCTTGAGGTGAGATTTTTATATGGTTCTCAGTGCCATCCATCCTGATTAAAGTGAGCAGTCCCAAACTTTGATAGAGCTTTTGCACATTCTGGAAGCTAGCCCTGCAAAACAGTAATCATCTTGAAATCTCTTCAGAGTCAATATAATGCCATCATGTGATTACACTGACTTATATGGTCAGGATGACACTCATTTGTGACAACATGCTGTTATGACTCAAGTATCATGGAGCAAAAGGATAGCCTTTTAAAAGTGGCCATCTTAGATTTACTATTGGTGCTGGGGGAAGATTTTTATTTATTTATTGCATTACTAAAGCTTTTAATTTTGCACAGATTTTCATGCTGCCCCAACATATTTTTAAGTATTAAGTTCTCACTGAGGATCAAGTGTAAGCTATACAACACGCTACTGTATGTGTGTCTGGAAACTACAGACATCACATTCTCATTCCACACCTATGAAACTGGGTGACTCTGAATCTATTTTCTTTTCCTGGTCACTCTTTGAGCAGTATTCTTTAAACTTGAGACACTAAGCAATGTTATTGCTGTCAGAGGGACTATTTTTTATATGTTATAAACATGCAGCCTTCTGGAGTTTGGCTAATGGAAAAGAAAAGCTGCTTCTCTTAGCTACCTTTGGACAGTGCTTCAAGAACTACAGAATTAGTAGTGCCATGCCAAATTTTATCTTTTTGAAGAGTGATGCTGTAATTTCTCATATTTGACTGTCTTATGGAGAGGCATTTGATATAGCTGAATAGCATATTCTGGCTCTCTATAATGAAGGGCATACATCTGACCCTATATACTTAAATTTTGACAGATCTCTTTTGAAACAAATGTCCATCCATAGTCAACAATGGGAGAATATGATTAATTTCAAATGAAATATTATCTGCTAAACATCTTAGCCAAGAGGAAGTCACAGTCATAATTTACTACTAGTAACTTGACTAGAAGCAGAATTTACATTTGATGCATGCAGTTGTAAAGACCATAAATATTGGCTGGATTGCACTACAAAGCTGTTTTTAATGGGAGTGAAGGAAGGGAGGAAAGTCTAAACTTGACCATGACCTCCTCGTTTATTAATTTCAGGGCAGGAATTTGTTGCATCTACTGTTAAAGTCTGAATTTGTAAAAGGAGGGGTAGATCTGGATTTGGAAGTTAAAGAAAAGGCTAGATGGATTGACAGTTAGTCTTACACTTCGAAGAGCCTTAGCCTGAAAACAGATGCTTAACTTTCTCATGTGTGTAGTCACATTGTCTTCAGTGGGATTCTTTCTGAAACTAAAGTTAAGTTCATGTGTGAGTTCATGTGCAAGATCAAGTCTTGTGTCACTTGTTTGACTTTGGGTAAGACTTGTAATTATTGAAAGTATTTAATGACTGTTCAATTACATTATGGGAACTAATGGTCTCTGGGTGGGATTTCCAAAGGCACCAAAGTCACTTATGCTCCTAGGTGCTTCTGAAAATCCAACACTCAGTGTAGTTCTTTCTGGACGTTGGGTAAATAAAGTCCCACCAGTGGTGAAATATGAAATATTGAGTAGGTTTGCATTTTTCTTCCTTTATCCCCCTCCTCCCCAAAAAAAAGAAAGTAAAGACAAACCCTGCAGGGAAGAAATGTTCATTTTGACACACAGAAAAAGGCTCTTTCATTGAAAATGTATAGAAATGTATATAGGAACACGAATGCACACATATTTGCCCTGCTAGCTAGGGTAGGTCTATACTTAAGGTGGCATGTAGAGTACAGACACTGCTCACCCAGCTAGCACAGGTATAAGTAGTGGTGTAGATGGTGAGGCACTGCTCAGGTGAGTCGAGTGCCCATCTGCCTCAACCCCCACAGGGTATATACTCTATATGGCTCTCTACATGCCCAGACAGTGTCTCCCACGTCTACATGGCTATTTCAGTTGTGTCCTCCCCCCGCTGCTGAAGCCTTTCCCCGCCACAGTGAAAGCAAGAGGTTTACATTTTCTTCACCACAGCCTTTCCCCACTGCCTCCCCCTGCCAAAGCCTTTCACTGCCGCATATAGCAACACACCCCAGTGATTGTGGGGACAGCCTGCCTTTCACTAGATGTATGGTACATGCTGCCACAAGTCTAGGCAGCTATAGACAAGGTCTTACAAACTAGTGACCAGATAGTCAGGTGGCGTTACTCAGTGTAACTGTATTGTCCCAGTCCTCTACCCTCTGAAAATGTGGCATTTTAAAACAATTTATTCCTCCAACAAAAGCCTTTGGGAATTTTACCCAAGTTTCCAGAATTTTTTAGGTTTTACCTATCAATGTCTGGTAAGTGACATCATTATGGAGTGGTGGCAGCCACTCCAGAGATAAAAGTACAAGAATTTCCACTGAAAGCTCAGCTTTGGCCACTGCAGAGGCGTTCCACTAAAACGGGGTTTCCCCTTGATAGGGGCTGCCATAGTTGCTGCATTCAGAGAAGGTTGACATTTTTAACAAACAGAGCCCATCTTGGTATTTTTTGCTTGGGGTACAAAACAATTATTTGTTGCCTCCCTACAAATGAAACCAATTTCTGCCCATGATTATCACACCACTATGCAGAGGGTCTGCCTTTGATTTTGCAGAGGGTTAGGAGCATGATTCCCTGGGATACATGCCATCAGTAGTTTGTGGGGGGAAGGTCCTTAGGTTTCCCCTGCCAGTTTCCTGCTGCATCTGAAGAAGTGGGGATTTTACCCACGAAAGCTTATGCCCAAATAAATTTGTTAGTCTTTAAGGTGCCACTGGACTCCTCCTTGTTTTTGCTGCAGAAGTGGATCCCATATTGCTTTCAGTCTTAGCAAGAAGTTTACATTTTCAAGGCAATCATTGCAAAGAAAGGGGCTAGAGATTTATCTCTTTTTTCAAATGAAAGTTGTGATTCTTTTTTACTGGGCCCAAAGGCCAGCATCTGATCTCTGGTGCTTCAGTGACAATACCCGCTGTTATTGTTACAGTGCTAGATGAACCTTTGACCCCTCTCCTCTCTGAGTGCACCCCCTCAGGTTTTAGGCCCCATGTCCTTACCTTTTTTTTTAATATTTTTTTTTGGAGGGAGGGGGGAATCTTGTGATTTTCCCACTAGACCAGGTCCCAGTCTATGGCACTGTATGTATCATCTGTGATTGCGCTGGAGGCCTGACTGGTTTTGGCACCTGTGGTTCTTCCCTTTGGGAGCTTGTGACCAGGTGATTAATGCAAGTGACCACACAACCTTCTCAAACCAAGTTACTGTTTAATCTTAACAGCAAGAACAAAGCATAACATATAAGAAAAAGGGTTGTATTGCAAAAAAAGGGCTACATACATGGCTATCTTACTCTAAGCCCTACCACTATGCAGAGACCAGGCAGGTTTTGCTTCTTCAGCTCTTCCAGCAGTCTGTCTCTGTGCCAGTCTGTTCTCCATGAACAGCCTCCTGGCAACTGCCTCCCTTCTGTCTAAAGTAACCTTTTTAACTGTTTATTGTCATTCTGATCTCATGGGCTCGGCAAAACAAGTCTTGTAACTCTATCTGGAGAATGGGAATAGCATCTTCCCAGCTGAAAGCTCAGGCATTGGCTCTTAATGATCCTCACTGTCTTTATGAGGTTGCTTATCTGAGCTATTGTGTTGCTCTCCTGCTAATTTTGTAACAGCCCTGCTGGTAAACTAAATGAACATATGCATACAGTAAACATTCCACTAACCCACTAAAGTGATACAGTAACTATCCCAGATCACATACAGTATTCATAAATTATTACAGATCAGCCCCACATCCTTCACACCCCCAGCACACATTTGAGATATCACCTAATGCTTTTCTCAGCACTTTTTGTTCATTGATTTAAACGAGGCTATTCATGTGCTTAAAGTTACACATGTGCTTAAGTACTTAAGTGAATCAGGACCAGAGTGCACCTAGCAGTTTTAAACCCACAATGCTTTAGTGGTAATAAGTTTGACAAGGGCTGAACAAAACCTAGCAAGTTCGGTGCATGCAGGTTATGAGAACCAGGCTCTGCATAGTCTATTCTCAGGAGCTAATAGTAGGCTAATCCACTGGATGTGTGGGTTCTACAGACTAATTCTACTGAATAAAACTACAATTAGGGCAAAATTGTGCCTGGACTGTGTAGCTCAATAGGGGGGAAAAGGGTTCCAAGGGGCTGGGTACAAAGACAGCTCTAGTGCACTGGAAGGTCAATAGCTGCTTATGGCTAGCTGATCCTAGGGTGACCAGACAGCAAGTGTGAAAAATTGGCACGGGGCTGGAGGTCAATGGGCGCCTATATAAGAGAAATCCCCAAATATCGGGACTGTCCCTATAAAATCGAGACATCTGGTCACCCTAGCTGATCCTAACTTTTCCAAAGTGGATAGAGAGAGATAGGAAGGGGGCAATACCACAGCACTAAACCAGACTGCAGAACCACACAGGCACTGAGAGAATCATGCACTTCATCTACTCCCAAGGTGGTGCAGTAGCTCTTCTCCTCTTATGCACCCCAGAGCTCTGCCTCCTTCAGATACAAAACCCCAATATTAGTGTGTGCCTTAAAGGGAATAATAGAATCCTTAAATTATCCCTTCTAGTACACACACACACACACACACACACACACACTTCATGTTTGGCTTGTAAACTTCTTCATGAACTAGACCCAGCTAATGAACACTCTATAGAATTTCATTTTACATGGCTATAGGTACCATAGACTGTGACGATCGTGTCTACTTTCAGCAGGGTCTCTCTTCCTATAATACAACCAATTAAAAAATATATTTTTATTATCTGTCCCTGTACACAATCATAAATGGAAAATTATTATAGGTATAAACCAAGACATAATGTCCCCATGCATCTCTATATGGTCAAGATTTTCAAAAGTGGCAGGTGATTTTGGGGTGCATCTGTTTTTTGTGTCCATTTTGGGACATCTTAAAGGCACCCAACTTTCAGAAAGTTCTGAGCACTCAGTCTGTGTTCTCAAGGTCCCTGTAAGTTGTCTCCATGTGGGCATAAAAAAAATGAGGTATCCAAAATCACGAATCACTTTTAAAAATCCTGGTCATTTTTGTCTCTTTACGTTCCTGGCTATGAATAACGTTACAGTCTGTATTGATATAACCATGCTAATTGCAATGATATTACACACAAAGCAAACAAGCATCAATCAGCTCACAAGCTCTGACTTCTAAAAAAATTCAAGGCACTCTAAACTTCCTTCTGATTCTGGCTCAAACATGGAAGCTCAGGAGAGACTCCAGGAGAACTAGCAGCCAGTATTAATATTTCCAAGACATTGTTATCCTTTCATATTATATAAAAACCATTATGTAAAAGTTCTCATTAGCAGTAGTTGCATTTGCAGTTTTTCCACCTTAATCATTCCAGCTGAAATGTGTTCAGCATTGTGTCTTGCATTTGTAGCCAGGGTTATTTCAACAGTGAAATAAATCCATCCTTGATATAAATCTACTGACTTTAGAGGAGATGAACCAAGGATTAAGTTGGACTACTGTGTTTTATTTCCAAGTAAGAGGTGGGTTCTAACTCAGCACAAGGAGTGTAGTTTGATGGAATGAGCTATGGCCCCAACCCAAGCAAAATACCTAAGTGCATGCTTAACTTAAGCATGTGAATATGCCCATTGAAGTCAAAATGAACTTAATCATGTACCTAAGTTCTTTGCTGGATAAGAGCCTATATGAAAACAAAATAAATAACAACACATGTTGCTGTGGTTATGTGTCCACAATGACTACATTTTCAAAGTCTAGAGCAGACTACCCATGCAGAGCTGATGGATAAATCTTGAAATTTTGAGTGTTGGCAAAATTAAAATTATTAATTTTTCAGAAATTTGTACCTAGATTCTGTGTGGCTGCACAAGGGAAAAAGGAAAATGCAGGGGCTAGCACAAAGACAGCTCTGTTGTTCTGGCAGATTAATGGCAGTTTATGGCTAGCTGATGTTAAACTTTTCAACTAGCTGAGCTAAAAACATGGATGCATCTGTTATGCCCACAAACCTCCTCATGTGTGTGCACAGAATAAGTAACTGCATGTGCAGACTGGGGCACGTGAACACCTAATTTGCACACACAAATGTAATGTTTTTCTGACACATTGGGTACATGCACATTTTTGCAGGTGGATCTATTGAGCTGAGATTTGAAAAGGTGTTTCTGTTGATTCATCCCAAAATGCACTGTGGTTATAGAATTTAAGATTAACAGATTTATTTGGGCATAAGCTTTCGGGGGTTTTTTACTTCATTTTTTTACCCCCAAAAGCTTATGCCCAAATAAATCTGTTAGTCTTTAAGGTGCCACCGGACTCCTCGTTGTTTTTGTGGATACAGACTAACATGGCTACCCCATCTGAGAATTAAGATAACTGTTAGCTGCAGAAATATTTAAGCATTCTACTACTGTTATCTAACAGAGAGAGGTAAATAAGCTGCAGTCATTTTGGCACCTACAGAACTAGAAAAGAACAATATAAATAGTTTTCTGAACCGAAAAGGACAAAAGAATTTCTATTTTCTGTATGACGTGTTACTACTGCTAATGGAGGGCAAACTAAAACATTGACCTTGCCACAGAGTGGTGAACTGTCCTTTTCAATGACATTCAATATGTTAATTAAAGGGCTCTAGCTTTGACGTTCTAATGTGAAATTGAGGGGCATGTTATTCAGGTTGGTGTGGCATGCATAATGCCTTTTGGAGTTCCCTAGTAAGTTATTCAGGTAGGTTGGCCAGCAAATCACAGAGTCCTATCAGGGAGCAGTCCCAGTGTTCATAAGGGGGCAAAAGATGATTCAAAACGTATTTTCAACATGATACTAGACTTTCCCAGTGTACTGAGGAGTGCATGAGACTCTGAGTGCTCTACCAGGAATGGCAAGTATGTCTATAACAGTGCTGGTATACTTTAAAGGCAGGGGCTGCTTTATTTTACACTCTCCTGTTAGTCACTTTTCTACAAGGCTTGCACCACTTACGTAGTGCCTTACCCAGACTAACCCCTTGACACATTCCTGGCCCTTTGTATTTTTGGCAGGCCTCACTCCCTTTTCACACTATCCCACTGACCTTCTGATCCATTGGCAACTTCCAGATTTATTCAAGGTAGGTAATTTCAACACTTGCATGGATTTTCATATATTGCAACTTACTCCTCACTTGCACACATCTTCAGTTTAAATCATCATTTGCATCACGAGTAAATTTAGGCCTCAAAAGCTGCCATGAATTTTGGGTGCTTACATTTTGTAATGCACAACCAGAGACACTCAGAACCTGATTTCCAGAGGTGCTAGGCACCCGCGGCTCTGATGTCTTCAGTTTGAGTTGTAAGTGTTCAGCACCTCTGAAAATCAGGCCCAAGGTGTCTCAAGTTGGGCAACCAAACACTGAGGAACCCAAAATTAGTGGCCTCTGTTGAACATTTTGGCCTGAGCTCTCTTACTGAATATATGGCCCATCCTCCTCAAAGGTCAAGGCACCATAAACTGAAAAATCAGAAAATGATAAAACTCAAATTAAAAGTCTAAAATGGCATTTTCATAGGATTAGGCTGATAAATCCCTATGGGAGTTGGGCACCTAATTAATTGCCTTCATTTTGTTTGAAAATCTCAACCCTATTCTACAAAAAGATGAAATGAGAGCAGATGATTGTTACAGATATGACAATATCCTAGACAAACTTAATAAAGTTTAACTTAATTTAATAAAGTTTAAGTATATTAGGAGTCCATTGTATTAAAAATGCAAATGTTTATGTATTATTGAGGGGCTGTATGTATTTCCCTGAGGGAGAGAGACCACAGCCCTCCATGAATTAAGAACAGTGGGAGAGTGGTTCAGCAAATTCACTCAGGTTGTACCACCTTCAGAGAGCTACCACCACCTGGAGCGAGGCTCACATATATTGGTTTGGACTGGATTCTCCAGGGATCAACAAACAAAGAAAAACATTTTGGTTGAATAGCCTGGGTTAAAACTAATTCAGGGCCTTCTTTCTGATCTAGCAAATGGACAGGAGCTCTGGTACAAGGGGAGGATCCAATCCTTAGGAAAGGGTTGGAAGGTCTTTGGCCTACCACGGCACAGTAAGACTTGGATGCTTATCTTGGGCTGAAACTGTGATGAAGTTGTGACCATAGGAAAATCCCTGGGTGGGGTTTGAAGGACTGTTCACTGGCCAGAGTCCTAGTTGTAGCGAAGGAGTGATCCGTGGTCAGCTTATTAGCATGTGTGTATGTTCCTTTATTCTGTTAATATGTTTGCTCTGAGATGCTTTCACCTTACAAATAAATGCGCTTGCTTATAAATGGCTGTGTGGTAACTTAACTGTGATGATTGCATTGTGTACAATCTCTGAGCATAAAAGTGAAACAGGCCTGTTTAGGCAGTCTGTCTTGTGCTGGAAATATCACAGCATAGTCTGGGAATGCCCCAGTCAGGAAGGAGAGACACACATATCTCTACCCAGCAGAGGTGACGGCTGTTGAGGCTGGAGCCAAGAGGGGGTGCCCTTGCTGGACCACAGAGAGGGAATAGAGGTGCAATTGCCCTGAACTGTAACAATGATATGCTGAAACCAACACTGCTCTGTCCTGAATGCCTTAAAACATAAAGGTCTGATAGCATACAGGTAACACGGTATTAAAAAGACCTGGGCAAAGAAACAAAATTTACAAAAAATATCACTCTACAGGCACTGAGGTTTTCCTTAATATTATAAAATTTAACATTTCTGGTTACCCTGGTTTAACATAATAGGAAGGACTGTTCTGCAAGCAAATTTATCCACTATCATTTAAGCATCTGATAATACATTTGCTACCATTATTGACATTTCCATCTTATCCCTTTCCTTTCTCACTAAGCAGCAGCTGTAATAGCTGTATGTATTTTACAGTCTAAAATGCTAGGAAAACCCACTCAGCCTTTTGTCTGTGGTTGTGTTCACATATATGCGTGGACCTGTATCTTTATGACTTCTTCCATCTAACACTTACTCAATCCAGCCAAGTGGGGAAGGTGAAAACATAAATGAGTTTGCTTGCTTTTAGAAAGCATACAACCAAGAGATGTGTAATCAAATAGCTGTAAACAGTCTTCATAAATATATATATGATTATATATCAAAGTTCACCTACAGGCAAGTTTGAACAGTACAGTGTCAGGAGGCACAGAACCAAAACTAATATTTCACAGCTCTTTTTCCCCTTCTAATTATTTTTGTTTTTATTATTTTAAAAAGTCTGCTTTCTGTTCTGAAGGAAAGTTTCATGCTCTACCACCATCCCCTGCTCTTGAAGGCACCATACTATGGAAAGGAACTAAGAAACAAAAAAAAGAAAATATTTTCTGACATAAACCAAGAGAAAAAAGATAGAATAACTGCTAAAATTCCATATTTCCACATCTGCTTTCAATTATACTTATGTCAAGTCATTTTATTATTTGACAAATCCAATCCAAGGAATTAGGCTTTTGTCGGATGCCTTGAAATGTCATTAAATTTTCATACACAAATACAAACTCACTCTCTCTCACACAGAGAGAGATAAATTCACTTTTTCCACTCGGTATAAATGTCACTGTTAGTCATGGGGATGCCAGAATGACCAAAAAGTTACCAGCTTTCAGAGTGACAAGCCTCTGGGCTCCTGTCAGTATTGCCCTTTCACATAAGGCCAAAAGGAGGCTGAGGTCTCCGTTTCTCCAGAGCAATTGGCAAGGGACTTAGTGTGTGTGTGTGTGTGGGGAGCAGGAGGAGAAGGAAATGGAAGAATGACTACCGCCCAGATCAGACTGGGGAGAAAAAAAATGCATCCGTTTACAAGTTATAATTTTGTCAATAGTCCAAATCTGGTTTTAAATTAAATATTAGTAATAAACTCAGAGAAAAGAGATTTCCAAAACGCACGACAAAGGAAGCGCTTTTCAACAACTCAGCAGATGTCTCTCTTTGCTTCCCAATTATCCTAGCCCATCCGTTTCACAGGCATACTATATGCTGTCGTGCTTTCAGAATGTTATTATGTACTGGCTTCACAGAGAAACTCCACAATCCCTTCATTTCTTATGTACTAACCTGGTTAATGTTTGGCAACAAAAAGTACATAAAGTATAAGAAATTGTCTAATTTATGCAGAGTGGATGCTCAGCACTTTCTGAAAATGAGACCACCTTAACTTGTCTTAAATGGGACAGTCCAAACCATGAGTCACTTTAGAAAATCTTCACCACAGTCTCTAATTTATGACGGCTCAGAAAGCGGAACTATTTTGCCTTTTTGAAATCTAGAATTCTGCTGCTCAGCATGGCTCTAATCCCTCATGACAATAGCTGAGGAAATCAAAATGCTGTGTTGTGGTCGTTTGTTTTTCTTCAGAATATGCAATCTCAGTGAGTGGTTTTGAGGCATCATGCTACTGGAGCAGCCATGAATGTTATGGCTTATAACTTCATTTTACCTACTGCACGAGAAGGACTTCATTATTATTGCTGGTCATACCTAGCCCAGGCCAAATATAATACTGGTCCTGAAAAAGATCCCTAGTTTGTGTGTCTGTCCTTTGCAGACTTTGCTGTGCCCTCCCATTCCACTGGTCCCTGTGGCAGGCTGAGGCAATGGCACCTTCTTGCAATATGGCCAGCCCTTTGCAAAATTAGATTCTTTACACTAGTCAAACAGGCAATCAATTTTCTTTGATTTCTTATCCATTTAGATTGCAGTCTTCTCTGTCCACCTTCCATTTATGGGCTGGAAACTTTATTATACCTAATCCATTCACCTTCCCAATAATGGTCAGAGACCCGCATCTTCCAAAAACAGAGTAGAGATCCATATTACTCCATCCACTCTACATGGACCAGCTACAGACATCAGAGTACCCCCACATACCTGCGTGGAAGTTTTACTTTTGCCCTCTTTCCATTCTACATCTAATTCTTGTGAATTATAACATTCTATTAACATGAGCAAAATATTTCCCACAAGATCAGTATTATAACACAGAAAGGTGTGGTGCAATAGAAAGGATTTATTGGCATGATTGTACCTCATATGCTATAATTATGTTTACCACAGGCCGCATCATAAATGCCACTTATCATTTCGTCCTGCAATATATCACAATCATATATGTGGTGTTAGATAGATAGATAGATATAGCTACTACCAAACCATTGGGCTAATATCATTCAGATTTCACCAGTAGTAATGTCTTAGAGACCCCACATTTTGTACCTCTCTACTACGCCAGTTGAAAGTGGCTTGCTTTAGAGACAAATCTGGGAATTTCCCTATTTGTTTTGTTATTGGCTGCATCATAGCTAAGATTAACAACTAATGAAAGAAGTAACAGTAATATCAAGCAAAATTAATTAATCAAGGATAAATGATATTAATATGCATTTATCTTTCCAGTAGGAATGAGTATACTGCTGTAGATCTGGACTAAGGTTTTTTTTAAATGACTAGTGATTTTGGTTGCCTCTGTTTTTAAGACTGCAAAAATGGGCATGTTTTCATTAAGTATTAAGTAACCCCCACCTCCGAAAATCAGGTCTATTAAGGTGTCTTAAATTTAGCACCCAAAAATTGAGGTACCCCAAATTACTAATCACTTTGAAAATCTTGGCTCTGAACCTTTGACTACAACTTGAATTGAACCTGAACCGAAGCTCTGAGGTCTTTTGAAAGACTGAGAGAAGTTCAATTAACTTTTTTAAAATGAGATTTCAGGATTGTGATTCAGATTATTTCACATTTCAAAGCTCCACTGAGGACAGGAAATGTTGAAGCAATGTAAGATAACATGTACTGGTCATATTTAATCTAGACCAACCAGAAGCAAAATGTATCAGGAGAAACCTCAGGAGTCACCCTGTTGCCATTAAAGTTCCAGCCCAAACTTTGCTGAATCAAAACATATGAATAGTACTGACAAGCTTCTTCATTTTGGGGGGGAAGAGGAGAGTTATCTGAACTTTTTCAGGTCCGCCCAACAATAATTTAAATCTTTTTTCAAAAGAATGTATTCACTAGACCGGGGTGGGCAAACTTTTTGGCCCAAGGGCCACATTCTGGGTATGGAAATTGTATGGCGGGCCATGAACGCTCACAAAATTGGGGTTCAGATGCAGGAGGGAGTGAGGGCTCTGGCTGGGGGTGTGGGCTCTGGGGTGGAGCCAGAAATGAGGAATTCATGGTGCAGGAGGAGGCTCCGGGCTGGGGCAAGGTGTTGGAGTGCGGGTGGATGAGGGCTCCGGCTGGGGGTGCAGGCTCTGGGGCGGAAGCTTGAGGGCCGGATTAAATCAACTGGCGGGCCGGATGTGGCCCGCGGGCCGTAGTTTGCCCACCCCTGCAGTAGACCATAAACTCTTCAGGGTAGAGACATCTTGTGTGTGGATAGCACATTGTGGATGCTAACAGAATACAAATAAATAATTGCAATTATTATCTAATAATAGAGTTGCAAACTGAGTCAAAAATAGAGGCCCAGGCATCACAGTCTTAGACACAAAGAACAGTTGGAAACTGTTTCCAATAGCTGAAGTATTTGTGTATTGCATAAGACCTTCTCTGGTTTCAGACACTGTTGTTTTTAGCTGGAGGAAAGGAGAAGGATAATGATTTCTAATGGCCTAATGTACTCTCACTGAGAGTACTCATGTCATTTGTCTGTGGTGATACTATCCAAGCAAAGAAGGACTAATCCAGGTTAAAACAGGCACAGGAACAGGGTTTGTATGTTTCCATTCCAAGGTTCTCATTTGCCTGTGGATGAACACACAAAGAAGAAACTTCTAAACTAACTTTAAAAAGGGGGAGGTTCTATGTGCCTGTGGAGCGTCTCATTTCATAAACAGAGGGGAGTCATCTGTTGGGCAGTATGGCATCAAAAGTGGTTTTGGGAGCACGTTAATCGAAGCTTTAAAAAAACAATTCTGTTTGTGGGTTGCTACCCAGTGATAATGCAGATGTGACTCACTGAATGATTGAGAAAATGACAAATTAAATGGTGATTTGGTGAGCCCTCTCACAGCTATGTTGGAAAGCAATCATGAGGAAGAACGCTTTTAAAGTGACAACCCATGCCTCAATCTCCATGCAAAATAGCCATTGCATAACTAGAACGAATGGAGAATTAAATCACAATAAGCATTTGTTGTGAAGCATTTGTTTAAGCTCTTGCTAGAATCTCTTATGCAATATCATATTCAGCTGAGAGTGTGTACAAAGCACAATGGTTTTAATTTTTTCTTTATGCAGCAGAGGTGTTTTCTCTTTCTACCGGGTTTTAAAAAAATAAATCCTTGAACTTTCATAAAGCTAAAGTAAGGTTTAACTTTAAAGATCTGCTGAGCTTTGCTATGTTGCAGAGGCAATTGTATGTACGGAGAATATGTGAGGAGTTAGGTATATATACTAAAAATTATATTCTCTGGGTCTATTGTTAAAAGCAGGTCACTCAAAGGTAGCATGTCTTGAGATAAACTTCTCCAGACAGCGGGTAGGATACACAGGCAGTTGTTGAGGACAGAGAGCCAGACCCTCAGCTGGTGGAAAGTGGCATAACTCCATTGCAGTTATTGAAATCAAAGCTGTGACACTGATTTATTCCAGCTGAGGCACAGGCCTACTAGTGTTCTCAGCCACTCCTGACTTCAGGAGTAACGTACGTTCAGTGTAACATATACATTGTGGCAGACAGGTAGCAGCAGGGCATTCCGTTTGAAAAGATCAAGCACGAGGTCGCCGGAAGTAGCCCTTCTTTATTCTTAGCTGTTTATAGCCAAATCAACAGCACCTAGCACAATAGGATCCTGGTCCATACCCAGGCTTCTGGTGCTACAGTAATACAAATAATAAATAATAATAGCTGTGATGGCCCAGAGGAAGATATTTGTGTGAAATTGGATGGAGGGTTGCCTTCATGAGCAGGGCTGTTGTTAGAGATAGACTACATAGGTGTTTGCCTAGGGCACCACATTTTTTTTTAAATGGACCACTGGAATAAATCAGTGTCACAGCTTTGATTTCAATAACTGCAATGGAGTTATGCCTCTTTCCACCAGCTGAGGGTCTGGCTCTCTGTCCTCAACAACTGCCTAGCCACATCCCTATCAGCTGGGATAAATTCAGAGGAGCTGACCGTTTAAGTTTATCCCACAGCACCACCTGGCCTAGCTTAAGTTACCTAAATGTCTAGCTCCAACCCTGTTCATGAGCGAACTGTGAAATGAAAATGCACCAGAAGAGAAATGTTGAAGAACCATCAATAAAACAAAAAGTTTCCAAGAGGAAATAATAAACTTCACTACAGGGCAGTTTGGATAACTAGAACTGTAGAGTGTGAGCAACTTGCGTTTATCATAGGCATGTCTCAATATATTTTTGTAAGATGTACACTCCTCAAAGAAATGTTATTCCCACTGGTTGATTTAATAGCAATGAAATACTATTTTGCAGCTATGTTTTCTGTATAAAGATGACTTCGCCAACTAGTGGTCACTCTGTTTAAGTCAATTGAGTTACACAAGGGATGATTCTGGTTTTTTGCACTTAAATAAAATAAGTCATCTGACAAAAGGCAGAAGCAGATACTGATGGTGGTATGTATATGGGATATAATATTTTCTGAGGTAATCCACCTTAATTTCTTCCTTGGAATAATGACATCTGTATGCTCTGGAATCTTGCTTGTCATTACTCAACCATAACAAGCATTTAGGGAGACACTGTTCTTTAGTATGGTTTGGCCGGATTCTCCTGTCATTTATATTCCTTAAATAGTATGTTCCCTATTCAGGAAAGCACTTACACACATTCTTAAGTCCATAGCATTCTAGCCTATCTATCTTAGGCACTTATGCGACCTCCATCTGCCTGAGGAAGGGAAGTACTATTATCCCATTTAACAGAAGGGTAACTAAGGCACAGCAAATTTAAGGGCTTGTCTACACTTAAAACGCTATAGTGGCACAGATATGCCATTGCAGCTGCACCACTGTAGTGCTTCAGTGTAGACTCTACCAATACCGATAGGGGAGGATTCTCCCATCGCTGTAGTTAATCCACCTCCCTGAGAGGTGGTAGCTAGGTCGATGGAAGAATTCTAAAACAGTCTACATGGTGACTTAGGTTGACTTAACTATGCTGCTCAGGGGTGTAGATTATTCATATCCCCTAACCGACGTAGTTAAACTGACCTAATTTTCTAGTGTAGACCAGGCCTAAGTGATTTGACAAGGTCACACAGGAAGTTTATGGTGGAGCAGGAAATTGAATCCTCATCTCTTCTCCCAAGCTAGCGCCCTAACCACCGGATCACTCTTCTTCTCATTGTTTTCAATGAAACTTCAGCATATGTCTGGGGGCTTGTCTACACAATAGGGTAATGTGCACTACAGGGGGTTAATTTTTAAAGTGCTCTATCATGTTGCTCATTAATGGGTCCATGTAGATCCTGATGGTGTACTGCTAGTGAGGTTTAACATAGCACTCTTTCAAACTGTTCTACATTAAAGTGCACCCGGAAGGTCAACTTGGACCAATCAATGCACAACACATTAGCACGCTGTAGACATCACACCCCCATTGAGCCCATTGCATTGGGCCCTGCCAACCTGAATACATCTAATTTAGCTAAATATCCTTTAATCTGTTCTTTCCCTATTTTGGCTTGTATTTCTTCCACCTTGCTGTTAATATTAATTATAGATGGATGCATGGATGGATTTCATATTAATTACCACGGCAACAGCTCATGATGGCACCAATAAAATTATGAATTAGATTACAGTTACACTTGTGTATGTCCAGAATAACTCAGTTCACTGAAACCAGCAGAGTTTCTCTAATTTACAGGGTGTGTAACGGAAATCAGATCTGGCCCTCTACAACTTCACTTCAGGATCAAGCACAGGAAAAGCAGAACTGTGAGGGAGAGCACTATACCTGAAATGATACCAAACAGAATACGAAATTGTTCATCTAAGTCACTGTAGTTAGTTGTTTTGTGTTAACGCTCCAGTCTCTCAGTTTCACCCTTCTATGAAAGATCCTCATTTAATGCATACCTCTGATGCCGTTTCAGTGCATTAGGCAGATACCATCACAATGTTCTAACTTCCTGCCTCAGATTCAAACATATTTAAGTGACCTTGTACAGGATTAACATTCCCTGTGCTAACAGCATGCCAACATTCCTCTAACCTGAAAATCTGGAGTGTGCCAACTCAAATAAAGCCACCCAATATGAAAATAGCAGATATGCATCAGGGAAAAGGGAAAAAGAGACATTATCTTTCATTCTCGATCTCCCTCTGCCACCTGCACTGCTATTAAGTGCATACCAAACTAGTTAATGCTCTAGCTGTGTTTAAACGCAAGAGACATCTAGAATTCTCAGCCTGCCAACACCCAACAGCATAAGCCACCCAGAAAACATCATAATAAAACAAAACTTTAAATGGAGATTTTCATATTAAAGTAAACTTTAAAGAGCACGCATTTTGCAAATGCACTTGGCCAGTCATTTCCTGTGTTGCCTTTGTTAATATTTCAGATCCCCCTCCTTGATCCACTGTGAATTTATAACCCTGTGCACATGATGTCATACTCTGTTGCCATGGTGAGAAATATGATGTCATGACTACAGCAGCATTATGAAATCATGGGAGGATCAAATAGGAAGAGAAAATGGAATGAAGAAGAGCACTTCTTTTTGGAAAATAAAAGCATGTAGCAATAGGTTATCTTGGCATATACTAGAAGATTTTCTATAACTTTTGTTACCTATGCCAATTAAATGGTACAACTGTAAGAAACAGAACAGTGGAGGAATGTGTATGTAACAGGGCTAACATTTTTGTTAAACAGGGCTATCCTACAGTATGGAATTAGACAATGGTAAAGGCATCTAATACACAAAATTCCTACCACTACCCAATAGAAAAGGGTTGCCAGTTCCAGAACCAGGGGAGCATTTATTGTATATGTGTTGTGACACTAACATACAGTACAAGTATAAGATAAATTACTTGTATGTACTGGGCGGAGGGCTAAATTAGTTTATTTTCTGTTTGTTTCCAGGAATGGGGTAGAAAGAGAGCCCACCAGATGGAATTTGACACAAATGAAAAAGGTAAAGATATAATGCAATAGTCTGTCTGCTTAGCAACATGGGTTGCTATGACCACATCCCTGTGATACCCCACTCTCTGAACAGGCTCTCCAGTGAATACGGTCCAGTTCAAGGTCTCTGTCCTGATATTCAAAGCCCTCCTTGGGGTTAGCACTAGCTACCTAAAAAACTGTCTTGTCCTCCAAGACCATGACTTCCCATGGCAGTTACATTCCACCAAAACAATGAAACTGTTGACCAACAGGGAGAGACTTTTGAATGTGGGAGACAGAACTTTCACAGGAGTTGGACCTAGACTATGGGCCTAACTGAAGAGAGATAAGAATGACCATGGACCTCACCCCTTTCAGAATGAAATGTAAAACTCATTTCTCCAAGTTAGCTTTCCCTCAGTAAGTTTTTACACACACACAACACAGCCATTCACTCACACCCAAACATAACCCCCTTTTCCCCCCCAAACTAACTAATCAATCAACCTATTTCATCTAGAGGCTGTGAAGAAGAGAGATTAAAAAAAAATCCATGTATAAATACTTGGGAAGTACTCAAGTTACCAGAGCAATGCAGGCCACATAAGTACCTAACTAGGTCGATCAGACACAACCATTACAGAAAAGTTGTATGAAATGTTATACAAGTGAAATGAGTTAAGGATGGAGTAACAGCCTTAACACCCAGTCTCCTGGCTTTTCTTGGTGTGCGTCACACCCTTAATGTTATTTCAACATTGTGTTTTGTCCTTTAAATTAAATGTACAGTAGGTGTGTTGTATTTAATTTCCTTGCTATTTTTTTCCCCTAAAGGAAAAAGAATGGAAGAGATTCATGGAAGGTTATAAAACACACATTGTGTACTCAAGAGACTGGAACAGCTCTTTTGGAGCCATTTCGTTCTCCTGGGAAAATACGTAATTAGGTAGTTTTTTAACATGTGTATTATGTACTGAATTACATGTATTTATACATTTCTCAAAGGAGTACTGCTTACACAATAGCCTGGAGCAACTCTTTTGGAGCCATTTGGATCTATCATGTAATTATGTACTTAAGACCCATTTATAGTAAATTTTGCTGTGCCTACATAGTAGCTGACTCTCCCCCCTCCTTCCCCCTCCCCCCCCGTTTTAGGTGAATTTCAATGTTTGTGAAGGGTGCCACACTAACAGCCCTGGAGTCTAAAGTCTTCTATTTATTCACAGAAAGGGAACAGCATGGGTAGCAAAGGCGCAGGCTTCCTTACATTGCCTCTCCAAACATGCCTTATTTCTGACCTCAAGCAACGACCACTGAAAGGAAGATTGGATGCTGTGCTCACTGAGAACTCAGCCTTCCTGCCAACAAGTACACAATTGAGATGGCAGGTTTGGAGATGGGGACCATAATCTGCTTGGAACAGGACTAAGACCAAAACATCTTTTTGTTTAGGCCGTGAAGTAGCAGCCATTTGCTAATCGGCAAACTAGCTCAGCTCATTTTCTTTCTTTCATCCAGGAAAAGCACCAGGGGCCAGATTTTAAAAGGTATTTGGAAACCTAAAGATGCAGATAGGCATCTCCTGGGATTTTGAAAAGGAGAGTTAGGCACCTAGGTGCTTTTGAGAATCCCACAGGGGCCCCGATACTCAAAGGTGTTTTAGGGCTCCTAACTTTCAATGGAAATTAGGAGTCTAAATATCTTTGAGGATCTGGGCCGACATCCCTACCTGCATCTTTAGGTGCCTAAATACATTTGAAAAACTGACTATTATATGAACTTTCTTCCTGGAAAAAAAAAAGTATAGGCCATTTTTAATTATATAAACACCAAAAATACTCTAAAATAGTTCAATCTCTTTATATATGTAACACACATGCCTGAACATTCTGGTGTCAAGATAGCCTGGAGACAGTACTAGAAATGCATAGGCACATATGCTTAAAATGTATACAGTCCATCAAAGCAACTATGGGTTAGACTGAAACTAGCTGTGATCAAGTAGTGGTGCAGCTGCTCCGGAGCAGAACAGAGAAGACACTGTGACTCCTGGTTCCCCTTTTCCTCACTCGGGGTTGTGGGGGATAACAGGAAGTAATCTGCTACAGGTGTAGGTTGCATTGTACCAGTAATAGTCTCTCCATGCTGGCTGAGCTGGGCTGGCCAGCACATTGGAGTGGGAGGGTCATAGAGTCAAGCCTCCGCCATTTCTTGTTCTTGTCCATCACTGCTGTTCTGTGAAGGCTGTTCTCCTGCTCATGCTATGCCCCACAATGTGGTAAGCCCAGGAAGGGGCGTGTGGGCAGGCTCACCTACCTGCCTTAATAGAATATTCTCTCCTACCTTGATAGACTATTCAAGTTGCATGTTAAGCAATCAAAGGTCAGGAAATGATAATGGTTGTAGACAACGCTTTAAGTTGGTTCCCCCTCGCCCTTAATAGGAGATAGTCTTTAATTACATGCCCACATGCTATTTCTCAAACAATACATAGTTAAGGAAGCCATGTGCATCATGGTGTTCCTTGATTGTGCACGTTGCCAGCTTAGCAAAAACAGTGGAAAATGTATTGCACATGCACAGAGTGCAATTTTCAGTGAGTTATAACCTATGCAAAGGCAATTTTCACCAAAGTACACCAGGTCACTTTTCCTCCAAGGGGGCCAATCTCTGTGCCAGTTTCAGCTTCCTCTCCCCCGCTGTTTCAGCAGTACAGCCACAACTGTTCAAAAACAAATTTGTAGGGTTTATTTATTTATTAATTTTAGTTAGGAAGGGGAGAGGAGTGTATTATTTCCCTCACTGTATAATCCAAAATGGCTGAACATTTTGCTCAGACCTGCCAAAAATGGCACCATCAAATAAAGAAAGCAAGCCTGAATAATCTTAGCTCAGTTGGTGAAAGGTTCAGAAAACAAGTAGCAACTGAAAAGAGAGGGTTAGCATGGACATACTTTTGCAACTTTAACTTCAATGGCTGCTGTTTCTCTAGAGGGAGCATGATGCAAGGAAGTAGGCACCAGATTGCGAATTAGGAGAACTATTCTCAGCTCTGCCACTGATTTACTGTGGGGCCTTGAGCAAGTCACTTAACACTCTGTGTCTCAGTTTCCCATATATAAAATGGGGATGATAATGCTAGTCTACCTACTATGCAAAATGAAATGTTTAGGTATTGATATAAGACATAGAGGTCACAAGGGCTTTTAGCAATAGCATAAAGCTACTCAAAAAGTGAAAAATTCCCTCATTCAGTCCCTTTCCTTTTTAGAGATGCTGATGGATTTTCCAGGAAGGAAAGCTTTTTAACCTACAAACTAAAAGCCTGCTCTTGTGACCCTTTCTCACACAACCCTTAGTAACACAAGTGGCCCCAGTGACGTCAGTGGCCCTCTTGGCATCAGCTGAGGCTTATTCACGAGACTAAGGGTAGCAGGATATGTCCCAAGACTATTAATGTGCATGGTTAAAATGTCTGCAATTGACAATGGGAATTTTGTTTTCAGCAGGACAAGGTGCTTTACAAGAACAGGATGCAACCAGGAATGGTGAGACATCTCCCTCGCCCTCACTGTGCTGATACACTAGCTAGTGAGCAAGAAATAGATTTGCTTGTTTGTGCGCAAGAAAGTCTCCCTTAGTGCAGGTCAAGACTGACCCTCGAGAGATCAGTAGGTGAGAGGACCCACTGAGCAACACTCTGTGACCCAAGGACTTCTTCATGCCAATTGGCAGAGGCACAGGGATATACAAAGGTACCAGGATCTCCTGAGTTCACCAACAAGGGATCATGTAAGGTGTCTACTGAAAGCCTGAGTCATGCTGGTCATCCTAATCATTGCAAGATGTATGTATGGAGAATATGTGAGGAGTTAGGTATATATACTAAAAATTATATTCTCTGGGTCTATTGTTAAAAGCAGGTCACTCAAAGGTAGCATATCTTGAGATAAACTTCTCCAGACAGCGGGTAGGATACACTTATCTCCATGGTGGACCATTGTGTATTGTATGCCACACAATAGGAGTCTATTAGCATACTAAGTCAAATGAACAGCTTGTGCAGACTTCGCAAGGAAATTAACAGGAAGAGATAAACAGCGAAGGATGGGGAAACCCTATTTTCAGGTGAACGTCAAGGGTCTCAGCCAAACTCTTTGGAAATGCTGGGGGAAAGGACGTGAGGCAAGCTATCTTGTAGTAAACAGGGGAATGGCTTGTAAGTTAAGTTTAGGCTCTAGAAAGCATATTATAATTTTATTTTATATATAACCATTTGTTTCCAATATTCTCACCCTGTATCACTATTTTTTGACAATCCACTTATTCTTTTTTTCACTGTGTAGTTCTGTGTGTTACCGACTCCATGGGTGCTCTGGGGCTGGAGCACTCACAGAAAAAAAAAAAGTAGGTGCTCAGCACCCACCAGCCACAACTGTTCGGCGGCGCTGCCGATCAGCTGTTTTATGACACCCCCGATCAGCTAATCAGGGGCGCTGTCAAATAACTTATTGGGGATGCTGCCAAACAGCTGATTGGCAGCTCAAGGAGGGGCTTGAAGGAGGGAAGAGACCAGTGAGTGGGGGCCTCGGGGAGAGGGTGGAGTCGGGGCAGGAAGAGGCACAGCAAGGGTGGGGTCTTGGATGAGGGGGCGGAGGTTCAGGGGAGGGGATGGAGTGGTGGCGGGAAGAGGCAGAGCAAAGGTGAGACCTTGGGGGGATGGGACAGAGTGGGGGTGGGACCTCAGGGCAGAACCGGGGTGGAGCACCCCCGGGGAAAAGTAAACGTCCATGCCAATGGTGTGTTAAGTAAAGTGGTGACTCTGAGCTGAATCTTTCAAGCTGGTGTGTACTATTTCCTTGGGAGTAGAGGATCTGAGAGTCCTGTGAGTGTTCAGTGGAACAGGGCTGAGCACTCCAAAGGGAAGCTCGGGGGACTCAAGGATTGGTGTGTGCCTATCACTTACCTGTACAAAGAGAGCGAGGCCTGAGAGGCCTCAGAGGCAGTGTTTGTGTTGCACAGACAAGAATTCCTCATGATAAGAGCGAGGCGCCTCACAACCCTGGGACCCATGGGAAATGGCATACACTCGCAGAAGCTGTTTTCATAGCTGAAAATGGCTCATTTTTCAGTCATCTGCCTTTGTTTTGCAAACAGAGAAATTCCAAGAAATCTCAGACTCGAGGCCTGATTCATCAATGTCTGTGGGGTTACACAGAGCTCATTTTGGCTCACTGTCTTTCTCCTACTACCACTGCCATCTCTGGGAAGAATTCTACCAGCACTGCTATCGGCTGATGGAACGTGAGGATTTTTGGTGCCACACTGCAACTTCAAAGGCTGGGATAGTACTGTGCTGGTTTTCTGTGTGCTTCGCTCTCAAACCACAGTCAAGCTATAGTGTCTCTGTTCTGCTCTCTGCTGCTGTGTGCCAAAATAAAATCAGTCAAATAAAATAAAATCACACAGCAACGAGCAGCACGTTGTTTGTCTCACTCTAACTGATTGTGACAGACTGAGCCGGCACTAGGCATAAATAGACTAAGCAATTCCTTAGAGCCCCGAGCAGCTCAAGGCGGCCTCCTATTAATTATTAGTATATGTTGTGTGGGGGAGGGCCCAAAAATATTCCTTAGGGCCCCCAGTGAGCTAGCTCCGGCACTGGTGACAGCCATGCAATGAAAACAAAGCGGCAGCAGCATACAACACGCACACACGCACAGTCACTGTTCTACAGTAACTGAATAACCCCTGAGCCCGGCCTGTGGGTGCCCTCTGCCCCCCGCCCCCAGTTCTTCAAAACCCTGTGGCATTGACTCAGGCATTCTCTTAATTGCATCTTCTCCCTCCCCAGCAGTTGCCCTGAAGCTAGTGTCAAGGCCAAAAAAAGAGTGCCAGAAAAAAAGAATAGCTGCCCACACAGTACATTTCTTAAGTATTTGATAAGTATTCAAGTCCTTCTAAGCATTCCATAGACATTAGCCTTTACAGAACACATGATAAGCATATGTATGGGCTGAATTATGTAATGACACACTGCAGATGTCATCATTTCTTCTACTTATTGTTTATTTCTCCTGCAGTAATGCCAAGGACCCAGTCAGGTATCGGGGCCGTGCTGTAGCAGGCACTGTACAAACAATTAACACAAGGCCAGCCCCCACCCCAGAGATCCATACAATCTAGGTTTCTGACAATATGGAACAGCTGGCAAACAAAAGGGTGGAGGGCAAGGTAACAGCAGAGAGAGGTGAGGCAGCATAAGGTAGAGCACCGCATAATGACTAAGGCTAAGATTTTGTCAGGGATATTTTTAGTAAAAGTCACGGACAGGTCACGGGCAATAATGAAAAAAATCGTGGAAGCCCGTGACCTGTCCCTGACTTTTACTAAAAATATCCCTGACAAAACGGGGGTCCCCACACCACCTGCAGAGGTTGGGCAGCTGCAGGGGCCGCTCCGAGCTCCAGGGTCCCCCAGCTCGGAGCTCTGGGGTACCCCAGCCACCTGCGGCCGCCAGGAGCTTTGAAGGACCCTCGGCACCTGCGGCAACTCAGAACTCCGGGGGGCCCACCACCCTCAGTGGCTCAGAGCTCCGGGGTGCCCCCGCTGCCTGCAGTGGGTGGGAGCTGCGGGGGGGAGGGCCTCTGCCCAAGGCGGCCAGGGGCTGCAGCCCCACTGCCTGCAGCGTCAGGGAGTTCCAGGGGGCCCCACTGCCCGCATCAGCTGGGAGTTGCGGGGAGCCCCCATCGCCTGCATCCACCAGGAGTTGCGGGGGCCCTTGCCACCTGCAGCGGCCAGGCACTGCAGGTGTGCCCCCGCTGCCCGCAGCATCTGGGAACTCCACGTGATCCTGGCACCTGTGGCCACAGGGAGTGGCAGGGGGACCCTGCAACTCCCAGCCAACAGGACTGAAGTCAGGGAGGTCGTTGGAAGTCACGGTTTCCGTGACTTCTGCGACCTCCATGAAAAAATCGTAGCCTTAATAATGACATACAGCCACAGTCTACGATCCAGTTTTTCTTTACTCCTTTTTAATCCCTCCATCCACCCTACTACCTAGTCCCTCCCCTTTTGTGATTTGCATCCATATTGATATGTTCACAGCATACAAACAGAAAAGTTAGACAAAAACATCAATATTCTTGCTGGAGAGTTGCAATGTAATAGTACTTGATTTCTTAGAATTCAATATGATAACACATAAGAACTCCAAAACAGAGAGAGACAAAGCAGGCTGCTCCCTAAAAATAGAGCGGCATAAGCCATCCCACCTTACTCTAGGCTGGCTAGGTGCAGAACTGACTCTGATTGCAAGCTCCATTACAGAGCCCCATAGCCGGCAAGCCAGACCAGAAAATCCTCCAACTATTAGGGCTTGTCTACACAATATGGTAAAGCACACCAGAAGGATATAAATTTTAATGTGAGCCAAGGTGTTGTGCACTAATTGGCCCATGTAGACACTGCTGGTGAGCACTAAATGTTCCCTAGTGCATGTTAACATAATAATGTGTACTAGGGAACTTTTACTGCATTCCAGCAGGGTCTACACAGGCCAGATAGTGCACAACACATTGGTGTGCATTAGAATTTACACCTTTCTGGTGCATTTTATTGCACTGTATAGACGAGCCCTTAAAGTGATGGCTTGCAATTACAAAACACTCCTCAATATACTACACATGACCCCTACTATCCCTTTCCTTTGTGGTACACCCACAGGAAAAATATATCTTTTCCCCTTTCCAAATTCTCTCTTTAGCCGATACACTCAACTTCAATTGGAACTGGATTAGGCCCACAGATTGCAAACCTTTTCCTCTCCAGCCCCACCTCAATTGTGCACAGCATGGAAACACACACGCACATAAGCATAAATCACTTCTTTCTCTTTAATACTTAGAAAATAGTCCCAGATTTTCATTGCAAAATCTGGGCTCTCTAAAGCACAGCTTTCTATAAACTACCTCTTTTTCCCAAATAAAACAAAACAGAACAAAAACTATGTTAAAATGGAGTTAATAGTATCATGCAGTCATAATACAATTGTGATTAAGGCATTTTAGTGTTTGGTGTCCCAAATTAAAAGAAACACATTTTTAAGGGCTCATTAGGATCATTTCCCCATCATGGCATCATTAAAGGGCAGAGTTAAGGTTGGTTGGGTGCATCAATTGTGCATTTCTTACCCTAACATATCTGGATTTCTTTTAAATGTAACTTTAACTCTGAATTTCCTGATAATTACAAAATCCTGTAATGTGTTTTACTCTTATGTTACTCATATGTAGTCTGAACCTTAACACTCCATCATAAGGTTGTGGTTCTTTTTCTCCTGTTAATTTCCTCCATTTTTTAAGATTATTAAACATTTCATACACAAACACTAAACAAGAAATCCAAAGCAAATGCTGCTACATCATATTGCTAATGATTTGATGATAGGTAGTTTTTAACCACAAATCAGTTTTTTATTTGAACTCTTAAGACCGGATTCACCAGTACACCCAAGAAGTACAAGGCAACCAGATTGCACTAGTTGGGTAAACTGGATTTACAGTTTACATCGCCAGAGCAGTGCAAAGTCACCAAAGTGTACTTATTAATCTGGTTCGTTAATTTGCCATTGATGTAGTGGTTTAAAGGACTGTGTTAATGAGACCAGAGCTATGTGAAGGCAGGCAGGGAGAGCCCATCCTTGAGTCCCAATGTCACTGTGCTACAAGGGCACCACACATATTTGTTTCTTAGTTCCACTACCACTGCTGCCTCAAATACGCACGGGAGCCAAATCAGCAGTGCCATAGGAGCCTTTCAAGCACTGAAGCCCAAGTTAGTATGCAACCACACAACCTAAAAAGAACAATGATGATGGGACAAGCAATCTACCAATGAAAACTCTTGACCCACATGCACAGTCTCCCTCAAATCATTGTCATTACAACCAACAGAATTGTTGCATGCAAATTAGCTGAAGAGGAGGAGTGACAATTGGATATATTACTTCTGATGTCACAATGGCTCCACTTGAGCCTGCTGTAGCCTATAGTCATAATAATTCAATACAACAATCATTAATAACTGAGCTTAATTGTCACTTAATTTCTTCAACTATATCCTATGCGCGAGTTTTCAATTAATTTTAACAACATGGAAAGTTTGAAAGGACTCAGATGATACATTTCTTAAAGGACTCCATTGAGAACATTTTAGCTCAAACTAATTAAGGGATAAGAGTCGCAAATTGTGGGAGACTACAGCATTTTTTCACATATAACAAGGCAGGTGAATCCCTGATTTAAGCACAAAAAAAGAACTCAACCTTAGCTATGGAGTTATGATCAACAGCATCATTAAAAACTCCCACAAGAAAAAGCTCCCCTTCCATCCACACACTCAGCTCATATTTTCCTTTACAACTTAAGCACCCCACAGGGATAAATTAAACCATTTTGAGGGCTCTTTAAAAAATACTGAGAAGTGTCACAGCATCCACGTCTGCAGTGGTGTTGTAGTTACATTGGTCAAAGGATATTAGAGAGACAATGTAGGTGAGGAAATAGCTTTTATTCGATCAACTTCTGTTGATGAAAGAGACAAGCTTTCAAGCTTACACAGAGTTCTTCTTCAGCCATGTACTGTTCTCCTGTGCTCTTCTTGCAGCTCCCTGCAGCAACTGAAATTCTCTTCCTATGACTCTTTGTGAAATGTTTAGTAAAGGCTTAGCAACCGTATAGATTACAAAATAAAATAAAATATTTATTGAAGCATTGAGGCATGCCCTGGGCATGACATTAAACTGCATCCTCCACTGCCTTGTGGATACTTCTTGGTTGAAGGCAACAAAGAGTCCTGTGGCACCTTATAGACTAACAGATGTATTGGAGCATAAGCTTTTGTGGGTGAATACCCACTTTGTCGTTAGTCTATAAGGTGCCACAGGACTCTTTGTTACTTTTTACAGATCCAGACTAACACGGCTACCCCTCTGATTCTTGGTTGAAGAAAGTGTAAGGGATCTCACCCTGACTGAAATGGTGCTCACGCTGAAGTGATAGCCAGTTAGCAGCTCTATCTAGGCTGCTCTCTGGTAGAAGCTACAACCTCTGTGTCACTGAACATCCAGACTCTCTCTGGCCTTCAGATTCTGGCTCAGAGGTCTAAACGGGGGTGTGTGTGTGGGGGGGGGAAGAACGACAGGTCTATGTCAGCCTTTGCTCCTCCATAACTTTGCCTAGGTGTATGCACTGAAGGTCTTGGCAAGATAGTCGCAGTGATCCAAGAGAGGCATAAGGGCCCTGGGACAGCTATCAAGATTTCCAAGCAGCCATGTTTATGGATGTCCTGCTTGCCTTGTGTGAGGGTGGCCTTAGAGAAGGTGAGTCAAAAACGCCCTGATTCATTGTTTAGCTCAACTGTTTTTATAAACAGAATTGCTTCCTGGAATATTCGGACTTTGATCCCTGGCTACAACTTTGATCTGAATTCGGATTTGAGGGAAATGGCTATGTTGAGTAAAAAGCTTCCATGTTTCAGAATTGATATTGCAGTTCTTTTGGAAACTCGGCTCTCAGACATAGACTTCATAAGGGGGAAGGACTACACCATTTACTGGCATGGCAAACCTGAAGGAGTAAGGAGAAAGTATGATGTAGGTTTTGCTATCAGAAATGAATTTAAGTCATCGTTTGAAGCTTCGATTGCAGTGTCCATACGGATCATGATACTTTGAGTTAGTCTACAGAAGGGATTCATCAACCACATCAGTATCTATGCTCCAACTCTGCAGTCTAGTAATGAGGAAAAGGATACCTCTTACCAACAGCTGGAAGAACTGATCAGCAGGATTCCAAGGAAGGAACCCATCCTAGTACTTGGAGATTTCAATGCAAGAGTTGGGTCCAATGCTGAGATCTGGCCTGGGATTCTGGGTAGGCATGGCATTGGATGTATCATTGACATTGGTCAGAGAGTTCTCTAGCTCTGTGCCAGTCAAGGCGTATCAGTGACCAACACCTTCTTTGCTGGTAACATCAGAAGAAGAACATTGTGGAGACACCTGAGGTCCAAGCACTGGCATCAGCTGGACTTGGTACTGACAAGACGTACATATTTGAAAGATATCTTGCGTACACAATCCTTCCAAAGTGCTTCCAGGAGGTGTGCTCAAGAATTTTAGCTAGGTCTTTGCGACAGCATCCAACAGGTGGCTGATGCAGGTGACAGTAGACAGTTGTAAGAAGGTATTAGAAAGGCCATTGGGCTGATAAAGAACAAGACAGCTCCAGAAAGTTCTGGATGGCAATATCATAACTCATAAAGGGAAGCAACTGGAGAGGTGGAATAAGCGCTATGGTATGATATTCAGGGGAGTCTGTAATAGATTAATGTGTGCTAGCCAAATTTATTGGGTTTGAAGTTATGACTTCAAACAGATGCCAAACCTACACTAGAGGAACTTGAACAAAGCATCAAAAAGTTTCAGGATCTGACTGTTTACCTGCTGAAATCTACAAATGTGCAAACAAAGACTTGCTGCAAAGCTTGCACGAGGTATTGCTACTCTGTTGGAAGGAAGAAAGTGTTCCGCAAGATTTTAAGAATGTTCTTTTCATCCAACTCTATAAAAACAAAGGAGACATAAGTGGTTGTAATAACCACAGAGGAATATCTCTTCTTAACATAGTGGGGAAAAATTTAAGCTGTATTCTTTTACCTAGATTTCAAATTTTAGCTGTGAGAATCTATCCTGAGAGCCAGCATTGCTTCCGCTCAGGAAGATCCACCCTAGACATGCTCTTCTCTGTAAGACAACTGCAGGAAAAGTGCAGAGAGATGCATACTCCATTGTACATGGCTTTTAATAGATTGAACAAAAGCTCTTGACATGGTTAGTCGGTCATGGCTTTACATTTTTCTGAAGAAGCTTGGTTGTCCACCTATATTGCTAAATCTTGTGAAATCCTTACACAATGGCATGAAGGCAACTGTAATGTATGAAAAGCAAGAGTCTGACTCATTTAACATCAACAATGGAGTGAAGCAGGGTTGCATACTGGCTCCTACATTGTTTAATATTTACTTCTCATTCCTACTTCAATATGCATTCTGTGATGTTCAAGAGGGTGTCTATCTTAACATTAGACATGATGGAGGTTTGTTTAACATTGCAAGGTTCAGCGCTAAGATGAAGGTGGAGGAGATCATCATAAGGGACCTGTTGTTTGCAGATGATGCAGCCCTTGTGGCTCACATTGTTGATGCTCTACAACACCTTATTACCAAGTTCTCTGATTCATGCAAAATCTTTGGGCTAGCAATAAGCTTGAAGAAGACTTATCATGCACCAAGGCTCTTCAGAATCAGTTCCAGATATCATCTTAGATAGCATTCAGCTGGATGTTGTTGACCAATTTATTACCTTGGTGCTACTGTTACCAGCTATGTAGATCTTGATACTGAGGTCACTAGTATAATCGGCAAAGCAGCCAGGAATTTTGGTCTTTTGCAAGACTAAGAAATTGTCAACTAAAGTGAAAATCCATATTTAAGAGACGTGTTTTATCCACTCTTCTATATGGCTCAGAAACATGGATGACTTATGCAAAACACACTAAAAAACTAAACTCTCTCCCCGCCATAGCCTTGAGGCAACGTGCACCCCAAACCCCTCATCCCCGGCCAAACCCCAGAGCCTGCACCCCCAGCCAGAGCCCTCACACCCCTGCACCCCAACCCTCTTTCCCAGCCCTGAGCCCCCTCCCACACTCTGAACCCCTCGGCCCCAACCCCACCACATGAATTTTGTTATGTGCACCAATATGGAGGTAATGTGTCACACATCCCCTCCATATTGGTGTACATAACAAAATTCATTCCGCACATGTGTGGGAAAAATTAGAGGGAACACTGATCATCACCCTTGACTAAGTAAAGTTGTCGCTGAGGGTTGACATCTCTCATGGAGGGTGCATTATCTGGGCCTGGGAACAGGCTAAAATGTTGTTGCTGACCTCCAGTTCTCTTTTAGTCTCCCCCATGCACCTCAGAGGTTAACTTGGCGTCATTCAAGGTTCACATTTATTTACTAAAGAATCGCACACTTCATTGCTTATGTAGGCCAAACTGTACCCCTGGCCAGGCACTCACTCTCACTATAGCCACCTACCACAAAATCAGTCCCCCTGAGTGTCCATTTTCTGCTGCAGCCACAGGAAGTTTTTTGGTGCCCTAACCCCAAGTCTAAGAACACTGTCTCACCCCTGTATCCAGAGTCATTCTGCCCCCCTGCCACAGGCCTCTGTGAGGTTGCTGCCTCCCCCGTGTATCTTGAGTGACCAAATGGCACTCTGGGGGGCTGGCTTTTCTGATTTCCACCAGAATCAATAGGGCTCTGCCCTTTTGTGCCTAGAATATTCTCTGAAATTTTGGAATTGATTCGATGCAGTTTTCGAAAGTTATTGCATTACAGTCGGACAAACAGAGAAATGCCATTGTGTAGAGCACATCACAAGCACCTCCTCACATGCAAGAGTCACAAGATTTCAAGGCCCATGGATATATTTTTAAAAAACATTCCAATCATGGAATGTCTGACTCCCATGACAAAAAATGCAGCCTTGATAATGGGATTACGGCACCTTTCCATCTGATTCAAATCCAGACTAGGTTGCTAGTGGTTGCAAGTGACGACCATCTGACATCTGCTTGGTGTCCTGTGGGTAAGGAATTTTTGGTCTCAGTCCTATTCCTTGAGGGCAAGTGACCAGCTCACAATTGGTACTCCCGGTTGGTACATACAGAGTTTCCACGTCCAAGTCTGCCAATCCTAGACCTCTCTCAAGTATTGAACTATCTAAAAGTATTTGTTTTAATTTTTATTTATGTATCACTCACAATTTACGAAGTTAGGCTTTTAGGCCCAGATTTTTAAAGGTATTTGGGCATTGTGGCACACAGTGTTGCTATGTCTAACTGATTTAGGGGCCTAAATCTCATTTGCAAAAGAGATTTAGATACTTTAGGAGCCTAAATCCCACTGGCTCTCAATGAGATATTAGCTTATAAGTGCCTAAATCCCTTTCAAAAATGAGATTTAAACTCCTATATCGGTTATGCACTGCAACGCTGATCACCACAACACCTAAATACTTTAAAAATCTGGGCCTTTCTCAGTGTTAATTTCATAATGAATCCAATAATAAATGGAAAGAAGAGAACGGACATACAGTAGTTAATATTAAGTCTGTCTAAATGAGTTCCTGAGCAGTGGTAGAAGGGATAAATGCATTGGCTTTGCTACAGCCTCAATGCTATTGAAACTCAGAGTAACCCTTGATTTTAGGGAATACCACAAATACGAATGTAATTAGGCAAAAGGTAAAGTTGTACATACTTTTAATGGCAACCATTGCACTGTGAGAGGTCCCATTACTAGCTGTGCTTGGTTGTACATTCCTGCAACTCCCCCATTAACGTCTGTTACACCACCATTTGCAGGCCATGATGGCTTATGCTCTTGGAAATAAAGCTTTTATGTTTATTCGAAAGATTATTCCAATACTGTACGATGGCATAACACAAAGGAGCGCTTTTTAAAGGGGTCTCAACTTGCAATTCACAGGTATACTTTAAATCCCAAAATTAATTCTGAGTGTAAATGCTAGCATTTAGTGTGCACAGTCAGGTACTTAGATAGACAGGCTAGCATCTGCACTGATAATTAGACCCAATTTTGCACATACTTAAATCTCATTGACTTCAATAAAACCTAAGCACATGTTTAAGTGTCTTGTAAAATTAAGGCCTTAATTATAGACTCAACACTTCATTCACAGAACTTGAGTCCAACTTTATAAATCGGGCACCAAGGATTGTAGCTATATACATAATATGCAGAATTTGTTTAGCATAATATACAGTTTAAGGGTTTTTTTCCTTCGACTAGACAGCTGAAAGTAAACAGTAAGTTATTTTGAAAGTATGTTACCTCTACGTGAGGGTTTCTTACAATTAAACTCAGCTAGCCAAATTATTCTAAAATTTCCTAAAGGATCATTACTATAATCCGTTTAGAAGCAGTACTGACATAAGCACTTGCACACCATATCGGCAAAGCAGAGCATAAATCTTTGAGTCCAGAAAAGGTTATTTTGCTGTGACATTTTTTTCCTACAGAGCAACAGTGTAATCTTCAAGCAAACAGAAAGAATGAAGGAAAGATTAAGTGAAGGGCAGATTTATTTTTCACCCATGTAAATGCATTCACCTCCTGGAACAAACATCAAGTTATTCCTTCCCATTCCAGAGTCTTCCTGTTATTATAGCTTCTGGAAGGAAAATCCATCTGAAAAGACAATATCTTTTAAATATGTTTTATAGATATATACATATTTATTTGTACATGTAGCCCCAGATGCCCTCCTTTATTGTGAATTACGTTTACACTTGGCTTGGATATTAGGGATATTTTAAAAGCAGGTAGAGAAATAATTGTTTGTTCTAAATAGGGATGGGAGAATTGATCCCAGAAAAAAGATGACCCAAAACCACATCCCATACATCAAAGGATACC
This sequence comes from Terrapene triunguis, assembly GCF_002925995.2. Classification (NCBI taxonomy): domain Eukaryota; kingdom Metazoa; phylum Chordata; order Testudines; family Emydidae; genus Terrapene; species Terrapene triunguis. Next base: position 1,761,445 of record NW_020664530.1, on the reverse strand, counting down.
AAATTTGAAAAACTTTGGATACGTAAAATACCTTAAGCGGACTTTGACCTTCATTGAAATCCAGGATGCAGTTTCAGCTGGTTTTTAAATCTCTGGTAAATTGGTTTCTGTCTACAAATCCCACATGTTCTAGGGCTTCTCCTAGCAAGGGCTGAGACGATTCTTCTCTGACTCAGAGAAAACCCAGAAGGTAAGAGATTTCAACAGAGCAGACAAGAAGAGACCAGCAGAGAGACAGACTCTTATATAGACCCAAACTCAGAAAGGTATATAAACATGTGACTAGCTTTAAGAATATGAGCATTCCCATTGTAATCACAAAAATCACTAACGGCCCTGCTTGCATACTCAGAGTTAGGCTCATGGTTAAGTATCTTGCTGCATTGGGACCACAATGAGCAAGCAGGAGACCTTGTAACAGGCAGGGGGTTATTACGGTACTGCCCTATGATGCCCTCTGGCTCCTTGGTATTTCTTAATTAAGTCCCACATTTTCAATAAGTTTGGTTGCCTAACTTGTGCTATCTAGAGCCTGATATTCTGGGATATTAAAAGAGCTTATATTGGTTTAAAGTGCAGCTCTGAAAAAATCAGGCCATAGACCTCAAGCTGGGCACCCAAGATTAGTAGTGCACACTTTTGAAAATTGGGGCCTAAATGTCAATACACCAAATTTATTTAATTAATGGCTAATTGTAGCTGAAAACAAGTCATGTTATCACCCAACGTTAGTCATACACAATATTTTATAGACCTGGGCGCCAATTCCCCAAAGGGGGCTGGTCTGTATAGACCTTTGCACTTGGTGCAGAAGCCATTGAAGACAGATCTGCCATTTACTGCATAAATGACAAAGTAAATCAGAGCTTAAATAGATATTTTCAGCACTTCAGTGACGCAAATAGATATATTAGTTAACTGTAGTCTACGGCATGATATGCGATTAAAAAGAAGAAATAAAATAGAGCAGTGTATCATGTAAGTATGGGCAAGAAGTGCTGATCTCTGACCTCCCAAGCAGATTCTATTGACATGGTTTTCTAAGATTCTAAATAACGATATTATCCAATACAAATACCAAACAACAAAAAGGAATGAGTCAAAATTAGAGGGAGAGAGAGAGGAGAAATGGTGAAGATTTGCAATTGTTAAAGGGTGAGGGGAGATTAAAACATCATCCCTAAAAACTGAACATTTTAAGGTCCTGATTTTGAAACTCAGTGGGGCCTCATATGGGTGTAATCAAAGAATCATAGGAATGTAGAACCAGAAGGGACTCCAAGAGGTCATTTAGTCCAGATCTCTGCACTGAGACAGGACCATGTTTATCTGGACCATCCCTGATAGATGTTTGTCTAACCCAGGGGTGGGCAAACTTTTTGGCCCAAGGGCCACATCTGGATATAGAAATTGTATGGTGGCCATGAATGCTCACGAAATTGGGGTTCGGGTGCAGGAGGGAGTGAGGGTTCTGGCTGGGGGTGCAGGCTCTGGGGTGGGGCCAGAAATGAGGAGTTCAGGGTGCAGGAGGGGGCTCTGGGCTGGGGCAAGGTGTTTGGGTGACGGCTCCAGCAGGGGGTGCAGGCTCTGGGGTGGGCTGGTGATGAGGGGTTTGGGGTGCAGGAGAGGGCTCCAGGCTGGGATCGAGGGGTTTGGAGGGCGAGAGGAGGATCAGGGCTGGGGCAGAGGGTTGGGATGTGGGGGGGGGGCGGCTCAGGGGTGCAGGCTCCGGATGGCGCTTACCTAGAGCAGCTCCTGGAAGCAGCGGCATGTCCCTGCTTCGGGTCCTATGCGGAGGCGCAGCCAGGCGGCTCTGTGCTCTGCCCTGTCCACAGGCGCCACCCCTGCAGCTCCCATTGGCTGCAGTTCCTGGCCAATGGGCGCTGCGGGGGCGGCACTTGGGGCAGGGGCAGTGCGCGGAGTCCCCTGGCTGCCCCTAAACATAGGAGCTGGAGAGGGGACATGCTGCTGCTTCTGGGAGCTATGCGGAGCAGCAGCAAGCACGCACGGAGCGGCCGCCGACCCCGCTCCCCGACTGGAGCGGGACAAGACCCAAACCCCGCTCCCCAGCTCAAGGGTTGGATTAAGTCAGCTGGCGGGCTGGATGTGGCTGTAGTTTGCCCACCCCTGGTCTAACCTATTCTTAAAAAACTCCAATGATGGTGATTCCACAACCTCCCCTGGTAGTCTATTCCAGTGCTTAATTATCCTTATAGTTAGAATTATTTTCCTAATATCTAATCTAAATCACCCTTGCTACAGATTAAGCCCATTACTTCCTGTCCTATCTTCAGTGGACATGGAGAACAATTAATCACCATCCTCTTTATAACAACTAACATATTTGCAGACTGTTCTCAGGTCCCGCAACGCCCACCCCCGGCTTCTTTTCTCAAGCAGATTGGGTCAATTACCTCCCATGTATTATATATGACACTCCTGTTGATACACCCTAGAATGATATTATCCTTTTTTGCAACCACATCACATTGTTGGCTCATATTCAATTTTTGATCCACTATAACCCCCAGGTCCTTTTCAGCAGTACTACTATCTAGACAGTTATTCCCCATCTTGTAGTTGTATATTTGATTTTTCCTTCCTAAGTGTAGTACTTGGACTCATCTTTATTGAATTTCATCTTGCTGATTTCAGGCCAATTCTCCAATCTGTCAAAATCACATTGAATTATAATCCTGTCCTCCAAAGTGCTTGTAACCCCTCAGAGCTTGATGTCATCAGTAAATTTTATAAGAATACTCTCCACTCCATTATCCAAGTCATTAATGAAAATGTTTAGTAATATTGGGCTGACCCCTGCAGGACCTGAATAGAAATGTCCTCCCAGTTTGACAGTGAACCATTGATAACTACAAAAACAACAAGGAGTCTGGTGGCACCTTAAAGACTAACAGATTTATTTGGGCATAAGCTTTCGTGGGTAAAAACCTCACTTCTTCGGATGCAACGAAAAGCTTATACCACGAAAGCTTATGCCCAAATAAATCTGTTAGTCTTTAAGGTGCCACCAGACTCCTTGTTGTTTTTGTAGATACAGACTAACACGGCTACCCCCTGATAATTGATAACTACACTTTCACTACAGTCTTTCAACCAGTTGTGCACCCACCTTATAGTAATTTCATCTAAACAATATTTCTTCAATTTGCTTAGGAGAATGTCATGTAGGAATGTGTCAAAAGCCTTACTAAAATCCAGATATATTATATGCTTCCGCACTATCCACTATAGCAAGAACCCTGTCAAAGAAGGAAATTAGGTTGATTTAACATGATTTATTCTTGACAAATCCATGCTGGATATTACTAATCATCCTATTATTCTCTAGGTGCTTTGAAATTGATCATTTAGTAATGGTGCACAATGAATGAAGGATAGAATTGACTGCATAAGTCAAAAAGTCTTCTATAAAGATTATCAATATTAATATTATTTGAACACAAATAAGACAAAAGGAAGTAGTAATCAGATCCAGTTTCATCCATCCATGATTCAGTATTTAAGTTAAAAAAAATAAAGAAAGAATCACATTTGGAGCTAGATCTAAAGAATCATTGGCCTCATCTTTTTCCCATAAGGAATTAAGTTTTGCCTCAAGGAATTTCTTTTCATCATTTCAATGCACAAATATATATTCAGTTTCTTCAAACTGTACCTAAAATTCATCATGAAAATTTAGTACAGTAAATGCTCCAAACACATTCATAAATCCCCTTTTAACAACTCAACCCTGTTTCTTCTACCCTGTGCAGCATGAATAATATCAGGAAACATATGGACTCTGTCTATTTCAATCCATAGGGTTTTCCCCCCGTTATTTATCAAGACCCATTTTTATTACCTTGAACAGGTAAACGCTGTGATTAAGGAACAGTAACTATCACATTCTTCTAAACTTTTAGTAGTTTTCCCACGGTAAAGAGAGGCAACTGAAAAAAATGGAAACTGAAAAGCTTTTTGAAGGTTCATATCTGATATTTAAAAGTTCTGATCCCTTGGATACTCTGCTATTAGTTCCCATGATAAAACCTACATACAATCTATACTCAAACAAAACTCCTTTTTACTCCATGGAACTTTGAAGACTGGAACATTTTGATTTAGTTCTGTGTGAAAGATTTGGCTGGATATCTTTCAATAACTTCTAAGGGCACAGAATTTGTACCGTTCGTACTTTTAGCTGATTCTCAGTGATCTCTAATTTTCTAATTATGAAAAGCATTTTCTTTAATAAGACTGGATATTATAGCTTTAACAGTTATAGCACCAAATTCTTCTGGGTTATACCCATGCAGTCCCAGTGAAGAGGATGTTATTATAGCCACTGTGGGGGAGGAGTGAGGACAGTGGAAGAGTGAAGGGGAAATCAGAATAGGGTATGGAAAGATGCAGAAACCATCAGGAAAGCACTCTTAGATAACCAGGCAGCCAGCTTTAGACACCAAGGGAGAAGTTCACATCCTCTGTACAAACAGCAACTAAAGGAGCTGTGCATGGATGGAATTTCATTCATAACTCAAAGAGTGAAGGGCATCCACAGCCCCTCTCCTCAGCCACTGTTTCGGCCTCTGGACTGGACCGGACCTCTGTTACCCTCAAGCCCCGTGTCTGGGTCCATGATTCCATAGTGTGCATATATCCACTTGCAGTCTGCCTATATGTTCACAGCCCCACATTGCTGGAGGACCTCAATTCCGCCACGTGGGCTCTCCACACCCTGTCCTCCCGTGCAGGGAAACTCAGAATTAGTGCTGCTGTTCAGGCTTTAATTTCCCACCGAGGGGGTAGGAAGCAGAATTTCATTCTTAGAGACTACTGGTTTGAGGAGACAGCCCTGGTTAAATTCCCAGTTGCTTGTGTGTTGATTTGGCAAAGGTGTTGCTATAGACAACAAATGTCTTGCTTTTGTATAAAAAAAGCGAATTCCCGGAATGACTGCTGCCAGAAGGACAGAGCAAACGAAAAGGGAGAGGTCAAGGGTAACCTTGCCCAGTCAAGCTGGCACACACCCCGGGAGCTGTTCAGCATTCCTTAGCGATCACTCTAAGAAAGCCAGCAGTGGGAATGCAACTTTGTCATTGCAGGGCTAGATCCTCAGCTGGTGAAGCTCCACTGAAATCAATGGGAGTTTGGCACCTAGGTGCTTTTGAAAAATCTCACTAGGCATGCGTCTGCCTCTTCAGATGCCTAACTACCATTACGAGGCTGCCCCATGTACTTAGCCCATCTCTAGATGGGAAATAACAGGGCTGTATACTAATGCGGTCTGCAGGATTCTCCCCCCTTGACCATGTGGTGTCAGCAGAATTGTGTCATGGCTCCAGTAGGCCCACATTTTCATACCTAACCACTTAGCTGTGGCTAGGGAAGAGGACAGCTAGTGGCCCTCACATAGCACGTGGATCCACGTGCTGTTTCCCCAAACTCTCCCAGTTTCACTGTGGGAGGGGGGTGCCATACATACAAAGGGGATGGAGGGAGCATACATTTATCCCATAGCAACCACAAAATGCTAAGGGGGAGAATGTGCTGTGAGTTAACTGTGTGAAATAGTTGCTACTCACTCCCCTGGGCTCCAGCAGGAAGATCTAAACTACAGCACAGTGCTGGAATGGTTAAACCGCATTCTTCTCAGAGTACCCATTAAGAGAAAAAACCCTCATTTTCAGCCAGTTGAAAATCCACTATTCTACAAAAGTGCATTTATCTGCAGGAAACAGAGCTTTTCTAAAGTGGTTTACATTGGACAGATCACAAGAACAATAACCACAAAATATGTTTTCTGTAGGCCTTCCAAATTATCACATTCCCTATTTTGACAACAAAAAATTTGAAAAAAGTTTGAAGTCACACGGGTAAACGTGAAGTGGGTTTAAGGATGTGGAATTTGGTGTAACTACAAAAATGACAAATTCCAGTTATTTAAAGATAGAACAAATTAATAAGAAGCAATACAAGAAATCAGATACATTCTCAAGGGAAAAGACCAAATGTACAACAAGTAGAGTGCCTCGAAAACTCAGAACCCTTGTTTTGTTGATTAGTGATGCATTATTATCAATTATTTGCATTACTGTAATGCCTAACCAAAATAGGAGTCTGATTGGTTTAGGCACTGCACAACCACATAGAAAGAGAGAGATCTTGCCCCAAAAATTACAGTCTAAATAGACAAGACAGATAAAGGGTGGAAGGGGAAACAGAGAGGTGATTTGCCCGAGATCACTCAGCAGGTCCGTGGGAGAGGCCAGAACAAAATAGATCTCTTGAGCGCCAGTGCAGTGCCCTGTTCCCTGGACCACAGCCAGGACATGGGCGGTCAGGCCTACTAAGTGAAGTCAGAATCAGGTCTAGTAGGTAGGGCCAGAGCCACAGGTCTGGGCTGGAGTCAGAGGCCAGGAACCAGAGAAAGGCAAATGAGCAAGGTCTATAGTAGCAGCCAGCTGGGGATCCACCTAGCTGCACAGACAAATTCCTAATGTTCCCTCAAAACTTAAGCGGTGTGCCTGGACCAGTCGGAGACCCAGAAAGCACTGCCAATCAGGCCGTCTATAGGCAGCACAGTAGTCTGCCAGAACTGGCAGATGGGGGTGTGGGGGCGGCAGTCACCCAGGGATCAGCAGACCCAGGTTCTAGACCAGGGATCCTCACACAAACTACCTCCAAAAAATGTCTAAGCATTTGTTTTAGCAATGATACAAGTCAGCCTACCTGTTTGTGGGCTGTAAACCATCCAAACTTGATAGAAAATGATCCAAATGAAGCTACTCGTTACAGAACTTCAACAAAGCAACGTGCTATTCATCAACACCTGGATTAAAATAAATCAAAGGGAACTGTCATTTATTTTAGCCAATGTGCCCTACTGGACTAAGCGTGTGGCTAGTAGCCAGGAAGAACTCTTGAGCTCTAGTCCGGCTCTGCCCCACTGCGTGACTTTTAACGAGCCACGTAGGAGGTACTGAACTCCTATAATTCCCCTTGATTTCAATGTCATTTTTACTAGGCACCTGAACGTGTCTTAGGATCAGGCCATTAACCTCTCTGTGACTTTGTTTTTCCACCAGTGAAATGGGTATGACTATACTATTTGCCAACCGGTATGAGGTACTGCGAAGATTTGGAGACGGGATCTTTCTCCCATGGACATCAATGGGAGTTTTGCATTGATTTTAATGGGAGTGGGACCAGAACATTTTTTCTAAATAACTACTCGTATATAATTTGTAACAACCAATATATTTGATGAGTTTCACCTTTTTTTCAGCTTGAGAACTGATTATGAAGAGATTGCAAAATTCTTCAATGTATTCATTTTTTGTAATTATTTTTAAACTCCTGAGCAAGTCACTCTGCGTCTGCAGAACATTTGGGAACATTCACAATTTGCAGTGTGTTGCTTAGTATCTGAAGTCAAATGGTACTGTTTCTCTTCCCTGATTGGATGACATCAGTAACTAACCAACAGCACAAACGGCAAACGTGACAATACAATAAACGGTATGAAATTTCTTTTTAGCAAATATCTGCATGTTCAAGCTTACTATTCACTAGTATTCCTGCTTCTAAAGTTCAAGCACATCCATGTTCCAAGAAATTAATATGAAAATTACAGATATAGTCAAATGCAAAATTCCTTTCAAATTTACAAAAAAAAAAAATCCATTGTTAACTCAGTTCTGTTGTTAACTATTAAGTAATGGGCCAAATTCTACTCTCAAATGAATCTTTGAACTCAAGCACTTTGAACATGTGCAGCTTGAGAGCAGAAGTTGACTCAATCCATCTGAAGTTAATGAGGTAACATTTTGGTCATATCCTTCTATGCGGGACAGGCAGAGTGAAAACTTAAACACACGACTCCAATTTTAGATAACAAAAGCAATTAAGGCCTGATCCAGGACCTATTGAAGACAATGGTAAGATTTCCATGCACTTCAGTGGGCACTGGCTCAGGCCCTTAATTTGGATTTTTTGGAAGGTGAGGAGTGTGGGTCAGAATATAACGTCACCAACATGTTTTCAAAGGTCAAAGTCTCTATTCCACTCCTCTAGGGAAGCTTTGTAAGAGAGTGATCAGGGCAAATAATTCCAGAATGGGGACCTGACCTGACTCTTCACCCAAAACCCCAGCTTAAGCCAATCTTTTATTTTTCCAGATTCAATGAGTTTAGCTTTTGTTTTCATTTCAATTTTGGCAGAGCTCCACACTGCCAGGTTGTGGCTGAAGGCAGAAGTATTTCCACTTGGTTCAGAATGGTAGCAGTACCCCCATCTCCCTGCCTACACCCCCACCCGTTCTCAGCAACGCAGAACACCATGAGCACATGACAGCATCATGTTGAATACAGAATTGATTTCAAGCTTTTGGTCTTGATATTTAAAGCCCTCCATTGGATTAACCCAGGCTCTCTCTATTGGGCGGTGATCATCCACAACAGCAGTGTTCGGGTATGTTCCCTTTCACCTACAAGGGCCACTCTTAAGAGTGCAGAAGACAGAGCTTTCTCAGCATGTGGCAGGGCTGAGGTATAAACCCCTTGGATGCCCTGCTAAAGCGGTAGCTCCTCCCCTGCTTCCCAGCAGAATGGCCAAGTGCAAGGTCCCAGACACTCAGCAAAGAGCTCAGCTGCAGGCTCTAAGGAGGGCAGGCTCAGAAGAATCAGCTGAGCTGAGTGGAGCCAGCTGGACTGGGAGGAGTTATAAGCCCAGGGAACTCACTGGCAAGGGGGCAAGCCAGAGGGGAAGACAGGGACTGCAGCTCTGTCTCTACCAGCTGCAAAAAACCTCGGGGGCTGGTAGACCCAGGGAAGGGTCAGAGTGGGGATTGGTGTTGTGGGAATCGGGACTCTGTATTAAGCACTGTAAATAAAAAAACACGGGAGAACCACCTGAAGGAGGCGTTGGGACCCTTTCTTTGACCAGCCCAAGCACAGAGCACAGGGACGAAAGGGCAGTAACCTGTGCGGACCCTGTGACACAGCACCTTGAGTCTCCTGACATCCTTTCTTATATCTTAGCCATAAGACCATCCTTTCTTATGGCCTAATTCTAATGCAAGAAGCAGCTCTTTCTGGGACTATACACTGCAGATAATTCCCCTAGACCCTGATGTCACCATCCCAATCTGAAAATGAGTTTAACATTTTTCACTACTTAAAAAAAAAAAAAAAAAAAAGACATTTTGAACTTTTTGCAATCATTGCAGAAAGGCCAAACTCCAAATGCTTGCAATTTGAATGTCAAAAGAAAGCACTATGTGCAACTCTGTTTATACCCAAATCATCTGTGGAAGTCTTTCACAAGGAAGTGACTGTAGCCCTTTGGGAAAGTTGCACTCAGTTTCGGTAAATGGAAGGTTTGGAATCTGTGGTTTCTGACATTTGCTTTATGAGTAAAATAGAATGTCTCCATGCTGGGAAACAATTTGACATTGGAAGGCGTCATTGCTTTTATGTAACAACTTTATTTTAAAATCAACAAAATGCCCCCACAACAGAGACAATGGGTTCAATCTATGTAGAAAGATATGACTCCAATTATCAAAGTATCGGAGCACCTCACAATTTATCCTTACAACAACTCCTTTACAGACGGGGAACTGAGAGAGAGAGAAACTCTGGGTAGGGCTACCCTGCAATCAGAGGTGTAGACATAACCAAGCTAGCTTTGATCTAGCTACCTCAGATAACAATAGCAGTGAAGCCACAGCCATATGGGTTGTAAAACCCACCTGGGATCCTAGGTATGCACTTGAGTGGCTACCCTGTCCTTAAGTCCATGCTTCCATGGTGACACTGCTATTGATACTTGAGATAGCTCTATCAAAACTAGCTCAGGTATGGTTGTATGTGCTGCTGTCACACCTCTGAGAGCAGTGTACACAGACCCTACGTGACTTGCTCAAGAACATACAGAAAGCTCTGTGGCAGAGCAGGGAATTTAACCTTCATCTTTAGAAACCCAAGCTAGCACCACCACCACTGGAACGGCCTTCTTCCCATGGGACGGGTTCTTAACTGGTGTAGACCGGTGTCACGCCATCAAAAACAAGGGATCTATGATGATTTACACCATCTGAGGATCTGCCCTTTATCACTTGTAATAAGTTTTCATCTCCTTTTATTTGAATGAGTCAGGCTCCTGGTCCCCTTTCCCTATTCAGGATGGGAAGAACGGCCATTAATTTCACCAGTAGTTACTTGTATTCTGCAGTAGGAGGTAGGCAAAGCAGTGGGCTACCAAATTCCAACTGGTAATATTTTAGGTCAGGCAAGTAATGAATGCTTTTAAATCACATGATGCTTACTTTTGACAGTGTTTAATGAACATACACCTTTACCTTTCATACCCAATGTATTCAAATGTATAGTACACAACACAAAAGAGCAGCCATCCTAAGCTCTGGGCATCCTTGAAGAACTCTTAAAAATACATCTAATAAAATAAACTGACTCCAACATTTATCCACCAACAAAATTACCCAAGCAGTAATATAACGCAACAGAACTTTAACAAACATTGCTAACAAACCAGTACCAGAATTCCCTTACAATCTCTCCCCAACCTCACCCCACTCCCAACTCCTTATAAGTCAGAGAGTAGAGATGGACAAATATAGGCAGTTCCCGACCATGAGGGGGGAGAGAGAGAGAGAGATGCTTTAAAGGTTTCCGGATGAGGGTGTAGTACAACTTTAAAGTCTTTCCCCTGGGAAGTTAGAGCAATGACAGTCTGTGTTTCTGGAATGTCTCTGATTACTGCATAAACTTCTCCAGACAGAAGACATGTTAATAGTTTGACTATAAGCAAATTACCAAATTTGGCTTAATCAAAAGCTACAAAAAATGCATGATGTTGACTTAGGGCCTGTTTCGAAGTCCACTGAAGTCAATAGGAGTCCTTCCATTGCCTTCAAAGGGCATGGGATCAGGCTCTTAATTTTGCAGCACTTACAGCACAGAATAGAAATGTGGCATTCTCTAATGCCTTTCAAACTCAAGGAGAACCAAAGTGTTTTAACATCTAAAGAGTAGTTTAGAAAACAGAGACAAAGTTTCTATAACTGAGGAAGATTTGCTTTGGAAATGTACAAGAGTAGTTGAAGGTGCAAAGGAACTAGAACAGTCAGAGAAGAACTAGGAAAGGAAAAGACCACAAAATCCTACAAGAGGGCGGACTGAAGGAGAAATGGTATCACAGGCAACAGACAGGTTAAGGAGCATGCTGAGGTAAAGACCCTGGGACTTGGCTAGAAGGAGGACACTAGAAGTCTAGGTGACAAACGTTTCCTTGGAATGGCAAGGGCAAAAGCCAGACTGGAGGGAATCTAGGGGGGAATTAGAGGAAAGGAAGTCAATGCAATAATTTAAAAAGGCTTGTCAAAGAGCTTAGAAGTGAAAGGAGAAGGAAGATAAGGCGGTAGCTGGACAGACAAGAGGTGTTGACGGTCAGTTTTTGATAACGGGGGATAGAGATTGTGTGTATACTGTGACAGACCCAGACCAGTGGGGTACAGGAGTCTGGTAGAGGGCAAATATACTGGTCACTGGATGAGTAGTTTTCTGTTCCCTGAGTGACCAGAGAAGGGGCTGCACTAGAGTAATCAGGAACCTGCTAGAACCAGTTAAGGCAGGCAGGCTAATTAGGACACCTGGAGCCAATTAAGAAGAAGCTGCTAGAATCAATTAAGGCAGGCTAATCAGGGCACCTGGGTTTTAAAAGGAGCTCACTTCAGTTTGTAGTGCGAGAGTGTGAGGAGCTGGGAGCAAGAGGCGCAAGGAGCTGAGAGTGAGAGGGAGAGGGTGTGCTGCTGGAGGACTGAGGAGCACAAGCGTTATCAGGCACCAGGAGGAAGGTCCTGTGGTGAGAATAAGGAAGGTGTTTGGAGGAGGCCATGGGGAAGTAGCCCAGGGAGTTGTAGCTGTCATGCAGATGTTACAGGAGGCACTATAGACAGCTGCAGTCCACAGGGCCCTGGGCTGGAACCCGGAGTAGAGGGCGGGCCCGGGTTCCCCCCAAACCTCCCAATTGACCTGGACTGTGGGTTCTTCCAGAGGGGAAGGTCTCTGGGCTGTTCCCCAACCCACATGGTGAATCTCTGAGGCAAGAAAATCCGCCAATAAGCGCAGGACCCACCAAGATAGAGGAGGAACTTTGTCACAATACTGAGAAGGAGGAACAAGTGAGAATAAGAATAAGGAAGATTAGTAGCTAGAAGAGGATTGGCGTTAAGGGGACAGAGATAGAAAGTGAGGGCTGGATTTTCAAGAGTTCAGCACCCATATTTGAGAGTAGACTTTTCAAGAGCGCTCGGCTCTTATATAGGCATTAAAATAAGAGGTCAGATTTTCAACACAGTTTGGCACATTAGCTATGAAAATCTGTACCTAGGAAAGACAACTCAGAAGGAGAGACTGAAAGATTGAAGTATGTTGGGAAGGAAGGGGTGAAGGAAGCTCAAACTGGATTTTATCAAGCTCCCCAGTATTACTATTTGCTACACATGCTTGTCACAACATGTGGTACACTTCATCCAGTGCACTCAGTGCCCCAATAACAACTACGAGGGTGAAACCATACAATCACTATGCTCGCCAATGAACTCACAGAAAAATGATAAAAGACAAAAACATCACATCACCCATGGGTGAACACTTCTCACAAAGCAATCACTTTATATCTGACCTCTCACTACTCATCATCAAAGGAAACCTGAGCAACACCTTCAAAAGATGAGCCTGGAAGCTTAAATTCAGAACTTTTCTAGATACTAAAGATCATGGACTGAATAAAGACACTGAATTTATGACTTATTACAACAATATATAATGCATTTACATCCCCTCCACATCAGCTTCTCTTCCCCACCCCCCATGACTAGTGAGGTATTAATGAGCCACTTTACCTTGAATAGTCCCTTAAAATGTGTGTTAATTATTTATGCTAAACAATCTGTTCCACCTTGTATTTAGCTGTGACACTCTGAGTATATTACCCAGACTTCAAGAAGAGCTCTGTGTAATCTCGAAAGCTTGTCTCTTTCATCAGCAGAAGTTGGTCCAATACAAGATATTACTTCACCCACCTTGTTTGCTATTAAATCAGATGTAATAAATGCCTATCACAAAGCACATGATGCAGTACGAGGCAAAATATACAAATTATTTTTTCATTTTTGTTGTGGTCCTAGAAGATACTTTTAAACAGCTTTATAATGACCATCTACAAAATATTGATTGTAAGTCTGCTACATTAACAAACATCTGAACACTATTTTAAAACAAAGCAAAAAAAAAAAAGGCTCAAAACCCTCTTAGCTCCTTCAAGAAAAGAACCCAACAACTTCAAGAAAAGCCTATGTAAATAGACAGGCTTGGTAACCTGCCCTGAATGCCTCAAACCTAGTTTCTGTTGGACCAAAGGAGAAAACAAACTTCATGGGTGAGGTCCCAACCCCAAGAATGACTTGCATCTACCCCCCCACCTCCAGCCAACTAGGCAGTGCTCCCGGTTTGTTAGCATCTATAGACGGTCCTTCTAAAACTATTGCATGTCACCACTGAGTTCTGTGATAAAGGCCCTCTGGATCCCAGCCTTCCCAAAGAAGTCAAATAGATAGTTACTGATAGACTGAAACATGACTCTGCTGTCATTCCTATTGCTTCTCCTCCTTGAACTACAGCAAAGTCTTCATAGAGGTATTCATAAAGGATCCCTGTCTGCCCAAAATTCTCTGAACAGACAGAGGGTCAAACCTGCCTTTCTTATATCTTTGAGGGGACACAGTGAGTCAGCAGAATTACCCAGCAGCATAGGTGGTCAGACAGTGGGTTTTATTGCCATTGGATAATATTTATTATTTACTTTTCTGCAAAAAAAAATCCGAAACTGAAATTTTGCAGCTGAAAACTTCAATTCAGAAATGCTGCTGCTTACGCCGCATGTGACTTGTAGTTTGGGTGTCTCATGCTCCCATTTCTCCTTTGTTTGGACTACATTTCCCATGATGCTATCTCCCTTTGATGAGCTGCAGATAGTCCTATCTTACACTCTCTCTTTTCACTGTAGATCAGATCATCACAAGAGCCTTTTAAGGATGACAATTTAGCACACAACTCCTCAAACAATCTATACTATGTTTTAATGTGTTTTATTTATAACCCTAGAGAATAAAGCAAAATAAAAATTAACAATTTGGCCCCACCTGAACCGTTGCCCCCCCCTTTCAAAGCTTGAAACAGCCCTTGCCAAGAAGAGCTCTTGTTGCAATAGTTTCATAGGTCCTTGGCCTATGTGATCCCAGGCACTTTCCTTACACATCTAACCCCAACACCAGTCAAAACAGACTTATACAATAATTGAATTGATTGGTTGTCAGCTTTAAAAAGGTGACTACATCACCATTTACCAGTGTATTTTTATCCGCTTGGTCAATAGCACGCAACCTCCCTGTAGGGAGGATACTTGATCCTGCAGGAACTACTCGGGGTGGGGAGAGGGGGAGGTCTATACCACCTAGTAACGGCACTGTTTAATGTCACTCACATGAAATGTGAGCTGTAGTTCCAGAATTCCTGAAGTTTGAAAGTACTTTACCTTTCCTCCATCTTTTGGCACATAAATACATTTTTAATGCATTGCTGTAATGTCATGGAGGTTAGAGAATTCACTGCATCTTGTCATTGAGATAATTTTAAAATAATAATCATGACAATTTTATTTGTGAAGCTGTCAGGCTCCCTTTCCTCCTTTGGTTGAACAAACTGGGGATCTACATCGTATTAGGAGTGGGAGAGCTGCACAATGACTTAATGAGAACTCCCTCACACACTGCATGCTTTGCATTGCATTGCCTGGCTTACAGGAGGTGAGGTTAGCACAGGGGAACAAGAAGTGGGCAAAATGTTTTGCACATAAGACAGAAGTGGAGATGCTGACTTTTCCCCTGGTTACATGAAAAATTAGGAAAACATACTTTTCCTCGGTGTATTTTTGCTGATTTTATTCACCATTAGTGAAAAAGAAATGTTCACATCCCAACATAAGTAGGGGATCCCAGCGGGTACATCAAGTTTTGCGCAAGTTCAAGTTTGCTCTAGCTATTGGACTTGAAGCTGGACTTAATTCAGGAAAATCCTATGGCCTTTGTTAGGTGGGAGGTCAGACTAGATAATGACAATGGTCCCTTCAGGAATCTATGAAGTTTCCATGTGATTTTGGCTCAAATGGGATTTGAACATAGGTCAGACATTAAGTAAGGATAACTGGGTCACATTTGGTCCTCCTGGTCACTACTCACAAAAGGCCCAGGCCTGAAGGTCATACTTAGGCAAAAGTCCCATTGCAGCACTTACTTACTTCAGTGCTTAAATTAACAGCAGTCACACCTGGCAATAGTGAATAGCTGTATCTGAGCTAAGTTTTTGACTCATTACTAGGTAGGTCTGCCTGCTTTTCTGCAAAACAATCATGCAGAAGGTTAATCAGCTTAAAGACAATACCACACACAATCCATGGCAGCAGCAGGTTCCTTTCCAATGTAAGCGGAGAGAAATAAAAGCAGCAGCAGCCTTGTCAGAAGGTGCTGTATACAGTCATCATGACTCACTACTTACCTGTGTTCAAAATTGCAGGGATCTAGTTTTATTAAATCTCAATGTAATTGATTTCTACTTTTGCAGGACAAAGGAGAGCTGTTTAAAACTATGCATCCGTTGATTTCTACTTAGAGGTGCATATATTTGAGGATTGCTGGGAAGAGTGCAGTGTGTTTTCATAAATAATCTTTGTGTATGTTCGGGGTCTTTTAAAAGAAAATGTTGCTACTCCAGTGACTGCTTGGGCAATATCAAGGCAATTGTCTGATGGGACTTCAGACAACATAAAACCCTGGGGCAGATCCTGCAAGTGAGCACAAGGGTTGTAGGAGCAGACCTCTCAGGTTTATGGGAGCTTTGTAGGCTCCTAGACTTCCAACTACTTAAAGACTTTTAGCCACATCAAGTTTTCCAGTCTTCAAAAGTGTAGATAGATAGTTGCAGTCTATTTATTTACAGAACCTCCTGTGACTTCTCTCACAATAAGCAGCAGTAACAGGATTAGCACTGTCCTTGTTGCACTGACTACTGCAAGTGAGGCAAAATCATGCCTCGGGTTATCTCCTCTGGTATCTGAATGTCAAAATATTGGTGGGGAAAACACTTAAGAGGGGAGCAACTGTGTGGGCACATTGGAACAAATACATTGAAATTAATGGGCCAGATCCTAAGCTGGTGTAAATCAGCATTATACTGTTAATGTCAATGGAGCTACACCAATTTGCTCTAACTGAGAATCTAGCACTTAATTCTTTCCATAGCTTGGAACACCCCTGAAAAAGATCCTTTAGAAAGCCTTGAACTAAACTGAGTGTGATTTTATGGTATCTTATTTATGTATTCAGTTCGTAGAAAAAGGAAAAAGAATGGGCCTCAATAAGTGAAAACAACACATTTATTTGTAAACATGATTTGATAGTGTGAAATAGTTTGCAGCAATAAACAAAACTCAGTTTAGTACTAGATCATCCATTTTATCTGAAGCTCACTTCAAACCAATGTTTCTCTTAGTAAACTGGCTGATCCTCTTGAATTAAAGGTGGATTACATGGTAATGCCTAGCAACCCTTTCCCCAGATCCTAGTTCTATCCCTATGGTCTCCCTGTTCACTTGGCTCTCAATTCACACTTATTTCTGTATTTATTTAGGAAGTCACTAGTCTAGAATCTCCTTATGCCTTTAACACATGAGCAGAGCGTTAGGTCTTGTCCCAGGAATGCAATACAAAAAAAATAATGATTAGGAGAAGATCTGAAAAAGAGAACACAACAAAACACACAAAACAAGCAAGCAAATGAACCAAAAACACAGAGCTTCAAAAACGAGCAACCGCAATGTGCATTTCAACTTGGTTACATAATAACGTTTTTTGTTCCCAGAAGGTAATATACAGTTGTGAAGTTCAAATGTAATACAGAGGATGTTGTTTGTTAAAGTGGAAACAAAGTGACAGGCTAGTTATAATGCCAGGCCTGTTTCCGATACATCGGGGAAAATATGGACATTATTTGCCGAATGTCAGTTTCAGTTAGTTTTATTTAGTTCTAAAAATAAAATGGCATTGCCTCACTCCACGGATGCACACAACAAACTTTAGAACCTTCCCATGCAGAGTTTTCTTTAGTTGTAAATTATATGCTTGGATACTGAGGCATGGCATTTCTTTTGTGGCTGAAGAACTGTCAAATTGGTTTGTATAGAAGAAGTGGCTTTTATTTAATCTCTTGCTTGGTATTTATTATGGGCCAGATTCTTCCACCCTTATTCATAATAGTAATACCTTACTCCTTGAGTAGATCTACTGCACTGAATTTGACCAAGGCTGGTAGAATCTGGCTCTGTTTTAACTATAGACATAGGCCTGAGCCAAAAATTTGGATTCGGATCTAAATTTCCCTCCTAGTAAAATGGAATTGAGGTCATGGCCATTAAAGACATGTGGAGCAGTCCCTAGCACACAGAGCCATACCCAAACTTCCTCCAAACATTGGCACATGGTGTTCGGATATGTGGTTCTGGTTTGGCTCCATGTCCAATTAAAAATACTGAGAGCCTCGCTGAATAAAATCACAAAAGACCAGTAACATTCATTCATGTTTTGATTCTCAACTGGGTTTGGAAAATGCTCTTTACGTAACTGGAAAAATGCAACACTTGAGGTTTATTTCTGCTACACACTCCGGGATTGCCATAGCAATACTATGTAATGTAAAGCAAATATTTACACAACTGAACATGGGAATAGAAGTTAGTTTTACAATAGGCACTTCAACGATGTTTTAAATTATAGATTAACAAAGAGCTCATGGGCACAGAATTCTGTTTAAAATCAATCACGGGGCCATCAATTTGCTCACAACTTTGATTTCATGCTAAACTGTTTTAAAAAGTAGCTTATGTGCAAATGGAGATCACAGAATGCAAGTGTTTCAAGAATCTGCTTCTTTTCACAGACTCTGTCTTTCAGGGGACAAACATTTGGGCAATTATCATGATTAAGATAAGAATTACATTCCCCAGATAAAAATATAGGAAATGATTAGCCACATAGGATTCTGTAATCGGAACATTTACCCCCAAAAAACATTTCTTTCATGCAGTAGATACCAGATTGCTTTAGTTGATATGTCAGTGTTAGATTCATTCCAAACACAAGGAAGAAAATTAAGAATTAAATGATGTCTCCTCCTTTGAATTTCCTTGGGAGACATGAAGGGATCCAAGAGAAGAACAAGCAACATAAACTCAGCATGACAGATTAGAGTGAAAGCTCTTCACTTGACTTCATGCTGAACAACTGCACCAGTCCTGAGAAGTTCCTCGATGGCATTGTCCTCATACCCCAGTGCAACCTTCAGTATCTCCACCGTGTGCTGTCCAACAAGAGGTGGAGGCTTGGGCTTTGATGCACTGAATTCACTATATCTGACAGCTGGTCCTGTAAAAGAATGGACATAGGGAGAAATTATCTGAATGACTGATAACACGTGCTAGCATTTAATGCTACGTTGGACTATTTTGTGTTGGTTTATGTGATGGTTATCCAACAAATATTATATTTGAAAATAAGCTTACCTTTTAAAAATACATTTGTGTTTATTGAACAAATTCCACATTAAAAGAACACACCCGTAATCCAGTTGTATGTCATTCACATGAATGCAACATTAATTCACTAAGGGCTGAGTCCAATTACCCATGACTGAACTCAAAGGGAGTTTTCCACTTATTTTAATGGGAGTTGGGAGAGGCTCCAAAACACTTGCACCTGAAGTGTCACCATTCTAAGGCAACTGGATGACTTCGGAAGTTGGCAATGGAATACCAGAGCCTTTCACTTCTACTCTCGGTTCAGTCATTACTCTGATGATTGGTTGGTGGCCACTGTGAAATGAAATGGTGCTGTCAATTTAGTTCCTCATGGACAAATGCCCAAATAACAACTGGCACACTTATTGGCAGTCTCAGCACAGAGGCCAACACTGAAAGGGCATGGAGAACAAATGACACTCTCCCTCTGAGGCCTGAATTGAGGTGTATTTGCAGGGAAATGTACAATGGCACTTTTAGCACTGTATCTACTCTATGGAGAAATGAAGGATGCTAAATTTCCAGACCAGTCAATCCAAAACTTTTCTTCACTGCAAAATTCAACAGTGATATTTGGGATGATTTCCCAAAGGACATCCTCTGTTCACAATCCTATCCTGTATTATATCACCATAACAGCTGACAAGATGCATCGTGCACAGTTACTTCTCTGTTATTCTGCATGTAATACTAATGCCTCCGTTTAGATATGTAAAGAAAATCACATAGCAATTTATCACCCCAAACTCGGTTCTTTTGACTTCGTTCTGAAAAGAACATTTGGATGAAAAAGAGGAAAGACATAATGAAACTTATTTATTGAATGAAAACTATTCAAAAACAATAATTAGACACTATTTTTCTGATGACTTTCCCCTCACTTTTTTTGAACAGAAAGAACTCATTCTTAGGTGCACCGAGTGTGAAATCTTAAGGAAGTGTGAGGGATAGGAAATTGGCATGAGGACACCTTTCTGCCAACTCTTAGGGCTGGCTGGGGTCTGAACCAGCCCCAGTATAAGGTATAGCAGTTACAGGGCTGCTCTAACTTGTGCTAAATGAACAATTGCCTAAGCACTGCTCCACTCATCCGAGCTTGCCAGAGTGTGGCATGCTCCAGTCCTGTCATCTTTCGCTCCCAACATGCCCCATCCCTGCCTCTGTACTATTCCAACATGCCCCTACACGGAGGAGGATGGAGTCCTCCTCCGTGGCCCTAATTACACACTGTAATCAACTCAGCTATAACGCTTCTTTTTAATAAGCTCAACAGATTGAGCTCTTTAAATATCTCATTGTAAAGCATTTTCTCCAGCCCCTCAAATCATTTTTGTGGCTCTTTTCTGCACCCTTCCAAAATATCAACATACTTTTTAAAACGTGGACAGCAGAACTGTATGCAGAATTCTAGTATTGGTCTCAATAATACTGTATACACAGGTAAAAATCAACTCCCTACTCTTACTCATTACTTCCCTATTTAAACACTCAAGGTTTTTGCCACAGCATCATACTGGGAGCTCATGTTGAGTTGTTTATTCACTATAACCCCAAATCCTTTTCAGAGTCACTGCTTTCCAGGATACAGTCACTCATTCATAGTGGGTGACTTGCGTTCCTTCTTCCTAGATGTATGATATTGCATTTGGTTGTATTAAAAGGCATTTTGTTTGAATGGACCCAACTTACCACACTTTATGATTGGCCGGTGTTCATCATTATTTAACACTCTCCAATCATTGTGTCATCCACAAATGTCATCAGCAATAATTTTATATTTACTTCCAGATTATTGATAAAAACATGGAATTCCATCATGTATAGTACTGATTCCTGTGGAACCCCACTAGAAATATCCACATTCAGTGATGATTCCCCATTGACAACTATTTTTTGAGATCTGTTGGTTAGCCAGTTCTTAATCCATTTAATGTGTATTTTATTGATACTGCATAGTGCTAATTTTTAATCAGACACCTTACATTATATTACGTCTATGTCATTACTTTTGTTAACCAAACTTGTAATCTCATTGAAGAATGAAATCAGGTATGTTTGACAAGACCTAATTTCCATAAAACCATGTTGACTGGCATTAATTATATTCCTTTAATTCTTTATCAATTGAATCCTGTATCAGCTTTTCCATTATTTTACCCAGGATTGATGTCAGACTAACCGCCTGCAGTTATATGGGTCATCCTGCTTGCCTTTTTAAATAACTGGCACAACTTTATCACGATTCCAGTCTTCTGGAATTTCCCAGTATTCCAAGATTTATTAAAAACTAACATCAGCAGGCCAGACATCTCCTTAGCCAACACTTTTAGAATTCCTGAGTGCAAATTTCCTGGGCCAACTGATTCAAAAATATTCATTCCTAGTAGATGCCATTTAACTTCTCCTCAGTTATTAATGGACTGGAAAATACTTCATCATCCTCTTGTGAAAATAATATATCATCCTGCTTCTGTCCAAATATAGAGTAGAAATATTTATTGAATACTTCTGCCTTTTCTGCCTCCTTATTTTACCAGCTTCATCTGGTAATCAGCCTATACAGTTGTTAGAATTTTTTTTGTTCCTAATATACTTTAGAAAACTCCTTGTTGTCCTAACCCTGCTAGTCATGAATTTTTCCTGATGTCTTTAGCTTCCCTTATCATTTTTTTACATGTCATTACTACTAGTATATATTGATTGTTATCTGGTTCCTCTTTTCTCCATTTGTTATGGTAGTTAATTGCTGCCTTTACTTCTTCACTGAATCAGGATGGACTTTAACCCACAGTTATCCTCTTTCTTGACTGTAATTGCGGCTTTTTAGCCATCTAATACAGTTGTCTTAAAGAACTCCCAATTTTAATTCGCATTTTTCTTTCTAGATTTTTCTTCCAAGTCCATTTTGTTCATCAGTTTCCTCAGCTTTGGGAGAGTAGCCCTTTGGAAGCACCAATCATATATATTATTGGATGGGACTATCCTCTGTTTGCCTGTATTAAATGTAAAATTACAGTCCAGTGATTAATTCATCTTTAGCCATCATAATGGAGTCCAAAATAGAATTGCCTCATGCTAGGAACAATACCTTTTGTATTAGAAAATGATCATCATAATTTTTAGAAAATCTTATGCTGGCTCAAACTCTAAACTGGCCTTATGGCATGTCGAAAGAGCATTCACAAGCAATCATGCTGATTTAAATGTCCAAATGTGGGATAGGAATGCCCATTTAGGTTACACATTGCAAAACTAGGCTCTTAATTGTGATAAACTGCAATAGGTGAAAGATATTTTATGGAAGAGAAGAGTGATTATATGTGTGGGCATGAAAGATAACCAGAGAGAACCCAAAGTGATATTAATCTAATGTGCTTGATCAGAGAGAAGAGTATATTGCATACCAATGTCTGCTTTTAATTTCTTACAGGTTCCAGATGTTAGCCAAATGATCGATCCTTAAATAAGTCTTTGAGTTTCAGTAACTACATAATTGTTTACATGCAAGTATACCCTTCTCCAAATCCATCCCTAAGGCCTTTCTAGCCCCCACATAAATCATGCATTTTCCCCTTCCATTTTATCTACTCTCATCCATAAACACAGCAAATACAAAATGTTCTGATATGTATAGCAAGAATAACTACTTAAGATTCTAAGTATAGTTCTCCTCTGAAAAGTGATTGTAAAAATGACATTGGGGTTCCATATTTATTGTCTTTCCATGACTTCCAGTAGGACATTTTGTACAGTGTGGTTTTGGATCAGAGCTGATTAAAAAAAGGGAGAAAAAACGTAACATTTATTCACTGACTTTCAGGGCAAATGTACTCAGTTGACAAGTAGCTAGACTTTTTATCCTATCTTCCAGCCTTGCAAATTCAACTTGGAGCTGAAAGTCAAGCAGAGTTCTTTCCTTCCTGTGCATCGTCACTAGTAATAAAGGTTCTACACACAAATCTTTGCTGTCAGTGACACCTGTTCAAAACCCAAAGCCAGCAAAAGGTGTGCAGAGATGTTGCTGAGTGGCCCTAAAATACGAACATAATAAACTGTCCGACTGGATTTACTGAAGAAGGAATACCATCCGTCTCTGTTCTGTAGGGATAACAGAAGTGGCAAGCAGCACTGGTCAGGAATTTTCCAAAGAAACTGTTTTTAAACAGAACATGCCAATTCATCAAACCTTAAATGTTTCATGGAAATGTTTCAATTTTGGCAAATGTTCACTGAAAGACAGGCAAAGATTCCAACAGAACTTTTCCTACCACACAGTTTCTGTCAGAAATCTGCCTAGTTTCCTACAGTTTTCCTGGTGGGCTATTGGAGAACCTGGAGACTCCAGGGTCTGCAGCTCTGGAGAATACCCGCTAGGTGGCCTGCCTTGAGGCTGGGGACCCCAAGGCTTATAGGCTCCCAGTTGCAGAGCCAGGAGCCTAGACACCTTGGCTCTAGCAGGGGTCTGCAGGACATACCAAAGATCCTGAAAGCACTGAGAATCCAAGCCAGAGAGAGGAGTCAGGGCAACCTGGGGTCTTCATGGAAGTCAGGGTGGCTGATTGCATCATTTCAAAAGAAAATCAAACCAAAACTGTTTGATTTTTCTTAAATGAAGCTATTTTGATATTGGAAATTTTTTTAACGAGCATCATCAGCATGGAAGCATGTCTTCTGGACTGGTGGCCGAAGCATGAAGGGGCATATGAATGTTTAGCATATGTGGCATGTAAACGCCGGCTACAAAACCTTGCAACGCCGGCTACAAAAGTGCCATGCGAATGTCTGTTCTCACTTGCAGGTGACATTGTGAATAAGAAGCAGGAATATTTTGATATTGGAAATTTCAAAATGGCTAGTTTGATTCTGAAACAAAACAAAACCTTCTTTTAAATGTCAGAATTTCTCACAGATAGGAAATTCCAAATTTTGACCAGCAATAATTATAAGTGGCAAAAAATTATTTCTGTCGCTTATGCCAACAGTTCTGATTCTGAATAAACACATGGAGAAACATAGGAAGATACTAGTTTTACATTGTACTTTTATATAGCAGAAATGCCCTATGACTGCAAATTTCTTCATGAACAAAAATCTGAAGACACTCATAGGACTTACGTAGTTAACTGTCTTCTGTTTGCACTTCTGTTTTTTGGCTGTGTAAATACTAATGATATTTTAAACCTGTGGTAGTCTGCATTGACATCAATGGGCTTTGTATAAGAACCATAAAGAAAGAAAAGAAAATGGGTACTGACTAGGGCTGTCAATTAATCGCAGTTAACTCATGCAATTAACTCAAAAAATTAATTGCAATTACAAAAATTAATTACGATTAATTGCACTTATAACAATAGAATACCAATTGAAATTTATTAAATATTTTTGGATGTTTTTCTACATTTTCAATATTGATTTCAATTACAAGACAGAATACAAAGTGCACAGTGCTCACTTTATATTATTATTTTTAATTACAAATATATGTACTATAAAAATGATAAACAAAAGAAATAGAATTTTTCAATTCACCTGATACAAGTACTGAAGTGCAATCTCTTATTGTGAAAGTGTAATTTACAAATGCAGATTTTTTTTGGTTACGTAACTGCACTCAAAAACAAAACAGTGTAAAACTTTAGTGCCTACAAGTCCACTCAGTCCTACTTCTTATTCTGCCAATCACAAAGACAAACAAGTTTGTTTACATTGACGGGAGATACTACTGCCTGCTTCTTATTCACAATGTCACCTGAAAGTGAGAACAGACATTCACATGGCACTTTTGTAGCTGGCGCTGCAAGGTTTTGTAGCCGGTGTTTATATGCCACATATGCTAAACATTCATATGCCCCTTCATGCTTTGGCCACCAGTCCAGAAGACATGCTTCCATGCTGATGATGCTCATTAAAAAAATAATGCGTCAATTACATTTGTGACTGTACTCCTTGGGGAGAACTGTATGTCTCCTACTCTGTTTTACCCGCATTCTGCATATATTTCATGTTATAGCAGTCTCGGATGATGACCCAGCACGTTTGTTTTAAGAACACTTTCATAACAGATTTGACAAAACACAAAGAAGGTACAAATGTGAGATTTCTAAAAATAGCTACAGCACTCGACCCAAGGTTTAAGAATCTAAAGTGCCGTCCAAAATCTGAGAGGTACGAGGTGTGGAGCATGCTTTTAGAAGTCTTAAAAGAGCAACACTCTGATGCGGAAACTACACCAAAAAAGAAAATCAACCTTCTGCTGGTGGCATCTGACTCAGATGATGAAAAGGAACATGCGTCAGTCCGCATTGCTTTGGATTGTTATCAAGTAGAACCCATCATCAGTATGGAAGCACGTCCTCTGGAATAGTATTTGAAGCATGAAGGGACATATGAATCGTTAGTGCATCTGGCACATAAATATCTTGCAACGCCAGCTACAACAGTGCCATATGAACTCCTGTTCTCACTTCCAGGTGACATTGTAAACAAGAAGCAGGCAGCATTATCTCCTGCAAATTGTAACCAACCTTGTTTGTCTGAGTGATTGGCTGACCAAGAAGTAGGACTGAGTGGACTTATAAGCTCTAAAGTTTTTACATTGTTTTATTTTTGAACGCAGGTTTTTTTGTACATAATTCTACATTTGTAAGTTCAATTTTCATGATAAAAAGATTGCAGTACAGTACAGTATGCGGTGAATTGAAAAATATTTTTTTTCTTTTTTACAATGCAAATATTTGTAATAAAAAATAAATATAAAGTGAGCACTGTACACTTTGTATTCAGTGTTGTAATTGAAATTAATATATTTGAAAATGTAGTAAACATCAAAAAATATTTAAACTAAATGTTATTCTATTGTTGCTTAACAGCACGAATAATCGCGCAATTTTTTAAATAGCTTGACAGCCCTAGTACTGACATTAAATAATATTTGTTGTTTTTATTATTATTTCTATAGTGCCAAGCGGCCACAGTCATGTAACATGCTAGGCACTGTAGAAACAGAGAACACACAGACAGTAATCAGTTTGATGACAAAGGAGTTTAAAGGGATTCCTTAATCCCAGACACAGTCTAATTATCATACTACAAGATTTTTACGAAAACAGTATTCTTTGGTGCAAAAAAAGCCCCATTTCTGATCTATTCTTAAAAGTGGCTGCATGCCTGATTTCAAGAAATTGTATAAATTCATTTATTTTACCTAAAAACAGACAAATTATATACTTAAAGATTTCATGTGACTCTGCATATTACTCTAAAATAATTCAGGAAAACTGGTATCAAACCAGAAATTCTAAAGCCAAGCCAGATATAAGCAACTCTAAATTGTAATATATACCAAGTTATAGCATTTTTAAGGATAAAAGGGAGGCGGTTACATCTAATTTGTAAATAGGGACTTCTATTCTCTTTTGCTATGCAGTCAAATTGTAATCTAAGAATTTGTAGAAATCAAATGTACAGTATATAGAAAACCAATATATTTCAGTATCTTCTATAGAAAGTTACATTACAGACTAGCACTACACTAGAAAATTACACAGTAATCATAAAATATATGCATTCCTTGATCATTTATTATTTGGTACATCATTAGACATATGGCATTTCATTTTTATATAGTTCTAAATTTAGCTACATCCATTCACAGGGGCTACCTATGATCCATCATTAATGATCTCCTGTACTTTCCTCACGTAAAATTCCACTTTACTTCAGTGTCAGTTAAGGTGGGTAAAGGCTGCAGAATTAGGCCTTAGCAATCCTGGACTGCTAGGGGACATCATTCCCAACTCTTCAAAGAACCTGATTCCAGAAATCAGCCAGTCAAATGCTATACAAATGTTAATTAAACACCACTCACCTCTGAGGTAATGATTACTATCCCTTGAGGCACAAATAGGTGAATTGCCTTGATCAAGGTTACACAGCTTCAGTGGGTGGTGTGTGTTAGTGGGTTGCTGTGCCTACATGCAGCAGTATGGACACTGGACTGAGATCCAAAAGGGAGCTGCAGGTAGAATACAGGAATCCTGACTCCCAGCCCCTTGCTCTAATCACTCCACAACACCTCAGTGGACTAGTGTTGTGTAATAAATGGGCAAGACCACGTGAAGAAAATAGTGAAGTAAAAAACAGTTGCTTAGATTTGACTTTTTTTTCTTTTAAATTAGCATTTAGGTGCCACATTTTCAGCCTCAAGCAAACACAAACTAACCATTTCTTTTACTACATCTGAAATTCTACACTACAGTGGCTTTATTTTGACTTCTTTGGCACATTGCTAAGATACACGCTGCAGATACGGCTTAATCTTCAAGGCTTAATAATGCAACAATTAGTCAAGCTTTATATCAGTTAAAATTATGATAGCTACAGTACTAAGCTGTCTCACAGTCCTCCCCAGTACTTGAACTCAACATCACCATAATAAATTCTATTTATTTGACGCCTATCTGCCACAGAATTCCAGGCGCCAAACAAAGCAATAAAGTTAAGACACATCAAACCATAAGATAAAAACAGATAAAACCACTGAAACATCATCATGCCATAGAAAGGGCCTTAGAGAATTAAAATTAAGTGTCTATTCAAAAAAGGTTAAATATGTGGCACTCCTTGGAATTTGTCATAGAACATTTCTGAGATGAAGGACTGCAGCAGCAAAGATAAGACCTGTCCAAATCATAGTTTGAGCACCAAAAGCTCCAATTACCTGTATTAGTGCAAGCAACAAGAGATAAAACCCTTCGCCATTCTGAGTTGGTACACTATATAGGCTGCTGGAAGCTCAGTAAGATAATTCTGACTCGATTTATTACAGGTATTAAAAGTTAAAGTTAACCCCTTAAATTGAAATCCCTTCAGAGATGCAGAGTAAAGTACATGGTAGTCAATAAACAGAATCACCTTCGCTTCTTCCCAACCATGCTGTAGCCCAAGATACAGCATACTGAAGTAGCCCAACCTCAATTGCACAAAGGCAGAGTGCCACAACACCAGACCATGTGCAAGAACTGTACAATAGCAAGCATAATGAATTTTCAGCCCAGGTGGGGGCTACAGTCTGACAATATTTTTGAAGTTGGTAAAAATCAGCCCTGACTGCATTCAAGGTGACCAGAAAGCAAGTGTGAAAAATCGGGATGGGGGCTGGGGGTAATAGGCGCCTATATAAGACAAAGCCTCGAATATTGGTACTGTCCCTATAAAATCGGGACATCTGGTCACCCCAACTGCATTTTAGTATCTAACATCTGCCCATGATCATGATACTATATATAACTCATAGACTCATAGACTTTAAGGTCAGAAGGGACCATTATGGTCATCTAGTCTGACCTCCCGCATGATGCAGGCCACATAAGCTGACCCACCCACTTTCCCTTAACTCAGCTGTTGAAGTCTCCAGATCGCGATTTAAAGACTTCAAGTCGCAGAGAATCCTCCAGCTTGCGACCCCTGCCCTATGCTGCGGAGGAAGGCAAAAAACCTCCAGGGCCTCTGCCAATCTACCCTGGAGGAAAATTCCTTCCCGACCCCAAATATGGCGATCAGTAGAACCCCGAGCATATAGGCAAGATTCTCCAGCCGGACCCTCATTTTACCAGCGATGGCTCGTTATTGCCTAGTTGACTAAAATCACGTTATCCCCTCAAACCATTCCCTCCATAAACTTATCTAGCCTAATCTTGAAGCCGGACAGGTCTTTTGCCCCCACCGTTTCCCTCGGAAGGCTGTTCCAAAATTTCACCCCTCTGATGATTAGAAACCTTCGTCTAATTTCAAGCCTAAACTTCCCCACGGCCAGTTTATATCCATTTGTTCTCGTGTCCACATTAGTACTGAGCTGGAATAATTCCTCTCCCTCCCTGGTATTTATCCCTCTGATATATTTAAAGAGAGCAATCATATCTCCCCTCAGCCTTCTTTTGGTTAGGCTAAACAAACAAACCGAGCTCCTCGAGTCTCCTTTCATAGGAAAGGTTTTCCATTCCTCGGATCATCCTAGTGGCCCTTCTCTGTAACCGTTCCAGTTTGAGTTCATCCTTTTTAAACATAGGAGACCAGAACTGCACACAGTACTCCTTTGTTTAACTGCTTTTGTTTTATATTGATGACCGAAACCTTACATAAATATAAGAGAACCAAAGCCAAAACAGGCTTGAGGAACACTACACAAAATTCCATGACAGGCCTGTAACACCATGACACTACACAGGAAAGCAGGCCTCTTCTGCAGAATCACCCTAATCTCAGGTTTTAGAACCTTGCACTAAGACAAATAACTTCATAACTCAACAAATAACTCATGTTGGAAGGTGGGTCCCACTAACTCCAACCCAGGACATAAGAGGAGTCAGAGTGTCTTTGAAGCAAAGGATATCAGTGCCTGAGACAGCCAAGCTCAGGAAAATGTTTAGGTTGAGGTTCGTGATTATTTGTTATCATTTAACTGAGCAATAAGGACAAATGCAAGAGAGGGCCAGATCTGGTCCACCAGGCCTTCTGTTTGGCCCACCAACCTGTTCCATCCTGCTCCCTGCTAAGGGCTCTGCTATAAGGATGGTCCCCGGCTCTGGCTCACCCTGGGCTCCAGCCTCTGCACTCTCTGCTGGTCCCAGCTGCACCATCCCCAAGTTGACCCATCTCTGAGTGCTTTACACCAGTCCCCACCCAGGCTGGCACCTACTGGCTCGGAGGACGCTCTGCAGCCAGGCTGAGAAAAGGGCTGCGTGGCAGGGGAGCACAGGGGCCAAAGCCACCAGGAGCCCCTGGCCAGCTGGAGCCAGGAAGTGAGGCCACCCTTACAATGGCGCCCCCGGCAGGGAGCAGGAAGGAACAGCTGACACCCAGCAGGTCAAACAGAAGGCCCTCACTGAAGGCAGCTCCAGCACTTGCCAGGTGGCCCCTTTCCCTCTCTGGGCCAGGGGCGGCTCTATGTTTTTTGCCGCCCCAAGCACAGCAGTAAGGCAGCCTTCGGCGGCATGCCTGTGGGCGGTCCGCGGTCATGCGGATTCGGTGGCATTTCTGCGGGTGATCTGCCGGTCCCACAGCTTCGGCTTACCCGCCGCCGAATCGCCTGACTGCCGCCTTCACAGCGACCTGCACGCCCCCCCACCCCCCGCGGCTTGCCGCCCCAGGCACATGCTTGCTGCGCTGGTGCCTGGAGCCGCCCCTGCCCCGGGCCCTGACTGCAGAGTGTCCTCTGAGCTGGCAGGTGCTGGCCCGAGTAGGGGAGGTGGGATGGGGAGGGGCGCTAAGATGTGGGTCAGAGCATGATGATGATGCAGCTGGAACTGGGCAGCGGAGCACAGGAGCTGGAGTTGCCAGGAGCCCAGGGCAGAGCCAGAGCTGAGTAGTGGGGCCGTTCTTGGTCAGAGCTGGAGCCAAGTAGCAGGACTGTCCTTACAGCAGACTCCAGCTGGGAGCAGGAGCCGGGTACAGACAGGGAGGAGACAGGAACAGGATGGACTCTGTGGGGAGTGACCCCCTGCTGCCGTAGGCCTCTCCCAGTTCCCCCACTGCTCCCCTCTTCCTCCCATCTTCCCCCTCAAGCAGTACTAAGGAGGCTCCTGTCTCCTGCAGCTGGTCCCCTCTCTCTCACCACCTTTGGGACTGAAAATCCTGATTACCCAAATGAGCATGGGGGACATACTGCTCATTCAGATAATGAGGATTTTCAATTAATTGGAATTTGGATAAACAGACTTTACCTGTACATAGCATGATGGTAAACAGAAGGAAAATAAACTGAAGTGCATCCCCAACGTGTCCCTGATTGGACTAGCAGTCTGCATGCCATTCAAAAATCAGCCAAAGTGCCATCTTTGGCACACATGGCATAAATTACCAATCTTTGCTAGCTAGGTGAATAATGGGTGTGCTTTCACTAGAGAGCAAGCACCTGGGGTGCCTTTCGGCCCTGCAAGATTTGGACATTGCCTTATCTGGACCCCCAGAAAATGTAATTGAATACTACTGAGCTAGAGTATCAAAATCTGCAGAAGAATCTACCAACTGCAACAGTTCCCTCATTACTCTGCTTGCACACAGAGTGAGCACAGCATTTAAGACACTGACAAGGTCAGTCTCAGCTCTGTATCCACAACAAAAGCCCAGTGAAAAGTGTCATTTATCTATATATAATTTCTGTCCACATGTCCCTCAACTTCACACTTAACCTTGACCAAACAAATTATAAACTTATAAACAAAGCAGCTTATAATTTTCAAAACAACAAACTTGCAGGATGAAACATTTTTCAGTAAATGAACCCGAATCATGCTAGCACCAGACATTAAAATGCTCAAGATTAAGGACCCATCGGAAGTCTAATATCACAACTGCGATGAATTCATCAAACTGTTAAAAAAAATCCCAAATTCTATGTAGTGGTCTCAACACCAAGAATTTCGGAAATTTTGGTTTAAGATTTTATGTAAGGGACAGGCTTCAGTGGGCCTCATAAACACTGGCCACCATTGGAAATGTAATGCCTTTCGTGTCCCGGTATCAAGAATTTTGGTATGAGGTGGGTCAAAGGACAAATTTCATATTGGATGCTAAATTTTTTAGAGGTCTATGATTAACGCAGATCCTGCAGATAGATATATCACTTCCCCTCCCCGCCCTTTATCCTAACCCTCTTTACTTACATTATGTATTATGATGAATCTTGTACTTTGGTATATTTGTTGTATTTGAAAAGAAAAACAATAAAAATTATAAATAAATAGGAACAGCTGCTCAGTGCAAATAATTTACCCATGTTGGGCACATTCTCCACACTCAGAAATGACTCCCAAACAAATGGATAGCCATATCATCCACTTTTCAGCCACGAATGATAGATTAATTAAAAAATCTTGGTTGGGACAAGGTGGAAGAGCATCCAAAGTAGCTTAGAATACTGAGGACTCATCTAAACTATGCTTGGGTGCCAGAACATGTCTTTTTTTCATTCTCAGCTCTGGGCTTTTTTCTTTGTCAACCATAGAGTTGGAACCCACTCTCTGACCAAATCCACCACATCTTTACACTCACTGCCTTAAAATTCACTTCTTCCACAAGTCCTTCCCCTTTAGTCCTTTTCTTAGGCAAATGTTACTAGATCACTGAAAATCCCAACCCCCTGAAATGAGTGGATGTGAAATCTGGATGCAAATTTAGTGTCTTGCACCCATCTCTAATATCTACTGAGTATAGATCACTGGTCCCCAAACTGTGGGAGGGCACCCCCCCAGACATTCGGGGGTGGGGACACGCGACGGAGTCCAGGCCAGTTCCACAGAGGGTGGGGAGGGAGCTCCACCCAACCCTGCTCTGCCCCCAGCCCAGCTCCTACCCCAACTGCAGCTCCATTCCACCCCGCCCCCTGCCCAACTCCGCCCCCAGCCCAGCTCTGCTCTCATTCCCTCTTCACCCCCAAGGCCAGCTCTGCCACTAGCCACACCTGCTCCCCCATCCCCAGTTCTGCCTCTAACTCTGCCTTCAGCCCTAGCTCCTCTGCTGAGGAAGCCTTGGCTGTGCAGTAATGTGGGGGAGGGCACAGACAGAACTGACTGGTAAGGTGGGGGATGACAGAAAAAGTTTGGGCACCACTGTTATAGATTGTTCAAATTGCAAAACCATAATTAACAACACAGTGTTACTTGAAAGAGACAAGTGAATCAAGAGTTCTGATGCAGCTAGCATTGGTCATGGTCAGACACAGGACACAAGGTATCAGACTAGCTGGTCAGATCTTTTTTGGATGCCTCCATCACACAAGTTTCAAGACATCCATAACACCACGACCAGACATGAAATACCAGCAGTTATATACAGTATGAACTGTGGTACCATCCATAAATAATACTGAACTGTTTCAATAGTCATCAATTTATAAACACCTTCACGTTTTTTATTTTTCCTCCTTGATAAAGGCCTTTTGGAATGAAATGTCAGGGTTTTTGCCTGTTGTAGCAAATAAACATATTACAGTAAGTTATTAACTATGTTCCTTGCTTTTGGTTAGAATATGTCAAAGTAATTTCCTGTGAATGCCAGATTTTGGTATATTGATTTTATGTTAAAGAACTGTCAACAAATACCATACACATACACATTTTTAAAATATAATTTAATTCCAGAAGTGACACAGAAGCACTGTTAGTTGTTTGAAATTGTTCCTTAAAAGTGACCTGCAAAGGAAAAACAAATTGGATTTTTGCCTTTTTTGAAGACGAGCTGGAAGTTTTGGGATTTTTGTCAAATTAAAAAAAAAACTTCTCCTTTTTGTTTAGATTAGAAATTATTATTTCTTTTACAGTAACATCTAGAGTCCCATTGAGAAATTTTAATCAAAACTGATACATTTCCATAAAACATTTCAATGTTGAAGAAACAGCACTTTCTGACAGAAAAAAGTTTAGTCACAATTTTTTCAATCAGCTATAGTCTTCATCTGTATAGCAGCCAACAAATTCTGATCATTGCAAGTCTTCACTGTAAATGACAACCCGCCAACCTATACAAATATGAGTTTCATGGAAATTCTTGAAACTGTATGTCCAAACAAGACAACTGAATCTGACTGAGCAGAGCTCACTCTTCCATACAGGGTGGATTGATTTAAAATCACCAAGTAGAAAGCCTCGATTTAAATAATCAATGTTAATCGACTTTCCCATTTGTACTTCAGTTATTGTCTAAAGAAAGGTGCATTCTCATTGGTAGATACAACCACTGAAATATGTTGATTTACAACTAAATAGAGCCTTAACACTAGGCTTAGTACATCTCTTTTGCTTTTTTGTTGTCTTCTGTGAGTGAAGATGATGCTGATGACAGTATTACGTCTTGTGAGCTAAAAAGGCCAATATGCAAGTGACAGTCCTTTCTGCATGAAGTGCATGAGTAGCTTAATGCTAAGGAAGAAATTACGATTTATTCATGCTGAGTCTGCTGCTGTTTATGACTTGGCCTCTTTGCCTCAAGGTCCATAGGGTGGTTAATCTCAAACTGGGTACCTCCATTGTTGACTGCTGCTGGCCAGTGTGATCTATGTGTTGTTGATAACTCCCAGTTATCAATGTCAATGTTGCACTGTTTCAATTTATGCTTCAGTGTGTCTGTGACGGGGCACTCGCCCCACATTGGCCTGTAAGGGGTTAATGTAGTCCTAGGGAGGCTGCGCAGAAAGCAGCCAATAGGAGAGGGGCTGCAAGGAGCAGCCAATCAGGGCTGGGCAGGCCCATATAAGAAGAGCTGCAGAACAGAGCAGCTTCAGGTGCTCCCTGGAGCTCAAGGACGGGGGACTGGCTGCCTTGCAGGAGGAAGAATGCTAGCACCTCAGAGAGAGCAGTGCTGGGCAGGATCGGGGAGTGAGAGCGAGCTCCTGGCTGGCTGCTAAGACTGGCATGCTGAGGCCTGAGGTAAAGGGTGAAGAAGGTGCTAGAGCTGCGGGGAAGTGGCCCAGGGAAAGGTACTGACAGGTTGGAGGGTACGCAGCACATGGCTACCATCTACAGGGTCCCTGGGCTGGGACCCAGAGTAGTGGGTGGGGCCGAGTTCCCCTTTCTCCCCCACTCGCCACTGAGGAAGTGGCTGGATTTTCAGACTGTGTTACATTCCCCCAGAACGGGGGAGCACAGAGTGTGACACAGCAGGAGGGCTGTGTCCTGAAGAGGTCATCATGGTCCTTGTCCATCATGGACACAGGTCCAGGAGCAGAAGTGACAGCGGTGAGACATCACCAGAAGAAGGCGCACTGGCTAACAGAGCTAATCCCTGGGATAGCCATTAGGAGGCACTGCAGTGGTGAGTCACACCCTGTCACAGTGTCCGTGAAGCATTTCTTCTGCCCCTCTTGTATGCAGTTGCCCACTTTAAGTTCGCCATACAGCAACTGCTTTGGCATTCTGGTGTTGTCCATCCTCAACACATGACCAGTTCAGCGTAACTGTGATGTGATACGCATAGCTTCAATCTCTGTGGAGCGACTACATTCCAGAACCTCATTATTGGTAGCTTTATCTTGCCATTTGTTGCTCAGCATGGCATGCAGATGTCGTAAATGGAACTTATCTAGAAGCTTAATGTGATGCCTGTAGTAGGTCCAGGTCTTATATGCATACAACAAGTTGGACAGCACAACTGCTTTATAGATTTTTACCTTGGTTTGAGGCTTAATACCATGTTGCTGCCAGACTCTGCCTGATACTCTGCCAAATTATGAACTGGCTGTGTCTATATGACTTGTCAGCTCCTTGTCTATGGTAACATAATTTGACAATATAGCAGAATCTGTAACAGCATTCAGCTGTGTGTTGCTGATGGTGTCTTTTGGTTTTGTGTAGGTGTTGCAGAGCATGCGTGCCCCGTCCCATTTTGGGATGGAGTGAGGGTTGCTATAGCCTCGCAGCCAAGTCTGCATGACCACTCTGGGTCTCGGGGGTAGTGTGGCCTGATGGCCAAAGTCAACATGGCTGTGCTTCTTCCGGGGTGGGGTGGCTTTATGGCCGGAGTCAATATAGCCGCCTACTCTATCGGGGCTGTGTGGCCTAGTGGCCTGAGTCAATAGGATTGTTGAGGTGGCCCGCCACCCCAGGGTCAGCAGGGGCTAGGGTAGTGGGACCCGGGCTCTCCTCTCCACCAGGTCCCAACCCAGGGCCATGGTGGTGCCGGGGTTGCCTGCCACCAGCTTGGCAGGGATCCTGCCCAAACATGCCAAGCTAGTCTCCAGTTCTATAACCGTTTCCTCGCAAAGTTTCCCTGGGTCACTTCTTACCCATTTCTCTGCGGTGTGCCACCTCGGGGTTCCAACAGTCAATTCTTCTTCTGGGGCACCCAGACTCTGGGGTTCGGGTCATCACCATCCAGCTGGCCTCCGTGTCCTGAAGTGCCAGTGGTCCTTCCGCAGGAGCCTGCAGTGCACCTCCTTTCTCTCCAGCTGTCAGCCCTAAATGAGCTAGGCTGCTTCCTTTTATACCTGGTCTCCAGCCCAAGCATTCCCAGCAGGGCTGAGGGGGTGTGGCCTCCTCTGCCCAAAGAGAGGTGTTAACCCCTGCAGTACCAGTGAGGGTCATGCCGCCCCAACACAGTAGGAATTCCCTGAAGCAGGTTGATACATGACCTCTGTCTTTTTCAGACTGATTGGCACTCCGTATCTTTCTGCAGACTCTGTGAATCTGTCTGTAATCAAGTATCAGGAGGTAGCCGTGTTAGTCTGTATCTACAAAAACAACAAGGAGTCTGGTGGCACCTTAAAGACTAACAGATTTATTTGGGCATAAGCTTTCGTGAGTAAAAACCTCACTTCTTCGGATGTCTGTAATCAGTATCTTTTCTAGAGTATGTGCCTCTAAAGCACAGCCATCATCATACAGCAGCTCATGAACAATTGCCTCAAACACAATTGCCTCATGGAAGATCACAGCTGGTTCAGATTAAATAATTTTTCAGCGGATCAGAAACATGTCCTGATACCGACATTTTGGTCTCTTGTAGCGTCAGTGGGCACTGATGCACAGCAGAGATTAAACAAGAGTGGATCAATTATGCAGCCCTGCTTCATACCATTAGCAATAGGAAATGGGTCAGACAGAACATCATCTATGCAGACTTGTCCACGCAATCCATCATGAAATAGCCTCAGAATGTTGATGAATTTTTCTGGACAATCAAAGTCACGTAATAATTGCCAAATTATTTGACATGTCTACTGACCATGTCAAATGCTTTAGCCAGGTCCATAAAGACAGTGCAAAGGTCCTGTTGCTATTCTCTCTATTTTTCCTGCATTTGATAGACTACAAATGTCATATCTGCTGTTTCTCATGTTGGCCTAAAACTGCATTGTGATTCCAATAGCACATAATTAGCAATGTTATATAGCAGATGATTAAAGAGTATTCTGGTCAGAACCTTTCCAGCAATGTACAAGATACCGCAATAGTTACCACAGTTGGACTTTTCACCCTTCCTCATGTATATGGTGACAAAGATGGTGTATTTGAAGTCTTGCAGTACATCTTCAGAACTCCATATATTGAGGAGTCCATGCAGTCACCTTAGCAGGATCTTGTGTCCATACTTGAATATTTCTGCAGGAATGTCATCAGATCTGGAAGCCCTGCAGTTCTTTGTGACAATGGATGGGGCTGCGTCCATGTTGTTGTTACCTGGTGGCTGATCCATTACTCTTATTAGTGCCTCATCTGTGGTGTTGGACGTTGTGTTCAAAATATCACTGAAATGCTGTTGTCAAGTCCAAAGGACTTCTCCTTTGTCAGTGATCAGGTTTAGGTGATCAGCACGCTTCAAAGGCACTGTAGTGGTATGTATAGGACCATATATGTCTTTCAAAGCAGCATAGAAGTCTTTGGTCTCATGAAAGTCATCATACCCCTGGATTTCATCTGCCTTGGCATTCCACCATTGATCCTGAATGTCTCTAAGCTTAGATTGTAGGTCATGACAGTTTCCTGTATGTTACAACTGTGCCTACAGGGACATAAGATATAAGAATTTGACAATGCCTTTTGTTTTTTTAGTGAGTAGCTGTTGAATTTCTGGATCATTCTCATCAAACCAATCTTGATTACATCATTTTGCGATACCCAAGATGGTGAGAGCAGGTTAATATACAGAGTCACAAAAAGTTGCCCACTCACTGTTTACATTAGCACTAGTAGACAAGCCAGCAGGGTCACACAAAGTAACATTATAACAGAGCTGTGCTTGTGTAGCTTCATCTTGTATTCACTTTAAATAGAGCCACCTGACTGGTTTAAATGATGACTTGCGACGCACTGGTCAAATTACTAACAACAGTTTGGAGTGAATCATGTAATGGTCTCTCCAGCAGTCTTCCTGTGCATGGCTGCAGTGACTTGTACATCTTGTAGCTCTCGCCAGCGGATGATGACATAGTCAATAAGATGCCACTGTTTGGATAGTAGGTACATCCATGACGTTTTCTTTTTGTCTGGGAGGCGGAAAGAGGTATTTGTGATTGCTAATTGCTGTTCGATGTCCTCATGTAACAGGGTGCTGGCTAGGAGATCCAAGCCAGGCCCCTGTTAGCCCAGCTCCGCTTAAAAGGGGGATTAATTAGGAGTGGCTGGCGAGGCCACGCCCTAATCACCTGATGGGATGCACCTGCGGGCCTAAGTGGCCAGCCTGCTGTATAAAGCTGGCTGGGAGGAAGCAGAGGGGGAGAGACAGAAAGGGAGGAGCAAGGAGCTCTAGATCCCTGCTGGCAGGAGAATCATAGAATCATAGAATATCAGGGTTGGAAGGGACCTCAGGAGGTCATCTAGTCCAACCCCCTGCTCAAAGCAGGACCAATTCCCAACTAAATCATCCCAGCCAGGGCTTTGTCAAGCCGGGCCTTAAAAACCTCCAAGGAAGGAGACTCCACCACCTCCCTAGGTAACGCATTCCAGTGCTTCACCACCCTCCTAGTGAAAAAATGTTTCCTAATATCCAACCTGGACCTCCCCCACTGCAACTTGAGACCATTGCTCCTTGTTCTGTCATCTGCCACCACTGAGAACAGCCGAGCTCCATCCTCTTTGGAACCCCCCTTCAGGTAGTTGAAAGCTGCTATCAAATCCCCCCTCATTCTTCTCTTCTGGAGACTAAACAATCCCAGTTCCCTCAGCCTCTCCTCATAAGTCATGTGCTCCAGATCCCTAATCATTTTTGTTGCCCTCCGCTGGACTCTTTCCAATTTTTCCACATCCTTCTTGTAGTGTGGGGCCCAAAACTGGACACAGTATTCCAAATGAGGCCTCACCATTGTCGAATAAAGGGGAACGATCACGTCCCTCGATCTGCTGGCAATGCCCCTACTTATACAGCCCAAAATGCCGTTAGCCTTCTTGGCAACAAGAGCACACTGTTGACTCATATCCAGCTTCTCGTCCACTATGACCCCTAGGTCCTTTTCTGCAGAACTGCTACCTAGCCATTCGGTCCCTAGTCTGTAGCAGTGCATGGGATTCTTCCGTCCTAAGTGCAGGACTCTGCACTTATCCTTGTTGAACCTCATCAGGTTTTTTTTGGCCCAATCCTCTAATTTGTCGAGGTCCCTCTGTATCCGATCCCTACCCTCTAGTGTATCTACCACGCCTCCTAGTTTAGTGTCATCTGCAAACTTGCTGAGAGTGCAGTCCACACCATCCTCCAGATCATTAATAAAGATATTAAACAAAACCGGCCCCAGGACCGACCCTTGGGGCACTCCGCTTGAAACCGGCTGCCAACTAGACATGGAGCCATTGATCACTACCCGTTGAGCCCGACGATCTAGCCAGCTTTCTATCCACCTTACAGTTCATTCATCCAGCCCATACTTCTTTAACTTGCTGGCAAGAATACTGTGGGAGACTGTATCAAAAGCTTTGCTAAAGTCAAGGAATAACACATCCACTGCTTTCCCCTCATCCACAGAGCCAGTTACCTCATCATAGAAGGCAATTAGGTTAGTCAGGCATGACTTTCCCTTGGTGAATCCATGCTGACTGTTCCTGATCACTTTCTTCTCCTCTAAGTGTTTCATAATTGATTCCTTGAGGACCTGTTCCATGATTTTTCCAGGGACTGAGGTGAGGCTGACTGGCCTGTAGTTCCCCGGATCCTCCTTCTTCCCTTTTTTAAAGATGGGCACTACATTATCCTTTTTCCAGTCATCTGGGACCTCCCCCGATCGCCATGAGTTTTCAAAAATAATGGCTAATGGCTCTGCAATCTCATTCGCCAGCTCCTTTAGCACCCTCGGATGCAGCGCATCCGGCCCCATGGACTTGTGCACGTCCAGTTTTTCTAAACAGTCCCGAACCACTTCTTTCTCCACATAGGGCTGGTCACCTTCTCCCCATATTGTGCTGCCCAGTGCAGCAGTCTGGGAGCTGACCTTGTTTGTGAAGACAGAGGCAAAAAAAGCATTGAGTACATTAGCTTTTTCCACATCCTCGGTCACTAGGTTGCCTCCCTCATTCAGTAAGGGGCCCACACTTTCCTTGACTTTCTTCTTGTTGCTAACATACCTGAAGAAACCCTTCTTGTTACTCTTAACATCTCTTGCTAGCTGCAACTCCAAATGTGATTTGGCCTTCCTGATTTCATTCCTGCATGCCTGAGCAATAGTTTTATACTCTTCCCTGGTCATTTGTCCAATCTTCCACTTCTTGTAAGCTTCTTTTTTGCATTTAAGATCAGCAAGGATTTCACTGTTTAGCCAAGCTGGTCGCCTGCCATATTTACTATTCTTTCTACACATTGGGATGGTTTGTTCCTGCAACCGCAATAAGGATTCTTTAAAATACAGCCAGCTCTCCTGGACCCCTTTGCCCTTCATGTTATTCTCCCAGGGGATTCCTGCCCATCTGTTCCCTGAGGGAGTCAAAGTCTGCTTTTCTGAAGTCCAGGGTCCGTATTCTGCTGCTCTCCTTTCTTCCTTGTGTCAGGAGAAGCTAGCGGTCTCCCAGGGTGTTGGTCTGTAAGATATGTAAATAGTAGGTGGTGGGGACAGGCACGAACAATAAATGAGCACTGGTGCATTTACTTTGGAGCAGTCTCTGACTGAGTTTGTGGAGGAGCCGGGAGAAGGCACCGCTACACCTCACTAAGTAGCAGAGTTCCATTGCTATTCTCTCTCCTAATCCCATGCTGTCCAATGGCAAGCCGCCAGATTATTGCATTACTTCCAACCCTTGCATTAAAGTCCCCCATGATAATCAGTTTATCTGATGATGATGTAGACATGATAAGTTTGTCTAAGTCACTACAGAACATTTTTTTTTTCATCGTTAGCATTTGTCATGGTCAGACATAAGCACTGATGATGGTAATGTGCCACTTATGTTTCAATGGCAATTGTAGAACCATAAGATAGATGATCACTTACGCCTTGAGGTAGACTTTCAAGCTTGGAAACAATGGAGTTGTTAAGGCAGAGCCAACACCCAACTGTCGTGGCTCTGAAGATGGGTGACCTTGCCAGAAAAACATGTACCCTGGACCAATCTCTGTGAACTGCCCTTCACAGTAAGTCTGGTTTCACTGAGTGTAGCAATGTCAGCCCTATACCTGGCGAGTTCTCTTGTAACAAGTGCTGTGCCTCTCTCAGGTCAGCTGGTGGTAGGGCTGTCGCTTAAAATTCTAATATTCCACAAAGCTATTATAACTGGTGTTGTGAGCCGCCTACATGCAAATCTGCGACTACAACTGCCGTCTTGGTCACGCCTATTGCTTCACCACTCACCCATGACTGTAAGACTTTCCTCTGTCATCAGAACACACGCATTAATTGGTTTTAATGGTAATGGCTTGTGTTGCACCATCCACGCTCTCTCACCCATTCACCTGTGCTCCAGTGGCATGCATTCACAAGACAATTGGTAGGAGCTAGGGTGTAGTCTATAGCTGTTGATGCGGAATCATTCCATGTGCTTTCTGTAGTAGCAGACAACTGCTATGCCTGCATCCACTTGCTCAGAGGCGGATTAGGGGTTTGTGGGGCCCTGGGCCAGAACAAGTGGGGGCCCCTCCACACCCCTTCTGCCAGCAGCCCTCTCCGCCCCCTCCCCTGCACTCCTGCCAGGGAAATGGGGCTGGGTCATGGGGGCTTGCCCTGCCCCCCCCCCAGCCCAGCAGAGTGGGTCAGGGTGCAGGGTGCCCATTTTTCTGGGGGGCCCCCAATAGGTCAGGGCCCCTGGGCATGGGCCCCATTGGCCCAGTGGCTAATCCACCACACGCTTGCTACACCGT
Source organism: Terrapene triunguis (assembly GCF_002925995.2). Lineage (NCBI taxonomy): Eukaryota > Metazoa > Chordata > Testudines > Emydidae > Terrapene > Terrapene triunguis. The sequence continues at coordinate 1,719,970 of NW_020664530.1, read as the reverse complement.
TGTAGAACATAACACTCCTATCCACCACTGAAACCACTAAGGTCTTCACTACCAACCCAGCAGCTAGCGGCATGGGCTAGTGAACACTGGTGGGCCTATTCACTACACCTCTGGGGCCCCATGCTGCTCTTTTTGCTACCTAGCAGGGTAAACTATCACTATATATATTTAATAAGAAATTATATAGCTTAATATTTCCAGAGTCTTATTAATTGGACATTTTAATATATTAGAAATTGGTGAAAGATATATTGCTTATTTACTAGATAATTAACTTTTTGCTCATGATTTATATCAAGCTGCATTAGGATGGTAACTGGAATTTACTTAAACACACAAAACAGCATATAAAATCTTTATTAAACCAAACCTTAAATGTTTTGGATACATAAATTTCTCTTATCAAAACATGATTCACATTTGGAACTAAATTGTAATTAGTTTAGGCTGTAACATATTGTCTATCAAATTCAGATTTAATTTTAAACAGCCTTATTTTTAAAAAGAAAAACATATTATAATTTAAACAAGAAAATAAAAAATTGGTTTAAATAAAAAATCCATTTTTTAATTTTAAAATAATCACTGATTTTTTTACCCACCCTGATTCCCACACATTTGCAGGAGAACCACACTATACAGGTACCCTCCATAGCAAAGGAGGAGTTTGATTTGATATTTTGGATTTGGTATTTTGTTTTGAATTACTTGGGCAATTGCATATTGCATTTTTAGTTATTTCTGGGGAAGGTGCTCAGACTCCTTTAGCACAGGCTGCTAAAAATTTTGGCTGAGATTTTGAAAAGTATTTAGTGATTTTGGAGGTCTTTGTTTTTGCACGGCCAACCTGAGATGCATGAAAGGGGACTGATTTTCAGAAAGTGCTGAACACCCACCCACTGAAAATCAATCTCCTTTAAGATGTTTCAAGTTGGGCACTGAAAAATTGAGACACCCAGAATCATTAGTCACTTGTGAACATCTGGGCCAAGGGTTTCTTTTTGTTAGCAGAAATACACAAGAGGTGATAAGGCCCTTTGATTGAGCAAGCAAAATGAACAAGCACTGAAGCAGTTCTCTCAGACGGCTTGCATTCTCCTGCTACCTCCTATTCCAAACAATCATCTGTTTTATTTTCACTTTAAATTCTTAAAAGAAGACACAGCATTTGGATCTGAGCTTTGGGAGTGTGGTTGGGAAAGGACGTATTCCAGATTTGGCCCAAACTCCTATGAATTTATAACTGACAATTTGATCAACACCGTCTCACTCCGAAGGAGAGGGAATTGTTTTGGCTTTCCATTGCCTCCTGCCAGTCCCTGACATGCGATATTCAGCTCATCTAGTTGAAAATATCAAAGCAATGTGGGGTACAGAGAAACTGCCTTCAAACCAAGTAGTCTTCAGTTTGATTTGGGCAACTTTGGTTGGACAAATTCCTGGAGATTTCATCACATGACATTATCTTTAATTAAAGATTAATCTTTAATTCCTGGAGACTCCAGGACAATTCTGGAGGGTTGTCAACCCTAGAGTGGGGAGGTGGGGGGGGGGGGTGAGAGAAAGAGAGAGAGAGTTAAGTATAGGCTGCTTCTATGTCTAAGTGCTTGTGGCTTTCAACATTTGCCAGCCTCTCTTATGTCAGACAGGGATTTCAATGTTGCATTCTCCCCTGCAAAGAGTGAAAGAGTCAGAAATCATCTCTCCTTACCCACAGAAGACTAGCGGGGGATTAAGAAACAGAAATTTAAGAGCCAGACACACCCATGAAGAGGAATGAGGCATAAAGTTAGGAAGCCATCCAAAGCTCTTTTGTCCATCCCCGTATTACAAGTAAAAGACGCTTTGTATTCAAGAAGACAACTGAAAAGCTTGGGAGCCAAAATTAAAATCAGATTGAAACCAGCCACTCATAAGCAATATCCCATCTCAAATACACACATATCAGTTTCATTAAAAATTCCACATCCTCTGTTTTTTTCCCATCTCCTGATATTTTGGCCATTTCACTTACTCCCCTTTAACTGTGAAGCAAAGTGCTTTTACTTACTCATTGTGTAATTCTGAAGCTCTAATCTTAAGCAGCAGGTGCTGGTTTTTAATAGAATTTTTCCATCACTGAATGTCTGGAAGTATCAGCAGCACCTTCCTCCCACACACCCCATCACCTTTGATCCTTTGCCACTTGCACTTGTGGGTTTTCATTTTATCGTATTTCTTTTGCTCTCAAGAATCTGCTTTTTCACTGCAATCCCTTCAATCTACACCCCCACCCCTACCTGTTAACCTCATACAATTGGTAATGCTTTCTCTTCGACATTCTGATAAATATTATTAAAGCCCTTAACGTCTCCTCCTTCAACACTAAAGACCTAATTCTCATTTATACTAAGACTCCTTTACACTGCTCTGGTGATGTAAAGGAGCCTTAGATTGGGTGCAAATGTACTTGAATTGACAGGGGTTTTATGGTTTGTGTACACAAAAACAGGAACCAAAATAACTCATCTGTTCTACTTCACACCTATAGTTACTTCAGAGAAAGTCTCACTTTAGATTAAATGTGTCCTCTTTCAACTTAATGTAAATCAGTAGAAAATCAATTTACATTAAATTGAAATAGGACATATTTAATCCAACAGGAGAGCGTCCACATGCAGTCTGCAAACTGAGATAACTAAAGGTGTGAATTAAAACTAATTTAGTCATTTTGGTCCCAGTTTACATGTAAACAAGCCCTTAGTACTTCCGTGGCACTGACAGTTTACATAGTACAAAAATAAAAGGTGCTATAATAAGTGAACTCTAACTCTGGTCTGAGTAACAACTTAATTTTTGCCTGTCGGTTCCTCCCAAGCTCAGTATTATTCAATGCATTAAAGTGCCAAGTATTTACTATAGTCCAAAATTATCTCCCTAGTCCTGCGCTTTAATTGGGTTTCCAACTTTTTTTTTTTTTTTTTTTTAACTTACTACTATCCTTACAGTATCCGATTACAATAGGAAAGCTTATTTCTATTCTTTTGAACAAACATGCCAATTGGAATATAGTTCTTTCTCACAAAGAAACAACATGCTGCTGAAATGACTATATCTCTCTCCTAATAGCTTGACATTAATTTGACTGAGAACACAATACTCAGCCTAATAAAATGTGGACCCATATTGTGAAGCAGAATACCACAAAGACTTACACAACTTTCTACGTACAACATTTTAATTGAGCTTCACAGTCTTAACAAGGCAGCCCAATTCCAGGAAACCATACCAACTGCTTTCTTAATTCACGAAGCACAGAGCCTATCTTCTGCATTGGGAGCACGCAAAAGTGTTTAAAGCTAACTTAAAGACCTTTCATAGATTATTTTCGATTCTCGGGCTGATTTCTAAGACAGCTGTTCTCTGCCTGATTCAATGTGCAGATTTTATTTTAACACACTCAATATTCCCTGGTTACCTGCCATATAACTGGATCTTACAGGTGTAGAGCATGTTTGTAATGCTTGTTCATCCACTTGCAGGGGGAAAAATCATAAAATAAAATACTTTATGTCGTTTTCCTGGATTCTAATGTTTTCCCCCTAACTTTCAGATATTGTATCAATTGAAGAATGCCAGGAATTACTTCACCCCTTATATATGTACCTGTTAGAGATTATATTAATTTTAAAATTAAATTCAAAGACAGCTGTTATTTTTGCTTATAGTAATCCTTGATGGTATTCCTTAAAAAAAAAGCTTAAAAAGGAAGAGGAACTGCTTTCTATGATATGGGAGCATTTAAATCTACTCTGTATGTTTATCTATTATAATTCTCCCTTTACAACTTCATTCACACTTAATATAAAAAAAAACTTTTTAATAGGAGGGAAAAGGTGACCCTCCTTCTGATTTATTTCTTATGGATGTTTCTACCTGGCAAGCTGGATGCACACAGAGCACCCCCAATATAAATAGAAAAATAAAAATAGCTATATCAGCACAGACCACAGGTCAACCTAATCTTAGAGGCAGAATGGTCTAGTGGACAGGGAACTAGCCTGGGACTCAAAAGATCTAGGTTCTACTCCTGAATCTGCTGCTGACCTGCTCTGTGACCATGAGCTAGTCACTTCATCTCTCTGTGATCCTGTCTCTCCTCCCCCCCCCGCCCCCCCGACTTTGTCCTTTCTGTTTAGATTGTAAGCTTTTTGGGGTAGGGACTTCCTATGTGTTTTTATAGTGCCTGACACAATGGGCTCTGATATTTATTGGAGCATTTAGGCTCGAATGTCAAACACATAAAAATAATAGTAGTCTAGCATCCTATCTCCCAAAGTGGCCAAACCTGCTTCGGGGAATACGATCCACTTTCCCAGACTCTATCTGATCTGTTGTGCAATACTCTGCCAGGAGGGGATATTTTGTTCTGATTCCGGATGGTCTGTCGTGTCTATTTAGGACCTGATGCTGCAATTGATAGAATGTGGGCAGACAGCCTGCCAAGGCATTATCAACTGCAGAATCATGACCTCAGACTGTATGTTCTTTGGGACAGGGGCTGTTTCTCACTATTTTGTACAAAATGTACATTAATTTGTTTTTGTGGTGCCAATCATAGCGGGGTTCTTATTTTGCTTGGGGTTTTTAAGTGCTACTGTAATACAAATACAATTAAATAAATAATAAAATAATAGCAGTAAGGGATTATGGAACAGTTAGTGATGCAAAAACCGTTAAGGGTGAGTTTAGTTGTTTACTTCAAACACTGATTCATCCTTTTTCTAATGAAGGAAGACAACAGTCTCTTCTCCAAATGAGCAGCTCAGAATCTGTGATCAAAGAGTGAATTTGCGGAGGATTTTCAAGTAAATCTGTTAAATTAATGTAAAATGGACCTTTTAAGAAACTTCTGTTTGAGTATCATATTTTCAGGGCCATCTAGCTAAAAAATGGCTGGTTACTAACCCATTCAACTTTTCATTTTTTAAAAACTCATATAAAACTCAGGGAACAGGTACGTTACAAGAAATTAGGTTGTACTTAAGCGACATTATTAAGATTACGGTATCTATTTTTTATATTTATAGTCAATAGGTTATACATAGTGTTACACTAGAAGCAACTCAACTAATCATCTTCATTCCTCTTCGGGTAATTTACATACTGCAATTCTTGGTTGAAATGCCCAGCTCCAAATACCAAAAAGTATCAAGAGGGCTAAACAGTGAGATTGGCTGTGGGAGAAAATGGCGGAGGCTGTAGAAACAGATTGGGAGGCTAGGAACAGCTGGTTTGTTTGGGCAGGAAGAAAGCTCTAGAACAAGCATGGGGTCAAGCAAGGCTTTAATAAACCCCTCAACCCCATGCCTCCATCCCCTGTATTCACAGAAACCTCTTCTGCTGTCCCTGCTCTACTCTACCTCTTTATCTTCCCATATCCCATGGCTGCCCTACCAATCCCATGCCTCCTGCAGCCCCTACAAAGCTTATCCTTCTATCCAAGACCACCCCATATCCCTCTGCCCACCACCCAATCTTCCACTCTCCTTCTGTGTCCAAAAACCCCTACCTCCCCATGCAAACCAACACTCCTTATCCTTATTCTCCCATGTCCCCTTGCACACCACCCTACTGCCACCCAGCCTCACCAACACCCATGCTGTTATACTTGCCCTCCGATATCTCCAAAGCCCTACTTCCTTCTCCCCCTCCCAATATCCAAACCCTGCCCTATCACCCCCAGGATAGCCTCCACCAACCAATATCTCCCATATCCCACTGTTCAGCATTCCTGCTGCCGCAGCCCTTACATGTATCCCTGTCACCCACCACCCCTTGATACCCTCCCTTACCCACAATGTCCAACAATCTCCCTTTCTTCCTCCATTTCACCCACCATCAACTTCTATGCCCTACTGCTCTCCCGACCTCCCACACATCCCCTACCCAGCTCCTGAATACCCAGCTGGCAGCCAACACCCTCTGCTGCCCACGTCTCCCATTCCCACATCACTGCTCTGCTACACACATTGTTTAAATAAGCCAACCAGTTTCACATTGCACATTCAAAGCAATGTGTGAGACTGAGAGAGAGACTAGCATTTCTGGCCCAACTCAATCTTATTTTCTTCATTTTTATTTTCTGGCCTACTTAGGTCTTTGTGGCTTGGACCCATCTCTATTCTTAACTAAACAGCCTGTACTTTACAGCATGTACTGTAACTGACATGTTTTAAACAGGCATGGGCAAACTCACCAAAGAATTAGTGACCCTTAAAAGTGTCAGGATCATCTGAATTCATGCTGCAAGATGAAATGCCAGCTGTATTTATAAAGGCATGTTTTTCGTGTAGACATCTTAAAGGCTGACCTCAAATAAAAGTAAAAACAGATTCAGATCAAGAAATCAAAACAACAAGGGGAAAATAATGGATGCCTGGATTCAGAGTGGGCTGGTTTTCACACCCTTCATTTTTGTTTATATATTATTTTTTGCATTATTCGCATAATAAATACTGTAATTAAATTTATGTATTCCAGATAGATGAAGCAACAATCTGTTGGTGGTACTGCAAGACTTTTTTTTTCCTGTACTGGGTTTGAGAAATAATATCTCCATCTCATCAGATTAATCTGATTGCTATTTGTTTCTGTGTGACTCAGAACAACAGTGAGACCCAACATCAGTCTGCATTTTCTTAGCCCAGCAAATTTACTGATTTTCAATAAACTAGTGGTTACATCAGCTGCTTTTAAGTAAGGAGTCTTGGGGCCAGATCCACAGCCGATGTAAACTGTCATAGCCCAAATGAAGTCAGTGTAGCTCTGACAATTAACATCAGCTGAAGATCTATGTCCCTGAGCTCTATTCCCAACAGCCACTAACTCATTCTCCTTTATTTTAACTACCTTCATAAATTTTACCTTAAAAAGCAACTTTTTATAGTGTGTGCCTGAAATATAAAAAAAATCCTACTTAAAGTGATCAAAAATTATAAAAAAGCAGATGTAAATTGTATCATTTTAATACAAAAGATTTAGTCTCTAAGATTTTCATCAAATTAAATGAAGGAGGGAGGGATAGTTGAGTGGTTTGAGCATTGGCCTGCTAAACCCAGGGTTGTGAGCTCAATCCTTGAGGGGGCCACTTAGGGATCTGGGACAAAATCAGTACTTGGTCCTGCTAGTGAAGGCAGGGGGCTGGACTTGATGACCTTTCAAGGTCCCTTCCAGTTCTATGAGATGGGATATCTCCATTAATTTAATTTTTTATAAAGGATCAAATTAGCCAGAAATGGAATGGAAGGCACTGAGCTATATTAACACTTATATTCAGATCTCAAGTTTATTTCTTGTGACTAATATAGTGTAAACTCTAATCTGAACTGGCACAAATATTCTGAGACTGTCACTCCCATGGGTCAACAGTTTCAAAATTGACTAGTGATTATGGGTGCCCTAATAGTCTGTTTTTTAGAGGGTGAGTGCTCTGAGGATTTCTGAAAATCAGGGTCCTTCTAAGATGTCTCAAACTGAGCGCCCAAAACACTAGACACTTATTAACATGATGGCTTGGTATTTCCAGAAAAATGCACTTGATATTCTACAGGAAAGGCAATCTCATGGTATTTGCATTCTGAATTGGCATCAACACAATGATGTCGTTTCAGGGAGATCCTGTAGTTGCAGGTAGAGGAGTATGTGAGACTGGTAGGAAAAGAAGAAAAAGAAAATGAGATACTGGGAAGACAGAAGGAAAAAAAGAAAGAAATAGCTCAGTAGATTAGACTTTAGAAGTATTATTGTTGATGCTTGTTCATATCTGAATCCTGATTCAGAAATGTGAAAATAAACAGGACTATCATCCTATCTACTGTGCATATAAGATCATATGGACAGCTTCTCTGACTGCAGCTTGTGCATAGGACTGTGAATATATTGCATTCAGCCTCTCCAAAATTCAGAAATCCTGAATTAAGTGAAAGACGCAGAGGGGATCTGTAGTTTATGAGGAGATTGGCCTGCAAGATGCGATATCGCTCCTATGTGTAAATCAACTATCCTCTGTGATGTGTCCCTTATACCAACTCACTGTCTAGAACTGCCAGAAACAACCTCAGAGAAACATAAAACATCATACATAAGAACAAGTAGTAGTGAAAGTTGGTGTTTCTTCTGGGATGAAATCAGTACAGTTTTTCTGGTCCTGTACTTCAAATATACTTGGTGAGCTTTTATATTCAGTTTTGGCATAAATTAATCCCTATGTCAATCCTTTAGAAGTTAGACATGACCATCTAACAACAACAAAAGTAGGACTCACATGGGGTGTATAACAAAGCTTTAATGATAACAGAAGGGAAACTAAGAATTTCACAACCTTAACAGAGAGCATTTTTCTTTAGGGAAGGAAAAAGAGTGTGTCATAAGGCCTGCCTAGACTAGGAAAATAGATCCTACCTAAAACGTGTTAGCCAACAAGTTTCAAAACACACAGTTTTAAACACAATCTCTTTTCCTAGTCTAGACATGCCAATAGTTTGCTGAGGGCTGATCCTGAGGAGCGTTGAGATCAGCAAGTCCTACTGAAGACACTTCCTATTGAGAGTAAGCTCCTGAAGGAGTAAAGAATGAATCTTTAAACTAGCAATAGTAAGCCTCTAGATATTAATGTTGCAAGTTAAAACAACAAAGGGACTGATCTAATTCTGTACATTGCAGTTAGGTCTTTGAACACCCACTGTTACATAAAATCTTCCTTTATGCAAGGATGCATAAAATAGGGCTACCATACATCCGGATTTCCCTGGACATGTCCGGCTTTTCGCTCTTTAAATAGCCGTCCGGGAGGGATTTCTAAAAATCTAAAAATGTCCGGGATTTTCCCCCGGTCGGCTAGTTATTGACCGAAAAGCGGCTGACAGGGCGGCTGAGCGCCGCTCGCATTGGGGCCTCGGCAGCCAAAGCCCCTTCCCGGCTCCCCCCATCCCCTGCAGCCTTAGCACGCCGCCCGGCAGTGCTAGGGGGGCGGGGCTGTGCGCCTGTGAGGGAATGCGGCGGTGGGGCTGGCTGCGGCGGCCAGAGCCCCTCCCCCGCTTCTCCCCTCCTCCACAGCCTCAGCACGCCGCTCGGGTGGGGCGGGGCGGGGCAGAGCCAGACACCTGCTCTAAGCCGAGCAGCATGGTAAGGGGGCCGGGGAGTTGGAGAAGGGGGGCAGTCAGGGGACAGGGAGCGGGGGGGGGGCT